>NC_136070.1:830163632-830763632 GCF_964261635.1 Lissotriton helveticus
AATGGCAGAGAGTGATGATGAAAGAGAGGCAGTTAGATTAGCAACTGAACTCGCAGATGCTGATGCTACCATGCAAGCAGCAGACCTGAATATAACACTCATTCCGGTCATTAAAAGGAGATCTATAACCTTAAAACTTATAGAAAATGGACTGACACCTAGAGGTGGCACAGTCATATTCGTAATCGAGGCACACGAATATCGGCAGACAGAGGTATACTATTCATGGATACATTTTCCAGCAGCAAATGCTGTAACAAAGTACTTCCACTATTACAAAGTAGAGGAACCTCCTGAAACGTACACTCCATTCGAGGAGGTGGAAGTACCACTAAAATTCCAAGAGCATTTGCTCTTATTTGATGGCGCCCTAATACATAACAATCACATTACAAGGCTCGGTCCTTTAGGTAGACCAGGAGCAACGTGGCCGGTCTTAGCCGGATACACACCACATCCAGACATCGATAGGATGCCTGCAGCTGAGCTGTTAATACAGCTAAAACAATTACTAAAAATTCATAGACAATTAGTCCAGTATGTAATGCGGACTTCAACAATTCAGCCAGCGATTAAACTTCCACAGCTGACCCCTCACCAGGGGAACACAAATAAAATTACACCACAAAACATCCAATCCTGCCTAGGTAAAGTTCCAGCTAAACTGGAACAGATACCATTCTGGTTGGCACAGAAAATCACCCAAATAGAGGCGGTGTTTCCTGACACCACCCCGCTGGAAAAACACAGGATTCTGACTATATGTCTCCCAATGGGAATCGCACCACACATTGAGGACTGTGACACTTGGGGTACAGTCTTTGCTTCAATCTACACAAAAACGCACGGTGTTCCATCCATTTCGGTAATACCAGATGTGCTAAAACAAATTCAAGATGAATACGGTCCAGAACCTGCTTTAACTCTTGGTATGAAATTACTAAAAGACTTCAAGCAGGTCTCGGCTATATTATTAGCCAACATAAAAGGTGAGGCAGCAAACGTGGCGATCCGCCAGAGGTTAAAAGAGACAGATATAGCAGACCAACCAGCTGAAATTGCCAGAATCATAGAAAAATCCTATGAAGAACTAGGCAGAGATAGTCTAGGTGGAATACCAGTAAAACCGCAACTGACTACAAGTCCAGAAAAAATATTTTTTAATAATAATTCACCAAAAAAGAACTGGGATGGAAACAAACAATCCAATCCTAAAGAAAAGAAATTCCAGTCCCGAGGGAGGTCTCCCAGGCGAAGAGAGAAATCTCCAAACCAAAGACAGAGGTCACCGCAGAGTGACCCCTCTGGGAATAGATATAACCTTAGAAATAGGGATAATATTAAAAAACCTGATAGATATCAAGACATTGATACACGTCCCTCTCAATCTTTTCAGACTTCCTCGCAGAAATCGGAAAGAAGAGGACGATCAGAAGAGCACGCCAAGTCCAAAGACAAGGAACCTGCTCAGCTAAAAAAGAAATTACAATTTCCAAAAAAGAAGGTAGCCAGTATCAAGGTAGTTAAAAATGCCGAGAATACTGAGGACACAACTGAAAAACGGAGAATGGGCTCAGACAATGCTAGACAGCGCAGCAGAGGTGAGCATAGCTCGCAAAGTCCTTATGAATCATCTGGAGACAGTGGACACGAATGAATACCTTCAAGTGGAAACTGCAGACACCAGAGTTAGCAAGCCCCACAAGATATACGAGATAACATTACGTATAGAGGGAGATAAGACTAGGAAAATAAGGGGACTATTTTGGGATAATCTCTCCAAGGGCTATGATATCCTTCTAGCTGAAAAAGACTGGCCACCAGAGTTTGTCAGGGAGTGCCCTCATGGCGAAGAAGTAATTATGCCTGCCTTCTCGAATCAAATCCCGATTCATAAAAAATACACACTTGCTAGAAAGTGGGCAGTGGCCTTAGCACCTGCTTTATATAAAAATCATGTAGGATGGGATGAGGATTCTCCTCCTCACAAAATCCAGTTAAAATCACAACCTACTGCACAAAGGCAGTACCCAATTAAGCAAGAAGCTAAAAAACAGGTAAATGAAATACTAGATCAGCTAGAATACCAGGGGGTGATTGAAACTTGCACCTCACAAATGAACACTCCTTTGTTTCCGGTCTCCAAACCAGACAATTCATATCGTCTAGTTTTGGATTACCGACACCTTAACACATGTTGCAAAACCTTTGCAGTGCAAAACTCACACAGTGCTGCACTAATGAATAACATAGTGCGCAAAAAATACAAAACAACCTTGGACATCTCCAATGGATTCTTTTGTCAAAACATAGCACCAGAGAGCAGATATTTAACTGCATTCTCAGTAAATGGCACTCAAAAACAATTTTGTCGGTTAGCCCAGGGGTACAAGAACAGCCCGGGGGTATTCTCAGCGAGAGTAACAGAATTACTACAACTATATGATGATGAAGCATTATCTTATGTCGATGACATTTACTTAACAGATGATGACTTGGAGACTCAATTGAAAAGAGTGAACACCATAATACTTGGGTTCGCAGCAGAGGGTTACAAATTCAACTTTAAAAAGTCCAGAATTGCCCATCTGACAGTCCTATTCTTAGGATATGAGTTATCAAGTGAAGGTAAAAGCCTGGCAGACAATTTCCTAGAGAAATGTGCCGTAATCCAAGCTCCTAAAACACTAAAAAACCTACAGTCAATTCTAGGCTTCCTAAATTTCGGAAGAACATACATTGCAAATTACGCAGAAAGGGTCAAACCCCTTTATGATCTAATTAAACCAGACTTTAAAAGATCCAATTGGACTCAAACACACACAGAAATTTTGAGATCCTTACAAACAGACATGCTAATTAAAACAAAATTAGAAACACGTGATAACACACGCAATCTTGTGATTCGAGTCATCCCAGGGAGATGCGGATTCACATACCTGACTTCTAATGAAGGAGAAAAGGTACCAATTGCATTCAAATCACACTTGTACACTAAGGCTGAAATGAAATTTAGCCCAACGGAAAAAATTCTTACAGCAACACAGACAGCTATAGCAAAAGAACGAGCCCTGGCACAAGGTAAACAAATAATAATCGTGACACCAATACCAGCCTTAGAGGCGGTAACAAAGGCAAGCATTCCAAATGCTAAAGCACTCCATCCAAGATGGATACAATGGGCTAACTCTCTTGCTGCAACAGACGTGGTGTACGAATTTGATCCTTATTTAAAAACACAAGAATTTCTTCAATATGAATTTGAATGTCCTCTGCCAATCGAAATTCTGCCTCTAGATCACTACGGCTGTATAATATATACAGACGGATCAGCACAACCCGCAGTAGGGGGTAAACAAGCTTACAGTGCTGCGTGCGCGATTGTTAAAGGTCGTTGGCACGAAGGGAAATTTAAACCAACCCTCACTAAAACACAATCCCTAGGAGATTGTACAGCTCAGCGAGCTGAACTACTAGCATTTAAGATGGCGCTTGAAAATACCGATCGAGAATTCCCCACACTCATAGTGTGCGATTCGTATTATTGCGTTCAATCTTATAATGAATACTTGCAGATCTGGCTTCAGAACGGTTTCAAGGATGCGAAAGGTGGCACAATCAAGCATAAAATGCTCTGGGAACAAGTAGCTCTTTTACAAAAAGAACTACCAAAGACTCACGTGATACATACACTGAGTCATCAACGTGATGGCGTTCACGTTGCAGGGAATTCATTGGCTGATGAGGCCGCGAAGACAGCTGTGCAAACGGCTTCCGTAGCTGCCGTCACCAGGTCAAAAACAAAAATAGACAGCGAAATATTACAAGCTGTCAGCGCTTCAGAAAAGGATTCGAAAGAACCACTCCCTAAAGGCTTTCCAGTAAAATACTCATACATATCTGATGCAAACAATGTTCCTTTTGCTCGAATCCCTGGAGTGGGGGATAGGGCAATTCCAAACATGGAACATAGGTTAGGACTAATAATAGCGGCACACGAAGGGCTTGCTTCTATTCATGCTGGCGTCTCAGCCACAGTATCATTATTAAAACAGAGATACTGATGGCCACAAATGAGAAGACAAACGAGGAACTATGTTCTAGCATGTGAAATATGTCAAAAAATGAAAGTATCAACGGTGAGACGTCCAGCGCAGACGCCCCTTCTAATCTCGGATAAACCATTAGCCTGTGTTTATCTAGACCACTGCGGTCCCTTACAACGGGATGGTAACTATAAATATATCTTGGTCGCAGTGGATTCATGCACGAGATTCATATGGATGTGGCCCCAGCGAACGGCTGACGCCAGAACTGTTATAAAAGATTTGCGAGTCTTTATCGGCACATACGCAATTGGCATGCTGCATTCGGACAATGGTCCTGCTTTTAGCTCTCGGGCTTATAAGGAGGCCATGGTCAGCATGGGCGTGCAATTGCGGTACTCTTGTCCATTTCACCCTGAGGGGAACGGAATTGTTGAAAGAAAAAAACGTGACATAAAGCAATCTATAACGGCAAAGGTATTAGGTTCGGGAGCTGGGTGGGTCAAACATCTAAGTGTCCAACGTAGTCTAAATAACTTGCCAAGAAATTCTCTGAAGGGATTCAGTCCGTACGAATTATTATTTGGAACTAGGATGATTATCTCTGACCTTGATAGTCAGACTTCAGTGGTGAAAGAAAAAACCTTTGATGTCAAAGACCGTTTGGCTATTTTACAGGACTTAAACAAAACAAGAAAAGACCTGAGCAACATACAGTTGAAACAACAGCCAACGACCACTGAAGAATCACCACCTGTCCCAGCAAGACCTGTCTGGATTCCAAAAGTCGGGGATCTAGTCAGGGAGAAGATCGCGGTAAAGAAGGAATTTGGGCCTTCTTACAGAAAAGCAGTTCCTGTCTTGTCTGTCAACGGGACAAGATCAGTTGTACTACCGCCACTTGCTGGTAAAAAGGAGAACCGAGTTGTATCCATCGACCTGGTAAAACCACAACATGTGGCCGATAACAAACAGTAGGCCAAGTGGACTCCCAATAAGTAGCAGAACACCAAGGTTTGCTACCAGCACAGAGGTCCTATCAAAAAGGCTCATCACATTCAAAACGCCTGCAGAAGAACAAGAAGGACTATGCAACAATGCAATAGAACTCAGACCTCTGAAAACCCAAATAAAGACATTTAGCAGAGACACACCAATCTACAATGAAGTACCAAGTGAAAATGCAAAAAACAAAAATCCTGAACCAATTGGAACAATTGACAGAACTGCATCCAGGTACTTCATCAACTTCGATGATTCCTCTGACGGCTTCAGTGAATCAAAGACACAGCCATCATCAAAATCCTTTAAAGACAAAGCTAAGGAACTTTTGAACAAACTGAAAGAAACATATCTGATTTCTCCATGGATTGAATTTTGGGTGGGTTTTGGTGCATTTATCCTCATACTTTGGCTCATCATGGTATTTACTTTGGGACGCTTCATTGAGGGAAAATATGCTAAAATGGACACAGCAAGCCAGAACATCAACTTGGTCCTCAAACCACACACATCTTCACACGTCGAGAAAAGAGAACTTTCTTCAGCCAACTTCACAGCCAATCCGATACCTGGTGGGGTAGCCTGGGACAACACTGACTATGAAATTTATGGTCCGGTCGAGATCCTGAAATATCCACACCAAATCAAGATCTCCTTGAGTGACTTTGCAAAACCAAACTCATTTGCTGATGATTGGGACTTCGAAAGTATTAACAACATGTTGTCTGATCTAGTAATGTCTGCTAAATTTACAAAACATGATTATTTGCAAGGTTCTACAAATTATGATAGTATGTATTGCTATAACCATTATGGTAACCATTTTTTACATAAATCTGCACAACCCAGAAATGTTTTAAATTATAATCAATGGGAACATTGTGCTACACCTCCAAAAGGAAGCTCTAGAACCGTATATGACAAATATTCATATTTTTCAGGTTTTAACATAAGTAATGCTGAAACATTTTATTTTAAATTGTCAAACAAGACAGGGATGAAAACCATGATAACCAACACAAAATTGATATATTCAGATTCATTCTTTGAAAAAATGAATACTTTTGGATTTGATTATTGGGACAAAAATGTTGATTTGAAAAGTGCTTGGGGTACAAAAGATTGGCAAGTACAGGGTATAGAAGCTTTGTTTAGAGCCTGCATGATCCCAGAACAAATGATATTTTTAAATGACACTGTTCAACAAACCACCTGTCTTGGCTTAGCCAAAATCAAAGATTTAAATAAACCGTCTATTCCAAAGCCAACAATGTTTAGCAATAACTCTGATACAGATGAAGAAATAGACGTAAACCATATATTAAACCAAAACAGAACACATCCTGATTGGAAACAATGGTTGATCTGGCCCACAGATACAAATAACTGTCAAGATAGATTCCTGAATAAAACACAGGGTTTCAAAATGACCAGGCCAGACCCTAGATATCCCCAAAGACATCACCCAGGGATAATAACAACCTACAGTGTGGGCAAATTATGCCTTCAGTGGCTACAAACTTCCACACTGCCTGAAATTAAGCAACACCTAACTTTACTTACTGATGGTGCTGACTTGCGTGATTTCATAATGGGACCGCGCAAACAGCGTCAAAAGCGTTTCATAGCAGCCTCTGTATATGCAGCATACAATGAGGCCTGGAAGGTTACTCAAATTGAGACAGCAGAAAGAATACGGGAAATTGACCGTATTAATTTGGAAAAATCACTTTCTGTAGTGGACAATGGGTTAATGACTCTGTCCTCCAGAATTTTTTCATTGGACAGCATTGTGTCTTCAGCAATCGATATATTATCGCAAGACTTACTATTATTACAACATGGTCAGTCACAATTGCGTTCTATTGTACAGCTTGGCTGGACGTTACAAAATCTGCGTTCAGGCTATGTGCCTTGGCGTTTAATCAACACAACGTCACTATTCCAAATCTTTAACCTTACTGATAGACAAATCGGTATGGCGCAAAAGGGTGCTGATTATACAATCTTGAGCATTGAAAAACTAGAAAGATTACCAATGACAATGTCAGAACGACCTGTCAGTGAATGGATAATACACGGAATCATAAATATTCCAATCTCAACCTTCAGGTTTCAATACTGCCAAAAATATATACAGGCTGGCATGTACGAGAAATTGGGAAAGGGGTACCTTAAAACAACTTGGAACCTGCCCTATTCACATGCATGTGTCAGTAATAAAGGACAGAAAGTGTTTCTTAGTGGCAACAATTGTGCTATGTCACTAAGCGGCACGCTTCTGTGTAACGGTATTAGTTTGCACGGAGCCTGTGAAGGGAATTCATACAACCTTTCATGTCACCAGCAAGGCGCACCTGCAACTGAAATAGAACCATTCTTTCAAAGACTCTATAATGGGAGTTACATTCTTATTGTAGACCGCAGATGTTGTAGTCTTATGCCCGGGACTCCTTATCTAGTCACTACGACGGCGAAGGGCAAGTGCTGTGGACGCTCTTTATTCCCCAGCTCCTTTCCAGACAGGGAGGCAAGGGCATGGCCCAGCTTGAAAATTACTTCTATTCGAATAGATACTTTAAGCAGAATGAAAACAGTGCTTCTTCAGACGCCTACAAGGCTCACGTCATCAAAAGAAATGTATGATCTACAAGTCGCAAGGACGACTGCAGAGATACATACATTATTATCGACTAATTCCCCCGTACATTTCGCGGAAATCCTGAGCGAAATCTTAAATATTTCTGATACCACTGGGGTCTCAAAGGTATTTAAGACAGTATTTTCGATGGCATTAACACCATTCAAAGCCATACTGGGTATTTTTCCAGATTTCGTCCATTCGGTTTTTGGCGGACTTCCCCTGATCCTGGGACTAATTGCAGGAATCCTATTCTTAGTCCTTATTTTTCGTTATGGCAACCCATGTCACAGATCAAACTCTCGCGACAATGGAAGAAACGATCCTAGCCATTGGATACCGGGACCGGATATCAAAAATCCTGGGACTATCCCGGCTTAGAGACCTGAACATGACTTGGTTTCTATCATTTCGACCAATGTGGCAAAGATGTGTTTTACCTGTATTGAGATGTCTGCTATGCGGAGAAGAATGCGTGTTAGACACCTGTCTGACGCTACAATCGGATGCGCCAGTGGATGCAGATACACTGTTGGTTCCTACCAAGGTTCACGCTTTGTGCTGCCCTCAAAGGCTGCCAATCCTGATGACGGCATTCCTGGAATCTTCACCACTGCGATTGAAGAGTAGTGAAGTTCAAGATGAAAGCAGCATTGAACAGGTACGACCTTCTGTCAGCAATGCGAATCAGAATGTCAATGCAGACAATCATGCGCACGAATGCATGGTTACCCCTATTTCCGACTTAGTGGAACTTTCCCATGAAGCTGTTGACAGTTTTTTCGAAAGCCTTAATGATATGATGTTCTCTCCGGAACAGAAATAGAGACTTTTGAGCAAGCTCGCACACGGCGTTCCCTGAATTCGGCCTTCAACTTTAAAAATAAAGTCACATGAACAATTCTTCCCACCAGTTCACGGACAACAATTTTTTAGCAGCCCCAAATTATTTTTCACAAATTTTTCGGGACACTTATCTTCTGCTTAAAGTAAGAAACTATTCCTAGAGAACTAAGATTTCTATTTTTAGATACTTTATAAACTTTAGTTGCCCGCTGGGATGTTCACAAATATTTTATTATGTGATGAAATGGTCTCGAACTTCCTTTCTGTATAGCCATATTAAGAGCCATTTCATGTGTATTTCTCATATACCAAATAAGCAATAATACATACAAATGCGTGTTTACTTTTGCATTTAATTCATAGCTTAAGTGCATACAATATATATGACTGCAATTTTTCAGTATATTTGAAAATTTCAAAATGCATTTATGTATTTTGGGGTGGTAAGGTATACACTATACTCTATAGTATGTTGTACTATGTTATACTATGCATAGATTAGTAAATATGACCATAGTTAGCGTGGAGTGGGTGTCATGTATTCCTATAGGTTCTGAATCGATCCCCCTATTCCTGACCCTATTCTGGTTAAACTAACTATCAAGTTAACTAACAGTCAGCCCATGAGGCAAGAAAAGCCCCCATGATGCAGATACCGTTATCTGACGCAGTCACACTACGGCACAGGAACGTGTTATCTGATTAGGTCATAACGCTTGAGATCTAATTAGACAAGCGACATTCCTCCAGCCCCTGATAAGGCATACGACGTTCTCATAACAAATCAAACCTATGACAACCTGGAAAATCCGTGCGGCCATTGTTTTGATTTCACAGAGAACTTTAGTAAAGAATGTGCTAACGAGCAAGTCGTATGACATCTTTATTGACGTATCTATGTCCATCCTTACGTCAATCTCGGCACCTTTAAGGTATAAATATTGCAGATCTTGCCCTATGCAAACACACGCGTGGTGACAAGACGGAGCAGCCATACTTGCCGAAGCCGAGAGCAGAAGCAGACCCCGCTGGCGCAGCCCCGCCTTCCTGACGCGCTGAGAGACGCGCTGCTATCTCAAGCCGAGAGACCCAGCACCGGCGTTTCTGGGCAGCCCTCGCAGGCAGCCTGGAATATCGAGAGCAGAGAAAGAGATACCATTCCTCATTCATCCTAACTTCCAGGTACAGAACTGAATAACCCCTCACAGAGAATTCTTTAGTTATTCACTTGGCAAAAACAAACTTAACTTAAACTGTAACTTTCTATTCCCGCCCACGCATTAGACTTAGGTCAGGTACACGGGGTAGGCGTATTTAGAAACACCAGTTGAGTACGTTTAGTCAAATGTATATGTGTATGTAAATATATTTTAATCATTTTAAACATCATATGGCTCAGAAACCATATCAATGTTTTTACAGTATTATTTTATACTATTGCTTTTAATGTATGCACTTTACTTAACTATAAGTATTGCAATAATATCGATCCATTTCTCTTGTACGAGAAAAGAGACTGATCAATAAATAACATCTTTTTATTGAACACGCCCGTCTCTTCCTTTTCTCTACATTCTGATGAGACTAAGAATGCACGTACTGACTGAGTAAAATAATTGCCTTGTGCTCACACGACTCTCGAGATTGACTCTTGATTAGGGGAGAGCAAAGTTGTCATGTTCTATGGTTGTCAGAAACTAAATCCCTTCTTGTCTAATCAGGGAAGTTAATTCCTCCTTGAACATTCGAGAAAGTTTCTAGCGAACTCTGAGCTACGCTGGCAAACCCAAAAATTAAGTCTAGTATCGACAGTAGTAGACCTAGTTAACGTCTGGTCTAGGCCTTTACTGCTGTAGGTATTATTCCAATGCGCAGAACCTATTGGGAAAATAGGAGCTACACTACAGTATAGGGCAAAATCATTGGCTATAGCTAGGTACGGAGCTGGATTATGGGGTTATGTAAAAACTGAAAACATCCAAACGGAGGTTAATAAGTTTTTCTGTTCTATATTAGGACTCCCCTTTTCAACAGCCACTTTTTCTGTCCATCAGGAGCTTGGAGTAGGATACATTAGTGATATCCTCTCTATGTCACCTATACTTCTGTGGATAAGAGTTTGGACCAATAACAACTTAGGTCTCAACCACAAAATTTTGACAGACTGTTTAAAATTGGATAAGTTTAAAGACATCGCTTGGCTGGCATACATTAAAAAGTGCTCGGCAGAACTTGGACGTCCGGAGATTTTCTCCTCCCCGCTTGATTTAAAAAAAGCAGACCTAGCGTGGGTCAAGGAAAATTTTTACTAACTTAAATCCTTGGAGAGAGAACAACTCCAGTTAACAAAACCCACGGTCAGAGCACATTACATGACAATCACTTGTATTGCCATCCAACCCTATCTTGCCCTAGTCAACATCCCGTTCCACAGATGGCTTCTGGTTAAGTTTAGATTTAACCAGATTTATTTGGTACTCTGTGGCAGACAGGGATGGTTCAAGCTTGAGGATGCACCTGTATGCGAATGTGACAACTTTTCCATACAAGACAATATGCACCTTATGTTATTCTGCCCTTTTTATCATGTTCCTAGACAAAAGTATCTGTTACCCTTGATGAAGGGGAAAGCGTTTACGCAAGCAAAACCCGCTCTTCTGTTCCTACAAATGCTTGATTCTCCCTTGGTAATGTTCAGTGTGGCAAATTACCTTGTCGCTGCTGTTCGAATCAGGAGGAGGAAAGTACAAGCTGAAGTGTGGGGATTGGGATGAATTTGGTATTTCTTGCTTTTTTGCACATGATGAGTCTTTTTAATCTGACCTTTTTAATGTTTTAAATTGTATTGTATCATATGAAGTTTTTAAAACATGTACTTGGAATGATTTTTAACTGTTGTAGTATGCTTTTATGATTTTTAACAAAATCGAATAAAGTGGTTTTTGACTTGACTTGACTTGACTACTTAAACTAAGTAGTACTTTCTACAACTTACTAACTATGAAGAAACAATGTGACAGTACAGGGCTGCAGTAATTATGCAATTTCTCTTGCCTATCTGCCCTCAGAGAGAATAAACAACACTTAGTACATTAAATTAGTTTCAAAAATAGCAAACAAAAACGTATACAATGGCTGGAGGGATGAATTTGAAGCAGAGAGCAAACAAATGCACAGAGTCACACTCATAGAAGTTCACAACAATAACATTATTTAAAAGATAAGGAGAAGTGAAGAGGATACTGTAACTGTATGTTGTAGTTGTCCTGTTGGATTTGGGAAGTTGCGTGCATCCAGCCATTCCTCTTATTCGCGGTACTCCTCCATTCCATCTGAAGCTCCGTCGATCAATCTTGGTGACCAGACACACTGTCCACTGCCTGCTTGACGGATGCGGAATTTTGGATCGCTAATGGTAAGCCAGAGTTAATCGTTTTTCCAATCGCACAGGGTAAAAGCCTGCCTGTAATTGTTGATGGAAAAACAGGAAGTGATATTAAAACACCACGGAGAAAGAAATATAAGGTATGCTGTGTAGTGCAAAAATAACACTTTCAGTTTCAGAGGCGACAGTATTACATACAAGCATCATTTCGAAAGTGCGTGCTCTGAGTCTCCTTTTCAAGGATAGTAATTAGTATGGGCCAATTGTGCGGATCTGCAGTCCGCGAATTTGCGCGAAATCGCAAAAAAAATGAGAATTCGCGGATTTTCCCGAAAAACTCACTGATTTTTTTGTGATTTGCATAACCATTACTGGAGTACTTTCTACTGGCTAATCCAGTAAATGCTACCTCGTTGGGTAAATGTATAGTGCTTTTCCTACACTACAATTCAGTTATGACCAAATGTTAGACTGGGTAGTTACATAACCCAGTCAATATATGATTTGATCATTAGTAATTTTGAACAATCACAACAACCAAAAACAAGGTTGTTCAGGAATTGGCACACGGGTTCTTTGCAATGTTTTTTTAAATAAATATACAATGAATTTAGGCATCAATATAATAGTTGATATTATGTCTTTATAGGGGGTCACAGCGCTAAAAGAATTTTCACTGTCCTGAAGATGGTCTGACTGAATAATAACATACAAGACCGAAACGTCGACAGGGCCAAATCACCTTTCCCCTCAACCTACGACCAAACTGCTCTTTTGACGCAAAATTAGACCTTCCCAGCAGTGCTCCCAGACCCCTAAACCCACTCCCAAAAATCTAGAACACCCCACATTACCCTTAAATTCGTGCCAAAACGCACTCTGAAACTAGGCCCAAAACACCCCTTTTCCACCATGGATTTTCTTCAAACCACTGGCAATCAAAATTAGACCTTCCCAGCAGTGCTCCCAGACCCCTAAACCCACTCCCAAAAATCTAGAACACCCCCAAATAGCCCCCCAAATACATGCAATACAGCTACCTCGCAGGCCGCCTATGTTAGCCAATAGCAAAAATGCACCTCAGAAACCGGGCCTAATTCCCCTTTCCCCTCAACCTACGACCAAACTGCTCTTTTGACACAAAATTAGATCTTCCCAGCAGTGCTCCCAGACCCCTAAACCCACTCCCAAAAATCTAGAACACCCCACATTACCCTCCCAAAAACGTGCATTACTGTGACCTCGCACAGGCCTTAAATTCGTGCCAAAACGCACTCTGAAACTAGGCCCAACACACCCCTTTTCCACATGGATTTTCTTCAAACCACTTGCAATCAAAATTAGACCTTCCCAGCAGTGCTCCCAGACCCCTAAACCCACTCCCAAAAATCAAGAACACCCCCAAATAGCCCCCCAAAAACATGCAATACAGCTACCTCGCAGGCCGCCAATGTTAGCCAATAGCAAAAATGCACCTCAGAAACAAGGCCTAATTCCCCTTTCCCCTCAACCTACGACCAAACTGCTCTTTTTACACAAAATTAGACCTTCCCAGCAGTGCTCCCAGACCCCTAAACCCACTCCCAAAAATCTAGAACACCCCCAAACAGCTACCTTGCAGGCCGCCAATGTTAGCCAATAGCAAAAATGCACCTCAGAAACAGGGCCTAATTCCCCTTTCCCCTCAACCTACGACCAAACTGCTCTTTTGACACAAAATTAGATCTTCCCAGCAGTGCTCCCAGACCCCTAAACCCACTCCCAAAAATCTAGAACACCCCACATTACCCTCCCAAAAACGTGCATTACTGTGACCTCGCACAGGCCTTACAATCGTGCCAAAACGCACTCTGAAACTAGGCCTAAAACACCCCTTTTCTACCATGGATTTTCTTCAAACCACTTGCAATCAAAACTCCCAACTCTCCTCCCAGCTAAGCAAATCCACTAAGAACCACCTACAACACACTCCAATCGCACCCTAAAAACACGCAATAATCGAAAATTAACATGGGGGCCTATGGCAGCGGTTTCCCTTCCTCGACTTTGCCTAAACACACCCTTCCCATCAATCGATTCCTCACAAATTTCCTGTACAACCACCAATTCCCCCTCCCTACCACTCACAGAAGCCTGTTCCCCTAGCTCAACTGGAACACCCCAAACACACTTTCTCCTTGTGCCCCCAAACCGCCCATTGGATAACATGACAAATCGCGCCTTTACAAAAAATTGCTGTTTTCAGCACTTCCACTACTTCGATCCTCTTGAAACTTACCAGGACACTTGTTCCAGCGATTTCCAAGAATCTCAGCAAGGCAGAACAAAATTGATCCACTGGAAGGTGTACGACTTTTCACCCAAACACACGCGCCCGCAAAACACCAAAAAAGGCCAAAAATCGGCCAATTCTGGACCAAAAAACACCAAACCCCCTTAAAACCTTGCCAACATCATTATGAACGAGCCTGCATCCGGCCCTGAGCCCTAGACTCCGGGAACCCTACCAAATTCAACCCAAAAACCCTACTAAACCGCACTGAACCCCCAAAACAGCCCTAAACCCTAAAAAAACACCCAAATTCCCTCAGACCTAGCCCTCAACCCTACACTGAGCTGGCCTAAAAAAAAAATATCCGCCCGTTTGCGAATTTGTGAATTTTCGGCAATTTCGTGAGATTCGCAGATTGCGAATTTGCCGGCGAAAATCTGCAAATTTCGCGAGCGGAACGGATTTTTGGCCCATGCTTGCGGCAGGGCCATGCAGACGGTCAAGGCAGGCACCACTGAGTGAAGCAACCTAGGCTCTTTGACACAGACAGACAAAGCATATCTAATTGTATGCAGCAAGCCACATAGCCCCAATTTTACATGAACTGCTGTCTGGACTCTGCCTGGCATAACAACACTACACTGCCTCGACCACTCCATACCACGACTAGACAGACATGTAGTTCTGCTGTAGTAGTTGTTGTAGACTGGTTTACCTGTTTGCCACTCACGAATTGGCCATAGTTCTTCCGTAAACCGACGCTGATGATCCATACATCCCAGTGAGTGACTGTAAAGAAAAAATATATATTCTTTAATCAATCATCATGGTATATTGGCAAACAGTGAGTCCAAGGACATTTTGCATATTGGAAAATGCAACGCAGTGGCCCCTGCAGTTGAAGTACAATTTGAATTAAACAAGGTAAAAAAAAGCAGAGTAGACTTGAGTTACATTTAGTGTGTAAAAGATTAAATAATAACAGAAGACATATGATTCATTTCATGCACAACAAACAAACATCAATTGCTTTCATCAGAGCCAGACAGCCATTGCTGTCTACTGCATGCCATCTTCTCATTATTCATTACCTGTTCCACTTTTTGTCCGCATCTTCTTCCGAAAGTGAGGGCCCACAGGGCAGCCTCTCCTGTCAATTTCAGAAGTAACTGTCAGTTGCCACTTGAGGGGACTTGTCTACGAAGACAAAGTTTCTTGATTCTACGTAATCTAGCCATCTGCCTTGAGGGAAATGGATCGGGGGAGTCTGGAGGAGGAGGATAGAGGAGCATGATTGAGTCGTGAACTTGTGAACCTCAGGAATGCAGACTGCGGTACTTTCAAATCAATAAGGAAATAAGATGAAGACGGTGCTGCTGATGGACTTGTTGTGATTAGGTGATTGGAGTTTTGTTGTGGTAAAAGTTGCAAAACAAAGAAAGACACACAGGAATAAAAGTGAATAAGGACGAAAAAAAAGGAAGTCATTTTCAGGCCTCAGTGTCAGGGAAGTAGAGCTCGTCCTCAAACTCTGTGAATTGAGACGGGAGTAGGCCAGCTAACAGAGAAGAACTTCCGTCACCTAAGTCGGTGTCCTCTTCTTCCTGCGTGCATTCACGTATTTTGTAATCTGGTGGTATGAAGTGCTGATTCATCTTGATCATTGTTAACCTCTCCAGATTTTTGGGCGAGAGGCGGGTCCTTTTTGAAGCTACCAGTAGTGCTGACGGCAGCATGGAAGGGGTTAAAAGGAATGAATGCTTTGCTGGCCACAGCCTTTTTGTACCGTGGATCCAGAATAGTGGCACAAATGTAATGTTGTTCTGTATGCATTTTTTAAGCCTTTCATTGTCAACTAGGAGGCTTAATAACCTTTCCGCCAACTGATATGCGTCTTGATTTTCAGCATCATCTCGGAACGTTGAAGACACCGCCTTCAGTTGGTGCTCTAGCATGCGCAACAAAGGGATAGCTTTGCCCGAAGTACAGTCCTCCTTGCTGACTTCACGCGTGAAGACCTCAAAAAGACGAAGCATGTCTGTCAGGCTTTTAACTAGCTTCCATTCCTCCAACTCTAGCCACGTATCTTTCATAGTAGAACCCAGTGCAAAGACATACTGATTGATTACGACCCACTGCTCAGACAGATGCTCAAGCATGTAGAAGGTTGAGTTCCAACGTGTTACCACCTCCTGGATGAGTCCTCTGACTGGCAGTCTACGTTCACATTGCATGTTCCTCAGCTGCTTCCGAGCCTTAAAAGAATGGCTGAAATGTGTGCAGATTCTTCGGCAGGTGGTCAGTAACTTGCTGACTGTGTTTTCTTTTTTCAAGAAATCTTGCACAACAATGTTAATACTGTGCGCCAAACACGGCACTCTGAAGTAGCCACCCTCAATCATGGGCTTAACTATATTACTGCCATTATCCGTGGAAACATAACCAATCATGCGCTTTCTTGGATGCAGCCATTCATAGACCTTACTCTGAACTCATCCAAAATGTTTTGTGCAGTATGAGATTTCTCCATGGCAAACAAGGCTACTGTTGCATGTTTCCGAGTAGCTTGAAAAACTGTGTCCGGGTCAACACCTGCATTTAAATTGTCTCTAACCCCTTTAAAAGAGACCCAGTGTGCAGTGATGCACATGTAATCAAGGGCTTGGCAACTGGTCTACATGTCTGTTGCAGGTGGATAGTGGGAACAGCACTCTTCTGCAAAGCTGCCCCAATCACCTCCAGTACATCTTGATGTAGTGCTGGAATCACAACTCTGGCAAAATAGGACCGGCTAGGAACCTTCCATTTAGGGCAGACTGTTGCCACAAATTCTAGAAAAGCCACCCCTTCCACGAAAGAAAAAGGGAGAAGGTCCAGCGCTAGCATTTTAGCCAGCTTTGCATTATACAGACGTGCCGTTGGGTGATTGCGTTCAAATGGCGCCTCTGACCAAAACATGCTTCTAATGGTGGTCTGGACCGTTTTACGTGATGATGATGATGATGCAGACTTCTTCAAACCAGTTAGGCTCATTGATGTACTTTTTCGCATTGGTGTCTCTTCCAGACTCTTAGTGTGGCTCATAAATGTTGCTGGGGTAGAGGGTGTGGGCGCTACCACTGCAGTGCTGCTGCCAGGGGTACTGGGTGTACCAGAAAAAATGTCTGTCGCTTCTTCACTTCCCCCCTGCATGATCAGCCCCTCGTCATCATCAGATGCAGTATGAATGGATACATTTGGATTTGTTGTACTTTCGTATTCCCGGATCTTCCTTAGGTGCGCCCCCAAATGACAGTGTGGTGTTTTTGGAGATGACCTCTATCAATAAATCAAGAACATTTGTAAAGCACGCTACTCACCCGCTAGGGTCTCAAGTCCCTGGGGGGTGGGGGGGCTGCTACTGCTCGAAAAGCCAGGTCTTGAGTTGCTTCCTGAAGGAGAGATGGTCCTGGGTGAGTCGTAGGTGGGTGGGGAGGGTGTTCCAGGTCTTGGCCGCCAGGTAGGTGAAGGATCTTCCTCCGGTGGTGGTTCTGCGGATCCGTGGGATGGTGGCGAGGGCGAAGCTGGCGGAGCGGAGCTGGCGGGTTGGCGTGTAGAACGTGAGGCGGCTGTTGAGGTATTCGGGGCCCAAGTCGTGGAGAGCCTTGTGTGCGTGGGTGAGGTGTCTGAACGTGATCCTCTTGCTGACGGGGAGCCAGTGCAGGTCCCTCAGGTGGGCGGAGATGTGGCTGTGTCGGGGGATGTCCAAAACGAGTCGTGCTGAGGCGTTCTGGATGCGCTGGAGTTTTTTCTGTAGTTTGACGGTGGTCCCAGCGTAGAGGGCGTTCCCGTAGTCCAGACGGCTGGTGACGAGGGCCTGGGTGACCGTTTTCCTGGTTCCAGTGGGGATCCAGCAGAAGATCTTACGGAGCATGTGGAGTGTGTTAAAGCAGGAGGAGGTAACGGCGTTAACTTGTCTGGCCATCGTGAGGGAGGAGTCAAGGATGAAGCCCAGGTTGCGTGCGTGGTCCATGGGCTTGGGTGGGGGGCCCAGAGCAGGGGGCCACCAGGAGTCGTCCCAGGCGGAGATGGATGGGCCGAGGATGAGGACTTCCGTCTTGTCTGAGTTCAGTTTCAGGCGGCTGAGCTTCATCCAGTCTGCGATGTCTTTCATTCCGTCCTGAAGCTGGCTCTGGCGGAGTTGGGGTCGTTGGTGAGGGAGAGGATCAGTTGGGTATCGTCGGCGTAGGAGATAATGTTGAGGTTGTGCTTGCGTGCGATTGCTGTGAGGGGGCTCATGTAGACGTTGAAGAGGGTGGGGCTGAGCGAGGAGGCTTGAGGTACGCCGCAGATGATCTTGGTGGCGTCTGCGAGGAAGGGCGGGAGACAGACTCTTTGGGTTCTGTCGGAGAGGAGGGAGGTGATCCATTCCAGGGCCTTTCCTTGGATCCCGGCGTGGCGGAGGCAGGTTGTCAGGGTGCGGTGGCCGACCGTGTCGAAGTTGTCCAGCAGGTTCCGAATGTCGTCGGTGGCCGCGATGAGGGTGGTCTCGTGCTGTGGTTCGCTCGGAATCCGGACTGCGATGGGTCGAGGGAGCCGTTCGACTCCAGGAAGGCTGTCAGCTGTTTGTTGATGGTTTTCTCGATGACTTTTGCAGGGAAGGGGAGGAGCGAGATGGGGCGGAAGTTCTTGAGGTCTGAGGGGTCTGCGGAGGGTTTCTTCAGGAGGGCGCTGATCTCTGCGTGCTTCCAGCTCTCCTGGAAGGTGGCGGATATGAAGGAGTTGTTGATGATGTCCCGAAGTTTGGGTGCGATGATGGAGTCGGCCTTGTTGAAGATGTGGTGTGGGCAGGGATCGGCTGGGGAGCCCGAGTGGATGGTGTTCATCTTGTGGGTGGTATCTTCCGTGCTGAACTGAGTCCAGGCGCACAGGGTTTTGGTGGGGGGTGTAGGTTCGGTGGTGGGGTACGAGTTCTGAGCGCCGAAGCTGTTGTGTATGTCGACGATCTTACGGTGAAAAAAGGTTGCCAGAGAGTTGCAGAGGTCCTGAGAAGGCGTGATGTCGTTGTTGCTGGCATTGGGGTTGGAGAGCTCTTTCACGATGTTGAAGAGTTTCTTGCTGTTGTGGGTGTTGTTGTCCAGTCGTTCTCTGAAGGATGACCTTTTGGTGGTGCGGATCAGCTGGTGGTGTATGCGGGTGGCATTCTTGAGGGCTGTCATGTTTTCCGTTGACTGGTTGTGGCGCCAGGCTTTCTCGAGGTCACAGCAGGATTTCTTGGAGTCTTTGAGATCGTTGGTGAACCACGCTGCTTTCTTGCTGTTGAGGTTGCTGGGAGGGTTTTTCAGTGGAGCAAGGGTGTCGGCGCAGTCGGTGATCCACTGTGTGAGGTTGCGGGCTCCTTCGTTGGGGTCCGTGGTGTTGGTGGGAGGGTTTAGGCTCAAGGAGGTGGTGAGTCGGTCGGTGGTGATCTTGCTCCAGCATCTTCGGGGGTTTGTTGAGGGCGGTGGTGGGTCGTTGTTTTCCTGAAGTTGAAGTGTACGCAGCTGTGGTCGGTCCAGTGGAGCTCGGTGGTGTGGCTGAAGGAGATGTGGTTGCTGGAGGAGAAGACAGGGTCGAGTGTGTGGCCGGCGTAATGGTTGGGGGTGTTGACCAGTTGCTTGAATCCGAGGTTGGCGAGGTTGTCTAGTAGGGCGGTGGTGTTGCTGTCCTGGTCGTTCTCCAGATGGAAGATGAGGTCTCCTAGGAGGATGTAGTCGGGGGAGGCGAGGGCGAGTGGGCTGATGAAGTCTGCGATGGCCTCGCTGAAGTGTGAGCGTGGTCCCGGGGGTCTGTAGATAAGGGTTCCTCTGAGGGTGGTCTTGGGGTCGGTGTGAATCTGGAAGTGCAGGTGCTCTGCGGTGGTGAGGGTGTCGTCGGTGTTGGTCGTGATGCGGATAGTGTTTCTGTGGGCGATGGCGATGCCTCCTCCGGTCTGGTTGACGCGGTCCCTCCGGATGATCTTGTAGCCGTCCGGGATGGCAATGGTGATGTCGGGGTCTGAGGAGGCGTTCATCCAGGTTTCCGTGAAGAAGGTGACGTCTGATGCCGTTTTGTCCCATAGTTCGACGGCGTGCCTGTGGATGGAGCGTGTGTTGAGCAGGATGCACTTGAGGTGGTTGTTGTTGGCGGCTGTTTTGGCTGGCGCGGTGCAGGACCGAGTGCAGGTGAAGTAGCTGGCGTGGCAGGTGAAGGCTCCATGGGTGCTTTTCGGGGTGGCTTGGTAGCAGGCTGGATGTCGGCCGGTGTTGAGTGCGTGGAGGGTGGCGGCGTCGTAGTTCAGTCGGGTTGGCTGGCTCTGGCGGGGTCCAGGGGTTCTGGCGCTGGGCGCGGTCCAGGCATGGACGGGCGTCGACGGGCTTGCCTTTGGCGCGCCCGCTGCGCGTGGCCGCTGCGCGTACGTGCGGTCCCCGCCATTTATGGCGAAGTGGGAGGGAGGAGCAGCTGGGAGGCGGGAGCGGGGCGGTGAATGGGGAACAGGAGACAGGAGAAGGGGGCGGGGCCGCAGGAGAGCAGCGGCGGGGAGCAGAGGGGGGGTTGGAAAGAGCGGGAAAGCAGAGCGGGGGAGAGCGAGGGCAAGCCTGGGCAAGCCTGGAGAGCAAGGGCAAGCCTGGGTAAGCCTGGAGAGCGGGGGCAAGCCTGGAGAGCAGGGGCCCTAATGAGAGGCGGCAGCAAGAGGGCCAAGCAGGCAGCGGCAGCAGAATCCAGGCACACGCGGGCCGTGCGGTAGTTGTCAGGGACTGTCCGGGACTATGTGGAGAACACAGTCAGGGACTTGGACAAGGACTGGGAACTGGGTAGAAGACGTACACAGAAAGAAGGAGTACAGTGCTTCCCAGGATCATACAGGGAGTCAGAGAAGAAAAAGAGATCCAAAGGGGAAGCCTGTACAAGTGAACAGGATGGGTAAGACTCAGAAAGGAAGGGCACTCACAAGGCAATTTAGCATTCAGACTAACTACACCCAGGACGGACGTGCAAGACATATATATAATACAACATTAACAATAAAGGGGGGTGTGGGGTAAAGCCCTCAGGAGCTCCACATGGTAAGACTGAAGCTCAGTAAGTTTCTTACCCGCAATTGCTGTTACAGATACTGACTGCAAATACCCACATGTAGGATATGCATGCAAAGGCAGGGTCTGTGGAGCTTATACCTATAGTGATGTTATAAATGTAACTCAAAGACAGAACTCACAGTGAACAAGAAACACCACCTAGGTAGTCAGCTGAGCCCACGGATCCTGGCGATCAAACAGGAACGTGCAAGGCAGTAACAGCAAAGGGGTAGAACTAAACACAAGCACAATAGACAAGGAGCTAGCAGGAGGAGTGCTCAACAGGAAAGGAAGGAAATGACAGGGCACACTTGGCAGAAAGCAGGTAACAAACATACAAGGTAACAGAAGTAAGACAGCAAAATAGAAAGGCAGCAAACTAGAACTGGAACCAAGGAAATGGGAAGCAAGGCAGGGACTGGAAACGGATATTACAGAAGGGGAGGCTACAAGGGTATACTAGAATAGTGCAGGTTAAGGAAGTAAGAAAACAAAGTAGCAGAGAAGGCAGTGCTGGGGCAGGAACAAGAAGTGAGCTAAGGCTCAGGAGTCAAGGCAGCACTGCAGACAGTGCTGGTTCAGGAACAGGAAACTACCAAAGCTTCAGGAGTCAAGGTAACACTGCAGGCAGTGCAAGTTCAGGAACAGGGAAATTACTAGAGCTCAGGAGTCAAGGTAGCACTGCAGGCAATACTGGTTCAAGGAAACAGGACATAGCTACAGCTCAGGAAACAAGGAGTCAAGAGAGCACTGCAAGCAGTGCAAATCAGGAACAAGAAATAGCTACGCCCAGGAACAAAGAATAACTATAGCTCAGGAACTCAGGAGACAAGGTAGCACTGCAGGCAGTGCTAATTCAGGTACAGGGAATAGCTATAGTTCAGGAACTCAGGAAACAAGGTAGCACTGCAAGCAGTGCTAATTCAGGAGAAGGGAAACTGCTGCAGTTCAGGAACAAGGAATACTAAGGCTATGGAGTCAGGGTAGCACTGCAGGGAGTGCTACTTCAGGAACAGGGAAAATAGCAGCAGGTCAGGAACAAGGCATAATTAAAGCTCAGGAAACACTGGAAACAAGAATAGCAAAAGTTCAGGGAACTCTGGAAACAAGGATTGGTCTCACCGGTAAACAGCTACAATGACCAACCTTTGCCTGAAGGGATCTGAGGCTTAAAAGAGCTCACAGTAATCACATGCAGCTGGTGTGAGCAGGCTAGCAGCAGCCAGCCACTGGTGAGCTGAATTCCTACACCCATCCTTGGCCTGCAGGGGTGGAGACAAAGCAGTGAGCAGGGAATTCTGGGTAATGGAGTTTCAGGCATGAGTAGGCTGGCTTTAAGTCTAAGCAGGCCGGCTTTCACAAAACTCGGCATGGATTGGGAATGGATGTCAATTCCCAAATAGTGTCCAAATGGCTGGAAGTCAGGATATGCATGCAGGGGAGTGTCAGGAAGCATATTAGAACACTGGAGAGTCCCACAGTTCAGCCCCCTGGTGGTGGACACGAGAACACAGGGAGCGAATCGTGACAGTAGTGGAGTGACCGGGTCAAGGGTCACCTCTCTGGCCTCCGGTACCATAGTTGGTACCAAGCTTACCCCGACTAACTACACTTTTACAAATCGATGAAACGGCCATGTTTTCCGCCTTTTTGCTAACACTAAAGAAGTCCCAAACTGGGGACTGGAGATGTCAGCTGGTGGTGGAGGTGCTACTTTCAATGTCAGATGAAGAGGAGGATGGGCATGGCTGAATTTGACTCTGTTGTGCACCACTACTTGAGGTAATGGAGGTCGAGCTGGATGGAGGTCCCTGCCGGCCCTTCTGACGAGAAAATATGGAAGCTGTAGGTCGTGTTGGTGTAGTAGTTAACTGCGTTGGTGGTGGTACCAGTGCCACGCCGCCCACATCCCACTCAGCAGCACTTCGGGATAGGGTCAAAATGTCTGTCTGCAAGCCCGCTGGGGCTGGAGTGACGACTGTGATGACTAGGTCGTCGTCAGACTGTTCATCAGCAGCAGAAGACACCACTTCTTGTTCGTCATCATCACCCTTAAGTGGAAGCCTCGCGGGAATCTTCCTTTTAGGCTTAGCTACCTTTGTTGGCTCATGGCGTGCCTCACTCTCAGACTGCATTGCTGGATTCCAATCAACATCAAGATCATCAGAAGCAAGGGTGCTTGAAGAAGAACTTGTAGGAGGAGTGGCTTCCTCAGATAATACCTCCGCTTGAATCTCGATTTCCTGATGTGCCCCTACTTCTGGAGGAACAAGCATTGTGGGCAGTTGTGCCGCTCCATGCGCCTCTAGTTGCACCTCTCCATGCGCTTGCGCCTCTCCTTGCGCCTCTCCTTGCGCATGTACTTGCGCTTGTACTTGTACTAATTGCACCTGTGGTTGTCGTTGCAGCTGTGGTTGTTGAACACTCGTCAGATGAGTTACACCATGCATTGATTGGATGCTACTTTCTTGCGATGAGCCAACATCACTGGTCGATGGTGATTGAGCAATTACAGTGGCTGCCTCTGCAGCACTCATGGTCTTGGACCTAACTTGGCATGCTGGCACTGAGCCCAATGAAGCGGAGGTGCTGCTCCCAGCTTGGTCCCCGGCGGACACCGCTGCTGCTGCAGGCGTAGTTTTTTTTTCCCCAAAAAAAGTGTCTGTGGGCATACCAGGCTCCTTGGTAGGTGGTGCCACTTGCTTCTTCTGCTCCTTCTTACTGGCAGTGGCACTGGCAACTTTTTTCGTAGAGGCGCTACGGCCACCTTTATTTGGGCCCATCTTCTTCAGATGTCAGAACAGCAGGCCGCAGCTGCACGAGTTGCAGAGTTGTCTGTGGCCACACGTGATGTCACGTGACGTTGTGCTGCACACACCGCTGTAGGACTTCTTCCTGGCACTGATGATGAACGATGACTGATGTGATTCTCTCGTGCACCTAAAAGCAGAGAAAGCCAGAGGAACATCAGTTAAATAAATGTTGCATATGTCGTGCTTCAATTAACATTTGCAACTAGGCATTGCATTTATTATTATTACAACAACACACCCAAAAACGGAAAGACACAAAATAGAAATTGCAATTCTAATCCAAAATGGATGTTTAAGTTAATAGAAGAGAGACCACAAAGAGAGAGTTGTTACATGCACCACTGACTACCCCTGGGCCTAATGGATGAAAGCAAGGCAAACTGGGTGCAGGCCTGAGCACACTGCCTGGCTTCAAAATGGCCCCTTGACTCACAGCCACATGGCCAAGCCCTGCCTGGACCAGGCCTCAAAATGGCCCCCACCCACATGGCCAGGCCCCAACAACACCCCAAAAAGTCAAAAAACACACAAAAATCACCACAATCCAATGCCATTCATGCCATCAATGATGTTTAAATTCAAGACACCCCCAGAAAGACTTGGTCCATGCACCACTCACTACCCCCTCTCCCTAATAGATGAAAGCAAGGCAAACTGGGTGCAGGCCTGAGCACACTACCTGGCTTCAAAATGGCCCCTTGACCTCCAGCCACATGGCCAGGCCCTGCCTGGACCAGGCCTCAAAATAGCACCCATCCACATGGCCAGGCCCCAACAACACCCCAAGAAGTCAAAAACACAAAAATCACCACAATCCAATGCCATCCATGCCCTCAATGATGTTTAAATTGAAGACAACCCACAGAAAGACTTGGTCCATGCACCACTCACTACCCCCTCTCCCTAATAGATGAAAGCAAGGCAAACTGGGTGCAGGCCTGAGCACACTACCTGGCTTCAAAATGGCCCCTTGACCTCCAGCCACATGGCCAGGCCCTGCCTGGACCAGGCCTCAAAATAGCACCCATCCACATGGCCAGGCCCCAACAACACCCCAAGAAGTCAAAAACACAAAAATCACCACAATCCAATGCCATCCATGCCCTCAATGATGTTTAAATTGAAGACAACCCACAGAAAGACTTGGTCCATGCACCACTCACTACCCCTGGGCCTAATGGATGAAAGCAAGGCAAACTGAGTGCAGGCCCGAGCACACTGCCTAGCTTCAAAATGGCCCCTTGACCCCCAGGCACATGGCCAGGCCCTGCCTGGACCCGGCCTCAAAATGGCCCCCACCCACATGGCCAGGCCCCAACAACACCCCAAAAAGTAAAAAAAACACACACAAATCACCACAATCCAATGCCATCCATGCCCTCAATGATGTTTAAATGCAAGACACCCCACAGAAAGACTTGGTCCATGCACCACTGAGTACCCCTGGGCCTAATGGATGAAAGCAAGGCAAACTGGGTGCAGGCCTGAGCACACTGCCTGGCTTCAAAATGGCCCCTTGACCCCCAGCCACGTGGCCAGGCCCTGCAAAAACTAGAAAGTTGAAATAAATGACAATAGAAATACTGATAAAACCTAGTCAGTATCAGTATTAGACAAAGCGTACAAATAAAATTGAATGACAAACACTCTATGGATCATTTAACTTGCATTAGAATACAAAGACAAAGAATTAAAATTCAGTTAAAAAGATCCCGCTGGAGGAAGACACCCTTCTAGTCTTTAAGGCCAACTGTAAGAAACACGCTGTTGTAAAACATATGAATGGTGATTCCAATTTTTGTATTACTGTGAGAGTTTGCGAATGAGAGCATAAGCTCAGTTTTCTCAGCAGTGGAATAATGATTTTTTCCTCTCAGCTTTATATAATAAATAAATAAAATAAAATGTGAGCAACAGATTGACTAGACTGATCATCACAAGGGCATAAAGACAACTTATTAACCGAATATGCTTGTGACGGATAGCCAATCATTAGAGGAAAAAAGTTCAATCTAAACCTTGTCAGCAAAAAACGATGAACGGTTTTAGAGACAAAGGAAAGATAAGAAGAATGCCCAGTTGCCACAGGGGGCAATGCCTGATAGTTTATCACCAAAGATTTAAAATATTTTTTCTGCATTTATCTTGACCACACTTGGCAATCAAAAGTTCTTTTGCTCTAGATTTGGGAAAGACACACACTGAGTTGGTGAATCATACAATGTTGCCAAGCTACCCATGGAATTGAGGAAGCTTGATCAAGAGTTAGAATGTCCTTTAACACAATTTGATTTATTTGGATAGAGTTCCTTTTCCATAATGATAACCATAGTAGTAGAGGAGCCATTTTAATGGTATCGATTATAAAAGGAAGATCTAGCTCTTTGTGAGCAATAATATTCGGGCATGAACCTGGAATAGACAATAGTCTTCTTTTAGGGAATCCACTTGTGCTGTTCCCAAGATTGCTGCACCATAGGTAGCTACAGATGCTGATTTCACCAAGTAAATTTCCCCCATTTCCTCAATTGGTTTATTTCCTAAGTTGGAAGCAAACTTCCACAGGGCAGCTAAGCTCTTGAACCTAAGATTCACTCCGTTGCTCACAATCCCAGACCAATTTAATTTGGCATCAAAGAGGATTCCCAAATATGTAAAATTTTCCACTCTTTTCAAGCTTCTGCCATCTATTTGGAGCCTCATTAGTATTGCCTTATCTCTGTCCACAGCAATCAGAAAGGTCTTAGATTTATTAACATAAAGACCTAATTCCGCCATATAGTCCAAGTATATACCTATGGAACACTGTAGGGCCATTGGAGTTCTAGCCAATAAAACTGTGTCATCTGTGTAAAGCAGGACGGGCAAATGTAATGCACCTACAGCCAGGACATCCTTACATTTATCGCTCAGGACATCATTTAGTTTGTTTGTGTGTAGGGAAAATAGAAAAGGAGCAAATATACAACTCTGTCTCACAGCCTTTTCAATCCTAAAGGGTTTTGAGCACTACCCCTGATTCCCATACCTAATTACTGCCCCGCTTCTCTTTGATGCAATGGTTTTAAGTAACTATGTAAAATAAATAAATAAACTATAGACTTCTCTAATAAAGAGAGTTATGGAAGAAGCCACACCCATTGATTCCGTGATAGCCCACAGTTTACTGTGGGACACACAGTCAAAGGCCATGTAAAACTGGCCTTTCTTTGCAAAGGCATATTTGGCTGCAATTAGGACTCGATTGAGGCACTGGTCTACTGTCCCCCTCCCCTTCCTAAAGCCATATAGAGCCTCCCCAAGGACATTGTTCTCCGCCACCCAATCCTCCAGCCTGTTGAGTAGTAATGTCCTCATTAGTTTAGCTGTGCTATCCAATAGGGGGTTGGGCGGTAATGAGCAGGATTGGAGGCGTCTCCCTTCTTAGGAATTGGAATTATCAGAGATTGTTTCCAGGATGGCAAAAGGCCAACTTTGGCTATTGCATTGAAAGCTAATGTCAAAAGTGGAACCCACAAAGGTTGATTAGCAAGGAAGATATCCAACAGGACTCCATCCGGGCCAGCAGCTTTCAAAGCAGGCGAATGAGAAAAGGCGAGGTCTGTTTCATCAATAGAGAACTCCAATGCCGGGGAAACACAAGGGGATTGCTCTAAGGCTGCCACATTAATATCAACCTGGGATTCAAATATATTCTGGTAATGACTTAACCACGTGTTCTCATCAAAGTGGAGATCCAAGGATGGCTCACACGCCCCCTGTAACAAGGGAGAAAAGGTTACTTTCCAAAAAGCCTCACTATCTTTACATGGTGAGGCTTGTCTCAGATTTTCCCATGCTTCCGCACGTAGCTGCCTTTTCCTTTCCTCCCTCGCCGATTTAGATGTGGCACTCAGATTTCTAACAAGAACTTGATTTCTAAGCTGCTTTTTGAGTGCCTCCCGAAGATTAATGGATACCTGAGAGAAATGTTTCTCTAACCCCATTATAGGTGGAGGATTGTTCTGCATTGAAGGGCGAGATAGATGAGCTCTTATGGATGTTAGAATTTTACTAAGGGCTATCACAACCTGTTTGCTATTAGTTTGTGGGTTTAAACATAAATATTCCTCCTGAGAGGTTGATGACACAACTTTAGACAATAAAGAATGTGGCTCAATGTTCTCCCATTTTAAGATGTAACAGTTTTTTCTAGTTAGAAATGGTTTGGGGGCCTATTGGGGTCCAGATTTATTAAGGGTACACCATTGAAAGATAAAGTAGATTAAGGCATGGTCACTAAATTCAGTCATCAGCACCTCAAGCTTCTTGGAACATCTGTTAAAATGAGCAGAGATAATTATAAACTTGATAGTAGAGGAAGTACCTGCCCACTGAAAGTTGGGACCATTTGACCCGTAGAAGCTTGTATTGAGTTTACAAAAACTAAACCCCAAGTCAACAATAAACTATTAAGGAACTGCCGGTGAAGATGGCCGCACAGTAGCTCATCTCCGACCCTAATCCCCTCTAATCTCCCGTAAATCTGTGCACATATCCGCTAAAGCGAACGTTTCACCAGTGGGATGGGTGGTGTAAGGTGTGCGGCTCGAAATCCGGCGTGAAAGGGATGCCGGAGGGCCGCCAGTGATCAACTGCGACTTGTGGCCTGCTCGAAGGACTGCAGCCCCGACCTCGCGTGAGCCCGCGGCCGGGCAGAAGAAATCACAATCACCCTGAAAGCAGACGGCCCACTCTGTATCGGAGCGCAAGGACTTCGGTGGCGAGGAGTCTCAAGAAGGTTATAGTTGTAAACACTGCATGGACGATGGCGGGAAGGCGGTGTAGTGGCGCACGGATCGCTGTCATTATTGATTATGAGGTGAGAGATGTGGATGCTCACAATGACCGGAGCACGCTCTCTGCCATACGTTCCCTTGATCATGGGGCCCAGCTGAGAAACACAGTGGATATTTGACGGTGGGGAAGGACAGAAAACGCCCTGGTGGACTTGCAACAATAACTCCCAGATCAATCCGAGCAACAGGGAAGAGATCAAAGTAGATCATACGCGACAATATTGCAGGCAGCAACCTTGGACACACAGGCCAGTGGAAGCTCCCAATACAGGTCACTATTGTCAGCATCAGCTATAATCTGGCGCCTAAGGCCTCTGCCCCTTTGGTGCATATCTCAGTGCTGGAAACTAATTGGCCCTACTTGACTTATACTCACGCAGTGCCATCTCAGAAGGCCGGTTTGTGATGCATTTTGCTGGACGGGGACATCGGCTCCCGGCACAGTCTAGAAAGGGGTGATCCGGTGGAGTACGCCAACAGGCCAACTGGGTAATGGCACAGGGCAGGCGGTGGTGAAACACCGAGACACAGGCACACCCCATGCATCTCTCCCAGAGTGGTGCTGCCCGGACTCCTGGGTGTGGTCGTCATGTCCAGATGCAAAGGTAGTTGTGACTCCCACCAGCCCAAACTGGACAAAATTGTGTGGGTTAAGAACCAAGAGAAACCAGAGATGCAGGCGGACACGCCGCCTGGAATCAAGGAGTCGTCATTGGGACAAAAGGACCCCACCCTACAAGACATTCTCTCAGCCGTCACTGTGGTACGTACCTCGCATATGGATTCTATCTCCTTTGAGGTTGGCCTCATCAGGGCGGACTTTTGCAAAATGAGCGATTGTGTGACGGAGGTGGAAGGAGTCACTCAGAATCCAGTTACTACATCCAAAGATTTAGAGAAACAGGTCCAGGAACAACAGAAGGCCAGGCGAACTCTCTCCGACCAATTGGATGACTATGAAGGAAGAGCCAGTAGATACAATGTACAAATTATTGGACTTCCCGAGAAGGCGGAGGGACAGGTGATGGATATCTTTATAGAACCCGTTACGCAGCGGCTCCAACCAAAAAATCTTTCCCAATACTTCTCAATCGAACGCGCTCATCAGGTCCTGGGAGGCAAACCTAAACCTGGGCAACCCCCCAGGCCTGTTGTTCAATTTCCGTGACAGGGATATAATCCTGAAAACGGCGCGATGTGCTCCACGATCAAGATCGAAAATAGCACCATTATGTTTTTTCGGGACTTCACCCTAAGGGTCCAAAAACAACGTAGGCATTTCCTGGAAGTCAAGAAGGCCCTAAGAGATAGAGAGTAATGCTACGCAAAGTTGTTCCATGCAAAACTAAGTGTGGAGGCCGAGGGCAGAGCGTGGTTCTTCACAGACCCGGATGACGTATGGGAATGGCTGGATGGCTGGCGACAAGTCGGAGGACCAAATAACTCACAGACATCGGAGACAGTCGGGAAAGGACCGCAGAGTGACCATGTTAGAGCATGAAGAAAGTGATGCCACAGACGCAGAACAGACGGAGGCTGGTGGTGCTGGCCCGGCTTAAAGGGGTGGGAGCATAGACACAATGTAAGTGGTCAGAATGGAGTATAGTGGCCGGCTGTGCACCAGTCGCGGCCCCTAGCTGGATTGCTAAAGGTTTGGCCCAGCACGGCGATGATTCACGGCAACCACCGAAGAGACATGAAGCTGAGTCTGGAGATGGCTGAGTACAAACACTGTTCCAATATAATCACAACATTTGCGATATGTATATTTGCTTTGAGGAGGAGGGGGTTTGGCCTTGTTGGTATACATCCCCTCCGATATTGGGAAAGGTGGGTGAATTGCGCATTGCATTGTTGTGGTGTTTCAACAAAACAAGGGAACCCTTAAGGTATAGCATAGGGACCTTGGGCATTACATATTGCAAAGAACATTGGTCCCTATATAGAAGTAATATACACAGAGCACAATAATCATACACTTGATAAGTCGTATGTCTTCTGTCCGTCCGGACAGGGTTTTTTTTATTTTCTATTTAAGTTTAAATTTTTCGAGTTTCTTGGAAATGTCAAGCGGGCACAGCCGTGACCTTTAACATACAAGAGACAACAACAAGAAGATGTGAAAAGCAGGAGATCTGTCTGTGCACTTGTATTTCAGTGAAACAGACTTAGGATATTTAAACAAACCACACCATTGCATTATTCAGTGTTTACATAGAAAGTTTTGCATATGGGGTTAAGAGTCGACGTTTCGATGCCTTTCTTAGAATATAGGCATCATCATCAGGACATTGAATGACATTATTGTTGTCAAGATTAAAATTTTCACATTTGCTTTACAAACATATTTACAGTGGGGAAAAAGGGAAGAAAACAGAAAAATACACATAAATAACAGATATATGATATATGACACAGATCCTCTTTTGTTGTGCATAAAGTGAATACGAGTGCCGCAGTCTTTGGATCAGCCCTGGCGGTCGTGTTTCACAAGGATGACAACGAAGTGAGTATGAAAATGAGTGACAGTTGTAGCATGCACGATAACGAACTCAAAAGAGCCTGTACCAGCATGACATTAAAATTATTAAATGTGACCTTTGTTCGTTGCATACGTTGAGAAAATGTCTAAGGAGTGAGGGGGTGTGGTGAAATGCAACTCGTGGCATCATGCGAAAAAAACGGCGCAGTGGCTGTGAATATGTGTACAAAATTTGGCGTTGTGAATGCAGGGCAAATTTCGGATTACAACGTGCACAGCCGGCAATGAGCATGCTTGTGTTCAAAGAAGGGTTGGGCAATTAAAAACACCTACGTGGTATAGAGAACTCGCTTGGATTAGCGGTTCAGGGAAAAATAAATATCACTTGGGCAGATATTCTGTGGAGAGATAAAAACGCCCATTATACTTTTTAAGCGCCTGGCATGCACATTAACTAGGCGTAGATGGAAGAGCATGTTACCTGCAAAACCGGGTTTCAATTATACACTTGTCCGGTTACGCGAGCATACGTATACAAAGATACGTGGGGAGCACAATGGCTATCTGCAAGAATGAATGCAGAGGTTACCGGCGGAATTTAAATAGCGCTACTAAAGCTTCAATCTTCGTGCCCAAAAAGGGGTTCAGGACTTACTATGAGAACGGCTCAGCGTTGCCACGGGTCTGGCGGTCTGGTGCTGCATCGGCTTGTTTTCCCGGGTTTAAACCGCGTGGACAGTGACCTCGGGAATAGTAAACAGCGTGAGAGGACTAGGTGGTAGGAGTGAGGTGAATGGCAGTGTTCACGGCGGCCATTTTCGAGTGGTGATTTGTGCTATAGTGAACATGCAGTTTAGCACAAGGGAAATTATAATTTCTACATTTTCTGAAAAATTGAATCACAAGAAATAAGTTTCTAAAAATTACAACAGGGACGTCCAGTCTTCAAGTCGGTTTAGCCCATTCCGAATACTGTTAGTGCGCAGAATCCAACGTAGCTCTTCTTTGTTTAGTAGTTGTGACATGTCTGCTCCTCTGGGTGGTGGTTTAATAGTGGTAATCACAGTCCAGAGGAAGTCTTTTTCACTGTGTCCTTTTGCAGAAAAGTGTTCCACCAATGGCGCATTCGCTGTTTTACATTTTATCCTGCTCTTATGCTGGCCAATCCGCAGTTTTATTTTTTGACTGGTTTGTCCTATATAGATTAGCATACATGGACACAGGATGGCATACACCAGGTTCGCAGAATTACAATTAGAAAAAGAATTTCGATCGTATTTAATATTGCCAAATTCAAATGTCTTTCCTTCTATAGTGGTGTCACAGCAAATACAACCACCACATTTGACATGACCTGTGAGTGGTGGAAGGCCCCAGACATCATTTATAGTCGTTTTTTGCAATGGTTGAGGGAGAGCTGCCCTGACAAGATGATCTTTAACATTCTTAGCACGTTTGAATGCAAACATGGGTTTTTCTAGTGTTAGTTGCCCCGCATTAAGGACTGGCCAGTGTTTAAGTATACTTTTTCTAATGGCATTAGAAGCCGCTGAAAATGTGGTGACACAGATTAGTTTGTCTTGGGTATTCTTTTCTTTAGGTTCTAAAAGGGTCTCTCTTGGACAGTACCAAGCCCTTTTGAGAGATTTCCGTACCAGTTTACGTGGGTAACCTCTATTTCTCAGTTTTTTACTAAGAATCTTAGCCTCTGTAAAATAATCATCCCTAAAGTAACAGTTTCGCCTAATGCGGAGGAACTGGGAAAAGGGTAAGGAATCACGTAGGGCCCGGGGGTGATGGCTGGTGTATTCGAGCAAAGTGTTGCGCTCAGTGGGCTTGCGGTGCAATGTTGTAGTAAGACGACCTTCTGTATGTCTTATTTGTAGGTCAAGGAAAGGGATGGAATCCTTACTGGTGGACAAGGTATAGCAGAGTCCACCACTGTTGTTGTTTAGCCAGTGTTGGAAGGCTGTGAGGTTTTCAGGAGAATCATTCCATAGTAGGAAAATGTCGTCGAAGTATCGCTTCCACAAGGCAATGCCATTGTGGAAGGGATTCGACGTGTGGAGAATGTTATTAGTCTCCAGATGGTCCATGTATAGAATGGCCAGGTTGGGAGCAAAAATTGCTCCCATGGATGTCCCTTTGACTTGACCGTAAAATTGTCCCTCAAATAGAAAAAAGTTTTTAGTTAAGCAAATTTCAAGGAGTTCAAGGATGAATATAGAGGGCACATTGTGGGGTCGTGGTCTTGATTCAAGGACCTTCTCTATTACACGAAGGGATTCAAATTGTGGGATATTGGTGTACAGTGATTCCACATCCAGCGTACACATAGTGCTGGATGTGGGATCAAAGGGGTAATCCTCTATGAAATTTATCATGGCCATACTGTCCCTAATGTAGCAGATGGTTTCCGGGACAAATGGCTTAATGAAATAATCTATGTAATGCCCTAATGGCTCGAGAATCGAACCACAGCCCGAAACTATAGGGCGACCTGGTGGTGATTGGGAGTTTTTGTGAATCTTGGGCAAACAATAGATCACGGGAATCCGTGGGGATTTAATATTGAGAAAATCATACTCTTTTTTAGAACAAAAGCCTGAATCAAGTGCTCTGTTTGTGACAGTTGTAATCATGTCTTGAATTTCACCAGTGGGGTTGCGTGGGAGTTTACAGTAGTGCTCCTGATTGTTAAGTTGGCGAAGCACCTCATTTTTGTAGGATTCAATATCTTGGATTACTATCCCTCCCCCTTTATCTGCAGGTTTTATTACAAGAGATTGATTGGTTTTGAGGGAGGAAATAGCATTCTTCTCTTCGAGAGTAATGTTGTAAGGAATGAAGGATCTTTTCCCTTCAAGGTCAGACAAATCCTTTAAAACCAGTTTCTCAAATGCAGGAATCTCAGCTGGAATCATACCAGCTGTGGGAGAGAATTTGGACGGTGGTCTAAAAGGGGTATTAGAATGTTTAGGAATAGAAGGATTGATAGTAAAAAGCTTTGTAAACGAATTTTCCTCAAAAATCTTAGGAGTTCTGTTTGCGCTTCCTGGAAATTGGGCCGTACTGTAGGGACGAAGGATAAACCTCTACTGAGGAGTGACACTTCATTACTAGATAGCATGTGATTTGTGAGGTTAAAGATAGGGAGGAGACCTGTTTCTAGAGTATTCGTGGCTGGATTACTGATAATTACATTAGGTACAGCTACCACCGGTAATGTTGGCGGCGTGTGAATCGTTCCCCGGGGGGATTCTGTGGTTTGGGCCATGTTTTTCCTCTTCCTCTGGGTTGGCCTCGACCCCCCTCTAAAAAATTCCTATTAGATGGACCCGGGCTGTCGCTTTGATCTGAATTGCCGGATGTGTCGGCTGAACTGTCAGTAAAGCCTACGTATTGCTGTCTCCTATTAAACCTGCCCCAAGGTCTCTGCTGTTGTGGACCGTTGTAAGGGCGATTAGTATAATAGTTTTTATTAAGGTACGGGTATGCTCTTTCTTGATTAAACTTCTTAATGTCCTTCTTTACCTTAACTTGTTTTTTGTTTAATTCAAATTTATGAAACTCATCTATAGTCTTGTTTATTTTTTCAAGGAGTTTACTAGTTTCCGTGCTAGTGGTATTGTCTCTAATCTGTTTTTCTAAGTCTGTTATTTCAATACTTAATTTTTGTAGTTCTTCTGTTGCAATTTCAATTCCCAGCACCATCCAGTGCATTGTTGTGGTGGCAGGTAGTTTGAAGTCCATAGTGCAGGGAGGCAGGTAGGGGGATGGTTGGGGGAAGTTACAGGCAGTTTAAGTTATTTACTAGGCGTCACAGCGTTTACTGTATTGTCAAAGCACTCCATTGCTGCTGAACAACTTTTGCTTTGTCTAATATTCACCCACTGTTGCACACAAACACTTGGCCTATCAATGTCACATGCAAAACGACCTTGGCCGCATAGTGTGGTGGGGACTGGAAGACCAGAGAACAGTCCTTACAATCACAATGACAGTTGGAGATACCCCAGGTAAAACGAGACCCTAGGCAGCGTTGACCCGGCTCTCCTGGAATGTTAATGGATTGGGAGACAAAATTAAGAGGGGGTGGTGCTGAAATATATTAAAAGACAAGCGGCAGATGTAATACTATTGCAGGAGACCCATCTCATTGGAAATACTTGTAAGGCCCTTGACTGATGGGGTTATAAACTCATAGTTCACTCAGGATTCAAGACGGGTTCCAGAGGGGTCGGGATACTAATGAAGAAGACTCTTCCATTTATGGTAGCCCAGACACACAAGGACAGCTATGGATGCTTTGCTGGGGTATCAGGGTCATAGGAGGGTAGGATGGTGAGCGTCTTCTCGGTGTACATACCGCCTGCCCTACATAAATTAACCTTGCCGGAATTGAGTGGAATGATTCTTGCTTTATCGGACGGCGATATAATAGTGGGTTGATACTTCAACATGATGCTATGTGACCAAGCAGATAGATATCCCCCCAGAAGTGCCACGCGAACACAAAATACACTGGCTGAATTTGAAGCTGCACTAGGCCTGGAAAATATATGGCGGGCAGCACACCCACCGTTACGACGATACACGTACTATTTGGCTTCTCACAAAAGTAATTCCCGTATTGACCAAATACCGGCACAACATACCACTTTGGTGAGATACAACACTTAGCGAGAGGCATCTCAGATCATGATCCCATCAAGGCTAAATTTAACACAAAAGTTACCCCTGCCCGTAGGACACTTACCATCAATCTACGGTGCCTTCTAGTTCCACATATTAAAGACGCTTTGGTTAAGGAGACGGAATACTACTTTGCCAAAAACGTAGGGACAGTACAGTCGGCACAGATTCTGTAGGAGGCCTATAAGGCAGTAATCAAGGGTAGGGTGCTCTCGTTCACAGTTGATCACAGGAAAGAGAAAGACAGACACATTATCGAACTAGAGCAAGATATACGGACACAGAACAGGAATTAAAGGGACAGCCGAGATGTGACCGAGAACCATAACCTAGAAATTAAGCGTAAAGAATACAGAGACCTTACCAATGAGATGGCCCGGAGTAGACACCAGGCCACGTTATTCAAGATATACGAGCAGGGGGACAGGCCAAGCAAACTCCTTGCATGGCTAGACAGGAAGGAAAGAGTAGAGCGCTGGCTCAAAACAACATATGATCAGTCTGGAACCTGTTTGCATGACCCGCAACACATAGCAGAATGGTTTGCTGAGTATTATGCACAATTCTATTCACCAGCCGCAGCGGACACCATTGAGGAAGTATGGGAAAAAATAACCGACATACAGATTCCCACATTAACTACAGATGACCAGCAACTGCTGGGAGGTGACATCACGGTTGAAGAGATAACCACCGCTATACTCAGCAAACAGTCAGGTAAAGAGGGGGTCCCAATGGGCTACCGATTGATCTTCTCAAAGTAACATCAACTAAAGTTGCACCACACCTCCTTGAAATGTACCTTGATAGTAAGTCTACCGGTACGCTCCCCAAAGACCGGAGGTTAGCATCCATTGTAGTGCTACACGAGGAAGGGAAACCGCCGAAGGAACTGACATCATATCGTCCATATCCCTGCTGAATGCAGAAGTTAAAATCCTCGCAAAAGTGCTAGCCAATAGATTACACCGGTTATCACAAAACTAGTCCACCCTGACCAATCCGGGTTTATGCCAGGCCACAACAGGGCCGTGAACCTGCGCGGTTTAAATGGTATACTAGCTAGGGAAAACACCATCAGAGAGGATGCGGCTATATTTTCGTTAGATGCTCGTATGGCGTTAGATACAGTGGAGTGGCAATATCTGTTTGCGGTCCTCGAGCACATGGGCTGGGAAAGGAATATCTTGACTGGGTTAAACTCCTGTATGCTGAACCGCTCGCTCAAGTGGTGGTAAATAGTTATGTGTCCACTGCATTCACCCTGCATAGCGGATCGAGACAGGGCTGCCCATTGTCTCCTATTATATTCGCTCTGGTATTAGAACCCCTAGCATGTTGGTTACGTTGAGAATCTCGCTTTATGCTGATGATATCCTGCTCTATGTCACCTCCGCCAGTCCTCGATCAACAGAGTTTTTTGCACATTTGCACTAATCACGGCACATACTCTGGTTACAATATACATTGGTCTAAGTATGTGATATATGTACTACATGGGTCGGCACCTGTCCTCCCATCTACCTACGAGGTTCGAATAGTGGAAGACGTGTGTAAGTACCTTGGGATATTCGCAACAGCTGACCCATCAGTGTTCTTTGAAAGGAACCTTTCGGGCCCTCTCGCTCGGCTACAAAGCGATGTATGACATTGGCGTACATTGCCGGTCTCGCTACTGGGAAGTGCGACCCTCTACAAAATTATGGCCCCCCTCCGGCTCCTATACACAATGCAAAACACCCCATATCAAGGCCCCTATGAATATTTCAAGTCTATTGAAGGGGAACTTAGAAATTTGCTCTGGGGCGTGAAAGCCTCCTTGTATCTCAGGGCCCAAACTGGCCCGGGGGTGGTATGATGGAGGAATTGCCCTCCCAGACACCTGATGTTATTGCTGGGCTGCCCATCTGTCCATAATAAACAAATGGGTGTATGTTCTTTAGCCCAATCTGCCACCCCAGTTCTGACATGGCTATATGCAAATCAGTCTGACCCTGTGCCTCATGGGAACAGTCCAGCCCGAACTGCCAAGCCATGTCTTCCCTGGACCGGAAACAAGCTTACGAGGACCGGTTTCTGGCATTCAAGCCGTCTTCAGCCCGGCTTGCTTGAATCCAGTGGCAAAGTGAGCAAGGGACTCACGTCTGAGCATACCCTGCCACACTTATGGCGGCCAAAAGCGTTACAAAAGGGCTGGTGATGGACGGAGCATCTGAATCAATCAAACACTCACACCCAGTCAAAAGATCTGGGTTTAATCCATCACCGTTCTTTAGCCCACTCTGCCACCCCAGTTCTGACATGGCTATATGTAAATCAGTGTGACCCTGTGCCTCATGGGAACAGTCCAGCCCGAACTGCCAAGCCATGTCTTCCCTGGACCGGAAACAAGCTTCCGAGGACCGGTTTCTGGCATTCAAGCTGTCTTCAGCCCGGCTTGCTTGAATCCAGTGGCAAAGTGAGCAAGGGACTCACGTCTGAGCATACCCTGCCATACTTATGGCAGCCAAAAGCGTTACAAAAGGGGGTGGTGATGGACGAAGCATCTGAAACAATCAAACACTCACACCCAGTCAAAAGATCTGGGTTTAATCCATCACCGTTCTTTAGCCCACTCTGCCACCCCAGTTCTGACATGGCTATATGCAAATCAGTCTGACCCTGTGCCTCATGGGAACAGTCCAGCCCGAACTGCCAAGCCATGTCTTCTCTGGACCGGAAACAAGCTTCCGAGGACTGGTTTCTGGCATTCAAGCCGTCTTCAGCCCGGCTTGCTTGAATCCAGTGGCAAAGTGATCAAGGGACTCACGTCTGAGCATACCCTGCCACACTTATGGCGGCCAAAAGCGTTACAAAAGGGGGTGGTGATGGACAGAGCATCTGAATCAATCAAACACTCACACCTGGGTTTAATCTATCACCGTTCTTTAGCCCACTCTGCCACCCCAGTTCTGACATGGCTATATGCAAATCAGTCTGACCCTGTGCCTCATGGGAACAGTCCAGCCCGAACTGCCAAGCCATGTCTTCCCTGGACCGGAAACAAGCTTCCGAGGACCGGTTTCTGGCATTCAAGCCGTCTTCAGCCCGGCTTGCTTGAATCCAGTGGCAAAGTGAGCAAGGTACTCACGTCTGAGCATACCCTGCCACACTTATGGCGGCCAAAAGCGTTACAAAAGGGAGTGGTGATGGACGGAGCATCTGAATCAATCAAACGTTCACACCCAGTCAAAAGATCTGGGTTTAATCCATCACCGTTCTTTAGCCCACTCTGCCACCCCAGTTCTGACATGGCTATTTGCAAATCAGTCTGACCCTGTGCCTCATGGGAACAGTCCAGCCCGAACTGCCAAGCCATGTCTTCCTCGGACCGGAAACAAGCTTCCGAGGACCGGTTTCTGGCATTCAAGCCGTCTTCAGCCCGGCTTGCTTGAATCCAGTGGCAAAGTGAGCAAGGGACTCACGTCTGAGCATACCCTGCCACACTTATGGCGGCCAAAAGCATTACAAAAGGGGGTGGTGATGGACAGAGCATCTGAATCAATCAAACACTCACACCCAGTCAAAAGATCTGAGTTTAATCCATCACCGTTCTTTAGCCCACTCTGCCACCCCAGTTCTGACATGGCTATATGCAAATCAGTCTGATCCTGTGCCTCATGGGAACAGTCCAGCCCGAACTGCCAAGCCATGTCTTCCCTGGACCGGAAACAAGCTTCCGAGGACCGGTTTCTGGCATTCAAGCCGTCTTCAGCCCGGCTTGCTTGAATCCAGTGGCAAAGTGAGCAAGGGACTCACGTCTGAGCATACCCTGCCACACTTATGGCGGCCAAAAGCGTTACAAAAGGGGGTGGTGATGGACGGAGCATCTGAATCAATCAAACACTCACACCCAGTTAAAAGATCTGGGTTTAATCCATCACCGTTCTTTAGCCCACTCTGCCAACCCAGTTCTGACATGGCTATATGCAAATCAGTCTGACCCTGTGCCTCATGGGAACAGTCCAGCCCGAACTGCCAAGCCATGTCTTCACTGGACCGGAAACAAGCTTTCGATGACTGGTTTCTGGCATTCAAGCCGTCTTCAGCCCGGCTTGCTTGAATCCAGTGGCAAAGTGAGCAAGGGATTCACGTCTGAGCATACCCTGCCACACTTATATCAGCCAAAAGCGTTACAAAAGGGGGTGGTGATGGACGGAGCATCTGAATCAATCAAACACTCACACCCAGTCAAAAGATATGGCTTTAATCCATCACCGTTCTTTAGCCCACTCTTCCACCCCAGTTCTGACAGGGCTATATGCAAATCAGTCTGACCCTGTGCCTCATGGGAACAGTCCAGCCCGAACTGCCAAGCCATGTCTTCCCTGGACCGGAAACAAGCTTCCGAGGACCGGTTTCTGGCATTCAAGCCGTCTTCAGCCCGGCTTGCTTGAATCCAGTGGCAAAGTGAGCAAGGTACTCACGTCTGAGCATACCCTGCCACACTTATGGCGGCCAAAAGCGTTACAAAAGGGAGTGGTGATGGACGGAGCATCTGAATCAATCAAACGTTCACACCCAGTCAAAAGATCTGGGTTTAATCCATCACCGTTCTTTAGCCCACTCTGCCACCCCAGTTCTGACATGGCTATTTGCAAATCAGTCTGACCCTGTGCCTCATGGGAACAGTCCAGCCCGAACTGCCAAGCCATGTCTTCCTCGGACCGGAAACAAGCTTCCGAGGACCGGTTTCTGGCATTCAAGCCGTCTTCAGCCCGGCTTGCTTGAATCCAGTGGCAAAGTGAGCAAGGGACTCACGTCTGAGCATACCCTGCCACACTTATGGCGGCCAAAAGCATTACAAAAGGGGGTGGTGATGGACAGAGCATCTGAATCAATCAAACACTCACACCCAGTCAAAAGATCTGAGTTTAATCCATCACCGTTCTTTAGCCCACTCTGCCACCCCAGTTCTGACATGGCTATATGCAAATCAGTCTGATCCTGTGCCTCATGGGAACAGTCCAGCCCGAACTGCCAAGCCATGTCTTCCCTGGACCGGAAACAAGCTTCCGAGGACCGGTTTCTGGCATTCAAGCCGTCTTCAGCCCGGCTTGCTTGAATCCAGTGGCAAAGTGAGCAAGGGACTCACGTCTGAGCATACCCTGCCACACTTATGGCGGCCAAAAGCGTAACAAAAGGGGGTGGTGATGGACGGAGCATCTGAATCAATCAAACACTCACACCCAGTTAAAAGATCTGGGTTTAATCCATCACCGTTCTTTAGCCCACTCTGCCACCCCAGTTCTGACATGGCTATATGCAAATCAGTCTGACCCTGTGCCTCATGGGAACAGTCCAGCCCGAACTGCCAAGCCATGTCTTCACTGGACCGGAAACAAGCTTTCGATGACTGGTTTCTGGCATTCAAGCCGTCTTCAGCCCGTCTTGCTTGAATCCAGTGGCAAAGTGAGCAAGGGATTCACGTCTGAGCATACCCTGCCACACTTATGGCAGCCAAAAGCGTTACAAAAGGGGGTGGTGATGGACGGAGCATCTGAATCAATCAAACACTCACACCCAGTCAAAAGATATGGCTTTAATCCATCACCGTTCTTTAGCCCACTCTTCCACCCCAGTTCTGACAGGGCTATATGCAAATCAGTCTGACCCTGTGCCTCATGGGAACAGTCCAGCCCGAACTGCCAAGCCATGTCTTCCCTGGACCGGAAACAAGCTTCCGAGGACCGGTTTCTGGCATTCAAGCCGTCTTCAGCCCGGCTTGCTTGAATCCAGTGGCAAAGTGAGCAAGGGACTCACGTCTGAGCATACCCTGCCACACTTATGGGGGCCAAAAGCGTTACAAAAGGGGGTGGTGATGGACGGAGCATCTGAATCAATCAAACACTCACACCCAGTCAAAAGATCTGGGTTTAATCCATCACCGTTCTTTAGCCCACTCTTCCACCCCAGTTCTGACATGGCTATATGCAAATCAGTCTGACCCTGTGCCTCATGGGAACAGTCCAGCCCGAACTGCCAAGCCATGCCTTCCCTGGACCGGAAACAAGCTTTCGAGGATCTGTTTCTGGCATTCAAGCCGTTTTCAGCCCGGCTTGCTTGAATCCAGTGGCAAAGTGAGCAAGGGACTCACGTCTGCCACACTTGAATCCAGTGGCAAAGTGAGCATACCCTGCCACACTTATGGCGGCCAAAAGCATTACAAAAGGAGGTGGTGATGGACGGAGCATCTGAATCAATCAAACACTTACACCCAGTCAAAAGATCTGTGTTTAATCCATCACCGTTCCTTAGCCCACTCTTCCACCCCAGTTCTGACATGGCTATATGCAAATCAGTCTGAACCTGTGCCTCATGGGAACAGTCCAGCCCGAACTGCCAAGCCATGTCTTCCCTGGAGCCGAAACAAGCTTCCGAGGACCGGTATCTGGCATTCAAGCCGTCTTCAGCCCGGCTTGCTTGAATCCAGTGGCAAAGTGAGCTAGGTACTCACGTCTGAGCATACCCTGCCACACTTATGGCAGCCAAAAGCGTTACAAAAGGGGGTGGTGATGGACGGAGCATCTGAATTAATCAAACACTCACACCCAGTCAAAAGATCTGGGTTTAATCCATCACCGTTCTTTAGCCCACTCTGCCACCCCAGTTCTGACATGGCTATTTGCAAATCACTCTGACCCTGTGCCTCATGGGAACAGTCCAGCCCGAACTGCCAAGCCATGTCTTCCCTGGACCGGAAACAAGCTTCCGAGGACCGGTTTCTGGCATTCAAGCCGTCTTCAGCCCGGCTTGCTTGAATCCAGTGGCAAAGTGAGCAAGGGACTCACGTCTGAGCATACCCTGCCACACTTATGGCGGCCAAAAGCATTACAAAAGGGGGGGTGATGGACGGAGCATCTGAATCAATCAAACACTCACACCCAGTCAAAAGATCTGAGTTTAATCCATCACCGTTCTTTAGCCCACTCTGCCACCCCAGTTCTGACATGGCTATATGCAAATCAGTCTGACCCTGTGCCTCATGGGAACAGTCCAGCCCGAACTGCCAAGCCATGTCTACCCTGGACCGGAAACAAGCTTCCGAGGACCGGTTTCTGGCATTCAAGCCGTCTTCAGCCCGGCTTGCTTGAATCCAGTGGCAAAGTGAGCAAGGGACTCACGTCTGAGCATACCCTGCCACACTTATGGCGGCCAAAAGCGTTACAAAAGGGGGTGGTGATGGACGGAGCATCTGAATCAATCAAACACTCACACCCAGTCAAAAGATCTGGGTTTAATCCATCACCGTTCTTTAGCCCACTCTGCCACCCCAGTTCTGACATGGCTATGTGCAAATCACTCTGACCCTGTGCCTCATGGGAACAGTCCAGCCCGAACTGCCAAGCCATGTCTTCCCTGGACCGGAAACAAGCTTCCGAGGACCGGTTTCTGGCATTCAAGCCGTCTTCAGCCCGGCTTGCTTGAATCCAGTGGCAAAGTGAGCAAGGGACTCACGTCTGAGCATACCCTGCCACACTTATGGCGGCCAAAAGCGTTACAAAAGGGGGTGGTGATGGACGGAGCATCTGAATCAATCAAACACTCACACCCAGTCAAAAGATCTGGGTTTAATCCATCACCGTTCTTTAGCCCACTCTGCCACCCCAGTTCTGACATGGCTATATGCAAATCAGTCTGACCCTGTGCCTCATGGGAACAGTCCAGCCCGAACTGCCAAGCCATGTCTTCCCTGGACCGGAAACAAGCTTCCGACGACCGGTTTCTGGCATTCAAGCCGTCTTCAGCCCGGCTTGCTTGAATCCAGTGGCAAAGTGAGCAAGGGACTCACGTCTGAGCATACCCTGCCACACTTATGGCGGCCAAAAGCGTTACAAAAGGGGGTGGTGATGGATGGAGCATCTGAATCAATCAAACACTCACACCCAGTCAAAAGATCTGGGTTTAATCCATCACCGTTCTTTAGCCCACTCTGCCACCCCAGTTCTGAAATGGCTATATGCAAATCAGTCTGACCCTGTGCCTCATGGGAACAGACCAGCCCGAACTGCCAAGCCATGTCTTCCCTGGACCGGAAACAAGCTTCCGAGGACCGGTTTCTGGCATTCAAGCCGTCTTCAGCCCGGCTTGCTTGAATCCAGTGGCAAAGTGAGCAAGGGACTCACGTCTGAGCATACCCTGCCACACTTATGGCGGCCAAAAGCGTTACAAAAGGGGGTGGTGATGGACGGAGCATTTGAATCAATCAAACACTCACACCCAGTCAAAAGATCTGGGTTTAATCCATCACCGTTATTTAGCCCACTCTGCCATCCCAGTTCTGACATGGCTATATGCAAATCAGTCTGACCTTGTGCCTCATGGGAACAGTCCAGCCCGAACTGCCAAGCCATGTCTTCCCTGGACCGGAAACAAGCTTCCGAGGACCGGTTTCTGGCATTCAAGCCGTCTTCAGCCCGGCTTGCTTGAATCCAGTGGCAAAGTGAGCAAGGGACTCATGTCTGAGCATACCCTCCCACACCTATGGCGGCCAAAAGCGTTACAAAAGGGGGTGGTGATGAACGGAGCATCTGAAACAATCAAACACTCACACCCAGTCAAAAGATTTGGGTTTAATCCATCACCGTTCTTTAGCCCACTCTGCCACCCCAGTTCTGACATGGCTATATGCAAATCAGTCTAATCCTGTGCCTCATGGGAACAGTCCAGCCCGAACTGCCAAGCCATGTCTTCCCTGGACCGGAAACAAGCTTCCGAGTACCGGTTTCTAGCATTCAAGCCGTCTTCAGCCCGGCTTGCTTGAATCCAGTGGCAAAGTGAGCAAGGGACTCACGTCTGAGCATACCCTGCCACACTTATGGCGTCCGAAAGCGTTACAAAAGGGGGTGGTGATGGACGGAGCATCTGAATCAATCAAACACTCACACCCAGTCAAAAGATCTGGGTTTAATCCATCACCGTTCTTTAGCCCACTCTGCCACCCCAGTTCTGACATGGCTATATGCAAATCAGTCTGACCCTGTGCCTCATGGGAACAGTTCAGCCCGAACTGCCAAGCCATGTCTTCCCTGGACCGGAAACAAGCTTCCGAGGACCGGTTTCTGGCATTCAAGCCGTCTTCAGCCCGGCTTGCTTGAATCCAGTGGCAAAGTGAGCAAGGGATTCACGTCTGAGCATACCCTGCCACACTTATAGCAGCCAAAAGCATTACAAAAGGGGGTGGTGATGGACGGAGCATCTGAATCAATCAAACACTCACACCCAGTCAAAAGATCTGGGTTTAAACCATCACCGTTCTTTAGCCCACTCTGCCACCCCAGTTCTGACATGGCTATATGCAAATCAGTCTGACCCTGTGCCTCATGGGAACAGTCCAGCCCGAACTGCCAAGCCATGTCTTCCCTGGACCGGAAACAAGCTTCCGAGGACCGGTTTCTGGCATTCAAGCCGTCTTCAGCCCGGCTTGCTTGAATCCAGTGGCAAAGTGATCAAGGGACTCACGTCTGAGCATACCCTGCCACACTTATGGCGGCCAAAAGCGTTACAAAAGGGGGTGGTGATGGACAGAGCATCTGAATCAATCAAACACTCACACCTGGGTTTAATCTATCACCGTTCTTTAGCCCACTCTGCCACCCCAGTTCTGACATGGCTATATGCAAATCAGTCTGACCCTGTGCCTCATGGGAACAGTCCAGCCCGAACTGCCAAGCCATGTCTTCCCTGGACCGGAAACAAGCTTCCGAGGACCGGTTTCTGGCATTCAAGCCGTCTTCAGCCCGGCTTGCTTGAATCCAGTGGCAAAGTGAGCAAGGTACTCACGTCTGAGCATACCCTGCCACACTTATGGCGGCCAAAAGCGTTACAAAAGGGAGTGGTGATGGACGGAGCATCTGAATCAATCAAACGTTCACACCCAGTCAAAAGATCTGGGTTTAATCCATCACCGTTCTTTAGCCCACTCTGCCACCCCAGTTCTGACATGGCTATTTGCAAATCAGTCTGACCCTGTGCCTCATGGGAACAGTCCAGCCCGAACTGCCAAGCCATGTCTTCCTCGGACCGGAAACAAGCTTCCGAGGACCGGTTTCTGGCATTCAAGCCGTCTTCAGCCCGGCTTGCTTGAATCCAGTGGCAAAGTGAGCAAGGGACTCACGTCTGAGCATACCCTGCCACACTTATGGCAGCCAAAAGCATTACAAAAGGGGGTGGTGATGGACAGAGCATCTGAATCAATCAAACACTCACACCCAGTCAAAAGATCTGAGTTTAATCCATCACCGTTCTTTAGCCCACTCTGCCACCCCAGTTCTGACATGGCTATATGCAAATCAGTCTGATCCTGTGCCTCATGGGAACAGTCCAGCCCGAACTGCCAAGCCATGTCTTCCCTGGACCGGAAACAAGCTTCCGAGGACCGGTTTCTGGCATTCAAGCCGTCTTCAGCCCGGCTTGCTTGAATCCAGTGGCAAAGTGAGCAAGGGACTCACGTCTGAGCATACCCTGCCACACTTATGGCGGCCAAAAGCGTTACAAAAGGGGGTGGTGATGGACGGAGCATCTGAATCAATCAAACACTCACACCCAGTTAAAAGATCTGGGTTTAATCCATCACCGTTCTTTAGCCCACTCTGCCAACCCAGTTCTGACATGGCTATATGCAAATCAGTCTGACCCTGTGCCTCATGGGAACAGTCCAGCCCGAACTGCCAAGCCATGTCTTCACTGGACCGGAAACAAGCTTTCGATGACTGGTTTCTGGCATTCAAGCCGTCTTCAGCCCGGCTTGCTTGAATCCAGTGGCAAAGTGAGCAAGGGATTCACGTCTGAGCATACCCTGCCACACTTATATCAGCCAAAAGCGTTACAAAAGGGGGTGGTGATGGACGGAGCATCTGAATCAATCAAACACTCACACCCAGTCAAAAGATATGGCTTTAATCCATCACCGTTCTTTAGCCCACTCTTCCACCCCAGTTCTGACAGGGCTATATGCAAATCAGTCTGACCCTGTGCCTCATGGGAACAGTCCAGCCCGAACTGCCAAGCCATGTCTTCCCTGGACCGGAAACAAGCTTCCGAGGACCGGTTTCTGGCATTCAAGCCGTCTTCAGCCCGGCTTGCTTGAATCCAGTGGCAAAGTGAGCAAGGTACTCACGTCTGAGCATACCCTGCCACACTTATGGCGGCCAAAAGCGTTACAAAAGGGAGTGGTGATGGACGGAGCATCTGAATCAATCAAACGTTCACACCCAGTCAAAAGATCTGGGTTTAATCCATCACCGTTCTTTAGCCCACTCTGCCACCCCAGTTCTGACATGGCTATTTGCAAATCAGTCTGACCCTGTGCCTCATGGGAACAGTCCAGCCCGAACTGCCAAGCCATGTCTTCCTCGGACCGGAAACAAGCTTCCGAGGACCGGTTTCTGGCATTCAAGCCGTCTTCAGCCCGGCTTGCTTGAATCCAGTGGCAAAGTGAGCAAGGGACTCACGTCTGAGCATACCCTGCCACACTTATGGCGGCCAAAAGCATTACAAAAGGGGGTGGTGATGGACAGAGCATCTGAATCAATCAAACACTCACACCCAGTCAAAAGATCTGAGTTTAATCCATCACCGTTCTTTAGCCCACTCTGCCACCCCAGTTCTGACATGGCTATATGCAAATCAGTCTGATCCTGTGCCTCATGGGAACAGTCCAGCCCGAACTGCCAAGCCATGTCTTCCCTGGACCGGAAACAAGCTTCCGAGGACCGGTTTCTGGCATTCAAGCCGTCTTCAGCCCGGCTTGCTTGAATCCAGTGGCAAAGTGAGCAAGGGACTCACGTCTGAGCATACCCTGCCACACTTATGGCGGCCAAAAGCGTTACAAAAGGGGGTGGTGATGGACGGAGCATCTGAATCAATCAAACACTCACACCCAGTTAAAAGATCTGGGTTTAATCCATCACCGTTCTTTAGCCCACTCTGCCACCCCAGTTCTGACATGGCTATATGCAAATCAGTCTGACCCTGTGCCTCATGGGAACAGTCCAGCCCGAACTGCCAAGCCATGTCTTCACTGGACCGGAAACAAGCTTTCGATGACTGGTTTCTGGCATTCAAGCCGTCTTCAGCCCGTCTTGCTTGAATCCAGTGGCAAAGTGAGCAAGGGATTCACGTCTGAGCATACCCTGCCACACTTATGGCAGCCAAAAGCGTTACAAAAGGGGGTGGTGATGGACGGAGCATCTGAATCAATCAAACACTCACACCCAGTCAAAAGATATGGCTTTAATCCATCACCGTTCTTTAGCCCACTCTTCCACCCCAGTTCTGACAGGGCTATATGCAAATCAGTCTGACCCTGTGCCTCATGGGAACAGTCCAGCCCGAACTGCCAAGCCATGTCTTCCCTGGACCGGAAACAAGCTTCCGAGGACCGGTTTCTGGCATTCAAGCCGTCTTCAGCCCGGCTTGCTTGAATCCAGTGGCAAAGTGAGCAAGGGACTCACGTCTGAGCATACCCTGCCACACTTATGGCGGCCAAAAGCGTTACAAAAGGGGGTGGTGATGGACGGAGCATCTGAATCAATCAAACACTCACACCCAGTCAAAAGATCTGGGTTTAATCCATCACCGTTCTTTAGCCCACTCTTCCACCCCAGTTCTGACATGGCTATATGCAAATCAGTCTGACCCTGTGCCTCATGGGAACAGTCCAGCCCGAACTGCCAAGCCATGCCTTCCCTGGACCGGAAACAAGCTTTCGAGGATCGGTTTCTGGCATTCAAGCCGTTTTCAGCCCGGCTTGCTTGAATCCAGTGGCAAAGTGAGCAAGGGACTCACGTCTGCCACACTTGAATCCAGTGGCAAAGTGAGCATACCCTGCCACACTTATGGCGGCCAAAAGCATTACAAAAGGAGGTGGTGATGGACGGAGCATCTGAATCAATCAAACACTTACACCCAGTCAAAAGATCTGTGTTTAATCCATCACCGTTCCTTAGCCCACTCTTCCACCCCAGTTCTGACATGGCTATATGCAAATCAGTCTGAACCTGTGCCTCATGGGAACAGTCCAGCCCGAACTGCCAAGCCATGTCTTCCCTGGAGCCGAAACAAGCTTCCGAGGACCGGTATCTGGCATTCAAGCCGTCTTCAGCCCGGCTTGCTTGAATCCAGTGGCAAAGTGAGCTAGGTACTCACGTCTGAGCATACCCTGCCACACTTATGGCAGCCAAAAGCGTTACAAAAGGGGGTGGTGATGGACGGAGCATCTGAATTAATCAAACACTCACACCCAGTCAAAAGATCTGGGTTTAATCCATCACCGTTCTTTAGCCCACTCTGCCACCCCAGTTCTGACATGGCTATTTGCAAATCACTCTGACCCTGTGCCTCATGGGAACAGTCCAGCCCGAACTGCCAAGCCATGTCTTCCCTGGACCGGAAACAAGCTTCCGAGGACCGGTTTCTGGCATTCAAGCCGTCTTCAGCCCGGCTTGCTTGAATCCAGTGGCAAAGTGAGCAAGGGACTCACGTCTGAGCATACCCTGCCACACTTATGGCGGCCAAAAGCATTACAAAAGGGGGGGTGATGGACGGAGCATCTGAATCAATCAAACACTCACACCCAGTCAAAAGATCTGAGTTTAATCCATCACCGTTCTTTAGCCCACTCTGCCACCCCAGTTCTGACATGGCTATATGCAAATCAGTCTGACCCTGTGCCTCATGGGAACAGTCCAGCCCGAACTGCCAAGCCATGTCTACCCTGGACCGGAAACAAGCTTCCGAGGACCGGTTTCTGGCATTCAAGCCGTCTTCAGCCCGGCTTGCTTGAATCCAGTGGCAAAGTGAGCAAGGGACTCACGTCTGAGCATACCCTGCCACACTTATGGCGGCCAAAAGCGTTACAAAAGGGGGTGGTGATGGACGGAGCATCTGAATCAATCAAACACTCACACCCAGTCAAAAGATCTGGGTTTAATCCATCACCGTTCTTTAGCCCACTCTGCCACCCCAGTTCTGACATGGCTATGTGCAAATCACTCTGACCCTGTGCCTCATGGGAACAGTCCAGCCCGAACTGCCAAGCCATGTCTTCCCTGGACCGGAAACAAGCTTCCGAGGACCGGTTTCTGGCATTCAAGCCGTCTTCAGCCCGGCTTGCTTGAATCCAGTGGCAAAGTGAGCAAGGGAGTCACGTCTGAGCATACCCTGCCACACTTATGGCGGCCAAAAGCGTTACAAAAGGGGGTGGTGATGGACGGAGCATCTGAATCAATCAAACACTCACACCCAGTCAAAAGATCTGGGTTTAATCCATCACCGTTCTTTAGCCCACTCTGCCACCCCAGTTCTGACATGGCTATATGCAAATCAGTCTGACCCTGTGCCTCATGGGAACAGACCAGCCCGAACTGCCAAGCCATGTCTTCCCTGGACCGGAAACAAGCTTCCGAGGACCGGTTTCTGGCATTCAAGCCGTCTTCAGCCCGGCTTGCTTGAATCCAGTGGCAAAGTGAGCAAGGGACTCACGTCTGAGCATACCCTGCCACACTTATGGCGGCCAAAAGCGTTACAAAAGGGGGTGGTGATGGACGGAGCATTTGAATCAATCAAACACTCACACCCAGTCAAAAGATCTGGGTTTAATCCATCACCGTTATTTAGCCCACTCTGCCATCCCAGTTCTGACATGGCTATATGCAAATCAGTCTGACCTTGTGCCTCATGGGAACAGTCCAGCCCGAACTGCCAAGCCATGTCTTCCCTGGACCGGAAACAAGCTTCCGAGGACCGGTTTCTGGCATTCAAGCCGTCTTCAGCCCGGCTTGCTTGAATCCAGTGGCAAAGTGAGCAAGGGACTCATGTCTGAGCATACCCTCCCACACCTATGGCGGCCAAAAGCGTTACAAAAGGGGGTGGTGATGAACGGAGCATCTGAAACAATCAAACACTCACACCCAGTCAAAAGATTTGGGTTTAATCCATCACCGTTCTTTAGCCCACTCTGCCACCCCAGTTCTGACATGGCTATATGCAAATCAGTCTAATCCTGTGCCTCATGGGAACAGTCCAGCCCGAACTGCCAAGCCATGTCTTCCCTGGACCGGAAACAAGCTTCCGAGTACCGGTTTCTAGCATTCAAGCCGTCTTCAGCCCGGCTTGCTTGAATCCAGTGGCAAAGTGAGCAAGGGACTCACGTCTGAGCATACCCTGCCACACTTATGGCGTCCGAAAGCGTTACAAAAGGGGGTGGTGATGGACGGAGCATCTGAATCAATCAAACACTCACACCCAGTCAAAAGATCTGGGTTTAATCCATCACCGTTCTTTAGCCCACTCTGCCACCCCAGTTCTGACATGGCTATATGCAAATCAGTCTGACCCTGTGCCTCATGGGAACAGTTCAGCCCGAACTGCCAAGCCATGTCTTCCCTGGACCGGAAACAAGCTTCCGAGGACCGGTTTCTGGCATTCAAGCCGTCTTCAGCCCGGCTTGCTTGAATCCAGTGGCAAAGTGAGCAAGGGATTCACGTCTGAGCATACCCTGCCACACTTATAGCAGCCAAAAGCATTACAAAAGGGGGTGGTGATGGACGGAGCATCTGAATCAATCAAACACTCACACCCAGTCAAAAGATCTGGGTTTAAACCATCACCGTTCTTTAGCCCACTCTGCCACCCCAGTTCTGACATGGCTATATGCAAATCAGTCTGACCCTGTGCCTCATGGGAACAGTCCAGCCCGAACTGCCAAGCCATGTCTTCCCTGGACCGGAAACAAGCTTCCGAGGACCGGTTTCTGGCATTCAAGCCGTCTTCAGCCCGGCTTGCTTGAATCCAGTGGCAAAGTGAGCAAGGGACTCACGTCTGAGCATACCCTGCCACACTTATGGCGGCCAAAAGCGTTACAAAAGGGGGTGGTGATGGACGGAGCATCTGAATCAATCAAACACTCACACCCAGTCAAAAGATCTGGGTTTAATCCATCACCGTTCTTTAGCCCACTCTGCCACCCCAGTTCTGACATGGCTATATGCAAATCAGTCTGACCCTGTGCCTCATGGGAACAGTTCAGCCGGAACTGCCAAGCCATGTCTTACCTGGACCGGAAACAAGCTTCCGAGGACCGGTTTCTGGCATTCTAGCCGTCTTCAGCCCGGCTTGCTTGAATCCAGTGGCAAAGTGAGCAAGGGATTCACGTCTGAGCATACCCTGCCACACTTATGGCGGCCAAAAGCGTTACAAAAGGGGGTGGTGATGGACGGAGCATCTGAATCACTCAAACACTCACACCCAGTCAAAAGATCTGGCTTTAATCCATCACCGTTCTTTAGCCCACTCTTCCACCCCAGTTCTGACATGGCTATATGCAAATCAGTCTGACCCTGTGCCTCATGGGAACAGTCCAGCCAGAACTGCCAAGCCATGTCTTCTCTGGACCGGAAACAAGCTTCCGAGGACCGGTTTCTGGCATTCAAGCCGTCTTCAGCCCGGCTTGCTTGAATCCAGTGGCAAAGTGAGCTAGGTACTCACGTCTGAGCATACCCTGCCACACTTATGGCGGCCAAAAGCGTTACAAAAGGGGGTGGTGATGGACGGGGCATCTGAATCAATCAAACACTCACACCCAGTCAAAAGATCTGGGTTTAATCCATCACCGTTCTTTAGCCCACTCTGCCACCCCAGTTCTGACATGGCTATTTGCAAATCACTCTGACCCTGTGCCTCATGGGAACAGTCCAGCCCGAACTGCCAAGCCATGTCTTCCCTGGACCGGAAACAAGCTTCCGAGGACCGGTTTCTGGCATTCAAGCCGTCTTCAGCCCGGCTTGCTTGAATCCAGTGGCAAAGTGAGCAAGGGACTCACGTCTGAGCATACCCTGCCACACTTATGGCGGCCAAAAGCATTACAAAAGGGGGTGGTGATGGACGGAGCATCTGAATCAATCAAACACTCACACAAAGTCAAAAGATCTGAGTTTAATCCATCACCGTTCTTTAGCCCACTCTGCCACCCCAGTTCTGACATGGCTATATGCAAATCAGTCTGACCCTGTGCCTCATGGGAACAGTCCAGCCCGAACTGCCAAGCCATGTCTTCCCTGGACCGGAAACAAGCTTCCGAGGACCGGTTTCAGGCATTCAAGCCGTCTTCAGCCCGGCTTGCTTGAATCCAGTGGCAAAGTGAGCAAGGGACTCACGTCTGAGCATACCCTGCCACACTTATGGCGGCCAAAAGCGTTACAAAAGGGGGTGGTGATGGACGGAGCATCTGAATCAATCAAACACTCACACCCAGTCAAAAGATCTGGGTTTAATCCATCACCGTTCTTTAGCCCACTCTGCCACCCCAGTTCTGACATGGCTATATGCAAATCAGTCTGACCCTGTGCCTCATGGGAACAGTCCAGCCCGAACTGCCAAGCCATGTCTTCCCTGGACCGGAAACAAGCTTCCGAGGACCGGTTTCTGGCATTCAAGCCGTCTTCAGCCCGGCTTGCTTGAATTAAGTGGCAAAGTGAGCAAGGGACTCACGTCTGAGCATACCCTGCCACACTTATGGGGGCCAAAAGCGTTACAAAAGGGGGTGGTGATGGCTGGAGCATCTGAATCAATCAAACACTCACACCCAGTCAAAAGATCTGGGTTTAATCCATCACCGTTCTTTAGCCCACTCTGCCACCCCAGTTCTGAAATGGCTATTTGCAAATAAGTCTGAACTTGTGCCTCATGGGAACAGTCCAGCCCGAACTGCCGAGCCATGTCTTCCCTGGACCGGAAACAAGCTTCCGAGGACCGGTTTCTGGCATTCAAGCCGTCTTCAGCCCGGCTTGCTTGAATCCAGTGGCAAAGTGAGCAAGGGACTCACGTCTGAGCATACCCTGCCACACTTATGGCGGCCAAAAGCGTTACAAAAGAGGGTGGTGATGGATGGAGCATCTGAATCAATCAAACACTCACACCCAGTCAAAAGATCTGGGTTTAATCCATCACCGTTCTTTAGCCCACTCTGCCACCCCAGTTCTGACATGGCTATATGCAAATCAGTCTGACCCTGTGCCTCATGGGAACAGACCAGCCCGAACTGCCGAGCCATGTCTTCCCTGGACCGGAAACAAGCTTCCGAGGACCGGTTTCTGGCATTCAAGCCGTCTTCAGCCCGGCTTGCTTGAATCCAGTGGCAAAGTGAGCAAGGGACTCACGTCTGAGCATACCCTGCCACACTTATGGCGGCCAAAAGCGTTACAAAAGTGGGTGGTGATGGACGGAGCATTTGAATCAATCAAACACTCACACCCAGTCAAAAGATCTGGGTTTAATCCATCACCGTTCTTTAGCCCACTCTGCCATCCCAGTTCTGACATGGCTATATGCAAATCAGTCTGACCTTGTGCCTCATGGGAACAGTCCAGCCCGAACTGCCAAGCCATGTCTTCCCTGGACCGGAAACAAGCTTCCGAGGACCGGTTTCTGGCATTCAAGCCGTCTTCAGCCCGGCTTGCTTGAATCCAGTGGCAAAGTGAGCAAGGGACTCACGTCTGAGCATACCCTCCCACACCTATGGCGGCCAAAAGCGTTACAAAAGGGGGTGGTGATGAACGGAGCATCTGAAACAATCAAACACTCACACCCAGTCAAAAGATTTGGGTTTAATCCATCACCGTTCTTTAGCCCACTCTGCCACCCCAGTTCTGACATGGCTATATGCAAATCAGTCTGACCCTGTGCCTCATGGGAACAGTCCAGCCCGAACTGCCAAGCCATGTCTACCCTGGACCGGAAACAAGCTTCCGAGGACCGGTTTCTGGCATTCAAGCCGTCTTCAGCCCGGCTTGCTTGAATCCAGTGGCAAAGTGAGCAAGGGACTCACGTCTGAGCATACCCTGCCACACTTATGGCGGCCAAAAGCGTTACAAAAGGGGGTGGTGATGGACGGAGCATCTGAATCAATCAAACACTCACACCCAGTCAAAAGATCTGGGTTTAATCCATCACCGTTCTTTAGCCCACTCTGCCACCCCAGTTCTGACATGGCTATGTGCAAATCACTCTGACCCTGTGCCTCATGGGAACAGTCCAGCCCGAACTGCCAAGCCATGTCTTCCCTGGACCGGAAACAAGCTTCCGAGGACCGGTTTCTGGCATTCAAGCCGTCTTCAGCCCGGCTTGCTTGAATCCAGTGGCAAAGTGAGCAAGGGACTCACGTCTGAGCATACCCTGCCACACTTATGGCGGCCAAAAGCGTTACAAAAGGGGGTGGTGATGGACGGAGCATCTGAATCAATCAAACACTCACACCCAGTCAAAAGATCTGGGTTTAATCCATCACCGTTCTTTAGCCCACTCTGCCACCCCAGTTCTGACATGGCTATATGCAAATCAGTCTGACCCTGTGCCTCATGGGAACAGTCCAGCCCGAACTGCCAAGCCATGTCTTCCCTGGACCGGAAACAAGCTTCCGACGACCGGTTTCTGGCATTCAAGCCGTCTTCAGCCCGGCTTGCTTGAATCCAGTGGCAAAGTGAGCAAGGGACTCACGTCTGAGCATACCCTGCCACACTTATGGCGGCCAAAAGCGTTACAAAAGGGGGTGGTGATGGATGGAGCATCTGAATCAATCAAACACTCACACCCAGTCAAAAGATCTGGGTTTAATCCATCACCGTTCTTTAGCCCACTCTGCCACCCCAGTTCTGAAATGGCTATATGCAAATCAGTCTGACCCTGTGCCTCATGGGAACAGACCAGCCCGAACTGCCAAGCCATGTCTTCCCTGGACCGGAAACAAGCTTCCGAGGACCGGTTTCTGGCATTCAAGCCGTCTTCAGCCCGGCTTGCTTGAATCCAGTGGCAAAGTGAGCAAGGGACTCACGTCTGAGCATACCCTGCCACACTTATGGCGGCCAAAAGCGTTACAAAAGGGGGTGGTGATGGACGGAGCATTTGAATCAATCAAACACTCACACCCAGTCAAAAGATCTGGGTTTAATCCATCACCGTTATTTAGCCCACTCTGCCATCCCAGTTCTGACATGGCTATATGCAAATCAGTCTGACCTTGTGCCTCATGGGAACAGTCCAGCCCGAACTGCCAAGCCATGTCTTCCCTGGACCGGAAACAAGCTTCCGAGGACCGGTTTCTGGCATTCAAGCCGTCTTCAGCCCGGCTTGCTTGAATCCAGTGGCAAAGTGAGCAAGGGACTCATGTCTGAGCATACCCTCCCACACCTATGGCGGCCAAAAGCGTTACAATAGGGGGTGGTGATGAACGGAGCATCTGAAACAATCAAACACTCACACCCAGTCAAAAGATTTGGGTTTAATCCATCACCGTTCTTTAGCCCACTCTGCCACCCCAGTTCTGACATGGCTATATGCAAATCAGTCTAATCCTGTGCCTCATGGGAACAGTCCAGCCCGAACTGCCAAGCCATGTCTTCCCTGGACCGGAAACAAGCTTCCGAGTACCGGTTTCTAGCATTCAAGCCGTCTTCAGCCCGGCTTGCTTGAATCCAGTGGCAAAGTGAGCAAGGGACTCACGTCTGAGCATACCCTGCCACACTTATGGCGTCCGAAAGCGTTACAAAAGGGGGTGGTGATGGACGGAGCATCTGAATCAATCAAACACTCACACCCAGTCAAAAGATCTGGGTTTAATCCATCACCGTTCTTTAGCCCACTCTGCCACCCCAGTTCTGACATGGCTATATGCAAATCAGTCTGACCCTGTGCCTCATGGGAACAGTTCAGCCCGAACTGCCAAGCCATGTCTTCCCTGGACCGGAAACAAGCTTCCGAGGACCGGTTTCTGGCATTCAAGCCGTCTTCAGCCCGGCTTGCTTGAATCCAGTGGCAAAGTGAGCAAGGGATTCACGTCTGAGCATACCCTGCCACACTTATAGCAGCCAAAAGCATTACAAAAGGGGGTGGTGATGGACGGAGCATCTGAATCAATCAAACACTCACACCCAGTCAAAAGATCTGGGTTTAAACCATCACCGTTCTTTAGCCCACTCTGCCACCCCAGTTCTGACATGGCTATATGCAAATCAGTCTGACCCTGTGCCTCATGGGAACAGTCCAGCCCGAACTGCCAAGCCATGTCTTCCCTGGACCGGAAACAAGCTTCCGAGGACCGGTTTCTGGCATTCAAGCCGTCTTCAGCCCGGCTTGCTTGAATCCAGTGGCAAAGTGAGCAAGGGACTCACGTCTGAGCATACCCTGCCACACTTATGGCGGCCAAAAGCGTTACAAAAGGGGGTGGTGATGGACGGAGCATCTGAATCAATCAAACACTCACACCCAGTCAAAAGATCTGGGTTTAATCCATCACCGTTCTTTAGCCCACTCTGCCACCCCAGTTCTGACATGGCTATATGCAAATCAGTCTGACCCTGTGCCTCATGGGAACAGTTCAGCCGGAACTGCCAAGCCATGTCTTACCTGGACCGGAAACAAGCTTCCGAGGACCGGTTTCTGGCATTCTAGCCGTCTTCAGCCCGGCTTGCTTGAATCCAGTGGCAAAGTGAGCAAGGGATTCACGTCTGAGCATACCCTGCCACACTTATGGCGGCCAAAAGCGTTACAAAAGGGGGTGGTGATGGACGGGGCATCTGAATCAATCAAACACTCACACCCAGTCAAAAGATCTGGGTTTAATCCATCACCGTTCTTTAGCCCACTCTGCCACCCCAGTTCTGACATGGCTATTTGCAAATCACTCTGACCCTGTGCCTCATGGGAACAGTCCAGCCCGAACTGCCAAGCCATGTCTTCCCTGGACCGGAAACAAGCTTCCGAGGACCGGTTTCTGGCATTCAAGCCGTCTTCAGCCCGGCTTGCTTGAATCCAGTGGCAAAGTGAGCAAGGGACTCACGTCTGAGCATACCCTGCCACACTTATGGCGGCCAAAAGCATTACAAAAGGGGGTGGTGATGGACGGAGCATCTGAATCAATCAAACACTCACACAAAGTCAAAAGATCTGAGTTTAATCCATCACCGTTCTTTAGCCCACTCTGCCACCCCAGTTCTGACATGGCTATATGCAAATCAGTCTGACCCTGTGCCTCATGGGAACAGTCCAGCCCGAACTGCCAAGCCATGTCTTCCCTGGACCGGAAACAAGCTTCCGAGGACCGGTTTCAGGCATTCAAGCCGTCTTCAGCCCGGCTTGCTTGAATCCAGTGGCAAAGTGAGCAAGGGACTCACGTCTGAGCATACCCTGCCACACTTATGGCGGCCAAAAGCGTTACAAAAGGGGGTGGTGATGGACGGAGCATCTGAATCAATCAAACACTCACACCCAGTCAAAAGATCTGGGTTTAATCCATCACCGTTCTTTAGCCCACTCTGCCACCCCAGTTCTGACATGGCTATATGCAAATCAGTCTGACCCTGTGCCTCATGGGAACAGTCCAGCCCGAACTGCCAAGCCATGTCTTCCCTGGACCGGAAACAAGCTTCCGAGGACCGGTTTCTGGCATTCAAGCCGTCTTCAGCCCGGCTTGCTTGAATTAAGTGGCAAAGTGAGCAAGGGACTCACGTCTGAGCATACCCTGCCACACTTATGGGGGCCAAAAGCGTTACAAAAGGGGGTGGTGATGGCTGGAGCATCTGAATCAATCAAACACTCACACCCAGTCAAAAGATCTGGGTTTAATCCATCACCGTTCTTTAGCCCACTCTGCCACCCCAGTTCTGAAATGGCTATTTGCAAATAAGTCTGAACTTGTGCCTCATGGGAACAGTCCAGCCCGAACTGCCGAGCCATGTCTTCCCTGGACCGGAAACAAGCTTCCGAGGACCGGTTTCTGGCATTCAAGCCGTCTTCAGCCCGGCTTGCTTGAATCCAGTGGCAAAGTGAGCAAGGGACTCACGTCTGAGCATACCCTGCCACACTTATGGCGGCCAAAAGCGTTACAAAAGAGGGTGGTGATGGATGGAGCATCTGAATCAATCAAACACTCACACCCAGTCAAAAGATCTGGGTTTAATCCATCACCGTTCTTTAGCCCACTCTGCCACCCCAGTTCTGACATGGCTATATGCAAATCAGTCTGACCCTGTGCCTCATGGGAACAGACCAGCCCGAACTGCCAAGCCATGTCTTCCCTGGACCGGAAACAAGCTTCCGAGGACCGGTTTCTGGCATTCAAGCCGTCTTCAGCCCGGCTTGCTTGAATCCAGTGGCAAAGTGAGCAAGGGACTCACGTCTGAGCATACCCTGCCACACTTATGGCGGCCAAAAGCGTTACAAAAGTGGGTGGTGATGGACGGAGCATTTGAATCAATCAAACACTCACACCCAGTCAAAAGATCTGGGTTTAATCCATCACCGTTCTTTAGCCCACTCTGCCATCCCAGTTCTGACATGGCTATATGCAAATCAGTCTGACCTTGTGCCTCATGGGAACAGTCCAGCCCGAACTGCCAAGCCATGTCTTCCCTGGACCGGAAACAAGCTTCCGAGGACCGATTTCTGGCATTCAAGCCGTCTTCAGCCCGGCTTGCTTGAATCCAGTGGCAAAGTGAGCAAGGGACTCACGTCTGAGCATACCCTCCCACACCTATGGCGGCCAAAAGCGTTACAAAAGGGGGTGGTGATGAACGGAGCATCTGAAACAATCAAACACTCACACCCAGTCAAAAGATTTGGGTTTAATCCATCACCGTTCTTTAGCCCACTCTGCCACCCCAGTTCTGACATGGCTATATGCAAATCAGTCTGACCCTGTGCCTCATGGGAACAGTCCAGCCCGAACTGCCAAGCCATGTCTTCCCTGGACCCGAAACAAGCTTCCGAGGACCGGTATCTGGCATTCAAGCCGTCTTCAGCCCGGCTTGCTTGAATTCAGTGGCAAAGTGAGCTAGGTACTCACGTCTGAGCATACCCTGCCACACTTATGGCGGCCAAAAGCGTTACAAAAGGGGGTGGTGATGGACGGAGCATCTGAATCAATCAAACACTCACACCCAGTCAAAAGATCTGGGTTTAATCCATCACCGTTCTTTAGCCCACTCTGCCACCCCAGTTCTGACATGGCTATTTGCAAATCACTCTGACCCTGTGCCTCATGGGAACAGTCCAGCCCGAACTGCCAAGCCATGTCTTCCCTGGACCGGAAACAAGCTTCCGAGGACCGGTTTCTGGCATTCAAGCCGTCTTCAGCCCGGCTTGCTTGAATCCAGTGTCAAAGTGAGCAAGGGACTCACGTCTGAGCATACCCTGCCACACTTATGGCGGCCAAAAGCATTACAAAAGGGGGGGGTGATGGCCGGAGCATCTGAATCAATCAAACAGTCACACCCAGTCAAAAGATCTGAGTTTAATCCATCACCGTTCTTTAGCCCACTCTGCCACCCCAGTTCTGACATGGCTATATGCAAATCAGTCTGACCCTGTGCCTCATGGGAACAGTCCAGCCCGAACTGCCAAGCCATGTCTACCCTGGACCGGAAACAAGCTTCCGAGGACCGGTTTCTGGCATTCAAGCCGTCTTCAGCCCGGCTTGCTTGAATCCAGTGGCAAAGTGAGCAAGGGACTCACGTCTGAGCATACCCTGCCACACTTATGGCGGCCAAAAGCGTTACAAAAGGGGGTGGTGATGGACGGAGCATCTGAATCAATCAAACACTCACACCCAGTCAAAAGATCTGGGTTTAATCCATCACCGTTCTTTAGCCCACTCTGCCACCCCAGTTCTGACATGGCTATATGCAAATCAGTCTGACCCTGTGCCTCATGGGAACAGTCCAGCCCGAACTGCCAAGCCATGTCTTCCCTGGACCGGAAACAAGCTTCCGAGGACCGGTTTCTGGCATTCAAGCCGTCTTCAGCCCGGCTTGCTTGAATCCAGTGGCAAAGTGAGCAAGGGACTCACGTCTGAGCATACCCTGCCACACTTATGGCGGCCAAAAGCGTTACAAAAGGGGGTGGTGATGGATGGAGCATCTGAATCAATCAAACACTCACACCCAGTCAAAAGATCTGGGTTTAATCCATCACCGTTCTTTAGCCCACTCTGCCACCCCAGTTCTGACATGGCTATATGCAAATCAGTCTGACCCTGTGCCTCATGGGAACAGACCAGCCCGAACTGCCAAGCCATGTCTTCCTTGGACCGGAAAATAGCTTCCGAGGACCGGTTTCTGGCATTCAAGCCGTCTTCAGCCCGGCTTGCTTGAATCCAGTGGCAAAGTGAGCAAGGGACTCACGTCTGAGCATACCCTGCCACACTTATGGGGGCCAAAAGCGTTACAAAAGGGGGTGGTGATGGACGGAGCATTTGAATCAATCAAACACTCACACCCAGTCAAAAGATCTGGGTTTAATCCATCACCGTTCTTTAGCCCACTCTGCCATCCCAGTTCTGTCATGGCTATATGCAAATCAGTCTGACCTTGTGCCTCATGGGAACAGTCCAGCCCGAACTGCCAAGCCATGTCTTCCCTGGACCGGAAACAAGCTTCCGAGGACCGGTTTCTGGCATTCAAGCCGTCTTCAGCCCGGCTTGCTTGAATCCAGTGGCAAAGTGAGCAAGGGACTCACGTCTGAGCATACCCTCCCACACCTATGGCGGCCTAAAGCGTTACAAAAGGGGGTGGTGATGAACGGAGCATCTGAAACAATCAAACACTCACACCCAGTCAAAAGATTTGAGTTTAATCCATCACCGTTCTTTAGCCCACTCTGCCACCCCAGTTCTGACATGGCTATATGCAAATCAGTCTGATCCTGTGCCTCATGGGAACAGTCCAGCCCGAACTGCCAAGCCATGTCTTCCCTGGACCGGAAACAAGCTTCCGAGGACCGGTTTCTAGCATTCAAGCCGTCTTCAGCCCGGCTTGCTTGAATCCAGTGGCAAAGTGAGCCAGGGACTCACGTCTGAGTATACCCTGCCACACTTATGGCGTCCGAAAGCGTTACAAAAGGGGGTGGTGATGGACGGAGCATCTGAATCAATCAAACACTCACACCCAGTCAAAAGATCTGGGTTTAATCCATCACCGTTCTTTAGCCCACTCTGCCACCCCAGTTCTGACATGGCTATATGCAAATCAGTCTGACCCTGTGCCTCATGGGAACAGTTCAGCCCGAACTGCCAAGCCATGTCTTCCCTGGACCGGAAACAAGCTTCCGAGGACCGGTTTCTGGCATTCAAGCCGTCTTCAGCCCGGCTTGCTTGAATCCAGTGGCAAAGTGAGCAAGGGATTCACGTCTGAGCATACCCTGCCACACTTATAGCAGCCAAAAGCATTACAAAAGGGGGTGGTGATGGACGGAGCATATGAATCAATCAAACACTCACACCCAGTCAAAAGATCTGGGTTTAAACCATCACCGTTCTTTAGCCCACTCTGCCACCCCAGTTCTGACATGGCTATATGCAAATCAGTCTGACCCTGTGCCTCATGGGAACAGTCCAGCCCGAACTGCCAAGCCATGTCTTCCCTGGACCGGAAACAAGCTTCCGAGGACCGGTTTCTGGCATTCAAGCCGTCTTCAGCCCGGCTTGCTTGAATCCAGTGGCAAAGTGAGCAAGGGACTCACGTCTGAGCATACCCTGCCACACTTATGGCGGCCAAAAGCGTTACAAAAGGGGGTGGTGATGGACGGAGCATCTGAATCAATCAAACACTCACACCCAGTCAAAAGATCTGGGTTTAATCCATCACCGTTCTTTAGCCCACTCTGCCACCCCAGTTCTGACATGGCTATATGCAAATCAGTCTGACCCTGTGCCTCATGGGAACAGTTCAGCCGGAACTGCCAAGCCATGTCTTACCTGGACCGGAAACAAGCTTCCGAGGACCGGTTTCTGGCATTCTAGCCGTCTTCAGCCCGGCTTGCTTGAATCCAGTGGCAAAGTGAGCAAGGGATTCACGTCTGAGCATACCCTGCCACACTTATGGCGGCCAAAAGCGTTACAAAAGGGGGTGGTGATGGACGGAGCATCTAAATCACTCAAACACTCACACCCAGTCAAAAGATCTGGCTTTAATCCATCACCGTTCTTTAGCCCACTCTTCCACCCCAGTTCTGACATGGCTATATGCAAATCAGTCTGACCCTGTGCCTCATGGGAACAGTCCAGCCAGAACTGCCAAGCCATGTCTTCCCTGGACCGGAAACAAGCTTCCGAGGACCGGTTTCTGGCATTCAAGCCGTCTTCAGCCCGGCTTGCTTGAATCCAGTGGCAAAGTGAGCTAGGTACTCACGTCTGAGCATACCCTGCCACACTTATGGCGGCCAAAAGCGTTACAAAAGGGGGTGGTGATGGACGGAGCATCTGAATCAATCAAACACTCACACCCAGTCAAAAGATCTGGGTTTAATCCATCACCGTTCTTTAGCCCACTCTGCCACCCCAGTTCTGACATGGCTATTTGCAAATCACTCTGACCCTGTGCCTCATGGGAACAGTCCAGCCCGAACTGCCAAGCCATGTCTTCCCTGGACCGGAAACAAGCTTCCGAGGACCGGTTTCTGGCATTCAAGCCGTCTTCAGCCCGGCTTGCTTGAATCCAGTGGCAAAGTGAGCAAGGGACTCACGTCTGAGCATACCCTGCCACACTTATGGCGGCCAAAAGCATTACAAAAGGGGGTGGTGATGGACGGAGCATCTGAATCAATCAAACACTCACACCAAGTCAAAAGATCTGAGTTTAATCCATCGCCGTTCTTTAGCCCACTCTGCCACCCCAGTTCTGACATGGCTATATGCAAATCAGTCTGACCCTGTGCCTCATGGGAACAGTCCAGCCCGAACTGCCAAGCCATGTCTTCCCTGGACCGGAAACAAGCTTCCGAGGACCGGTTTCTGGCATTCAAGCCGTCTTCAGCCCGGCTTGCTTGAATCCAGTGGCAAAGTGAGCAAGGGACTCACGTCTGAGCATACCCTGCCACACTTATGGCGGCCAAAAGCGTTACAAAAGGGGGTGGTGATGGACGGAGCATCTGAATCAATCAAACACTCACACCCAGTCAAAAGATCTGGGTTTAATCCATCACCGTTCTTTAGCCCACTCTGCCACCCCAGTTCTGACATGGCTATATGCAAATCAGTCTGACCCTGTGCCTCATGGGAACAGTCCAGCCCGAACTGCCAAGCCATGTCTTCCCTGGACCGGAAACAAGCTTCCGAGGACCGGTTTCTGGCATTCAAGCCGTCTTCAGCCCGGCTTGCTTGAATCCAGTGGCAAAGTGAGCAAGGGACTCACGTCTGAGCATACCCTGCCACACTTATGGGGGCCAAAAGCGTTACAAAAGGGGGTGGTGATGGCTGGAGCATCTGAATCAATCAAACACTCACACCCAGTCAAAAGATCTGGGTTTAATCCATCACCGTTCTTTAGCCCACTCTGCCACCCCAGTTCTGACATGGCTATTTGCAAATAAGTCTGAACTTGTGCCTCATGGGAACAGTCCAGCCCGAACTGCCGAGCCATGTCTTCCCTGGACCGGAAACAAGCTTCTGAGGACCGGTTTCTGGCATTCAAGCCGTCTTCAGCCCGGCTTGCTTGAATCCAGTGGCAAAGTGAGCAAGGGACTCACGTCTGAGCATACCCTGCCACACTTATGGCGGCCAAAAGCGTTACAAAAGAGGGTGGTGATGGATGGAGCATCTGAATCAATCAAACACTCACACCCAGTCAAAAGATCTGGGTTTAATCCATCACCGTTCTTTAGCCCACTCTGCCACCCCAGTTCTGACATGGCTATATGCAAATCAGTCTGACCCTGTGCCTCATGGGAACAGACCAGCCCGAACTGCCAAGCCATGTCTTCCCTGGACCGGAAACAAACTTCCGAGGACCGGTTTCTGGCATTCAAGCCGTCTTCAGCCCGGCTTGCTTGAATCCAGTGGCAAAGTGAGCAAGGGACTCACGTCTGAGCATACCCTGCCACACTTATGGCGGCCAAAAGCGTTACAAAAGGGGGTGGTGATGGACGGAGCATTTGAATCAATCAAACACTCACACCCAGTCAAAAGATCTGGGTTTAATCCATCACCGTTCTTTAGCCCACTCTGCCATCCCAGTTCTGACATGGCTATATGCAAATCAGTCTGACCTTGTGCCTCATGGGAACAGTCCAGCCCGAACTGCCAAGCCATGTCTTCCCTGGACCGGAAACAAGCTTCCGAGGACCGGTTTCTGGCATTCAAGCCGTCTTCAGCCCGGCTTGCTTGAATCCAGTGGCAAAGTGAGCAAGGGACTCACGTCTGAGCATACCCTCCCACACCTATGGCGGCCAAAAGCGTTACAAAAGGGGGTGGTGATGAACGGAGCATCTGAAACAATCAAACACTCACACCCAGTCAAAAGATCTGGGTTTAATCCATCACCGTTCTTTAGCCAACTCTGCCACCCCAGTTCTGACATGGCTATATGCAAATCAGTCTGACCCTGTGCCTCATGGGAACAGTCCAGCCCGAACTGCCAAGCCATGTCTTCCCTGGACCGGAAACAAGCTTCCGAGGACCGGTTTCTGGCATTCAAGCCGTCTTCAGCCCGGCTTGCTTGAATCCAGTGGCAAAGTGAGCAAGGGACTCACGTCTGAGCATACCCTGCCACACTTATGGCTGCCAAAAGCGTTACAAAAGGGGGTGGTGATGGACGGAGCATCTGAATCAATCAAACACTCACACCCAGTCAAAAGATCTGGGTTTAATCCATCACCGTTCTTTAGCCCACTCTGCCACCCCAGTTCTGACATGGCTATATGCAAATCAGTCTGACCCTGTGCCTCATGGGAACAGTTCAGCCGGAACTGCCAAGCCATGTCTTACCTGGACCGGAAACAAGCTTCCGAGGACCGGTTTCTGGCATTCTAGCCGTCTTCAGCCCGGCTTGCTTGAATCCAGTGGCAAAGTGAGCAAGGGATTCACGTCTGAGCATACCCTGCCACACTTATGGCGGCCAAAAGCGTTACAAAAGGGGGTGGTGATGGACGGAGCATCTGAATCACTCAAACACTCACACCCAGTCAAAAGATCTGGCTTTAATCCATCACCTTTCTTTAGCCCACTCTTCCACCCCAGTTCTGACATGGCTATATGCAGATCAGTCTGACCCTGTGCCTCATGGGAACAGTCCAGCCCGAACTGCCAAGCCATGTCTTCCCTGGACCGGAAACAAGCTTCCGAGGACCGGTTTCTGGCATTCAAGCCGTCTTCAGCCCGGCTTGCTTGAATCCAGTGGCAAAGTGAGCAAGGGACTCACGTCTGAGCATACCCTGCCACACTTATGGCGGCCAAAAGCGTTACAAAAGGGGGTGGTGATGGACGGAGCATCTGAATCAATCAAACACTCACACCCAGTCAAAAGATCTGGGTTTAATCCATCACCGTTCTTTAGCCCACTCTGCCACCCCAGTTCTGACATGGCTATATGCAAATCAGTCTGACCCTGTGCCTCATGGGAACAGTCCAGCCCGAACTGCCAAGCCATGTCTTCCCTGGACCGGAAACAAGCTTCCGAGGACCGGTTTCTGGCATTCAAGCCGTCTTCAGCCCGGCTTGCTTGAATCCAGTGGCAAAGTGAGCAAGGGACTCACGTCTGAGCATACCCTGCCACACTTATGGGGGCCAAAAGCGTTACAAAAGGGGGTGGTGATGGCTGGAGCATCTGAATCAATCAAACACTCACACCCAGTCAAAAGATCTGGGTTTAATCCATCACCGTTCTTTAGCCCACTCTGCCACCCCAGTTCTGACATGGCTATTTGCAAATAAGTCTGAACTTGTGCCTCATGGGAACAGTCCAGCCCGAACTGCCGAGCCATGTCTTCCCTGGACCGGAAACAAGCTTCCGAGGACCGGTTTCTGGCATTCAAGCCGTCTTCAGCCCGGCTTGCTTGAATCCAGTAGCAAAGTGAGCAAGGGACTCACGTCTGAGCATACCCTGCCACACTTATGGCGGCCAAAAGCGTTACAAAAGGGGGTGGTGATGGACGGAGCATCTGAATCAATCAAACACTCACACCCAGTCAAAAGATCTGGGTTTAATCCATCACCGTTCTTTAGCCCACTCTGCCACCCCAGTTCTGACATGGCTATATGCAAATCAGTCTGACCCTGTGCCTCATGGGAACAGTCCAGCCCGAACTGCCAAGCCATGTCTTCCCTGGACCGGAAACAAGCTTCTGAGGACCGGTTTCTGGCATTCAAGCCGTCTTCAGCCCAGCTTGCTTGAATCCAGTGGCAAAGTGAGCAAGGGACTCACGTCTGAGCATTCCCTGCCACACTTATGGCGGCCAAAAGCGTTACAAAAGGGGGTGGTGATGGACGGAGCATCTGAATCAATCAAACACTCACACCCAGTCAAAAGATCTGGGTTTAATCCATCACCGTTCTTTAGCCCACTCTGCCACCCCAGTTCTGACATGGCTATATGCAAATCAGTCTGACCCTGTGCCTCATGGGAACAGTCCAGCCAGAACTGCCAAGCCATGTCTTCCCTGGACCGGAAACAAGCTTCCGAGGACCGGTTTCTGGCATTCAAGCCGTCTTCAGCCCGGCTTGCTTGAATCCAGTGGCAAAGTGAGCAAGGGACTCACGTCTGAGCATACCCTGCCACACTTAAGGCGGCCAAAAGCGTTACAAAAGGGGGTGGTGATGGACGGAGCATCTGAATCAATCAAACACTCACACCCAGTTAAAAGATCTGGGTTTAATCCATCACCGTTCTTTAGCCCACTCTGCCAACCCAGTTCTGACATGGCTATATGCAAATCAGTCTGACCCTGTGCCTCATGGGAACAGTCCAGCCCGAACTGCCAAGCCATGTCTTCCCTGGACCGGAAACAAGCTTCCGAGGACCGGTTTCTGGCATTCAAGCCGTCTTCAGCCCGGCTTGCTTGAATCCAGTGGCAAAGTGAGCTAGGTACTCACGTCTGAGCATACCCTGCCACACTTATGGCGGCCAAAAGCGTTACAAAAGGGGGTGGTGATGGACGGAGCATCTGAATAAATCAAACACTCACACCCAGTCAAAAGATCTGGGTTTAATCCATCACCGTTCTTTAGCCCACTCTGCCACCCCAGTTCTGACATGGCTATTTGCAAATCACTCTGACCCTGTGCCTCATGGGAACAGTCCAGCCCGAACTGCCAAGCCATGTCTTCCCTGGACCGGAAACAAGCTTCCGAGGACCGGTTTCTGGCATTCAAGCCTTCTTCAGCCCGGCTTGCTTGAATCCAGTGGCAAAGTGAGCAAGGGACTCACGTCTGAGCATACCCTGCCACACTTATGGCGGCCAAAAGCATTACAAAAGGGGGTGGTGATGGACGGAGCATCTGAATCAATCAAACACTCACACCAAGTCAAAAGATCTGAGTTTAATCCATCACCGTTCTTTAGCCCACTCTGCCACCCCAGTTCTGACATGGCTATATGCAAATCAGTCTGACCCTGTGCCTCATGGGAACAGTCCAGCCCGAACTGCCAAGCCATGTCTTCCCTGGACCGGAAATAAGCTTCCGAGGACCGGTTTCTGGCATTCAAGCCGTCTTCAGCCCGGCTTGCTTGAATCCAGTGGCAAAGTGAGCAAGGGACTCACGTCTGAGCATACCCTGCCACACTTATGGCAGCCAAAAGCGTTACAAAAGGGGGTGGTGATGGACGGAGCATCTGAATCAATCAAACACTCAGCCCCAGTCAAAAGATCTGGGTTTAATCCATCACCGTTCTTTAGCCCACTCTGCCACCCCAGTTCTGACATGGCTATATGCAAATCAGTCTGACCCTGTGCCTCATGGGAACAGTCCAGCCCGAACTGCCAAGCCATGTCTTCCCTGGACCGGAAACAAGCTTCCGAGGACCGGTTTCTGGCATTCAAGCCGTCTTCAGCCCGGCTTGCTTGAATCCAGTGGCAAAGTGAGCAAGGGACTCACGTCTGAGCATACCCTGCCACACTTATGGGGGCCAAAAGCGTTACAAAAGGGGGTGGTGATGGCTGGAGCATCTGAATCAATCAAACACTCACACCCAGTCAAAAGATCTGGGTTTAATCCATCACCGTTCTTTAGCCCACTCTGCCACCCCAGTTCTGACATGGCTATTTGCAAATAAGTCTGAACTTGTGCCTCATGGGAACAGTCCAGCCCGAACTGCCGAGCCATGTCTTCCCTGGACCGGAAACAAGCTTCCGAGGACCGGTTTCTGGCATTCAAGCCGTCTTCAGCCCGGCTTGCTTGAATCCAGTGGCAAAGTGAGCAAGGGACTCACGTCTGAGCATACCCTGCCACACTTATGGCGGCCAAAAGCGTTACAAAAGAGGGTGGTGATGGATGGAGCATCTGAATCAATCAAACACTCACACCCAGTCAAAAGATCTGGGTTTAATCCATCACCGTTCTTTAGCCCACTCTGCCACCCCAGTTCTGACATGGCTATATGCAAATCAGTCTGACCCTGTGCCTCATGGGAACAGACCAGCCCGAACTGCCAAGCCATGTCTTCCCTGGACCGGAAACAAGCTTCCGAGGACCGGTTTCTGGCATTCAAGCCGTCTTCAGCCCGGCTTGCTTGTATCCAGTGGCAAAGTGAGCAAGGGACTCACGTCTGAGCATACCCTGCCACACTTATGGCGGCCAAAAGCGTTACAAAAGGGGGTGGTGATGGACGGAGCATTTGAATCAATCAAACACTCACACCCAGTCAAAAGATCTGGGTTTAATCCATCACCGTTCTTTAGCCCACTCTGCCATCCCAGTTCTGACATGGCTATATGCAAATTAGTCTGACCTTGTGCCTCATGGGAACAGTCCAGCCCGAACTGCCAAGCCATGTCTTCCCTGGACCGGAAACAAGCTTCCGAGGACCGGTTTCTGGCATTCAAGCCGTCTTCAGCCCGGCCTGCTTGAATCCAGTGGCAAAGTGAGCAAGGGACTCACGTCTGAGCATACCCTCCCACACCTATGGCGGCCAAAAGCGTTACAAAAGGGGGTGGTGATGAACGGAGCATCTGAAACAAACAAACACTCACACCCAGTCAAAAGATTTGGGTTTAATCCATCACCGTTCTTTAGCCCACTCTGCCACCCCAGTTCTGACATGGCTATTTGCAAATCACTCTGACCCTGTGCCTCATGGGAACAGTCCAGCCCGAACTGCCAAGCCATGTCTTCCCTGGACCGGAAACAAGCTTCCGAGGACCGGTTTCTGGCATTCAAGCTGTCTTCAGCCCGGCTTGCTTGAATCCAGTGGCAAAGTGAGCAAGGGACTCACGTCTGAGCATACCCTGCCACACTTATGGCGGCCAAAAGCATTACAAAAGGGGGTGGTGATGGACGGAGCATTTGAATCAATCAAACACTCACACCAAGTCAAAAGATCTGAGTTTAATCCATCACCGTTCTTTAGCCCACTCTGCCACCCCAGTTCTGACATGGCTATATGCAAATCAGTCTGACCCTGTGCCTCATGGGAACAGTCCAGCCCGAACTGCCAAGCCATGTCTTCCCTGGACCGGAAACAAGCTTCCGAGGACCGGTTTCTGGCATTCAAGCCGTCTTCAGCCCGGCTTGCTTGAATCCAGTGGCAAAGTGAGCAAGGGACTCACGTCTGAGCATACCCTGCCACACTTATGGCGGCCAAAAGCGTTACAAAAGGGGGTGGTGATGGACGGAGCATCTGAATCAATCAAACACTCACACCCAGTCAAAAGATCTGGGTTTAATCCATCACCGTTCTTTAGCCCACTCTGCCACCCCAGTTCTGACATGGCTATATGCAAATCAGTCTGACCCTGTGCCTCATGGGAACAGTCCAGCCCGAACTGCCAAGCCATGTCTTCCCTGGACCGGAAACAAGCTTCCGAGGACCGGTTTCTGGCATTCAAGCCGTCTTCAGCCCGGCTTGCTTGAATCCAGTGGCAAAGTGAGCAAGGGACTCACGTCTGAGCATACCCTGCCACACTTATGGGGGCCAAAAGCGTTACAAAAGGGGGTGGTGATGGCTGGAGCATCTGAATCAATCAAACATTCACACCCAGTCAAAAGATCTGGGTTTAATCCATCACCGTTCTTTAGCCCACTCTGCCACCCCAGTTCTGACATGGCTATTTGCAAATAAGTCTGAACTTGTGCCTCATGGGAACAGTCCAGCCCGAACTGCCGAGCCATGTCTTCCCTGGACCGGAAACAAGCTTCCGAGGACCGGTTTCTGGCATTCAAGCCGTCTTCAGCCCGGCTTGCTTGAATCCAGTGGCAAAGTGAGCAAGGGACTCACGTCTGAGCATACCCTGCCACACTTATGGCGGCCAAAAGCGTTACAAAAGAGGGTGGTGATGGATGGAGCATCTGAATCAATCAAACACTCACACCCAGTCAAAAGATCTGGGTTTAATCCATCACCGTTCTTTAGCCCACTCTGCCACCCCAGTTCTGACATGGCTATATGCAAATCAGTCTGACCCTGTGCCTCATGGGAACAGACCAGCCCGAACTGCCAAGCCATGTCTTCCCTGGACCGGAAACAAGCTTCCGAGGACCGGTTTCTGGCATTCAAGCCGTCTTCAGCCCGGCTTGCTTGAATCCAGTGGCAAAGTGAGCAATGGACTCACGTCTGAGCATACCCTGCCACACTTATGGCGGCCAAAAGCATTACAAAAGGGGGTGGTGATGGACGGAGCATTTGAATCAATCAAACACTCACACCCAGTCAAAAGATCTGGGTTTAATCCATCACCGTTCTTTAGCCCACTCTGCCATCCCAGTTCTGACATGGCTATATGCAAATTAGTCTGACCTTGTGCCTCATGGGAACAGTCCAGCCCGAACTGCCAAGCCATGTCTTCCCTGGACCGGAAACAAGCTTCCGAGGACCGGTTTCTGGCATTCAAGCCGTCTTCAGCCCGGCCTGCTTGAATCCAGTGGCAAAGTGAGCAAGGGACTCACGTCTGAGCATACCCTCCCACACCTATGGCGGCCAAAAGCGTTACAAAAGGGGGTGGTGATGAACGGAGCATCTGAAACAATCAAACACTCACACCCAGTCAAAAGATTTGGGTTTAATCCATCACCGTTCTTTAGCCCACTCTGCCACCCCAGTTCTGACATGGCTATATGCAAATCAGTCTGACCCTGTGCCTCATGGGAACAGTCCAGCCCGAACTGCCAAGCCATGTCTTCCCTGGACCGGAAACAAGCTTCCGAGGACCGGTTTCTAGCATTCAAGCCGTCTTCAGCCCGGCTTGCTTGAATCCAGTGGCAAAGTGAGCAAGGGACTCACGTCTGAGTATACCCTGCCACACTTGTGGCGTCCGAAAGCGTTACAAAAGGGGGTGGTGATGGACGGAGCATCTGAATCAATCAAACACTCACACCCAGTCAAAAGATCTGGGTTTAATCCATCACCGTTCTTTAGCCCACTCTGCCACCCCAGTTCTGACATGGCTATATGCAAATCAGTCTGACCCTGTGCCTCATGGGAACAGTTCAGCCCGAACTGCCAAGCCATGTCTTCCCTGGACCGGAAACAAGCTTCCGAGGACCGGTTTCTGGCATTCAAGCCGTCTTCAGCCCGGCTTGCTTGAATCCAGTGGCAAAGTGAGCAAGGGATTCAGGTCTGAGCATACCTTGCCACACTTATAGCAGCCAAAAGCATTACAAAAGGGGGTGGTGATGGACGGAGCATCTGAATCAATCAAACACTCACACCCAGTCAAAAGATCTGGGTTTAATCCATCACCGTTCTTTAGCCCACTCTGCCACCCCAGTTCTGACATGGCTATATGCAAATCAGTCTGACCCTGTGCCTCATGGAAACAGTCCACCCCGAACTGCCAAGCCATGTCTTCCCTGGACCGGAAACAAGCTTCCGAGGACCGGTTTCTGGCATTCAAGCCGTCTTCAGCCCGGCTTGCTTGAATCCAGTGGCAAAGTGAGCAAGGGACTTACGTCTGAGCATTCCCTGCCACACTTATGGCGGCCAAAAGCGTTACAAAAGGGGGTGGTGATGGACGGAGCATCTGAATCAATCAAACACTCACACCCAGTCAAAAGATCTGGGTTTAATCCATCACCGTTCTTTAGCCCACTCTGCCACCCCAGTTCTGACATGGCTATATGCAAATCAGTCTGATCCTGTGCCTCATGGGAACAGTTCAGCCGGAACTGCCAAGCCATGTCTTACCTGCACCGGAAACAAGCTTCCGAGGACCGGTTTCTGGCATTCAAGCCGTCTTCAGCCCGGCTTGCTTGAATCCAGTGGCAAAGTGAGCAAGGGATTCATGTCTGAGCATACCCTGCCACACTTATGGCGGCCAAAAGCGTTACAAAAGGGGGTGGTGATGGACGGAGCATCTGAATCACTCAAACACTCACACCCAGTCAAAAGATCTGGCTTTAATCCATCACCGTTCTTTAGCCCACTCTTCCACCCCAGTTCTGACATGGCTATATGCAAATCAGTCTGACCCTGTGCCTCATGGGAACAGTCCAGCCAGAACTGCCAAGCCATGTCTTCCCTGGACCGGAAACAAGCTTCCGAGGACCGGTTTCTGGCATTCAAGCCGTCTTCAGCCCGGCTTGCTTGAATCCAGTGGCAAAGTGAGCAAGGGACTCACGTCTGAGCATACCCTGCCACACTTATGGCGGCCAAAAGCATTACAAAAGGGGGTGGTGATGGACGGAGCATCTGAATCAATCAAACACTCACACCCAGTTAAAAGATCTGGGTTTAATCCATCACCGTTCTTTAGCCCACTCTGCCAACCCAGTTCTGACATGGCTATATGCAAATCAGTCTGACCCTGTGCCTCATGGGAACAGTCCAGCCCGAACTGCCAAGCCATGTCTTCCCTGGACCGGAAACAAGCTTTCGATGACTGGTTTCTGGCATTCAAGCCGTCTTCAGCCCGGCTTGCTTGAATCCAGTGGCAAAGTGAGCAAGGGATTCACGTCTGAGCATACCCTGCCACACTTATGGCGGCCAAAAGCGTTACAAAAGGGGGTGGTGATGGACGGAGCATCTGAATCAATCCAACACTCACACCCAGTCAAAAGATATGGCTTTAATCCATCACCGTTCTTTAGCCCACTCTGCCACCCCAGTTCTGACATGGCTATATGCAAATCAGTCGGACCCTGTGCCTCATGGGAACAGTCCAGCCCGAACTGCCAAGCCATGTCTTCCCTGGACCGGAAACAAGCTTCCGAGGACCGGTTTCTGGCATTCAAGCCGTCTTCAGCCCGGCTTGCTTGAATCCAGTGGCAAAGTGAGCAAGGGACTCACGTCTGAGCATACCCTGCCACACTTATGTCGGCCAAAAGCGTTACAAAAGGGGGTGGTGATGGACGGAGCATCTGAATCAATCAAACACTCACACCCAGTCAAAAGATCTGGGTTTAATCCATCACCGTTCTTTAGCCCACTCTGCCACCCCAGTTCTGACATGGCTATATGCAAATCAGTCTGACCCTGTGCCTCATGGGAACAGTCCAGCCCGAACTGCCAAGCCATGTCTTCCCTGGACCGGAAACAAGCTTCCGAGGACCGGTTTCTGGCATTCAAGCCGTCTTCAGCCCGGCTTGCTTGAATCCAGTGGCAAAGTGAGCAAGGGACTCACGTCTGAGCATACCCTGCCACACTTATGGCGGCCAAAAGCATTACAAAAGGGGGTGGTGATGGCTGGAGCATCTGAATCAATCAAACACTCACACCCAGTCAAAAGATCTGGGTTTAATCCATCACCGTTCTTTAGCCCACTCTGCCACCCCAGTTCTGACATGGCTATTTGCAAATAAGTCTGAACTTGTGCCTCATGGGAACAGTCCAGCCCGAACTGCCGAGCCATGTCTTCCCTGGACCGGAAACAAGCTTCCGAGAACCGGTTTCTGGCATTCAAGCCGTCTTCAGCCCGGATTGCTTGAATCCAGTGGCAAAGTGAGCAAGGGACTCACGTCTGAGCATACCCTGCCACACTTATGGCGGCCAAAAGCGTTACAAAAGAGGGTGGTGATGGATGGAGCATCTGAATCAATCAAACACTCACACCCAGTCAAAAGATCTGGGTTTAATCCATCACCGTTCTGTAGCCCACTCTGCCACCCCAGTTCTGACATGGCTATATGCAAATCAGTCTGACCCTCTGCCTCATGGGAACAGACCAGCCCGAACTGCCGAGCCATGTCTTCCCTGGACCGTAAACAAGCTTCCGAGGACCGGTTTCTGGCATTCAAGCCGTCTTCAGCCCGGCTTGCTTGAATCCAGTGGCAAAGTGAGCAAGGGACTCACGTCTGAGCATACCCTGCCACACTTATGGCGGCCAAAAGCGTTACAAAAGGGGGTGGTGATGGACGGAGCATTTGAATCAATCAAACACTCACACCCAGTCAAAAGATCTGGGTTTAATCCATCACCGTTCTTTAGCCCACTCTGCCATCCCAGTTCTGACATGGCTATATGCAAATCAGTCTGACCTTGTGCCTCATGGGAACAGTCCAGCCCGAACTGCCAAGCCATGTCTTCCCTGGACCGGAAACAAGCTTCCGAGGACCGGTTTCTGGCATTCAAGCCGTCTTCAGCCCGGCTTGCTTGAATCCAGTGGCAAAGTGAGCAAGGGACTCACGTCTGAGCATACCCTGCCACACTTATGGGGGCCAAAAGCGTTACAAAAGGGGGTGGTGATGGCTGGAGCATCTGAATCAATCAAACACTCACACCCAGTCAAAAGATCTGGGTTTAATCCATCACCGTTCTTTAGCCCACTCTGCCACCCCAGTTCTGACATGGCTATATGCAAATCAGTCTGACCCTGTGCCTCATGGGAACAGTCCAGCCCGAACTGCCAAGCCATGTCTTCCCTGGACCGGAAACAAGCTTCCGAGGACCGGTTTCTGGCATTCAAGCCGTCTTCAGCCCGGCTTGCTTGAATCCAGTGGCAAAGTGAGCAAGGGACTCACGTCTGAGCATACCCTGCCACACTTATGGCGGCCAAAAGCATTACAAAAGGGGGTGGTGATGGCTGGAGCATCTGAATCAATCAAACACTCACACCCAGTCAAAAGATCTGGGTTTAATCCATCACCGTTCTTTAGCCCACTCTGCCACCCCAGTTCTGACATGGCTATTTGCAAATAAGTCTGAACTTGTGCCTCATGGGAACAGTCCAGCCCGAACTGCCGAGCCATGTCTTCCCTGGACCGGAAACAAGCTTCCGAGGACCGGTTTCTGGCATTCAAGCCGTCTTCAGCCCGGATTGCTTGAATCCAATGGCAAAGTGAGCAAGGGACTCACGTCTGAGCATACCCTGCCACACTTATGGCGGCCAAAAGCGTTACAAAAGAGGGTGGTGATGGATGGAGCATCTGAATCAATCAAACACTCACACCCAGTCAAAAGATCTGGGTTTAATCCATCACCGTTCTTTAGCCCACTCTGCCACCCCAGTTCTGACATGGCTATATGCAAATCAGTCTGACCCTCTGCCTCATGGGAACAGACCAGCCCGAACTGCCAAGCCATGTCTTCCCTGGACCGTAAACAAGCTTCCGAGGACCGGTTTCTGGCATTCAAGCCGTCTTCAGCCCGGCTTGCTTGAATCCAGTGGCAAAGTGAGCAAGGGACTCACGTCTGAGCATACCCTGCCACACTTATGGCGGCCAAAAGCGTTACAAAAGGGGGTGGTGATGGACGGAGCATTTGAATCAATCAAACACTCACACCCAGTCAAAAGATCTGGGTTTAATCCATCACCGTTCTTTAGCCCACTCTGCCATCCCAGTTCTGACATGGCTATATGCAAATCAGTCTGACCTTGTGCCTCATGGGAACAGTCCAGCCCGAACTGCCAAGCCATGTCTTCCCTGGACCGGAAACAAGCTTCCGAGGACCGGTTTCTGGCATTCAAGCCGTCTTCAGCCCGGCTTGCTTGAATCCAGTGGCAAAGTGAGCAAGGGACTCACGTCTGAGCATACCCTGCCACACTTATGGCGGCCAAAAGCGTTACAAAAGGGGGTGGTGATGAACGGAGCATCTGAAACAATCAAACACTCACACCCAGTCAAAAGATTTGGGTTTAATCCATCACCGTTCTTTAGCCCACTCTGCCAACCCAGTTCTGACATGGCTATATGCAAATCAGTCTGACCCTGTGCCTCATGGGAACAGTCCAGCCCGAACTGCCAAGCCATGTCTTCCCTGGACCGGAAACAAGCTTTCGATGACTGGTTTCTGGCATTCAAGCCGTCTTCAGCCCGGCTTGCTTGAATCCAGTGGCAAAGTGAGCAAGGGATTCACGTCTGAGCATACCCTGCCACACTTATGGCGGCCAAAAGCGTTACAAAAGGGGGTGGTGATGGACGGAGCATCTGAATCAATCCAACACTCACACCCAGTCAAAAGATATGGCTTTAATCCATCACCGTTCTTTAGCCCACTCTGCCACCCCAGTTCTGACATGGCTATATGCAAATCAGTCTGACCCTGTGCCTCATGGGAACAGTCCAGCCCGAACTGCCAAGCCATGTCTTCCCTGGACCGGAAACAAGCTTCCGAGGACCGGTTTCTGGCATTCAAGCCGTCTTCAGCCCGGCTTGCTTGAATCCAGTGGCAAAGTGAGCAAGGGACTCACGTCTGAGCATACCCTGCCACACTTATGGCGGCCAAAAGCGTTACAAAAGGGGGTGGTGATGGACGGAGCATCTGAATCAATCAAACACTCACACCCAGTCAAAAGATCTTGGTTTAATCCATCACCGTTCTTTAGCCCACTCTGCCACCCCAGTTCTGACATGGCTATATGCAAATCAGTCTGACCCTGTGCCTCATGGGAACAGTCCAGCCCGAACTGCCAAGCCATGTCTTCCCTGGACCGGAAACAAGCTTCCGAGGACCGGTTTCTGGCATTCAAGCCGTCTTCAGCCCGGCTTGCTTGAATCCAGTGGCAAAGTGAGCAAGGGACTCACGTCTGAGCATACCCTGCCACACTTATGGCGGCCAAAAGCATTACAAAAGGGGGTGGTGATGGCTGGAGCATCTGAATCAATCAAACACTCACACCCAGTCAAAAGATCTGGGTTTAATCCATCACCGTTCTTTAGCCCACTCTGCCACCCCAGTTCTGACATGGCTATTTGCAAATAAGTCTGAACTTGTGCCTCATGGGAACAGTCCAGGCCGAACTGCCGAGCCATGTCTTCCCTGGACCGGAAACAAGCTTCCGAGGACCGGTTTCTGGCATTCAAGCCGTCTTCAGCCCGGATTGCTTGAATCCAGTGGCAAAGTGAGCAAGGGACTCACGTCTGAGCATACCCTGCCACACTTATGGCGGCCAAAAGCGTTACAAAAGAGGGTGGTGATGGATGGAGCATCTGAATCAATCAAACACTCACACCCAGTCAAAAGATCTGGGTTTAATCCATCACCGTTCTTTAGCCCACTCTGCCACCCCAGTTCTGACATGGCTATATGCAAATCAGTCTGACCCTCTGCCTCATGGGAACAGACCAGCCCGAACTGCCAAGCCATGTCTTCCCTGGACCGTAAACAAGCTTCCGAGGACCGGTTTCTGGCATTCAAGCCGTCTTCAGCCCGGCTTGCTTGAATCCAGTGGCAAAGTGAGCAAGGGACTCACGTCTGAGCATACCCTGCCACACTTATGGCGGCCAAAAGCGTTACAAAAGGGGGTGGTGATGGACGGAGCATTTGAATCAATCAAACACTCACACCCAGTCAAAAGATCTGGGTTTAATCCATCACCGTTCTTTAGCCCACTCTGCCATCCAAGTTCTGACATGGCTATATGCAAATCAGTCTGACCTTGTGCCTCATGGGAACAGTCCAGCCCGAACTGCCAAGCCATGTCTTCCCTGGACCGGAAACAAGCTTCCGAGGACCGGTTTCTGGCATTCAAGCCGTCTTCAGCCCGGCTTGCTTGAATCCAGTGGCAAAGTGAGCAAGGGACTCACGTCTGAGCATACCCTGCCACACTTATGGGGGCCAAAAGCGTTACAAAAGGGGGTGGTGATGGCTGGAGCATCTGAATCAATCAAACACTCACACCCAGTCAAAAGATCTGGGTTTAATCCATCACCGTTCTTTAGCCCACTCTGCCACCCCAGTTCTGACATGGCTATTTGCAAATAAGTCTGAACTTGTGCCTCATGGGAACAGTCCAGCCCGAACTGCCGAGCCATGTCTTCCCTGGACCGGAAACAAGCTTCCGAGGACCGGTTTCTGGCATTCAAGCCGTCTTCAGCCCGGCTTGCTTGAATCCAGTGGCAAAGTGAGCAAGGGACTCACGTCTGAGCATACCCTGCCACACTTATGGCGGCCAAAAGCGTTACAAAAGAGGGTGGTGATGGATGGAGCATCTGAATCAATCAAACACTCACACCCAGTCAAAAGATCTGGGTTTAATCCATCACCGTTCTTTAGCCCACTCTGCCACCCCAGTTCTGACATGGCTATATGCAAATCAGTCTGACCCTGTGCCTCATGGGAACAGACCAGCCCGAACTGCCAAGCCATGTCTTCCCTGGACCGGAAACAAGCTTCCGAGGACCGGTTTCTGGCATTCAAGCCGTCTTCAGCCCGGCTTGCTTGAATCCAGTGGCAAAGTGAGCAAGGGACTCACGTCTGAGCATACCCTGCCACACTTATGGCGGCCAAAAGCGTTACAAAAGGGGGTGGTGATGGACAGAGCATCTGAATCAATCAAACACTCACACCCAGTCAAAAGATCTGGGTTTAATCCATCACCGTTCTTTAGCCCACTCTGCCACCCCAGTTCTGACATGGCTATATGCAAATCAGTCTGACCCTGTGCCTCATGGGAAAAGTCCAGCCAGAACTGCCAAGCCATGTCTTCCCTGGACCGGAAACAAGCTTCCGAGGACCGGTTTCTGGCATTCAAGCCGTCTTCAGCCCGGCTTGCTTGAATCCAGTGGCAAAGTGAGCAAGGGACTCACGTCTGAGCATACCCTGCCACACTTATGGCGGCCAAAAGCGTTACAAAAGGGGGTGGTGATGGACGGAGCATCTGAATCAATCAAACACTCACACCCAGTCAAAAGATGTGGGTTTAATCCATCACCGTTCTTTAGCCCACTCTGCCACCCCAGTTCTGACATGGCTATATGCAAATCAGTCTGACCCTGTGCCTCATGGGAACAGTTCAGCCGGAACTGCCAAGCCATGTCTTACCTGGACCGGAAACAAGCTTCCGAGGACCGGTTTCTGGCATTCTAGCCGTCTTCAGCCCGGCTTGCTTGAATCCAGTGGCAAAGTGAGCAAGGGATTCACGTCTGAGCATACCCTGCCACACTTATGGCGGCCAAAAGCGTTACAAAAGGGGGTGGTGATGGACGGAGCATCTGAATCACTCAAACACTCACACCCAGTCAAAAGATCTGGCTTTAATCCATCACCGTTCTTTAGCCCACTCTTCCACCCCAGTTCTGACATGGCTATATGCAAATCAGTCTGACACTGTGCCTCATGGGAACAGTCCAGCCAGAACTGCCAAGCCATGTCTTCCCTGGACCGGAAACAAGCTTCCGAGGACCGGTTTCTGGCATTCAAGCCGTCTTCAGCCCGGCTTGCTTGAATCCAGTGGCAAAGTGAGCAAGGGACTCACGTCTGAGCATACCCTGCCACACTTATGGCGGCCAAAAGCATTACAAAAGGGGGTGGTGATGGACGGAGCATCTGAATCAATCAAACACTCGCACCAAGTCAAAAGATCTGAGTTTAATCCATCACCGTTCTTTAGCCCACTCTGCCACCCCAGTTCTGACATGGCTATATGCAAATCAGTCTGACCCTGTGCCTCATGGGAACAGTCCAGCCCGAACTGCCAAGCCATGTCTTCCCTGGACCGGAAACAAGCTTCCGAGGACCGGTTTCTGGCATTCAAGCCGTCTTCAGCCCGGCTTGCTTGAATCCAGTGGCAAAGTGAGCAAGGGACTCACGTCTGAGCATACCCTGCCACACTTATGGCGGCCAAAAGCGTTACAAAAGGGGGTGGTGATGGACGGAGCATCTGAATCAATCAAACACTCACACCCAGTCAAAAGATCTGGGTTTAATCCATCACCGTTCTTTAGCCCACTCTGCCACCCCAGTTCTGACATGGCTATATGCAAATCAGTCTGACCCTGTGCCTCATGGGAACAGTCCAGCCTGAACTGCCAAGCCATGTCTTCCCTGGACCGGAAACAAGCTTCCGAGGACCGGTTTCTGGCATTCAAGCCGTCTTCAGCCCGGCTTGCTTGAATCCAGTGGCAAAGTGAGCAAGGGACTCACGTCTGAGCATACCCTGCCACACTTATGGGGGCCAAAAGCGTTACAAAAGGGGGTGGTGATGGCTGGAGCATCTGAATCAATCAAACACTCACACCCAGTCAAAAGATCTGGGTTTAATCCATCACCGTTCTTTAGCCCACTCTGCCACCCCAGTTCTGACATGGCTATTTGCAAATAAGTCTGAACTTGTGCCTCATGGGAACAGTCCAGCCCGAACTGCCGAGCCATGTCTTCCCTGGACCGGAAACAAGCTTCCGAGGACCGGTTTCTGGCATTCAAGCCGTCTTCAGCCCGGCTTGCTTGAATCCAGTGGCAAAGTGAGCAAGGGACTCACGTCTGAGCATACCCTGCCACACTTATGGCGGCCAAAAGCGTTACAAAAGAGGGTGGTGATGGATGGAGCATCTGAATCAATCAAACACTCACACCCAGTCAAAAGATCTGGGTTTAATCCATCACCGTTCTTTAGCCCACTCTGCCACCCCAGTTCTGACATGGCTATATGCAAATCAGTCTGACCCTGTGCCTCATGGGAACAGACCAGCCCGAACTGCCAAGCCATGTCTTCCCTGGACCGGAAACCCGCTTCCGAGGACCGGTTTCTGGCATTCAAGCCGTCTTCAGCCCGGCTTGCTTGAATCCAGTGGCAAAGTGAGCAAGGGACTCACGTCTGAGCATACCCTGCCACACTTATGGCGGCCAAAAGCGTTACAAAAGGGGGTGGTGATGGACGGAGCATTTGAATCAATCAAACACTCACACCCAGTCAAAAGATCTGGGTTTAATCCATCACCGTTCTTTAGCCCACTCTTCCACCCCAGTTCTGACACGGCTATATGCAAATCAGTCTGACCCTGTGCCTCATGGGAACAGTCCAGCCAGAACTGCCAAGCCATGTCTTCCCTGGACCGGAAACAAGCTTCCGAGGACCGGTTTCTGGCATTCAAGCCGTCTTCAGCCCGGCTTGCTTGAATCCAGTGGCAAAGTGAGCTAGGTACTCACGTCTGAGCATACCCTGCCACACTTATGGCGGCCAAAAGCGTTACAAAAGGGGGTGGTGATGGACGGAGCATCTGAATCAATCAAACACTCACACCCAGTCAAAAGATCTGGGTTTAATCCATCACCGTTCTTTAGCCCACTCTGCCACCCCAGTTCTGACATGGCTATTTGCAAATCACTCTGACCCTGTGCCTCATGGGAACAGTCCAGCCCGAACTGCCAAGCCATGTCTTCCCTGGACCGGAAACAAGCTTCCAAGGACCGGTTTCTGGCATTCAAGCCGTCTTCAGCCCGGCTTGCTTGAATCCAGTGGCAAAGTGAGCAAGGGACTCACGTCTGAGCATACCCTGCCACACTTATGGCGGCCAAAAGAATTACAAAAGGGGGTGGTGATGGACGGAGCATCTGAATCAATCAAACACTCACACCAAGTCAAAAGATCTGAGTTTAATCCATCACCGTTCTTTAGCCCACTCTGCCACCCCAGTTCTGACATGGCTATATGCAAATCAGTCTGACCCTGTGCCTCATGGGAACAGTCCAGCCCGAACTGCCAAGCCATGTCTTCCCTGGACCGGAAACAAGCTTCCGAGGACCGGTTTCTGGCATTCAAGCCGTCTTCAGCCCGGCTTGCTTGAATCCAGTGGCAAAGTGAGCAAGGGACTCACGTCTGAGCATACCCTGCCACACTTATGGCGGCCAAAAGCGTTACAAAAGGGGGTGGTGATGGACGGAGCATCTGAATCAATCAAACACTCACACCCAGTCAAAAGATCTGGGTTTAATCCATCACCGTTCTTTAGCCCACTCTGCCACCCCAGTTCTGACATGGCTATATGCAAATCAGTCTGACCCTGTGCCTCATGGGAACAGTCCAGCCCGAACTGCCAAGCCATGTCTTCCCTGGACCGGAAACAAGCTTCCGAGGACCGGTTTCTGGCATTCAAGCCGTCTTCAGCCCGGCTTGCTTGAATCCAGTGGCAAAGTGAGCAAGGGACTCACGTCTGAGCATACCCTGCCACACTTATGGGGGCCAAAAGCGTTACAAAAGGGGGTGGTGATGGCTGGAGCATCTGAATCAATCAAACACTCACACCCAGTCAAAAGATCTGGGTTTAATCCATCACCGTTCTTTAGCCCACTCTGCCACCCCAGTTCTGACATGGCTATTTGCAAATAAGTCTGAACTTGTGCCTCATGGGAACAGTCCAGCCCGAACTGCCGAGCCATGTCTTCCCTGGACCGGAAACAAGCTTCCGAGGACCGGTTTCTGGCATTCAAGCCGTCTTCAGCCCGGCTTGCTTGAATCCAGTGGCAAAGTGAGCAAGGGACTCACGTCTGAGCATACCCTGCCACACTTATGGCGGCCAAAAGCGTTACAAAAGAGGGTGGTGATGGATGGAGCATCTGAATCAATCAAACACTCACAACCAGTCAAAAGATCTGGGTTTAATCCATCACCGTTCTTTAGCCCACTCTGCCACCCCAGTTCTGACATGGCTATATGCAAATCAGTCTGACCCTGTGCCTCATGGGAACAGACCAGCCCGAACTGCCAAGCCATGTCTTCCCTGGACCGGAAACAAGCTTCCGAGGACCGGTTTCTGGCATTCAAGCCGTCTTCAGCCCGGCTTACTTGAATCCAGTGGCAAAGTGAGCAAGGGACTCACGTCTGAGCATACCCTGCCACATTTATGGCGGCCAAAAGCGTTACAAAAGGGGGTGGTGATGGACGGAGCATTTGAATCAATCAAACACTCACACCCAGTCAAAAGATCTGGGTTTAATCCATCACCGTTCTTTAGCCCACTCTGCCATCCCAGTTCTGACATGGCTATATGCAAATCAGTCTGACCTTGTGCCTCATGGGAACAGTCCAGCCCGAACTGCCAAGCCATGTCTTCCCTGGACCGGAAACAAGCTTCCGAGGACCGGTTTCTGGCATTCAAGCCGTCTTCAGCCCGGCTTGCTTGAATCCAGTGGCAAAGTGAGCAAGGGACTCACGTCAGAGCATACCCTCCCACACCTATGGCGGCCAAAAGCGTTACAAAAGGGGGTGGTGATGAACGGAGCATCTGAAACAATCAAACACTCACACCCAGTCAAAAGATTTGGGTTTAATCCATCACCGTTCTTTAGCCCACTCTGCCACCCCAGTTCTGACATGGCTATATGCAAATCAGTCTGACCCTATGCCTCATGGGAACAGTCCAGCCCGAACTGCCAAGCCATGTCTTCCCTGGACCGGAAACAAGCTTCCGAGGACCGGTTTCTAGCATTCAAGCCGTCTTCAGCCCGGCTTGCTTGAATCCAGTGGCAAAGTGAGCAAGGGATTCACGTCTGAGCATACCCTGCCACACTTATAGCAGCCAAAAGCATTACAAAAGGGGGTGGTGATGGACGGAGCATCTGAATCAATCAAACACTCACACCCAGTCAAAAGATCTGGGTTTAATCCATCACCGTTCTTTAGCCAACTCTGCCAACCCCAGTTCTGACATGGCTATATGCAAATCAGTCTGACCCTGTGCCTCATGGGAACAGTCCAGCCCGAACTGCCAAGCCATGTCTTCCCTGGACCGGAAACAAGCTTCCGAGGACCGGTTTCTGGCATTCAAGCCGTCTTCAGCCCGGCTTGCTTGAATCCAGTGGCAAAGTGAGCAAGGGACTCACGTCTGAGCATACCCTGCCACACTTATGGCGGCCAAAAGCGTTACAAAAGGGGGTGGTGATGGACGGAGCATCTGAATCAATCAAACACTCACACCCAGTCAAAAGATCTGGGTTTAATCCATCACCGTTCTTTAGCCCACTCTGCCACCCCAGTTCTGACATGGCTATATGCAAATCAGTCTGACCCTGTGCCTCATGGGAACAGTTCAGCCGGAACTGCCAAGCCATGTCTTACCTGGACCGGAAACAAGCTTCCGAGGACCGGTTTCTGGCATTCTAGCCGTCTTCAGCCCGGCTTGCTTGAATCCAGTGGCAAAGTGAGCAAGGGATTCACGTCTGAGCATACCCTGCCACACTTATGGCGGCCAAAAGCGTTACAAAAGGGGGTGGTGATGGACGGAGCATCTGAATCACTCAAACACTCACACCCAGTCAAAAGATCTGGCTTTAATCCATCACCTTTCTTTAGCCCACTCTTCCACCCCAGTTCTGACATGGCTATATGCAAATCAGTCTGACCCTGTGCCTCATGGGAACAGTCCAGCCAGAACTGCCAAGCCATGTCTTCCCTGGACCGGAAACAAGCTTCCGAGGACCGGTTTCTGGCATTCAAGCCGTCTTCAGCCCGGCTTGCTTGAATCCAGTGGCAAAGTGAGCTAGGTACTCACGTCTGAGCATACCCTGCCACACTTATGGTGGCCAAAAGCGTTACAAAAGGGGGTGGTGATGGACGGAGCATCTGAATCAATCAAACACTCACACCCAATCAAAAGATCTGGGTTTAATCCATCACCGTTCTTTAGCCCACTCTGCCACCCCAGTTCTGACATGGCTATTTGCAAATCACTCTGACCCTGTGCCTCATGGGAACAGTCCAGCCCGAACTGCCAAGCCATGTCTTCCCTGGACCGGAAACAAGCTTCCGAGGACCGGTTTCTGGCATTCAAGCCGTCTTCAGCCCGGCTTGCTTGAATCCAGTGGCAAAGTGAGCAAGGGACTCACGTCTGAGCATACCCTGCCACACTTATGGCGGCCAAAAGCATTACAAAAGGGGGTGGTGATGGACGGAGCATCTGAATCAATCAAACACTCACACCAAGTCAAAAGATCTGAGTTTAATCCATCACCGTTCTTTAGCCCACTCTGCCACCCCAGTTCTGACATGGCTATATGCAAATCAGTCTGACCCTGTGCCTCATGGGAACAGTCCAGCCCGAACTGCCAAGCCATGTCTTCCCTGGACCGGAAACAAGCTTCCGAGGACCGGTTTCTGGCATTCAAGCCGTCTTCAGCCCGGCTTGCTTGAATCCAGTGGCAAAGTGAGCAAGGGACTCACGTCTGAGCATACCCTGCCACACTTATGGCGGCCAAAAGCGTTACAAAAGGGGGTGGTGATGGACGGAGCATCTGAATCAATCAAACACTCACACCCAGTCAAAAGATCTGGGTTTAATCCATCACCGTTCTTTAGCCCACTCTGCCACCCCAGTTCTGACATGGCTATATGCAAATCAGTCTGACCCTGTGCCTCATGGGAACAGTCCAGCCCGAACTGCCAAGCCATGTCTTCCCTGGACCGGAAACAAGCTTCCGAGGACCGGTTTCTGGCATTCAAGCCGTCTTCAGCCCGGCTTGTTTGAATCCAGTGGCAAAGTGAGCAAGGGACTCACGTCTGAGCATACCCTGTCACACTTATGGGGGCCAAAAGCGTTACAAAAGGGGGTGGTGATGGCTGGAGCATCTGAATCAATCAAACACTCACACCCAGTCAAAAGATCTGGGTTTAATCCTTCACCGTTCTTTAGCCCACTCTGCCACCCCAGTTCTGACATGGCTATTTGCAAATAAGTCTGAACTTGTGCCTCATGGGAACAGTCCAGCCCGAACTGCCGAGCCATGTCTTCCCTGGACCGGAAACAAGCTTCCGAGGACCGGTTTCTGGCATTCAAGCCGTCTTCAGCCCGGCTTGCTTGAATCCAGTGGCAAAGTGAGCAAGGGACTCACGTCTGAGCATACCCTGCCACACTTATGGCGGCCAAAAGCGTTACAAAAGAGGGTGGTGATGGATGGAGCATCTGAATCAATCAAACACTCACACCCAGTCAAAAGATCTGGGTTTAATCCATCACCGTTCTTTAGCCCACTCTGCCACCCCAGTTCTGACATGGCTATATGCAAATCAGTCTGACCCTGTGCCTCATGGGAACAGACCAGCCCGAACTGCCAAGCCATGTCTTCCCTGGACCGGAAACAAGCTTCCGAGGACCGGTTTCTGGCATTCAAGCCGTCTTCAGCCCGGCTTGCTTGAATCCAGTGGCAAAGTGAGCAAGGGACTCACGTCTGAGCATACCCTGCCACACTTATGGCGGCCAAAAGCGTTACAAAAGGGGGTGGTGATGGACGGAGCATCTGAATCAATCAAACACTCACACCCAGTCAAAAGATCTGGGTTTAATCCATCACCGTTCTTTAGCCCACTCTGCCACCCCAGTTCTGACATGGCTATATGCAAATCAGTCTGACCCTGTGCCTCATGGGAACAGTCCAGCCCGAACTGCCAAGCCATGTCTTCCCTGGACCGGAAACAAGCTTCTGAGGACCGGTTTCTGGCATTCAAGCCGTCTTCAGCCCGGCTTGCTTGAATCCAGTGGCAAAGTGAGCAAGGGACTCACGTCTGAGCATTCCCTGCCACACTTATGGCGGCCAAAAGCGTTACAAAAGGGGGTGGTGATGGACGGAGCATCTGAATCAATCAAACACTCACACCCAGTCAAAAGATCTGGGTTTAATCCATCACCGTTCTTTAGCCCACTCTGCCACCCCAGTTCTGACATGGCTATATGCAAATCAGTCTGACCCTGTGCCTCATGGGAACAGTCCAGCCAGAACTGCCAAGCCATGTCTTCCCTGGACCGGAAACAAGCTTCCGAGGACCGGTTTCTGGCATTCAAGCCGTCTTCAGCCCGGCTTGCTTGAATCCAGTGGCAAAGTGAGCAAGGGACTCACGTCTGAGCATACCCTGCCACACTTATGGCGGCCAAAAGCGTTACAAAAGGGGGTGGTGATGGACGGAGCATCTGAATCAATCAAACACTCACACCCAGTTAAAAGATCTGGGTTTAATCCATCACCGTTCTTTAGCCCACTCTGCCAACCCAGTTCTGACATGGCTATATGCAAATCAGTCTGACCCTGTGCCTCATGGGAACAGTCCAGCCCGAACTGCCAAGCCATGTCTTCCCTGGATCGGAAACAAGCTTCCGAGGACCGGTTTCTGGCATTCAAGCCGTCTTCAGCCCGGCTTGCTTGAATCCAGTGGCAAAGTGAGCAAGGGACTCACGTCTGAGCATACCCTGCCACACTTATGGCGGCCAAAAGCATTACAAAAGGGGGTGGTGATGGACGGAGCATCTGAATCAATCAAACACTCACACCAAGTCAAAAGATCTGAGTTTAATCCATCACCGTTCTTTAGCCCACTCTGCCACCCCAGTTCTGACATGGCTATATGCAAATCAGTCTGACCCTGTGCCTCATGGGAACAGTCCAGCCCGAACTGCCAAGCCATGTCTTCCCTGGACCGGAAACAAGCTTCCGAGGACCGGTTTCTGGCATTCAAGCCGTCTTCAGCCCGGCTTGCTTGAATCCAGTGGCAAAGTGAGCAAGGGACTCACGTCTGAGCATACCCTGCCACACTTATGGCGGCCAAAAGCGTTACAAAAGGGGGTGGTGATGGACGGAGCATCTGAATCAATCAAACACTCACACCCAGTCAAAAGATCTGGGTTTAATCCATCACCGTTCTTTAGCCCACTCTGCCACCCCAGTTCTGACATGGCTATATGCAAATCAGTCTGACCCTGTGCCTCATGGGAACAGTCCAGCCCGAACTGCCAAGCCATGTCTTCCCTGGACCGGAAACAAGCTTCCGAGGACCGGTTTCTGGCATTCAAGCCGTCTTCAGCCCGGCTTGCTTGAATCCAGTGGCAAAGTGAGCAAGGGACTCACGTCTGAGCATACCCTGCCACACTTATGGGGGCCAAAAGCGTTACAAAAGGGGGTGGTGATGGCTGGAGCATCTGAATCAATCAAACACTCACACCCAGTCAAAAGATCTGGGTTTAATCCATCACCGTTCTTTAGCCCACTCTGCCACCCCAGTTCTGACATGGCTATTTGCAAATAAGTCTGAACTTGTGCCTCATGGGAACAGTCCAGCCCGAACTGCCGAGCCATGTCTTCCCTGGACTGGAAACAAGCTTCCGAGGACCGGTTTCTGGCATTCAAGCCGTCTTCAGCCCGGCTTGCTTGAATCCAGTGGCAAAGTGAGCAAGGGACTCACGTCTGAGCATACCCTGCCACACTTATGGCGGCCAAAAGCGTTACAAAAGAGGGTGGTGATGGATGGAGCATCTGAATCAATCAAACACTCACACCCAGTCAAAAGATCTGGGTTTAATCCATCACCGTTCTTTAGCCCACTCTGCCACCCCAGTTCTGACATGGCTATATGCAAATCAGTCTGACCCTGTGCCTCATGGGAACAGACCAGCCCGAACTGCCAAGCCATGTCTTCCCTGGACCGGAAACAAGCTTCCGAGGACCGGTTTCTGGCATTCAAGCCGTCTTCAGCCCGGCTTGCTTAAATCCAGTGGCAAAGTGAGCAAGGGACTCACGTCTGAGCATACCCTGCCACACTTATGGCGGCCAAAAGCGTTACAAAAGGGGGTGGTGATGGACGGAGCATTTGAATCAATCAAACACTCACACCCAGTCAAAAGATCTGGGTTTAATCCATCACCGTTCTTTAGCCCACTCTGCCATCCCAGTTCTGACATGGCTATATGCAAATTAGTCTGACCTTGTGCCTCATGGGAACAGTCCAGCCCGAACTGCCAAGCCATGTCTTCCCTGGACCGGAAACAAGCTTCCGAGGACCGGTTTCTGGCATTCAAGCCGTCTTCAGCCCGGCCTGCTTGAATCCAGTGGCAAAGTGAGCAAGGGACTCACGTCTGAGCATACCCTCCCACACCTATGGCGGCCAAAAGCGTTACAAAAGGGGGTGGTGATGAACGGAGCATCTGAAACAATCAAACACTCACACCCAGTCAAAAGATTTGGGTTTAATCCATCACCGTTCTTTAGCCCACTCTGCCACCCCAGTTCTGACATGGCTATTTGCAAATCACTCTGACCCTGTGCCTCATGGGAACAGTCCAGCCCGAACTGCCAAGCCATGTCTTCCCTGGACCGGAAACAAGCTTCCGAGGACCGGTTTCTGGCATTCAAGCCGTCTTCAGCCCGGCTTGCTTGAATCCAGTGGCAAAGTGAGCAAGGGACTCACGTCTGAGCATACCCTGCCACACTTATGGAGGCCCAAAGCATTACAAAAGGGGGTGGTGATGGACGGAGCATCTGAATCAATCAAACACTCACACCAAGTCAAAAGATCTGAGTTTAATCCATCACCGTTCTTTAGCCCACTCTGCCACCCCAGTTCTGACATGGCTATTTGCAAATAAGTCTGAACTTGTGCCTCATGGGAACAGTCCAGCCCGAACTGCCGAGCCATGTCTTCCCTGGACCGGAAACAAGCTTCCGAGGACCGGTTTCTGGCATTCAAGCCGTCTTCAGCCCGGCTTGCTTGAATCCAGTGGCAAAGTGAGCAAGGGACTCACGTCTGAGCATACCCTGCCACACTTATGGCGGCCAAAAGCGTTACAAAAGAGGGTGGTGATGGATGGAGCATCTGAATCAATCAAACACTCACACCCAGTCAAAAGATCTGGGTTTAATCCATCACCGTTCTTTAGCCCACTCTGCCACCCCAGTTCTGACATGGCTATATGCAAATCAGTCTGACCCTGTGCCTCATGGGAACAGACCAGCCCGAACTGCCAAGCCATGTCTTCCCTGGACCGGAAACAAGCTTCCGAGGACCGGTTTCTGGCATTCAAGCCGTCTTCAGCCCGGCTTGCTTGAATCCAGTGGCAAAGTGAGCAAGGGACTCACGTCTGAGCATACCCTGCCACACTTATGGCGGCCAAAATCGTTACAAAAGGGGGTGGTGATGGACGGAGCATTTGAATCAATCAAACACTCACACCCAGTCAAAAGATCAGGGTTTAATCCATCACCGTTCTTTAGCCCACTCTGCCATCCCAGTTCTGACATGGCTATATGCAAATCAGTCTGACCTTGTGCCTCATGGGAACAGTCCAGCCCGAACTGCCAAGCCATGTCTTCTCTGGACCGGAAACAAGCTTCCGAGGACCGGTTTCTGGCATTCAAGCCGTCTTCAGCCCGGCTTGCTTGAATCCAGTGGCAAAGTGAGCAAGGGACTCACGTCTGAGCATACCCTGCCACACTTATGGCGGCCAAAAGCGTTACAAAAGAGGGTGGTGATGGATGGAGCATCTGAATCAATCAAACACTCACACCCAGTCAAAAGATCTGGGTTTAATCCATCACCGTTCTTTAGCCCACTCTGCCACCCCAGTTCTGACATGGCTATATGCAAATCAGTCTGACCCTGTGCCTCATGGGAACAGACCAGCCCGAACTGCCAAGCCATGTCTTCCCTGGACCGGAAACAAGCTTCCGAGGACCGGTTTCTGGCATTCAAGCCGTCTTCAGCCCGGCTTGCTTGAATCCAGTGGCAAAGTGAGCAAGGGACTCACGTCTGAGCATACCCTGCCACACTTATGGCGGCCAAAATCGTTACAAAAGGGGGTGGTGATGGACGGAGCATTTGAATCAATCAAACACTCACACCCAGTCAAAAGATCAGGGTTTAATCCATCACCGTTCTTTAGCCCACTCTGCCATCCCAGTTCTGACATGGCTATATGCAAATCAGTCTGACCTTGTGCCTCATGGGAACAGTCCAGCCCGAACTGCCAAGCCATGTCTTCTCTGGACCGGAAACAAGCTTCCGAGGACCGGTTTCTGGCATTCAAGCCGTCTTCAGCCCGGCTTGCTTGAATCCAGTGGCAAAGTGAGCAAGGGACTCACGTCTGAGCATACCCTCCCACACCTATGGCGACCAAAAGCGTTACAAAAGGGGGTGGTGATGAACAGAGCATCTGAAACAATCAAACACTCACACCCAGTCAAAAGATTTGGGTTTAATCCATCACCGTTCTTTAGCCCACTCTGCCACCCCAGTTCTGACATGGCTATATGCAAATCAGTCTGACCCTGTGCCTCATGGGAACAGTCCAGCCCGAACTGCCAAGCCATGTCTTCCCTGGACCGGAAACAAGCTTCCGAGGACCGGTTTCTGGCATTCAAGCCGTCTTCAGCCCGGCTTGCTTGAATCCAGTGACAAAGTGAGCAAGGGACTCACGTCTGAGCATACCCTGCCACACTTATGGCGTCCGAAAGCGTTACAAAAGGGGGTGGTGATGGACGGAGCATCTGAATCAATCAAACACTCACACCCAGTCAAAAGATCTGGGTTTAATCCATCACCGTTCTTTAGCCCACTCTGCCACCCCAGTTCTGACATGGCTATATGCAAATCAGTCTGACCCTGTGCCTCATGGGAACAGTTCAGCCCGAACTGCCAAGCCATGTCTTCCCTGGACCGGAAACAAGCTTCCGAGGACTGGTTTCTGGTATTCAAGCCGTCTTCCGCCCGGCTTGCTTGAATCCAGTGGCAAAGTGAGCAAGGGATTCACGTTTGAGCATACCCTGCCACACTTATAGCAGCCAAAAGCATTACAAAAGGGGGTGGTGATGGACGGAGCATCTGAATCAATCAAACACTCACACCCAGTCAAAAGATCTGGGTTTAATCCATCACCGTTCTTTAGCCCACTCTGCCACCCCAGTTCTGACATGGCTATATGCAAATCAGTCTGACCCTGTGCCTCATGGGAACAGTCCAGCCCGAACTGCCAAGCGATGTCTTCCCTGGACCGGAAACAAGCTTCCGAGGACCGGTTTCTGGCATTCAAGCCGTCTTCAGCCCGGCTTGCTTGAATCCAGTGGCAAAGTGAGCAAGGGACTCACGTCTGAGCATACCCTGCCACACTTATGGCGGCCAAAAGCGTTACAAAAGGGGGTGGTGATGGACGGAGCATCTGAATCAATCAAACACTCACACCCAGTCAAAAGATCTGGGTTTAATCCATCACCGTTCTTTAGCCCACTCTGCCACCCCAGTTCTGACATGGCTATATGCAAATCAGTCTGACCCTGTGCCTCATGGGAACAGTTCAGCCGGAACTGCCAAGCCATGTCTTACCTGGACCGGAAACAAGCTTCTGAGGACCGGTTTCTGGCATTCTAGCCGTCTTCAGCCCGGCTTGCTTGAATCCAGTGGCAAAGTGAGCAAGGGATTCACGTCTGAGCATACCCTGCCACACTTATGGCGGCCAAAAGCATTACAAAAGGGGGTGGTGATGGACGGAGCATCTGAATCACTCAAACACTCACACCCAGTCAAAAGATCTGGCTTTAATCCATCACCTTTCTTTAGCCCACTCTTCCACCCCAGTTCTGACATGGCTATATGCAAATCAGTCTGACCCTGTGCCTCATGGGAACAGTCTAGCCAGAACTGCCAAGCCATGTCTTCCCTGGACCGGAAACAAGCTTCCGAGGACCGGTTTCTGGCATTCAAGCCGTCTTCAGCCCGGCTTGCTTGAATCCAGTGGCAAAGTGAGCAAGGGACTCACGTCTGAGCATACCCTGCCACACTTATGGCGGCCAAAAGCGTTACAAAAGGGGGTGGTGATGGACGGAGCATCTGAATCAATCAAACACTCAAACCCAGTTAAAAGATCTGGGTTTAATCCATCACCGTTCTTTAGCCCACTCTGCCAACCCAGTTCTGACATGGCTATATGCAAATCAGTCTGACCCTGTGCCTCATGGGAACAGTCCAGCCCGAACTGCCAAGCCATGTCTTCCCTGGACCGGAAACAAGCTTTCGATGACTGGTTTCTGGCATTCAAGCCGTCTTCAGCCCGGCTTGCTTGAATCCAGTGGCAAAGTGAGCAAGGGATTCACGTCTGAGCATACCCTGCCACACTTATGGCGGCCAAAAGCGTTACAAAAGGGGGTGGTGATGGACGGAGCATCTGAATCAATCAAACACTCACACCCAGTCAAAAGATATGGCTTTAATCCATCACCGTTCTTTAGCCCACTCTTCCACCCCAGTTCTGACAGGGCTATATGCAAATCAGTCTGACCCTGTGCCTCATGGGAACAGTCCAGCCCGAACTGCCAAGCCATGTCTTCCCTGGACCGGAAACAAGCCTCCGAGGACCGCTTTCTGGCATTCAAGCCGTCTTCAGCCCGGCTTGCTTGAATCCAGTGGCAAAGTGAGCAAGGGATTCACGTCTGAGCATACCCTGCCACACTTATGGCGGCCAAAAGCGTTACAAAAGGGGGTGGTGATGGACGGAGCATCTGAATCAATCAAACACTCACACCCAGTTAAAAGATCTGGGTTTAATCCATCACCGTTCTTTAGCCCACTCTGCCAACCCAGTTCTGACATGGCTATATGCAAATCAGTCTGACCCTGTGCCTCATGGGAACAGTCCAGCCCGAACTGCCAAGCCATGTCTTCCCTGGATCGGAAACAAGCTTCCGAGGACCGGTTTCTGGCATTCAAGCCGTCTTCAGCCCGGCTTGCTTGAATCCAGTGGCAAAGTGAGCAAGGGACTCACGTCTGAGCATACCCTGCCACACTTATGGCGGCCAAAAGCATTACAAAAGGGGGTGGTGATGGACGGAGCATCTGAATCAATCAAACACTCACACCAAGTCAAAAGATCTGAGTTTAATCCATCACCGTTCTTTAGCCCACTCTGCCACCCCAGTTCTGACATGGCTATATGCAAATCAGTCTGACCCTGTGCCTCATGGGAACAGTCCAGCCCGAACTGCCAAGCCATGTCTTCCCTGGACCGGAAACAAGCTTCCGAGGACCGGTTTCTGGCATTCAAGCCGTCTTCAGCCCGGCTTGCTTGAATCCAGTGGCAAAGTGAGCAAGGGACTCACGTCTGAGCATACCCTGCCACACTTATGGCGGCCAAAAGCGTTACAAAAGGGGGTGGTGATGGACGGAGCATCTGAATCAATCAAACACTCACACCCAGTCAAAAGATCTGGGTTTAATCCATCACCGTTCTTTAGCCCACTCTGCCACCCCAGTTCTGACATGGCTATATGCAAATCAGTCTGACCCTGTGCCTCATGGGAACAGTCCAGCCCGAACTGCCAAGCCATGTCTTCCCTGGACCGGAAACAAGCTTCCGAGGACCGGTTTCTGGCATTCAAGCCGTCTTCAGCCCGGCTTGCTTGAATCCAGTGGCAAAGTGAGCAAGGGACTCACGTCTGAGCATACCCTGCCACACTTATGGGGGCCAAAAGCGTTACAAAAGGGGGTGGTGATGGCTGGAGCATCTGAATCAATCAAACACTCACACCCAGTCAAAAGATCTGGGTTTAATCCATCACCGTTCTTTAGCCCACTCTGCCACCCCAGTTCTGACATGGCTATTTGCAAATAAGTCTGAACTTGTGCCTCATGGGAACAGTCCAGCCCGAACTGCCGAGCCATGTCTTCCCTGGACTGGAAACAAGCTTCCGAGGACCGGTTTCTGGCATTCAAGCCGTCTTCAGCCCGGCTTGCTTGAATCCAGTGGCAAAGTGAGCAAGGGACTCACGTCTGAGCATACCCTGCCACACTTATGGCGGCCAAAAGCGTTACAAAAGAGGGTGGTGATGGATGGAGCATCTGAATCAATCAAACACTCACACCCAGTCAAAAGATCTGGGTTTAATCCATCACCGTTCTTTAGCCCACTCTGCCACCCCAGTTCTGACATGGCTATATGCAAATCAGTCTGACCCTGTGCCTCATGGGAACAGACCAGCCCGAACTGCCAAGCCATGTCTTCCCTGGACCGGAAACAAGCTTCCGAGGACCGGTTTCTGGCATTCAAGCCGTCTTCAGCCCGGCTTGCTTGAATCCAGTGGCAAAGTGAGCAAGGGACTCACGTCTGAGCATACCCTGCCACACTTATGGCGGCCAAAAGCGTTACAAAAGGGGGTGGTGATGGACGGAGCATTTGAATCAATCAAACACTCACACCCAGTCAAAAGATCTGGGTTTAATCCATCACCGTTCTTTAGCCCACTCTGCCATCCCAGTTCTGACATGGCTATATGCAAATTAGTCTGACCTTGTGCCTCATGGGAACAGTCCAGCCCGAACTGCCAAGCCATGTCTTCCCTGGACCGGAAACAAGCTTCCGAGGACCGGTTTCTGGCATTCAAGCCGTCTTCAGCCCGGCCTGCTTGAATCCAGTGGCAAAGTGAGCAAGGGACTCACGTCTGAGCATACCCTCCCACACCTATGGCGGCCAAAAGCGTTACAAAAGGGGGTGGTGATGAACGGAGCATCTGAAACAATCAAACACTCACACCCAGTCAAAAGATTTGGGTTTAATCCATCACCGTTCTTTAGCCCACTCTGCCACCCCAGTTCTGACATGGCTATTTGCAAATCACTCTGACCCTGTGCCTCATGGGAACAGTCCAGCCCGAACTGCCAAGCCATGTCTTCCCTGGACCGGAAACAAGCTTCCGAGGACCGGTTTCTGGCATTCAAGCCGTCTTCAGCCCGGCTTGCTTGAATCCAGTGGCAAAGTGAGCAAGGGACTCACGTCTGAGCATACCCTGCCACACTTATGGAGGCCAAAAGCATTACAAAAGGGGGTGGTGATGGACGGAGCATCTGAATCAATCAAACACTCACACCAAGTCAAAAGATCTGAGTTTAATCCATCACCGTTCTTTAGCCCACTCTGCCACCCCAGTTCTGACATGGCTATTTGCAAATAAGTCTGAACTTGTGCCTCATGGGAACAGTCCAGCCCGAACTGCCGAGCCATGTCTTCCCTGGACCGGAAACAAGCTTCCGAGGACCGGTTTCTGGCATTCAAGCCGTCTTCAGCCCGGCTTGCTTGAATCCAGTGGCAAAGTGAGCAAGGGACTCACGTCTGAGCATACCCTGCCACACTTATGGCGGCCAAAAGCGTTACAAAAGAGGGTGGTGATGGATGGAGCATCTGAATCAATCAAACACTCACACCCAGTCAAAAGATCTGGGTTTAATCCATCACCGTTCTTTAGCCCACTCTGCCACCCCAGTTCTGACATGGCTATATGCAAATCAGTCTGACCCTGTGCCTCATGGGAACAGACCAGCCCGAACTGCCAAGCCATGTCTTCCCTGGACCGGAAACAAGCTTCCGAGGACCGGTTTCTGGCATTCAAGCCGTCTTCAGCCCGGCTTGCTTGAATCCAGTGGCAAAGTGAGCAAGGGACTCACGTCTGAGCATACCCTGCCACACTTATGGCGGCCAAAATCGTTACAAAAGGGGGTGGTGATGGACGGAGCATTTGAATCAATCAAACACTCACACCCAGTCAAAAGATCAGGGTTTAATCCATCACCGTTCTTTAGCCCACTCTGCCATCCCAGTTCTGACATGGCTATATGCAAATCAGTCTGACCTTGTGCCTCATGGGAACAGTCCAGCCCGAACTGCCAAGCCATGTCTTCTCTGGACCGGAAACAAGCTTCCGAGGACCGGTTTCTGGCATTCAAGCCGTCTTCAGCCCGGCTTGCTTGAATCCAGTGGCAAAGTGAGCAAGGGACTCACGTCTGAGCATACCCTCCCACACCTATGGCGACCAAAAGCGTTACAAAAGGGGGTGGTGATGAACAGAGCATCTGAAACAATCAAACACTCACACCCAGTCAAAAGATTTGGGTTTAATCCATCACCGTTCTTTAGCCCACTCTGCCACCCCAGTTCTGACATGGCTATATGCAAATCAGTCTGACCCTGTGCCTCATGGGAACAGTCCAGCCCGAACTGCCAAGCCATGTCTTCCCTGGACCGGAAACAAGCTTCCGAGGACCGGTTTCTGGCATTCAAGCCGTCTTCAGCCCGGCTTGCTTGAATCCAGTGACAAAGTGAGCAAGGGACTCACGTCTGAGCATACCCTGCCACACTTATGGCGTCCGAAAGCGTTACAAAAGGGGGTGGTGATGGACGGAGCATCTGAATCAATCAAACACTCACACCCAGTCAAAAGATCTGGGTTTAATCCATCACCGTTCTTTAGCCCACTCTGCCACCCCAGTTCTGACATGGCTATATGCAAATCAGTCTGACCCTGTGCCTCATGGGAACAGTTCAGCCCGAACTGCCAAGCCATGTCTTCCCTGGACCGGAAACAAGCTTCCGAGGACTGGTTTCTGGTATTCAAGCCGTCTTCCGCCCGGCTTGCTTGAATCCAGTGGCAAAGTGAGCAAGGGATTCACGTTTGAGCATACCCTGCCACACTTATAGCAGCCAAAAGCATTACAAAAGGGGGTGGTGATGGACGGAGCATCTGAATCAATCAAACACTCACACCCAGTCAAAAGATCTGGGTTTAATCCATCACCGTTCTTTAGCCCACTCTGCCACCCCAGTTCTGACATGGCTATATGCAAATCAGTCTGACCCTGTGCCTCATGGGAACAGTCCAGCCCGAACTGCCAAGCGATGTCTTCCCTGGACCGGAAACAAGCTTCCGAGGACCGGTTTCTGGCATTCAAGCCGTCTTCAGCCCGGCTTGCTTGAATCCAGTGGCAAAGTGAGCAAGGGACTCACGTCTGAGCATACCCTGCCACACTTATGGCGGCCAAAAGCGTTACAAAAGGGGGTGGTGATGGACGGAGCATCTGAATCAATCAAACACTCACACCCAGTCAAAAGATCTGGGTTTAATCCATCACCGTTCTTTAGCCCACTCTGCCACCCCAGTTCTGACATGGCTATATGCAAATCAGTCTGACCCTGTGCCTCATGGGAACAGTTCAGCCGGAACTGCCAAGCCATGTCTTACCTGGACCGGAAACAAGCTTCTGAGGACCGGTTTCTGGCATTCTAGCCGTCTTCAGCCCGGCTTGCTTGAATCCAGTGGCAAAGTGAGCAAGGGATTCACGTCTGAGCATACCCTGCCACACTTATGGCGGCCAAAAGCGTTACAAAAGGGGGTGGTGATGGACGGAGCATCTGAATCACTCAAACACTCACACCCAGTCAAAAGATCTGGCTTTAATCCATCACCTTTCTTTAGCCCACTCTTCCACCCCAGTTCTGACATGGCTATATGCAAATCAGTCTGACCCTGTGCCTCATGGGAACAGTCTAGCCAGAACTGCCAAGCCATGTCTTCCCTGGACCGGAAACAAGCTTCCGAGGACCGGTTTCTGGCATTCAAGCCGTCTTCAGCCCGGCTTGCTTGAATCCAGTGGCAAAGTGAGCAAGGGACTCACGTCTGAGCATACCCTGCCACACTTATGGCGGCCAAAAGCGTTACAAAAGGGGGTGGTGATGGACGGAGCATCTGAATCAATCAAACACTCAAACCCAGTTAAAAGATCTGGGTTTAATCCATCACCGTTCTTTAGCCCACTCTGCCAACCCAGTTCTGACATGGCTATATGCAAATCAGTCTGACCCTGTGCCTCATGGGAACAGTCCAGCCCGAACTGCCAAGCCATGTCTTCCCTGGACCGGAAACAAGCTTTCGATGACTGGTTTCTGGCATTCAAGCCGTCTTCAGCCCGGCTTGCTTGAATCCAGTGGCAAAGTGAGCAAGGGATTCACGTCTGAGCATACCCTGCCACACTTATGGCGGCCAAAAGCGTTACAAAAGGGGGTGGTGATGGACGGAGCATCTGAATCAATCAAACACTCACACCCAGTCAAAAGATATGGCTTTAATCCATCACCGTTCTTTAGCCCACTCTTCCACCCCAGTTCTGACAGGGCTATATGCAAATCAGTCTGACCCTGTGCCTCATGGGAACAGTCCAGCCCGAACTGCCAAGCCATGTCTTCCCTGGACCGGAAACAAGCCTCCGAGGACCGCTTTCTGGCATTCAAGCCGTCTTCAGCCCGGCTTGCTTGAATCCAGTGGCAAAGTGAGCAAGGGATTCACGTCTGAGCATACCCTGCCACACTTATGGCGGCCAAAAGCGTTACAAAAGGGGGTGGTGATTGACAGAGCATCTGAATCAATCAAACACTCACACCCAGTCAAAAGATATGGCTTTAATCCATCACCGTTCTTTAGCCCACTCTTCCATCCCAGTTCTGACAGGGCTATATGCAAATCAGTCTGACCCTGTGCCTCATGGGAACAGTCCAGCCCGAACTGCCAAGCCATGTCTACCCTGGACCGGAAACAAGCTTCCGAGGACCGGTTTCTGGCATTCAAGCCGTCTTCAGCCCGGCTTGCTTGAATCCAGTGGCAAAGTGAGCAAGGGACTCACGTCTGAGCATACCCTGCCACACTTATGGCGGCCAAAAGCGTTACAAAAGGGGGTGGTGATGGACGGAGCATCTGAATCAATCAAACACTCACACCGAGTCAAAAGATCTGGGTTTAATCCATCACCGTTCTTTAGCCCACTCTGCCACCCCAGTTCTGACATGGCTATATGCAAATCAGTCTGACCCTGTGCCTCATGGGAACAGTCCAGCCCGAACTGCCAAGCCATGTCTTCCCTGGACCGGAAACAAGCTTCCGAGGACCGGTATCTGGCATTCAAGCCGTCTTCAGCCCGGCTTGCTTGAATCCAGTGGGAAAGTGAGCAAGGGACTCACGTCTGAGCATACCCTGCCACACTTATGGCGGCCAAAAGCGTTACAAAAGGGGGTGGTGATGGCTGGAGCATCTGAATCAATCAAACACTCACACCCAGTCAAAAGATCTGGGTTTAATCCATCACCGTTCTTTAGCCCACTCTGCCACCCCAGTTCTGACATGGCTATATGCAAATCAGTCTGACCCTGTGCCTCATGGGAACAGACCAGCCCGAACTGCCAAGCCATGTCTTCCCTGGACCGGAAACAAGCTTCCGAGGACCGGTTTCTGGCATTCAAGCCGTCTTCAGCCCGGCTTGCTTGAATCCAGTGGCAAAGTGAGCAAGGGACTCACGTCTGAGCATACCCTGCCACACTTATGGCGGCCAAAATCGTTACAAAAGGGGGTGGTGATGGACGGAGCATTTGAATCAATCAAACACTCACACCCAGTCAAAAGATCAGGGTTTAATCCATCACCGTTCTTTAGCCCACTCTGCCATCCCAGTTCTGACATGGCTATATGCAAATCAGTCTGACCTTGTGCCTCATGGGAACAGTCCAGCCCGAACTGCCAAGCCATGTCTTCTCTGGACCGGAAACAAGCTTCCGAGGACCGGTTTCTGGCATTCAAGCCGTCTTCAGCCCGGCTTGCTTGAATCCAGTGGCAAAGTGAGCAAGGGACTCACGTCTGAGCATACCCTCCCACACCTATGGCGACCAAAAGCGTTACAAAAGGGGGTGGTGATGAACAGAGCATCTGAAACAATCAAACACTCACACCCAGTCAAAAGATTTGGGTTTAATCCATCACCGTTCTTTAGCCCACTCTGCCACCCCAGTTCTGACATGGCTATATGCAAATCAGTCTGACCCTGTGCCTCATGGGAACAGTCCAGCCCGAACTGCCAAGCCATGTCTTCCCTGGACCGGAAACAAGCTTCCGAGGACCGGTTTCTGGCATTCAAGCCGTCTTCAGCCCGGCTTGCTTGAATCCAGTGACAAAGTGAGCAAGGGACTCACGTCTGAGCATACCCTGCCACACTTATGGCGTCCGAAAGCGTTACAAAAGGGGGTGGTGATGGACGGAGCATCTGAATCAATCAAACACTCACACCCAGTCAAAAGATCTGGGTTTAATCCATCACCGTTCTTTAGCCCACTCTGCCACCCCAGTTCTGACATGGCTATATGCAAATCAGTCTGACCCTGTGCCTCATGGGAACAGTTCAGCCCGAACTGCCAAGCCATGTCTTCCCTGGACCGGAAACAAGCTTCCGAGGACTGGTTTCTGGTATTCAAGCCGTCTTCCGCCCGGCTTGCTTGAATCCAGTGGCAAAGTGAGCAAGGGATTCACGTTTGAGCATACCCTGCCACACTTATAGCAGCCAAAAGCATTACAAAAGGGGGTGGTGATGGACGGAGCATCTGAATCAATCAAACACTCACACCCAGTCAAAAGATCTGGGTTTAATCCATCACCGTTCTTTAGCCCACTCTGCCACCCCAGTTCTGACATGGCTATATGCAAATCAGTCTGACCCTGTGCCTCATGGGAACAGTCCAGCCCGAACTGCCAAGCGATGTCTTCCCTGGACCGGAAACAAGCTTCCGAGGACCGGTTTCTGGCATTCAAGCCGTCTTCAGCCCGGCTTGCTTGAATCCAGTGGCAAAGTGAGCAAGGGACTCACGTCTGAGCATACCCTGCCACACTTATGGCGGCCAAAAGCGTTACAAAAGGGGGTGGTGATGGACGGAGCATCTGAATCAATCAAACACTCACACCCAGTCAAAAGATCTGGGTTTAATCCATCACCGTTCTTTAGCCCACTCTGCCACCCCAGTTCTGACATGGCTATATGCAAATCAGTCTGACCCTGTGCCTCATGGGAACAGTTCAGCCGGAACTGCCAAGCCATGTCTTACCTGGACCGGAAACAAGCTTCTGAGGACCGGTTTCTGGCATTCTAGCCGTCTTCAGCCCGGCTTGCTTGAATCCAGTGGCAAAGTGAGCAAGGGATTCACGTCTGAGCATACCCTGCCACACTTATGGCGGCCAAAAGCGTTACAAAAGGGGGTGGTGATGGACGGAGCATCTGAATCACTCAAACACTCACACCCAGTCAAAAGATCTGGCTTTAATCCATCACCTTTCTTTAGCCCACTCTTCCACCCCAGTTCTGACATGGCTATATGCAAATCAGTCTGACCCTGTGCCTCATGGGAACAGTCTAGCCAGAACTGCCAAGCCATGTCTTCCCTGGACCGGAAACAAGCTTCCGAGGACCGGTTTCTGGCATTCAAGCCGTCTTCAGCCCGGCTTGCTTGAATCCAGTGGCAAAGTGAGCAAGGGACTCACGTCTGAGCATACCCTGCCACACTTATGGCGGCCAAAAGCGTTACAAAAGGGGGTGGTGATGGACGGAGCATCTGAATCAATCAAACACTCAAACCCAGTTAAAAGATCTGGGTTTAATCCATCACCGTTCTTTAGCCCACTCTGCCAACCCAGTTCTGACATGGCTATATGCAAATCAGTCTGACCCTGTGCCTCATGGGAACAGTCCAGCCCGAACTGCCAAGCCATGTCTTCCCTGGACCGGAAACAAGCTTTCGATGACTGGTTTCTGGCATTCAAGCCGTCTTCAGCCCGGCTTGCTTGAATCCAGTGGCAAAGTGAGCAAGGGATTCACGTCTGAGCATACCCTGCCACACTTATGGCGGCCAAAAGCGTTACAAAAGGGGGTGGTGATGGACGGAGCATCTGAATCAATCAAACACTCACACCCAGTCAAAAGATATGGCTTTAATCCATCACCGTTCTTTAGCCCACTCTTCCACCCCAGTTCTGACAGGGCTATATGCAAATCAGTCTGACCCTGTGCCTCATGGGAACAGTCCAGCCCGAACTGCCAAGCCATGTCTTCCCTGGACCGGAAACAAGCCTCCGAGGACCGCTTTCTGGCATTCAAGCCGTCTTCAGCCCGGCTTGCTTGAATCCAGTGGCAAAGTGAGCAAGGGATTCACGTCTGAGCATACCCTGCCACACTTATGGCGGCCAAAAGCGTTACAAAAGGGGGTGGTGATTGACAGAGCATCTGAATCAATCAAACACTCACACCCAGTCAAAAGATATGGCTTTAATCCATCACCGTTCTTTAGCCCACTCTTCCATCCCAGTTCTGACAGGGCTATATGCAAATCAGTCTGACCCTGTGCCTCATGGGAACAGTCCAGCCCGAACTGCCAAGCCATGTCTACCCTGGACCGGAAACAAGCTTCCGAGGACCGGTTTCTGGCATTCAAGCCGTCTTCAGCCCGGCTTGCTTGAATCCAGTGGCAAAGTGAGCAAGGGACTCACGTCTGAGCATACCCTGCCACACTTATGGCGGCCAAAAGCGTTACAAAAGGGGGTGGTGATGGACGGAGCATCTGAATCAATCAAACACTCACACCGAGTCAAAAGATCTGGGTTTAATCCATCACCGTTCTTTAGCCCACTCTGCCACCCCAGTTCTGACATGGCTATATGCAAATCAGTCTGACCCTGTGCCTCATGGGAACAGTCCAGCCCGAACTGCCAAGCCATGTCTTCCCTGGACCGGAAACAAGCTTCCGAGGACCGGTATCTGGCATTCAAGCCGTCTTCAGCCCGGCTTGCTTGAATCCAGTGGGAAAGTGAGCAAGGGACTCACGTCTGAGCATACCCTGCCACACTTATGGCGGCCAAAAGCGTTACAAAAGGGGGTGGTGATGGCTGGAGCATCTGAATCAATCAAACACTCACACCCAGTCAAAAGATCTGGGTTTAATCCATCACCGTTCTTTAGCCCACTCTGCCACCCCAGTTCTGACATGGCTATTTGCAAATCAGTCTGAACTTGTGCCTCATGGGAACAGTCCAGCCCGAACTGCCGAGCCATGTCTTCCCTGGACCGGAAACAAGCTTCCGAGGACCAGTTTCTGGCATTCAAGCCGTCTTCAGCCCGGCTTGCTTGAATCCAGTGGCAAAGTGAGCAAGGGACTCACGTCTGAGCATACCCTGCCACACTTATGGCGGCCAAAAGCGTTACAAAAGAGGGTGGTGATGGATGGAGCATCTGAATCAATCAAACACTCACACCCAGTCAAAAGATCTGGGTTTAATCCATCACCGTTCTTTAGCCCACTCTGCCACCCCAGTTCTGACATGGCTATATGCAAATCAGTCTGACCCTGTGCCTCATGGGAACAGACCAGCCCGAACTGCCAAGCCATGTCTTCCCTGGACCGGAAACAAGCTTCCGAGGACCGGTTTCTGGCATTCAAGCCGTCTTCAGCCCGGCTTGCTTGAATCCAGTGGCAAAGTGAGCAAGGGACTCACGTCTGAGCATACCCTGCCACACTTATGGCGGCCAAAAGCGTTACAAAAGGGGGTGGTGATGGACGGAGCATCTGAATCAATCAAACACTCACACCCAGTCAAAAGATCTGGGTTTAATCCATCACCGTTCTTTAGCCCACTCTGCCACCCCAGTTCTGACATGGCTATATGCAAATCAGTCTGACCCTGTGCCTCATGGGAACAGTCCAGCCCGAACTGCCAAGCGATGTCTTCCCTGGACCGGAAACAAGCTTCCGAGGACCGGTTTCTGGCATTCAAGCCGTCTTCAGCCCGGCTTGCTTGAATCCAGTGGCAAAGTGAGCAAGGGACTCACGTCTGAGCATACCCTGCCACACTTATGGCGGCCAAAAGCGTTACAAAAGGGGGTGGTGATGGACGGAGCATCTGAATCAATCAAACACTCACACCCAGTCAAAAGATCTGGGTTTAATCCATCACCGTTCTTTAGCCCACTCTGCCACCCCAGTTCTGACATGGCTATATGCAAATCAGTCTGACCCTGTGCCTCATGGGAACAGTTCAGCCGGAACTGCCAAGCCATGTCTTACCTGGACCGGAAACAAGCTTCTGAGGACCGGTTTCTGGCATTCTAGCCGTCTTCAGCCCGGCTTGCTTGAATCCAGTGGCAAAGTGAGCAAGGGATTCACGTCTGAGCATACCCTGCCACACTTATGGCGGCCAAAAGCGTTACAAAAGGGGGTGGTGATGGACGGAGCATCTGAATCACTCAAACACTCACACCCAGTCAAAAGATCTGGCTTTAATCCATCACCTTTCTTTAGCCCACTCTTCCACCCCAGTTCTGACATGGCTATATGCAAATCAGTCTGACCCTGTGCCTCATGGGAACAGTCTAGCCAGAACTGCCAAGCCATGTCTTCCCTGGACCGGAAACAAGCTTCCGAGGACCGGTTTCTGGCATTCAAGCCGTCTTCAGCCCGGCTTGCTTGAATCCAGTGGCAAAGTGAGCAAGGGACTCACGTCTGAGCATACCCTGCCACACTTATGGCGGCCAAAAGCGTTACAAAAGGGGGTGGTGATGGACGGAGCATCTGAATCAATCAAACACTCAAACCCAGTTAAAAGATCTGGGTTTAATCCATCACCGTTCTTTAGCCCACTCTGCCAACCCAGTTCTGACATGGCTATATGCAAATCAGTCTGACCCTGTGCCTCATGGGAACAGTCCAGCCCGAACTGCCAAGCCATGTCTTCCCTGGACCGGAAACAAGCTTTCGATGACTGGTTTCTGGCATTCAAGCCGTCTTCAGCCCGGCTTGCTTGAATCCAGTGGCAAAGTGAGCAAGGGATTCACGTCTGAGCATACCCTGCCACACTTATGGCGGCCAAAAGCGTTACAAAAGGGGGTGGTGATGGACGGAGCATCTGAATCAATCAAACACTCACACCCAGTCAAAAGATATGGCTTTAATCCATCACCGTTCTTTAGCCCACTCTTCCACCCCAGTTCTGACAGGGCTATATGCAAATCAGTCTGACCCTGTGCCTCATGGGAACAGTCCAGCCCGAACTGCCAAGCCATGTCTTCCCTGGACCGGAAACAAGCCTCCGAGGACCGCTTTCTGGCATTCAAGCCGTCTTCAGCCCGGCTTGCTTGAATCCAGTGGCAAAGTGAGCAAGGGATTCACGTCTGAGCATACCCTGCCACACTTATGGCGGCCAAAAGCGTTACAAAAGGGGGTGGTGATTGACAGAGCATCTGAATCAATCAAACACTCACACCCAGTCAAAAGATATGGCTTTAATCCATCACCGTTCTTTAGCCCACTCTTCCATCCCAGTTCTGACAGGGCTATATGCAAATCAGTCTGACCCTGTGCCTCATGGGAACAGTCCAGCCCGAACTGCCAAGCCATGTCTACCCTGGACCGGAAACAAGCTTCCGAGGACCGGTTTCTGGCATTCAAGCCGTCTTCAGCCCGGCTTGCTTGAATCCAGTGGCAAAGTGAGCAAGGGACTCACGTCTGAGCATACCCTGCCACACTTATGGCGGCCAAAAGCGTTACAAAAGGGGGTGGTGATGGACGGAGCATCTGAATCAATCAAACACTCACACCGAGTCAAAAGATCTGGGTTTAATCCATCACCGTTCTTTAGCCCACTCTGCCACCCCAGTTCTGACATGGCTATATGCAAATCAGTCTGACCCTGTGCCTCATGGGAACAGTCCAGCCCGAACTGCCAAGCCATGTCTTCCCTGGACCGGAAACAAGCTTCCGAGGACCGGTATCTGGCATTCAAGCCGTCTTCAGCCCGGCTTGCTTGAATCCAGTGGGAAAGTGAGCAAGGGACTCACGTCTGAGCATACCCTGCCACACTTATGGCGGCCAAAAGCGTTACAAAAGGGGGTGGTGATGGCTGGAGCATCTGAATCAATCAAACACTCACACCCAGTCAAAAGATCTGGGTTTAATCCATCACCGTTCTTTAGCCCACTCTGCCACCCCAGTTCTGACATGGCTATTTGCAAATCAGTCTGAACTTGTGCCTCATGGGAACAGTCCAGCCCGAACTGCCGAGCCATGTCTTCCCTGGACCGGAAACAAGCTTCCGAGGACCAGTTTCTGGCATTCAAGCCGTCTTCAGCCCGGCTTGCTTGAATCCAGTGGCAAAGTGAGCAAGGGACTCACGTCTGAGCATACCCTGCCACACTTATGGCGGCCAAAAGCGTTACAAAAGAGGGTGGTGATGGATGGAGCATCTGAATCAATCAAACACTCACACCCAGTCAAAAGATCTGGGTTTAATCCATCACCGTTCTTTAGCCCACTCTGCCACCCCAGTTCTGACATGGCTATATGCAAATCAGTCTGACCCTGTGCCTCATGGGAACAGACCAGCCCGAACTGCCAAGCCATGTCTTCCCTGGACCGGAAACAAGCTTCCGAGGACCGGTTTCTGGCATTCAAGCCGTCTTCAGCCCGGCTTGCTTGAATCCAGTGGCAAAGTGAGCAAGGGACTCACGTCTGAGCATACCCTGCCACACTTATGGCGGCCAAAAGCGTTACAAAAGGGGGTGGTGATGGACGGAGCATTTGAATCAATCAAACACTCACACCCAGTCAAAAGATCAGGGTTTAATCCATCACCGTTCTTTAGCCCACTCTGCCATCCCAGTTCTGACATGGCTATATGCAAATCAGTCTGACCTTGTGCCTCATGGGAACAGTCCAGCCCGGACTGCCAAGCCATGTCTTCCCTGGACCGGAAACAAGCTTCCGAGGACCGGTTTCTGGCATTCAAGCCGTCTTCAGCCCGGCTTGCTTGAATCCAGTGGCAAAGTGAGCAAGGGACTCACGTCTGAGCATACCCTCCCACACCTATGGCGGCCCAAAGCGTTACAAAAGGGGGTGGTGATGAACAGAGCATCTGAAACAATCATACACTCACACCCAGTCAAAAGATTTGGGTTTAATCCATCACCGTTCTTTAGCCCACTCTGCCACCCCAGTTCTGACATGGCTATATGCAAATCAGTCTGACCCTGTGCCTCATGGGAACAGTCCAGCCCGAACTGCCAAGCCATGTCTTCCCTGGACCGGAAACAAGCTTCCGAGGACCGGTTTCTAGCATTCAAGCCGTCTTCAGCCCGGCTTGCTTGAATCCAGTGACAAAGTGAGCAAGGGACTCACGTCTGAGCATACCCTGCCACACTTATGGCATCCGAAAGCGTTACAAAAGGGGGTGGTGATGGACGGAGCATCTGAATCAATCAAACACTCACACCCAGTCAAAAGATCTGGGTTTAATCCATCACCGTTCTTTAGCCCACTCTGCCACCCCAGTTCTGACATGGCTATATGCAAATCAGTCTGACCCTGTGCCTCATAGGAACAGTTCAGCCCGAACTGCCAAGCCATGTCTTCCCTGGACCGGAAACAAGCTTCCGAGGACCGGTTTCTGGTATTCAAGCCGTCTTCCGCCCGGCTTGCTTGAATCCAGTGGCAAAGTGAGCAAGGGATTCACGTTTGAGCATACCCTGCCACACTTATAGCAGCCAAAAGCATTACAAAAGGGGGTGGTGATGGACGGAGCATCTGAATCAATCAAACACTCACACCCAGTCAAAAGATCTGGGTTTAATCCATCACCGTTCTTTAGCCCACTCTGCCACCCCAGTTCTGACATGGCTATATGCAAATCAGTCTGACCCTGTGCCTCATGGGAACAGTCCAGCCTGAACTGCCAAGCCATGTCTTCCCTGGACCGGAAACAAGCTTCCAAGGACCGGTTTCTGGCATTCAAGCCGTCTTCAGCCCGGCTTGCTTGAATCCAGTGGCAAAGTGAGCAAGGGACTCACGTCTGAGCATACCCTGCCACACTTATGGCGGCCAAAAGCGTTACAAAAGGGGGTGGTGATGGACGGAGCATCTGAATCAATCAAACACTCACACCCAGTCAAAAGATCTGGGTTTAATCTATCACCGTTCTTTAGCCCACTCTGCCACCCCAGTTCTGACATGGCTATATGCAAATCAGTCTGACCCTGTGCCTCATGGGAACAGTTCAGCCGGAACTGCCAAGCCATGTCTTACCTGGACCGGAAACAAGCTTCTGAGGACCGGTTTCTGGCATTCTAGCCGTCTTCAGCCCGGCTTGCTTGAATCCAGTGGCAAAGTGAGCAAGGGATTCACGTCTGAGCATACCCTGCCACACTTATGGCAGCCAAAAGCGTTACAAAAGGGGGTGGTGATGGACGGAGCATCTGAATCACTCAAACACTCACACCCAGTCAAAAGATCTGGCTTTAATCCATCACCTTTCTTTAGCCCACTCTTCCACCCCAGTTCTGACATGGCTATATGCAAATCAGTCTGACCCTGTGCCTCATGGGAACAGTCTAGCCAGAACTGCCAAGCCATGTCTTCCCTGGACCGGAAACAAGCTTCCGAGGACCGGTTTCTGGCATTCAAGCCGTCTTCAGCCCGGCTTGCTTGAATCCAGTGGCAAAGTGAGCAAGGGACTCACGTCTGAGCATACCCTGCCACACTTATGGCGGCCAAAAGCGTTACAAAAGGGGGTGGTGATGGACGGAGCATCTGAATCAATCAAACACTCACACCCAGTTAAAAGATCTGGGTTTAATCCATCACCGTTCTTTAGCCCACTCTGCCAACCCAGTTCTGACATGGCTATATGCAAATCAGTCTGACCCTGTGCCTCATGGGAACAGTCCAGCCCGAACTGCCAAGCCATGTCTTCCCTGGACCGGAAACAAGCTTTCGATGACTGGTTTCTGGCATTCAAGCCGTCTTCAGCCCGGCTTGCTTGAATCCAGTGGCAAAGTGAGCAAGGGATTCACGTCTGAGCATACCCTGCCACACTTATGGCGGCCAAAAGCGTTACAAAAGGGGGTGGTGATGGACGGAGCATCTGAATCAATCAAACACTCACACCCAGTCAAAAGATATGGCTTTAATCCATCACCGTTCATTAGCCCACTCTTCCACCCCAGTTCTGACAGGGCTATATGCAAATCAGTCTGACCCTGTGCCTCATGGGAACAGTCCAGCCCGAACTGCCAAGCCATGTCTTCCCTGGACCGGAAACAAGCCTCCGAGGACCGCTTTCTGGCATTCAAGCCGTCTTCAGCCCGGCTTGCTTGAATCCAGTGGCAAAGTGAGCAAGGGATTCACGTCTGAGCATACCCTGCCACACTTATGGCGGCCAAAAGCGTTACAAAAGGGGGTGGTGATTGACAGAGCATCTGAATCAATCAAACACTCACACCCAGTGAAAAGATATGGCTTTAATCCATCACCGTTCTTTAGCCCACTCATCCACCCCAGTTCTGACAGGGCTATATGCAAATCAGTCTGACCCTGTGCCTCATGGGAACAGTCCAGCCCGAACTGCCAAGCCATGTCTACCCTGGACCGGAAACAAGCTTCCGAGGACCGGTTTCTGGCATTCAAGCCGTCTTCAGCCCGGCTTGCTTGAATCCAGTGGCAAAGTGAGCAAGGGACTCACGTCTGAGCATACCCTGCCACACTTATGGCGGCCAAAAGCATTACAAAAGGGGGTGGTGATGGACGGAGCATCTGAATCAATCAAACACTCACACCGAGTCAAAAGATCTGGGTTTAATCCATCACCGTTCTTTAGCCCACTCTGCCACCCCAGTTCTGACATGGCTATATGCAAATCAGTCTGACCCTGTGCCTCATGGGAACAGTCCAGCCCGAACTGCCAAGCCATGTCTTCCCTGGACCGGAAACAAGCTTCCGAGGACCGGTTTCTGGCATTCAAGCCGTCTTCAGCCCGGCTTGCTTGAATCCAGTGGCAAAGTGAGCAAGGGACTCACGTCTGAGCATACCCTGCCACACTTATGGCGGCCAAAAGCGTTACAAAAGGGGGTGGTGATGGCTGGAGCATCTGAATCAATCAAACACTCACACCCAGTCAAAAGATCTGGGTTTAATCCATCACCGTTCTTTAGCCCACTCTGCCACCCCAGTTCTGACATGGCTATTTGCAAATCAGTCTGAACTTGTGCCTCATGGGAACAGTCCAGCCCGAACTGGCGAGCCATGTCTTCCCTGGACCGGAAACAAGCTTCCGAGGACCGGTTTCTGGCATTCAAGCCGTCTTCAGCCCGGCTTGCTTGAATCCAGTGGCAAAGTGAGCAAGGGACTCACGTCTGAGCATACCCTGCCACACTTATGGCGGCCAAAAGCGTTACAAAAGAGGGTGGTGATGGATGGAGCATCTGAATCAATCAAACACTCACACCCAGTCAAAAGATCTGGGTTTAATCCATCACCGTTCTTTAGCCCACTCTGCCACCCCAGTTCTGACATGTCTATATGCAAATCAGTCTGACCCTGTGCCTCATGAGAACAGACCAGCCCGAACTGCCAAGCCATGTCTTCCCTGGACCGGAAACAAGCTTCCGAGGACCGGTTTCTGGCATTCAAGCCGTCTTCAGCCCGGCTTGCTTGAATCCAGTGGCAAAGTGAGCAAGGGACTCACGTCTGAGCATACCCTGCCACACTTATGGCGGCCAAAAGCGTTACAAAAGGGGGTGGTGATGGACGGAGCATCTGAATCAATCAAACACTCACACCGAGTCAAAAGATCTGGGTTTAATCCATCACCGTTCTTTAGCCCACTCTGCCACCCCAGTTCTGACATGGCTATATGCAAATCAGTCTGACCCTGTGCCTCATGGGAACAGTCCAGCCCGAACTGCCAAGCCATGTCTTCCCTGGACCGGAAACAAGCTTCCGAGGACCGGTATCTGGCATTCAAGCCGTCTTCAGCCCGGCTTGCTTGAATCCAGTGGGAAAGTGAGCAAGGGACTCACGTCTGAGCATACCCTGCCACACTTATGGCGGCCAAAAGCGTTACAAAAGGGGGTGGTGATGGCTGGAGCATCTGAATCAATCAAACACTCACACCCAGTCAAAAGATCTGGGTTTAATCCATCACCGTTCTTTAGCCCACTCTGCCACCCCAGTTCTGACATGGCTATTTGCAAATCAGTCTGAACTTGTGCCTCATGGGAACAGTCCAGCCCGAACTGCCGAGCCATGTCTTCCCTGGACCGGAAACAAGCTTCCGAGGACCAGTTTCTGGCATTCAAGCCGTCTTCAGCCCGGCTTGCTTGAATCCAGTGGCAAAGTGAGCAAGGGACTCACGTCTGAGCATACCCTGCCACACTTATGGCGGCCAAAAGCGTTACAAAAGAGGGTGGTGATGGATGGAGCATCTGAATCAATCAAACACTCACACCCAGTCAAAAGATCTGGGTTTAATCCATCACCGTTCTTTAGCCCACTCTGCCACCCCAGTTCTGACATGGCTATATGCAAATCAGTCTGACCCTGTGCCTCATGGGAACAGACCAGCCCGAACTGCCAAGCCATGTCTTCCCTGGACCGGAAACAAGCTTCCGAGGACCGGTTTCTGGCATTCAAGCCGTCTTCAGCCCGGCTTGCTTGAATCCAGTGGCAAAGTGAGCAAGGGACTCACGTCTGAGCATACCCTGCCACACTTATGGCGGCCAAAAGCGTTACAAAAGGGGGTGGTGATGGACGGAGCATTTGAATCAATCAAACACTCACACCCAGTCAAAAGATCAGGGTTTAATCCATCACCGTTCTTTAGCCCACTCTGCCATCCCAGTTCTGACATGGCTATATGCAAATCAGTCTGACCTTGTGCCTCATGGGAACAGTCCAGCCCGAACTGCCAAGCCATGTCTTCCCTGGACCGGAAACAAGCTTCCGAGGACCGGTTTCTGGCATTCAAGCCGTCTTCAGCCCGGCTTGCTTGAATCCAGTGGCAAAGTGAGCAAGGGACTCACGTCTGAGCATACCCTCCCACACCTATGGCGGCCCAAAGCATTACAAAAGGGGGTGGTGATGAACAGAGCATCTGAAACAATCATACACTCACACCCAGTCAAAAGATTTGGGTTTAATCCATCACCGTTCTTTAGCCCACTCTGCCACCCCAGTTCTGACATGGCTATATGCAAATCAGTCTGACCCTGTGCCTCATGGGAACAGTCCAGCCCGAACTGCCAAGCCATGTCTTCCCTGGACCGGAAACAAGCTTCCGAGGACCGGTTTCTAGCATTCAAGCCGTCTTCAGCCCGGCTTGCTTGAATCCAGTGACAAAGTGAGCAAGGGACTCACGTCTGAGCATACCCTGCCACACTTATGGCATCCGAAAGCGTTACAAAAGGGGGTGGTGATGGACGGAGCATCTGAATCAATCAAACACTCACACCCAGTCAAAAGATCTGGGTTTAATCCATCACCGTTCTTTAGCCCACTCTGCCACCCCAGTTCTGACATGGCTATATGCAAATCAGTCTGACCCTGTGCCTCATAGGAACAGTTCAGCCCGAACTGCCAAGCCATGTCTTCCCTGGACCGGAAACAAGCTTCCGAGGACCGGTTTCTGGTATTCAAGCCGTCTTCCGCCCGGCTTGCTTGAATCCAGTGGCAAAGTGAGCAAGGGATTCACGTTTGAGCATACCCTGCCACACTTATAGCAGCCAAAAGCATTACAAAAGGGGGTGGTGATGGACGGAGCATCTGAATCAATGAAACACTCACACCCAGTCAAAAGATCTGGGTTTAATCCATCACCGTTCTTTAGCCCACTCTGCCACCCCAGTTCTGACATGGCTATATGCAAATCAGTCTGACCCTGTGCCTCATGGGAACAGTCCAGCCCGAACTGCCAAGCCATGTCTTACCTGGACCGGAAACAAGCTTCCGAGGACCGGTTTCTGGCATTCTAGCCGTCTTCAGCCCGGCTTGCTTGAATCCAGTGGCAAAGTGAGCAAGGGATTCACGTCTGAGCATACCCTGCCACACTTATGGCGGCCAAAAGCGTTACAAAAGGGGGTGGTGATGGACGGAGCATCTGAATCACTCAAACACTCACACCCAGTCAAAAGATCTGGCTTTAATCCATCACCTTTCTTTAGCCCACTCTTCCACCCCAGTTCTGACATGGCTATATGCAAATCAGTCTGACCCTGTGCCTCATGGGAACAGTCTAGCCAGAACTGCCAAGCCATGTCTTCCCTGGACCGGAAACAAGCTTCCGAGGACCGGTTTCTGGCATTCAAGCCGTCTTCAGCCCGGCTTGCTTGAATCCAGTGGCAAAGTGAGCAAGGGACTCACGTCTGAGCATACCCTGCCACACTTATGGCGGCCAAAAGCGTTACAAAAGGGGGTGGTGATGGACGGAGCATCTGAATCAATCAAACACTCACACCCAGTTAAAAGATCTGGGTTTAATCCATCACCGTTCTTTAGCCCACTCTGCCAACCCAGTTCTGACATGGCTATATGCAAATCAGTCTGACCCTGTGCCTCATGGGAACAGTCCAGCCCGAACTGCCAAGCCATGTCTTCCCTGGACCGGAAACAAGCTTTCGATGACTGGTTTCTGGCATTCAAGCCGTCTTCAGCCTGGCTTGCTTGAATCCAGTGGCAAAGTGAGCAAGGGATTCACGTCTGAGCATACCCTGCCACACTTATGGCGGCCAAAAGCGTTACAAAAGGGGGTGGTGATGGACGGAGCATCTGAATCAATCAAACACTCACACCCAGTCAAAAGATATGGCTTTAATCCATCACCGTTCATTAGCCCACTCTTCCACCCCAGTTCTGACAGGGCTATATGCAAATCAGTCTGACCCTGTGCCTCATGGGAACAGTCCAGCCCGAACTGCCAAGCCATGTCTTCCCTGGACCGGAAACAAGCCTCCGAGGACCGCTTTCTGGCATTCAAGCCGTCTTCAGCCCGGCTTGCTTGAATCCAGTGGCAAAGTGAGCAAGGGATTCACGTCTGAGCATACCCTGCCACACTTATGGCGGCCAAAAGCGTTACAAAAGGGGGTGGTGATTGACAGAGCATCTGAATCAATCAAACACTCACACCCAGTGAAAAGATATGGCTTTAATCCATCACCGTTCTTTAGCCCACTCATCCACCCCAGTTCTGACAGGGCTATATGCAAATCAGTCTGACCCTGTGCCTCATGGGAACAGTCCAGCCCGAACTGCCAAGCCATGTCTACCCTGGACCGGAAACAAGCTTCCGAGGACCGGTTTCTGGCATTCAAGCCGTCTTCAGCCCGGCTTGCTTGAATCCAGTGGCAAAGTGAGCAAGGGACTCACGTCTGAGCATACCCTGCCACACTTATGGCGGCCAAAAGCATTACAAAAGGGGGTGGTGATGGACGGAGCATCTGAATCAATCAAACACTCACACCGAGTCAAAAGATCTGGGTTTAATCCATCACCGTTCTTTAGCCCACTCTGCCACCCCAGTTCTGACATGGCTATATGCAAATCAGTCTGACCCTGTGCCTCATGGGAACAGTCCAGCCCGAACTGCCAAGCCATGTCTTCCCTGGACCGGAAACAAGCTTCCGAGGACCGGTTTCTGGCATTCAAGCCGTCTTCAGCCCGGCTTGCTTGAATCCAGTGGCAAAGTGAGCAAGGGACTCACGTCTGAGCATACCCTGCCACACTTATGGCGGCCAAAAGCGTTACAAAAGGGGGTGGTGATGGCTGGAGCATCTGAATCAATCAAACACTCACACCCAGTCAAAAGATCTGGGTTTAATCCATCACCGTTCTTTAGCCCACTCTGCCACCCCAGTTCTGACATGGCTATTTGCAAATCAGTCTGAACTTGTGCCTCATGGGAACAGTCCAGCCCGAACTGGCGAGCCATGTCTTCCCTGGACCGGAAACAAGCTTCCGAGGACCGGTTTCTGGCATTCAAGCCGTCTTCAGCCCGGCTTGCTTGAATCCAGTGGCAAAGTGAGCAAGGGACTCACGTCTGAGCATACCCTGCCACACTTATGGCGGCCAAAAGCGTTACAAAAGAGGGTGGTGATGGATGGAGCATCTGAATCAATCAAACACTCACACCCAGTCAAAAGATCTGGGTTTAATACATCACCGTTCTTTAGCCCACTCTGCCACCCCAGTTCTGACATGTCTATATGCAAATCAGTCTGACCCTGTGCCTCATGAGAACAGACCAGCCCGAACTGCCAAGCCATGTCTTCCCTGGACCGGAAACAAGCTTCCGAGGACCGGTTTCTGGCATTCAAGCCGTCTTCAGCCCGGCTTGCTTGAATCCAGTGGCAAAGTGAGCAAGGGACTCACGTCTGAGCATACCCTGCCACACTTATGGCGGCCAAAAGCGTTACAAAAGGGGGTGGTGATGGACGGAGCATTTGAATCAATCAAACACTCACACCCAGTCAAAAGATCAGGGTTTAATCCATCACCGTTCTTTAGCCCACTCTGCCATCCCAGTTCTGACATGGCTATATGCAAATCAGTCTGACCTTGTGCCTCATGGGAACAGTCCAGCCCGAACTGCCAAGCCATGTCTTCCCTGGACCGGAAACAAGCTTCCGAGGAACGGTTTCTGGCATTCAAGCCGTCTTCAGCCCGGCTTGCTTGAATCCAGTGGCAAAGTGAGCAAGGGACTCACGTCTGAGCATACCCTCCCACACCTATGGCGGCCAAAAGCGTTACAAAAGGGGGTGGTGATGAACAGAGCATCTGAAACAATCAAACACTCACACCCAGTCAAAAGATTTGGGTTTAATCCATCACCGTTCTTTAGCCCACTCTGCCACCCCAGTTCTGACATGGCTATATGCAAATCAGTCTGACCCTGTGCCTCATGGGAACAGTCCAGCCCGAACTGCCAAGCCATGTCTTCCCTGGACCGGAAACAAGCTTCCGAGGACCGTTTTCTAGCATTCAAGCCGTCTTCAGCCCGGCTTGCTTGAATCCAGTGGCAAAGTGAGCAAGGGACTCACGTCTGAGCATACCCTGCCACACTTATGGCGTCCGAAAGCGTTACAAAAGGGGGTGGTGATGGACGGAGCATCTGAATCAATCAAACACTCACACCCAGTCAAAAGATCTGGGTTTAATCCATCACCGTTCTTTAGCCCACTCTGCCACCCCAGTTCTGACATGGCTATATGCAAATCAGTCTGACCCTGTGTCTCATGGGAACAGTTCAGCCCGAACTGCCAAGCCATGTCTTCCCTGGACCGGAAACAAGCTTCCGAGGACCGGTTTCTGGCATTCAAGCCGTCTTCAGCCCGGCTTGCTTGAATCCAGTGGCAAAGTGAGCAAGGGATTCACGTCTGAGCATACCCTGCCACACTTATAGCAGCCAAAAGCATTACAAAAGGGGGTGGTGATGGACGGAGCAATTGAATCAATCAAACACTCACACCCAGTCAAAAGATCTGGGTTTAATCCATCACCGTTCTTTAGCCCACTCTGACACCCCAGTTCTGACATGGCTATATGCAAATCAGTCTGACCCTGTGCCTCATGGGAACAGTCCAGCCCGAACTGCCAAGCCATGTCTTCCCTGGACCGGAAACAAGCTTCCGAGGACCGGTTTCTGGCATTCAAGCCGTCTTCAGCCCGGCTTGCTTGAATCCAGTGGCAAAGTGAGCAAGGGACTCACGTCTGAGCATACCCTGCCACACTTATGGCGGCCAAAAGCGTTACAAAAGGGGGTGGTGATGGACGGAGCATCTGAATCAATCAAACACTCACACCCAGTCAAAAGATCTGGGTTTAATCCATCACCGTTCTTTAGCCCACTCTGCCACCCCAGTTCTGACATGGCTATATGCAAATCAGTCTGACCCTGTGCCTCATGGGAACAGTTCAGCCGGAACTGCCAAGCCATGTCTTACCTGGACCGGAAACAAGCTTCCGAGGACCGGTTTCTGGCATTCTAGCCGTCTTCAGCCCGGCTTGCTTGAATCCAGTGGCAAAGTGAGCAAGGGATTCACGTCTGAGCATACCCTGCCACACTTATGGCGGCCAAAAGCGTTACAAAAGGGGGTGGTGATGGACGGAGCATCTGAATCACTCAAACACTCACACCCAGTCAAAAGATCTGGCTTTAATCCATCACCGTTCTTTAGCCCACTCTTCCACCCCAGTTCTGACATGGCTATATGCAAATCAGTCTGACCCTGTGCCTCATGGGAACAGTCTAGCCAGAACTGCCAAGCCATGTCTTCCCTGGACCGGAAACAAGCTTCCGAGGACCGGTTTCTGGCATTCAAGCCGTCTTCAGCCCGGCTTGCTTGAATCCAGTGGCAAAGTGAGCAAGGGACTCACGTCTGAGCATACCCTGCCACACTTATGGCGGCCAAAAGCGTTACAAAAGGGGGTGGTGATGGACGGAGCATCTGAATCAATCAAACACTCACACCCAGTTAAAAGATCTGGGTTTAATCCATCACCGTTCTTTAGCCCACTCTGCCAACCCAGTTCTGACATGGCTATATGCAAATCAGTCTGACCCTGTGCCTCATGGGAACAGTCCAGCCCGAACTGCCAAGCCATGTCTTCCCTGGACCGGAAACAAGCTTTCGATGACTGGTTTCTGGCATTCAAGCCGTCTTCAGCCCGGCTTGCTTGAATCCAGTGGCAAAGTGAGCAAGGGATTCACGTCTGAGCATACCCTGCCACACTTATGGCGGCCAAAAGCGTTACAAAAGGGGGTGGTGATGGACGGAGCATCTGAATCAATCAAACACTCACACCCAGTCAAAAGATATGGCTTTAATCCATCACCGTTCTTTAGCCCACTCTTCCACCCCAGTTCTGACAGGGCTATATGCAAATCAGTCTGACCCTGTGCCTCATGGGAACAGTCCAGCCCGAACTGCCAAGCCATGTCTTCCCTGGACCGGAAACAAGCCTCCGAGGACCGCTTTCTGGCATTCAAGCCGTCTTCAGCCCGGCTTGCTTGAATCCAGTGGCAAAGTGAGCAAGGGATTCACGTCTGAGCATACCCTGCCACACTTATGGCGGCCAAAAGCGTTACAAAAGGGGGTGGTGATTGACAGAGCATCTGAATCAATCAAACACTCACACCCAGTCAAAAGATATGGCTTTAATCCATCACCGTTCTTTAGCCCACTCTTCCACCCCAGTTCTGACAGGGCTATATGCAAATCAGTCTGACCCTGTGCCTCATGGGAACAGTCCAGCCCGAACTGCCAAGCCATGTCTACCCTGGACCGGAAACAAGCTTCCGAGGACCGGTTTCTGGCATTCAAGCCGTCTTCAGCCCGGCTTGCTTGAATCCAGTGGCAAAGTGAGCAAGGGACTCACGTCTGAGCATACCCTGCCACACTTATGGCGGCCAAAAGCATTACAAAAGGGGGTGGTGATGGACGGAGCATCTGAATCAATCAAACACTCACACCGAGTCAAAAGATCTGGGTTTAATCCATCACCGTTCTTTAGCCCACTCTGCCACCCCAGTTCTGACATGGCTATATGCAAATCAGTCTGACCCTGTGCCTCATGGGAACAGTCCAGCCCGAACTGCCAAGCCATGTCTTCCCTGGACCGGAAACAAGCTTCCGAGGACCGGTTTCTGGCATTCAAGCCGTCTTCAGCCCGGCTTGCTTGAATCCAGTGGCAAAGTGAGCAAGGGACTCACGTCTGAGCATACCCTGCCACACTTATGGCGGCCAAAAGCGTTACAAAAGGGGGTGGTGATGGCTGGAGCATCTGAATCAATCAAACACTCACACCCAGTCAAAAGATCTGGGTTTAATCCATCACCGTTCTTTAGCCCACTCTGCCACCCCAGTTCTGACATGGCTATTTGCAAATCAGTCTGAACTTGTGCCTCATGGGAACAGTCCAGCCCGAACTGCCGAGCCATGTCTTCCCTGGACCGGAAACAAGCTTCCGAGGACCGGTTTCTGGCATTCAAGCCGTCTTCAGCCCGGCTTGCTTGAATCCAGTGGCAAAGTGAGCAAGGGACTCACGTCTGAGCATACCCTGCCACACTTATGGCGGCCAAAAGCGTTACAAAAGAGGGTGGTGATGGATGGAGCATCTGAATCAATCAAACACTCACACCCAGTCAAAAGATCTGGGTTTAATCCATCACCGTTCTTTAGCCCACTCTGCCACCCCAGTTCTGACATGTCTATATGCAAATCAGTCTGACCCTGTGCCTCATGGGAACAGACCAGCCCGAACTGCCAAGCCATGTCTTCCCTGGACCGGAAACAAGCTTCCGAGGACCGGTTTCTGGCATTCAAGCCGTCTTCAGCCCGGCTTGCTTGAATCCAGTGGCAAAGTGAGCAAGGGACTCACGTCTGAGCATACCCTGCCACACTTATGGCGGCCAAAAGCGTTACAAAAGGGGGTGGTGATGGACGGAGCATTTGAATCAATCAAACACTCACACCCAGTCAAAAGATCAGGGTTTAATCCATCACCGTTCTTTAGCCCACTCTGCCATCCCAGTTCTGACATGGCTATATGCAAATCAGTCTGACCTTGTGCCTCATGGGAACAGTCCAGCCCGAACTGCCAAGCCATGTCTTCCCTGGACCGGAAACAAGCTTCCGAGGACCGGTTTCTGGCATTCAAGCCGTCTTCAGCCCGGCTTGCTTGAATCCAGTGGCAAAGTGAGCAAGGGACTCACGTCTGAGCATACCCTCCCACACCTATGGCGGCCAAAAGCGTTACAAAAGGGGGTGGTGATGAACAGAGCATCTGAAACAATCAAACACTCACACCCAGTCAAAAGATTTGGGTTTAATCCATCACCGTTCTTTAGCCCACTCTGCCACCCCAGTTCTGACATGGCTATATGCAAATCAGTCTGACCCTGTGCCTCATGGGAACAGTCCAGCCCGAACTGCCAAGCCATGTCTTCCCTGGACCGGAAACAAGCTTCCGAGGACCGGTTTCTAGCATTCAAGCCGTCTTCAGCCCGGCTTGCTTGAATCCAGTGGCAAAGTGAGCAAGGGACTCACGTCTGAGCATACCCTGCCACACTTATGGCGTCCGAAAGCGTTACAAAAGGGGGTGGTGATGGACGGAGCATCTGAATCAATCAAACACTCACACCCAGTCAAAAGATCTGGGTTTAATCCATCACCGTTCTTTAGCCCACTCTGCCACCCCAGTTCTGACATGGCTATATGCACATCAGTCTGACCCTGTGTCTCATGGGAACAGTTCAGCCCGAACTGCCAAGCCATGTCTTCCCTGGACCGGAAACAAGCTTCCGAGGACCAGTTTCTGGCATTCAAGCCGTCTTCAGCCCGGCTTGCTTGAATCCAGTGGCAAAGTGAGCAAGGGATTCACGTCTGAGCATACCCTGCCACACTTATAGCAGCCAAAAGCATTACAAAAGGGGGTGGTGATGGACGGAGCAACTGAATCAATCAAACACTCACACCCAGTCAAAAGATCTGGGTTTAATCCATCACCGTTCTTTAGCCCACTCTGCCACCCCAGTTCTGACATGGCTATATGCAAATCAGTCTGACCCTGTGCCTCATGGGAACAGTCCAGCCCGAACTGCCAAGCCATGTCTTCCCTGGACCGGAAACAAGCTTCCGAGGACCGGTTTCTGGCATTCAAGTCGTCTTCAGCCCGGCTTGCTTGAATCCAGTGGCAAAGTGAGCAAGGGACTCACGTCTGAGCATACCCTGCCACACTTATGGCGGCCAAAAGCGTTACAAAAGGGGGTGGTGATTGACGGAGCATCTGAATCAATCAAACACTCACACCCAGTCAAAAGATCTGGGTTTAATCCATCACCGTTCTTTAGCCCACTCTGCCACCCCAGTTCTGACATGGCTATATGCAAATCAGTCTGACCCTGTGCCTCATGGGAACAGTTCAGCCGGAACTGCCAAGCCATGTCTTACCTGGACCGGAAACAAGCTTCCGAGGACCGGTTTCTGGCATTCTAGCCGTCTTCAGCCCGGCTTGCTTGAATCCAGTGGCAAAGTGAGCAAGGGATTCACGTCTGAGCATACCCTGCCACACTTATGGCGGCCAAAAGCGTTACAAAAGGGGGTGGTGATGGACGGAGCATCTGAATCACTCAAACACTCACACCCAGTCAAAAGATCTGGCTTTAATCCATCACCGTTCTTTAGCCCACTCTTCCACCCCAGTTCTGACATGGCTATATGCAAATCAGTCTGACCCTGTGCCTCATGGGAACAGTCTAGCCAGAACTGCCAAGCCATGTCTTCCCTGGACCGGAAACAAGCTTCCGAGGACCGGTTTCTGGCATTCAAGCCGTCTTCAGCCCGGCTTGCTTGAATCCAGTGGCAAAGTGAGCAAGGGACTCACGTCTGAGCATACCCTGCCACACTTATGGCGGCCAAAAGCGTTACAAAAGGGGGTGGTGATGGACGGAGCATCTGAATCAATCAAACACTCACACCCAGTTAAAAGATCTGGGTTTAATCCATCACCGTTCTTTAGCCCACTCTGCCAACCCAGTTTTGACATGGCTATATGCAAATCAGTCTGACCCTGTGCCTCATGGGAACAGTCCAGCCCGAACTGCCAAGCCATGTCTTCCCTGGACCGGAAACAAGCTTTCGATGACTGGTTTCTGGCATTCAAGCCGTCTTCAGCCCGGCTTGCTTGAATCCAGTGGCAAAGTGAGCAAGGGAATCACGTCTGAGCATACCCTGCCACACTTATGGCGGCCAAAAGCGTTACTAAAGGGGGTGATGATGGACGGAGCATCTGAATCAATCAAACACTCACACCCAGTCAAAAGATATGGCTTTAATCCATCACCGTTCTTTAGCCCACTCTTCCACCCCAGTTCTGACAGGGCTATATGCAAATCAGTCTGACCCTGTGCCTCATGGGAACAGTCCAGCCCGAACTGCCAAGCCATGTCTTCCCTGGACCGGAAACAAGCCTCCGAGGACCGGTTTCTGGCATTCAAGCCGTCTTCAGCCCGGCTTGCTTGAATCCAGTGGCAAAGTGAGCAAGGGATTCACGTCTGAGCATACCCTGCCACACTTATAGCAGCCAAAAGCATTACAAAAGGGGGTGGTGATGGACGGAGCATCTGAATCAATCAAACACTCACACCCAGTCAAAAGATCTGGGTTTAATCCATCACCGTTCTTTAGCCCACTCTGCCACCCCAGTTCTGACATGGCTATATGCAAATCAGTCTGACCCTGTGCCTCATGGGAACAGTCCAGCCCGAACTGCCAAGCCAAGTCTTCCCTGGACCGGAAACAAGCTTCCGAGGACCGGTTTCTGGCATTCAAGCCGTCTTCAGCCCGGCTTGCTTGAATCCAGTGGCAAAGTGAGCAAGGGACTCACGTCTGAGCATACCCTGCCACACTTATGGCGGCCAAAAGCGTTACAAAAGGGGGTGGTGATGGACGGAGCATCTGAATCAATCAAACACTCACACCCAGTCAAAAGATCTGGGTTTAATCCATCACCGTTCTTTAGCCCACTCTGCCACCCCAGTTCTGACATGGCTATATGCAAATCAGTCTGACCCTGTGCCTCATGGGAACAGTTCAGCCGGAACTGCCAAGCCATGTCTTACCTGGACCGGAAACAAGCTTCCGAGGACCGGTTTCTGGCATTCTAGCCGTCTTCAGCCCGGCTTGCTTGAATCCAGTGGCAAAGTGAGCAAGGGATTCACGTCTGAGCATACCCTGCCACACTTATGGTGGCCAAAAGCGTTACAAAAGGGGGTGGTGATGGACGGAGCATCTGAATCACTCAAACACTCACACCCAGTCAAAAGATCTGGCTTTAATCCATCACCGTTCTTTAGCCCACTCTTCCACCCCAGTTCTGACATGGCTATATGCAAATCAGTCTGACCCTGTGCCTCATGGGAACAGTCTAGCCAGAACTGCCAAGCCATGTCTTCCCTGGACCGGAAACAAGCTTCCGAGGACCGGTTTCTGGCATTCAAGCCGTCTTCAGCCCGGCTTGCTTGAATCCAGTGGCAAAGTGAGCAAGGGACTCACGTCTGAGCATACCCTGCCACACTTATGGCAGCCAAAAGCGTTACAAAAGGGGGTGGTGATGGACGGAGCATCTGAATCAATCAAACACTCACACCCAGTTAAAAGATCTGGGTTTAATCCATCACCGTTCTTTAGCCCACTCTGCCAACCCAGTTCTGACATGGCTATATGCAAATCAGTCTGACCCTGTGCCTCATGGGAACAGTCCAGCCCGAACTGCCAAGCCATGTCTTCCCTGGACCGGAAACAAGCTTTCGATGACTGGTTTCTAGCATTCAAGCCGTCTTCAGCCCGGCTTGCTTGAATCCAGTGGCAAAGTGAGCAAGGGATTCACGTCTGAGCATACCCTGCCACACTTATGGCGGCCAAAAGCGTTACAAAAGGGGGTGATGATGGACGGAGCATCTGAATCAATCAAACACTCACACCCAGTCAAAAGATATGGCTTTAATCCATCACCGTTCTTTAGCCCACTCTTCCACCCCAGTTCTGACAGGGCTATATGCAAATCAGTCTGACCCTGTGCCTCATGGGAACAGTCCAGCCCGAACTGCCAAGCCATGTCTTCCCTGGACCGGAAACAAGCCTCCGAGGACCGGTTTCTGGCATTCAAGCCGTCTTCAGCCCGGCTTGCTTGAATCCAGTGGCAAAGTGAGCAAGGGATTCACGTCTGAGCATACCCTGCCACACTATGGCGGCCAAAAGCGTTACAAAAGGGGGTGGTGATGGACGGAGCATCTGAATCAATCAAACACTCACACCCAGTCAAAAGATATGGCTTTAATCCATCACCGTTCTTTAGCCCACTCTTCCACCCCAGTTCTGACAGAGCTATATGCAAATCAGTCTGACCCTGTGCCTCATGGGAACAGTCCAGCCCGAACTGCCAAGCCATGTCTACCCTGGACCGGAAACAAGCTTCCGAGGACCGGTTTCTGGCATTCAAGCCGTCTTCAGCCCGGCTTGCTTGAATCCAGTGGCAAAGTGAGCAAGGGACTCACGTCTGAGCATACCCTGCCACACTTATGGCGGCCAAAAGCGTTACAAAAGGGGGTGGTGATGGACGGAGCATCTGAATCAATCAAACACTCACACCGAGTCAAAAGATCTGGGTTTAATCCATCACCGTTCTTTAGCCCACTCTGCCACCCCAGTTCTGACATGGCTATATGCAAATCAGTCTGACCCTGTGCCTCATGGGAACAGTCCAGCCCGAACTGCCAAGCCATGTCTTCCCTGGACCGGAAACACGCTTCCGAGGACCGGTTTCTGGCATTCAAGCCGTCTTCAGCCCGGCTTGCTTGAATCCAGTGGCAAAGTGAGCAAGGGACTCACGTCTGAGCATACCCTGCCACACTTATGGCGGCCAAAAGCGTTACAAAAGGGGGTGGTGATGGCTGGAGCATCTGAATCAATCAAACACTCACACCCAGTCAAAAGATCTGGGTTTAATCCATCACCGTTCTTTAGCCCACTCTGCCACCCCAGTTCTGACATGGCTATTTGCAAATCAGTCTGAACTTGTGCCTCATGGGAACAGTCCAGCCCGAACTGCCGAGCCATGTCTTCCCTGGACCGGAAACAAGCTTCCGAGGACCGGTTTCTGGCATTCAAGCCGTCTTCAGCCCGGCTTGCTTGAATCCAGTGGCAAAGTGAGCAAGGGACTCACGTCTGAGCATACCCTGCCACACTTATGGCGGCCAAAAGCGTTACAAAAGAGGGTGGTGATGGATGGAGCATCTGAATCAATCAAACACTCACACCCAGTCAAAAGATCTGGGTTTAATCCATCACCGTTCTTTAGCCCACTCTGCCACCCCAGTTCTGACATGGCTATATGCAAATCAGTCTGACCCTGTGCCTCATGGGAACAGACCAGCCCGAACTGCCAAGCCATGTCTTCCCTGGACCGGAAACAAGCTTCCGAGGACCGGTTTCTGGCATTCAAGCCGTCTTCAGCCCGGCTTGCTTGAATCCAGTGGCAAAGTGAGCAAGGGACTCACGTCTGAGCATACCCTGCCACACTTATGGCGGCCAAAAGCGTTACAAAAGGGGGTGGTGATGGACGGAGCATTTGAATCAATCAAACACTCACACCCAGTCAAAAGATCAGGGTTTAATCCATCACCGTTCTTTAGCCTACTCTGCCATCCCAGTTCTGACATGGCTATATGCAAATCAGTCTGACCTTGTGCCTCATGGGAACAGTCCAGCCCGAACTGCCAAGCCATGTCTTCCCTGGACCGGAAACAAGCTTCCGAGGACCGGTTTCTGGCATTCAAGCCGTCTTCAGCCCGGCTTGCTTGAATCCAGTGGCAAAGTGAGCAAGGGACTCACGTCTGAGCATACCCTCCCACACCTATGGCGGCCAAAAGCGTTACAAAAGGGGGTGGTGATGAACAGAGCATCTGAAACAATCAAACACTCACACCCAGTCAAAAGATTTGGGTTTAATCCATCACCGTTCTTTAGCCCACTCTGCCACCCCAGTTCTGACATGGCTATATGCAAATCAGTCTGACCCTGTGCCTCATGGGAACAGTCCAGCCCGAACTGCCAAGCCATGTCTTCCCTGGACCGGAAACAAGCTTCCGAGGACCGGTTTCTAGCATTCAAGCCGTCTTCAGCCCGGCTTGCTTGAATCCAGTGGCAAAGTGAGCAAGGGACTCACGTCTGAGCATACCCTGCCACACTTATGGCGTCCGAAAGCGTTACAAAAGGGGGTGGTGATGGACGGAGCATCTGAATCAATCAAACACTCACACCCAGTCAAAAGATCTGGGTTTAATCCATCACCGTTCTTTAGCCCACTCTGCCACCCCAGTTCTGACATGGCTATATGCAAATCAGTCTGACCCTGTGTCTCATGGGAACAGTTCAGCCCGAACTGCCAAGCCATGTCTTCCCTGGACCGGAAACAAGCTTCCGAGGACCGGTTTCTGGCATTCAAGCCATCTTCAGCCCGGCTTGCTTGAATCCAGGGGCAAAGTGAGCAAGGGATTCACGTCTGAGCATACCCTGCCACACTTATAGCAGCCAAAAGCATTACAAAAGGGGGTGGTGATGGACGGAGCATCTGAATCAATCAAACACTCACACCCAGTCAAAAGATCTGGGTTTAATCCATCACCGTTCTTTAGCCCACTCTGCCACCCCAGTTCTGACATGGCTATATGCAAATCAGTCTGACCCTGTGCCTCATGGGAACAGTCCAGCCCGAACTGCCAAGCCATGTCTTCCCTGGACCGGAAACAAGCTTCCGAGGACCGGTTTCTGGCATTCAAGCCGTCTTCAGCCTGGCTTGCTTGAATCCAGTGGCAAAGTGAGCAAGGGACTCACGTCTGAGCATACCCTGCCACACTTATGGCGGCCAAAAGCGTTACAAAAGGGGGTGGTGATGGACGGAGCATCTGAATCAATCAAACACTCACACCCAGTCAAAAGATCTGGGTTTAATCCATCACCGTTCTTTAGCCCACTCTGCCACCCCAGTTCTGACATGGCTATATGCAAATCAGTCTGACCCTGTGCCTCATGGGAACAGTTCAGCCGGAACTGCCAAGCCATGTCTTACCTGGACCGGAAACAAGCTTCCGAGGACCGGTTTCTGGCATTCTAGCCGTCTTCAGCCCGGCTTGCTTGAATCCAGTGGCAAAGTGAGCAAGGGATTCACGTCTGAGCATACCCTGCCACACTTATGGCGGCCAAAAGCGTTACAAAAGGGGGTGGTGATGGACGGAGCATCTGAATTACTCAAACACTCACACCCAGTCAAAAGATCTGGCTTTAATCCATCACCGTTCTTTAGCCCACTCTTCCACCCCAGTTCTGACATGGCTATATGCAAATCAGTCTGACCCTGTGCCTCATGGGAACAGTCTAGACAGAACTGCCAAGCCATGTCTTCCCTGGACCGGAAACAAGCTTCCGAGGACCGGTTTCTGGCATTCAAGCCGTCTTCAGCCCGGCTTGCTTGAATCCAGTGGCAAAGTGAGCAAGGGACTCACGTCTGAGCATACCCTGCCACACTTATGGCGGCCAAAAGCGTTACAAAAGGGGGTGGTGATGGACGGAGCATCTGAATCAATCAAACACTCACACCCAGTTAAAAGATCTGGGTTTAATCCATCACCGTTCTTTAGCCCACTCTGCCAACCCAGTTCTGACATGGCTATATGCAAATCAGTCTGACCCTGTGCCTCATGGGAACAGTCCAGCCCGAACTGCCAAGCCATGTCTTCCCTGGACCGGAAACAAGCTTTCGATGACTGGTTTCTGGCATTCAAGCCGTCTTCAGCCCGGCTTGCTTGAATCCAGTGGCAAAGTGAGCAAGGGATTCACGTCTGAGCATACCCTGCCACACTTATGGCGGCCAAAAGCGTTACAAAAGGGGGTGGTGATGGACGGAGCATCTGAATCAATCAAACACTCACACCCAGTCAAAAGATATGGCTTTAATCCATCACCGTTCTTTAGCCCACTCTTCCACCCCAGGTCTGACAGGGCTATATGCAAATCAGTCTGACCCTGTGCCTCATGGGAACAGTCCAGCCCGAACTGCCAAGCCATGTCTTCCCTGGACCGGAAACAAGCTTCCGAGGACCGGTTTCTGGCATTCAAGCCGTCTTCAGCCCGGCTTGCTTGAATCCAGTGGCAAAGTGAGCAAGGGACTCACGTCTGAGCATACCCTGCCACACTTATGGCGGCCAAAAGCGTTACAAAAGGGGGTGGTGATGGACGGAGCATCTGAATTAATCAAACACTCACACCCAGTCAAAAGATCTGGGTTTAATCCATCACCGTTCTTTAGCCCACTCTTCCACCCCAGTTCTGACATGGCTATATGCAAATCAGTCTGACCCTTTGCCTCATGGGAACAGTCCAGCCCGAACTGCCAAGCCATGTCTTCCCTGGACCGGAAACAAGCTTTCGAGGATCGGTTTCTGGCATTCAAGCCGTTTTCAGCCCGGCTTGCTTGAATCCAGTGGCAAAGTGAGCAAGGGACTCACGTCTGCCATACTTGAATCCAGTGGCAAAGTGAGCATACCCTGCCACACTTATGGCGGCCAAAAGCATTACAAAAGGGGGTGATGATGGACGGAGCATCTGAATCAATAAAACACTCACACCCAGTCAAAAGATCTGGGTTTAATCCATCACCGTTCCTTAGCCCACTCTTCCACCCCAGTTCTGACATGGCTATATGCAAATCAGTCTGACCCTGTGCCTCATGGGAACAGTCCAGCCCGAACTGCCAAGCCATGTCTTCCCTGGACCCGAAACAAGCTTCCCAGGACCGGTATCTGGCATTCAAGCCGTCTTCAGCCCGGCATGCTTGAATCTAGTGGCAAAGTGAGCAAGGGACTCACGTCTGAGCATACCCTGCCACACTTATGGGGGCCAAAAGCGTTACAAAAGGGGGTGGTGATGGACGGAGCATCTGAATCAATCAAACACTCACACCCAGTCAATAGATCTGGGTTTAATCCATCACCGTTCTTTAGCCCACTCTGCCACCCCAGTTCTGACATGGCTATATGCAAATCAGTCTGACCCTGTGCCTCATGGGAACAGTCCAGCCCGAACTGCCAAGCCATGTCTTCCCTGGACCGGAAACAAGCTTCCGAGGACCGGTTTCTGGCATTCAAGCCGTCTTCAGCCCGGCTTGCTTGAATCCAGTGGCAAAGTGAGCAAGGGACACACGTCTGAGCATACCCTGCTACACTTATGGCGGCCAAAAACGTTACAAAAGGGGGTGGTGATGGACGGAGCATCTGAATCAATCAAACACTCACACCCAGTCAAAAGATCTGGGTTTAATCCATCACCGTTCTTTAGCCCACTCTGCCACCCCAGTTCTGACATGGCTATATGCAAATCAGTCTGACCCTGTGCCTCATGGGAACAGTTCAGCCCGAACTGCCAAGCCATGTCTTCCCTGGACCGGAAACAAGCTTCCGAGGACCGGTTTCAGGCATTCAAGCCGTGTTCAGCCCGGCTTGCTTGAATCCAGTGGCAAAGTGAGCAAGGGATTCACGTCTGAGCATACCCTGCCACACTTATAGCGGCCAAAAGCGTTACAAAAGGGGGTGGTGATGGACGGAGCATCTGAATCAATCAAACACTCACACCCAGTCAAAAGATCTGGGTTTAATCCATCACCGTTCTTTAGCCCACTCTGCCACCCCAGTTCTGACATGGCTATATGCAAATCAGTCTGACCCTGTGCCTCATGGGAACAGTCCAGCCCGAACTGCCAAGCCATGTCTTCCCTGGACCGGAAACAAGCTTCCGAGGACCGGTTTCTGGCATTCAAGCCGTGTTCAGCCCGGCTTGCTTGAATTCAGTGGCAAAGTGAGCAAGGGACTCACGTCTGAGCATACCCTGCCACACTTATGGTGGCCAAAAGCATTACAAAAGGGGGTGGTGATGGACGGACCATCTGAATCAATCAAACACTCACACCCAGTCAAAAGATCTGGGTTTAATCCATCACCGTTCTTTAGCCCACTCTGCCACCCCAGTTCTGACATGGCTATATGCAAATCAGTCTGACCCTGTGCCTCATGGGAACAGTCCAGCCCGAACTGTCAAGCCATGTCTTCCCTGGACCGGAAACAAGCTTCCGAGGACCGGTTTCTGGCATTCAAGCCGTCTTCAGCACGGCTTGCTTGAATCCAGTGGCAAAGTGAGCAAGGGACTCACGTCTGAGCATACCCTGCCACACTTATGGCGGCCAAAAGCGTTACAAAAGGGGGTGGTGATGGCTGGAGCATCTGAATCAATCAAACACTCACACCCAGTCAAAAGATCTGGGTTTAATCCATCACCGTTCTTTAGCCCACTCTGCCACCCCAGTTCTGACATGGCTATTTGCAAATCAGTCTGAACTTGTGCCTCATGGGAACAGTCCAGCCCGAACTGCCGAGCCATGTCTTCCCTGGACCGGAAACAAGCTTCCGAGGACCGGTTTCTGGCATTCAAGCCATCTTCAGCCCGGCTTGCTTGAATCCAGTGGCAAAGTGAGCAAGGGACTCACGTCTGAGCATACCCTGCCACACTTATGGCGGCCAAAAGCGTTACAAAAGAGGGTGGTGATGGATGGAGCATCTGAATCAATCAAACACTCACACCCAGTCAAAAGATCTGGGTTTAATCCATCACCGTTCTTTAGCCCACTCTGCCACCCCAGTTCTGACATGGCTATATGCAAATCAGTCTGACCTTGTGCCTCATGGGAACAGTCCAGCCCGAACTGCCAAGCCATGTCTTCCCTGGACCAGAAACAAGCTTCCGAGGACCGGTTTCTAGCATTCAAGCCATCTTCAGCCCGGCTTGCTTGAATCCAGTGGCAAAGTGAGCAAGGGACTCACGTCTGAGCATACCCTGCCAGACTTATGGCGTCCGAAAGCGTTACAAAAGGGGGTGGTGATGGACGGAGCATCTGAATCAATCAAACACTCACACCCAGTCAAAAGATCTGGGTTTAATCCATCACCGTTCTTTAGCCCACTCTGCCACCCCAGTTCTGACATGGCTATATGCAAATCAGTCTGACCCTGTGCCTCATGGGAACAGTTCAGCCCGAACTGCCAAGCCATGTCTTCCCTGGACCGGAAACAAGCTTCCGAGGACCGGTTTCTGGCATTCAAGCCGTCTTCAGCCCGGCTTGCTTGAATCCAGTGGCAAAGTGAGCAAGGGATTCACGTCTGAGCATACCCTGCCACACTTATAGCAGCCAAAAGCATTACAAAAGGGGGTGGTGATGGACGGAGCATCTGAATCAATCAAACACTCACACCCAGTCAAAAGATCTGGGTTTAATCCATCACCGTTCTTTAGCCCACTCTGCCACCCCAGTTCTGACATGGCTATATGCAAATCAGTCTGACCCTGTGCCTCATGGGAACAGTCCAGCCCGAACTGCCAAGCCATGTCTTCCCTGGACCGGAAACAAGCTTCCGAGGACCGGTTTCTGGCATTCAAGCCGTCTTCAGCCCGGCTTGCTTGAATCCAGTGGCAAAGTGAGCAAGGGACTCACGTCTGAGCATACCCTGCCACACTTATGGCGGCCAAAAGCGTTACAAAAGGGGGTGGTGATGGACGGAGCATCTGAATCAATCAAACACTCACACCCAGTCAAAAGATCTGGGTTTAATCCATCACCGTTCTTTAGCCCACTCTGCCACCCCAGTTCTGACATGGCTATATGCAAATCAGTCTGACCCTGTGCCTCATGGGAACAGTTCAGCCGGAACTGCCAAGCCATGTCTTACCTGGACCGGAAACAAGCTTCCGAGGACCGGTTTCTGGCATTCTAGCCGTCTTCAGCCCGGCTTGCTTGAATCCAGTGGCAAAGTGAGCAAGGGATTCACGTCTGAGCATACCCTGCCACACTTATGGCGGCCAAAAGCGTTACAAAAGGGGGTGGTGATGGACGGAGCATCTGAATCACTCAAACACTCACACCCAGTCAAAAGATCTGGCTTTAATCCATCACCGTTCTTTAGCCCACTCTTCCACCCCAGTTCTGACATGGCTATATGCAAATCAGTCTGACCCTGTGCCTCATGGGAACAGTCTAGCCAGAACTGCCAAGCCATGTCTTCCCTGGACCGGAAACAAGCTTCCGAGGACCGGTTTCTGGCATTCAAGCCGTCTTCAGCCCGGCTTGCTTGAATCCAGTGGCAAAGTGAGCAAGGGACTCACGTCTGAGCATACCCTGCCACACTTATGGCGGCCAAAAGCGTTACAAAAGGGGGTGGTGATGGACGGAGCATCTGAATCAATCAAACACTCACACCCAGTTAAAAGATCTGGGTTTAATCCATCACCGTTCTTTAGCCCACTCTGCCAACCCAGTTCTGACATGGCTATATGCAAATCAGTCTGACCCTGTGCCTCATGGGAACAGTCCAGCCCGAACTGCCAAGCCATGTCTTCCCTGGACCGGAAACAAGCTTTCGATGACTGGTTTCTGGCATTCAAGCCGTCTTCAGCCCGGCTTGCTTGAATCCAGTGGCAAAGTGAGCAAGGGATTCACGTCTGAGCATACCCTGCCACACTTATGGCGGCCAAAAGCGTTACAAAAGGGGGTGGTGATGGACGGAGCATCTGAATCAATCAAACACTCACACCCAGTCAAAAGATATGGCTTTAATCCATCACCGTTCTTTAGCCCACTCTTCCACCCCAGTTCTGACAGGGCTATATGCAAATCAGTCTGACCCTGTGCCTCATGGGAACAGTCCAGCCCGAACTGCCAAGCCATGTCTTCCCTGGACCGGAAACAAGCCTCCGAGGACCGCTTTCTGGCATTCAAGCCGTCTTCAGCCCGGCTTGCTTGAATCCAGTGGCAAAGTGAGCAAGGGATTCACGTCTGAGCATACCCTGCCACACTTATGGCGGCCAAAAGCGTTACAAAAGGGGGTGGTGATTGACAGAGCATCTGAATCAATCAAACACTCACACCCAGTCAAAAGATATGGCTTTAATCCATCACCATTCTTTAGCCCACTCTTCCACCCCAGTTCTGACAGGGCTATATGCAAATCAGTCTGACCCTGTGCCTCATGGGAACAGTCCAGCCCGAACTGCCAAGCCATGTCTACCCTTGACCGGAAACAAGCTTCCGAGGACCGGTTTCTGGCATTCAAGCCGTCTTCAGCCCGGCTTGCTTGAATCCAGTGGCAAAGTGAGCAAGGGACTCACGTCTGAGCATACCCTGCCACACTTATGGCGGCCAAAAGCATTACAAAAGGGGGTGGTGATGGACGGAGCATCTGAATCAATCAAACACTCACACCGAGTCAAAAGATCTGGGTTTAATCCATCACCGTTCTTTAGCCCACTCTGCCACCCCAGTTCTGACATGGCTATATGCAAATCAGTCTGACCCTGTGCCTCATGGGAACAGTCCAGCCCGAACTGCCAAGCCATGTCTTCCCTGGACCGGAAACAAGCTTCCGAGGACCGGTTTCTGGCATTCAAGCCGTCTTCAGCCCGGCTTGCTTGAATCCAGTGGCAAAGTGAGCAAGGGACTCACGTCTGAGCATACCCTGCCACACTTATGGCGGCCAAAAGCGTTACAAAAGGGGGTGGTGATGGCTGGAGCATCTGAATCAATCAAACACTCACACCCAGTCAAAAGATCTGGGTTTAATCCATCACCGTTCTTTAGCCCACTCTGCCACCCCAGTTCTGACATGGCTATTTGCAAATCAGTCTGAACTTGTGCCTCATGGGAACAGTCCAGCCCGAACTGCCGAGCCATGTCTTCCCTGGACCGGAAACAAGCTTCCGAGGACCGGTTTCTGGCATTCAAGCCGTCTTCAGCCCGGCTTGCTTGAATCCAGTGGCAAAGTGAGCAAGGGACTCACGTCTGAGCATACCCTGCCACACTTATGGCGGCCAAAAGCGTTACAAAAGAGGGTGGTGATGGATGGAGCATCTGAATCAATCAAACACTCACACCCAGTCAAAAGATCTGGGTTTAATCCATCACCGTTCTTTAGCCCACTCTGCCACCCCAGTTCTGACATGTCTATATGCAAATCAGTCTGACCCTGTGCCTCATGGGAACAGACCAGCCCGAACTGCCAAGCCATGTCTTCCCTGGACCGGAAACAAGCTTCCGAGGACCGGTTTCTGGCATTCAAGCCGTCTTCAGCCCGGCTTGCTTGAATCCAGTGGCAAAGTGAGCAAGGGACTCACGTCTGAGCATACCCTGCCACACTTATGGCGGCCAAAAGCGTTACAAAAGGGGGTGGTGATGGACGGAGCATTTGAATCAATCAAACACTCACACCCAGTCAAAAGATCAGGGTTTAATCCATCACCGTTCTTTAGCCCACTCTGCCATCCCAGTTCTGACATGGCTATATGCAAATCAGTCTGACCTTGTGCCTCATGGGAACAGTCCAGCCCGAACTGCCAAGCCATGTCTTCCCTGGACCGGAAACAAGCTTCCGAGGACCGGTTTCTGGCATTCAAGCCGTCTTCAGCCCGGCTTGCTTGAATCCAGTGGCAAAGTGAGCAAGGGACTCACGTCTGAGCATACCCTCCCACACCTATGGCGGCCAAAAGCGTTACAAAAGGGGGTGGTGATGAACAGAGCATCTGAAACAATCAAACACTCACACCCAGTCAAAAGATTTGGGTTTAATCCATCACCGTTCTTTAGCCCACTCTGCCACCCCAGTTCTGACATGGCTATATGCAAATCAGTCTGACCCTGTGCCTCATGGGAACAGTCCAGCCCGAACTGCCAAGCCATGTCTTCCCTGGACCGGAAACAAGCTTCCGAGGACCGGTTTCTAGCATTCAAGCCGTCTTCAGCCCGGCTTGCTTGAATCCAGTGGCAAAGTGAGCAAGGGACTCACGTCTGAGCATACCCTGCCACACTTATGGCGTCCGAAAGCGTTACAAAAGGGGGTGGTGATGGACGGAGCATCTGAATCAATCAAACACTCACACCCAGTCAAAAGATCTGGGTTTAATCCATCACCGTTCTTTAGCCCACTCTGCCACCCCAGTTCTGACATGGCTATATGCACATCAGTCTGACCCTGTGTCTCATGGGAACAGTTCAGCCCGAACTGCCAAGCCATGTCTTCCCTGGACCGGAAACAAGCTTCCGAGGACCAGTTTCTGGCATTCAAGCCGTCTTCAGCCCGGCTTGCTTGAATCCAGTGGCAAAGTGAGCAAGGGATTCACGTCTGAGCATACCCTGCCACACTTATAGCAGCCAAAAGCATTACAAAAGGGGGTGGTGATGGACGGAGCAACTGAATCAATCAAACACTCACACCCAGTCAAAAGATCTGGGTTTAATCCATCACCGTTCTTTAGCCCACTCTGCCACCCCAGTTCTGACATGGCTATATGCAAATCAGTCTGACCCTGTGCCTCATGGGAACAGTCCAGCCCGAACTGCCAAGCCATGTCTTCCCTGGACCGGAAACAAGCTTCCGAGGACCGGTTTCTGGCATTCAAGTCGTCTTCAGCCCGGCTTGCTTGAATCCAGTGGCAAAGTGAGCAAGGGACTCACGTCTGAGCATACCCTGCCACACTTATGGCGGCCAAAAGCGTTACAAAAGGGGGTGGTGATGGACGGAGCATCTGAATCAATCAAACACTCACACCCAGTCAAAAGATCTGGGTTTAATCCATCACCGTTCTTTAGCCCACTCTGCCACCCCAGTTCCGACATGGCTATATGCAAATCAGTCTGACCCTGTGCCTCATGGGAACAGTTCAGCCGGAACTGCCAAGCCATGTCTTACCTGGACCGGAAACAAGCTTCCGAGGACCGGTTTCTGGCATTCTAGCCGTCTTCAGCCCGGCTTGCTTGAATCCAGTGGCAAAGTGAGCAAGGGATTCACGTCTGAGCATACCCTGCCACACTTATGGCGGCCAAAAGCGTTACAAAAGGGGGTGGTGATGGACGGAGCATCTGAATCACTCAAACACTCACACCCAGTCAAAAGATCTGGCTTTAATCCATCACCGTTCTTTAGCCCACTCTTCCACCCCAGTTCTGACATGGCTATATGCAAATCAGTCTGACCCTGTGCCTCATGGGAACAGTCTAGCCAGAACTGCCAAGCCATGTCTTCCCTGGACCGGAAACAAGCTTCCGAGGACCGGTTTCTGGCATTCAAGCCGTCTTCAGCCCGGCTTGCTTGAATCCAGTGGCAAAGTGAGCAAGGGACTCACGTCTGAGCATACCCTGCCACACTTATGGCGGCCAAAAGCGTTACAAAAGGGGGTGGTGATGGACGGAGCATCTGAATCAATCAAACACTCACACCCAGTTAAAAGATCTGGGTTTAATCCATCACCGTTCTTTAGCCCACTCTGCCAACCCAGTTTTGACATGGCTATATGCAAATCAGTCTGACCCTGTGCCTCATGGGAACAGTCCAGCCCGAACTGCCAAGCCATGTCTTCCCTGGACCGGAAACAAGCTTTCGATGACTGGTTTCTGGCATTCAAGCCGTCTTCAGCCCGGCTTGCTTGAATCCAGTGGCAAAGTGAGCAAGGGAATCACGTCTGAGCATACCCTGCCACACTTATGGCGGCCAAAAGCGTTACTAAAGGGGGTGATGATGGACGGAGCATCTGAATCAATCAAACACTCACACCCAGTCAAAAGATATGGCTTTAATCCATCACCGTTCTTTAGCCCACTCTTCCACCCCAGTTCTGACAGGGCTATATGCAAATCAGTCTGACCCTGTGCCTCATGGGAACAGTCCAGCCCGAACTGCCAAGCCATGTCTTCCCTGGACCGGAAACAAGCCTCCGAGGACCGGTTTCTGGCATTCAAGCCGTCTTCAGCCCGGCTTGCTTGAATCCAGTGGCAAAGTGAGCAAGGGATTCACGTCTGAGCATACCCTGCCACACTTATAGCAGCCAAAAGCATTACAAAAGGGGGTGGTGATGGACGGAGCATCTGAATCAATCAAACACTCACACCCAGTCAAAAGATCTGGGTTTAATCCATCACCGTTCTTTAGCCCACTCTGCCACCCCAGTTCTGACATGGCTATATGCAAATCAGTCTGACCCTGTGCCTCATGGGAACAGTCCAGCCCGAACTGCCAAGCCAAGTCTTCCCTGGACCGGAAACAAGCTTCCGAGGACCGGTTTCTGGCATTCAAGCCGTCTTCAGCCCGGCTTGCTTGAATCCAGTGGCAAAGTGAGCAAGGGACTCACGTCTGAGCATACCCTGCCACACTTATGGCGGCCAAAAGCGTTACAAAAGGTGGTGGTGATGGACGGAGCATCTGAATCAATCAAACACTCACACCCAGTCAAAAGATCTGGGTTTAATCCATCACCGTTCTTTAGCCCACTCTGCCACCCCAGTTCTGACATGGCTATATGCAAATCAGTCTGACCCTGTGCCTCATGGGAACAGTTCAGCCGGAACTGCCAAGCCATGTCTTACCTGGACCGGAAACAAGCTTCCGAGGACCGGTTTCTGGCATTCTAGCCGTCTTCAGCCCGGCTTGCTTGAATCCAGTGGCAAAGTGAGCAAGGGATTCACGTCTGAGCATACCCTGCCACACTTATGGTGGCCAAAAGCGTTACAAAAGGGGGTGGTGATGGACGGAGCATCTGAATCACTCAAACACTCACACCCAGTCAAAAGATCTGGCTTTAATCCATCACCGTTCTTTAGCCCACTCTTCCACCCCAGTTCTGACATGGCTATATGCAAATCAGTCTGACCCTGTGCCTCATGGGAACAGTCTAGCCAGAACTGCCAAGCCATGTCTTCCCTGGACCGGAAACAAGCTTCCGAGGACCGGTTTCTGGCATTCAAGCCGTCTTCAGCCCGGCTTGCTTGAATCCAGTGGCAAAGTGAGCAAGGGACTCACGTCTGAGCATACCCTGCCACACTTATGGCAGCCAAAAGCGTTACAAAAGGGGGTGGTGATGGACGGAGCATCTGAATCAATCAAACACTCACACCCAGTTAAAAGATCTGGGTTTAATCCATCACCGTTCTTTAGCCCACTCTGCCAACCCAGTTCTGACATGGCTATATGCAAATCAGTCTGACCCTGTGCCTCATGGGAACAGTCCAGCCCGAACTGCCAAGCCATGTCTTCCCTGGACCGGAAACAAGCTTTCGATGACTGGTTTCTAGCATTCAAGCCGTCTTCAGCCCGGCTTGCTTGAATCCAGTGGCAAAGTGAGCAAGGGATTCACGTCTGAGCATACCCTGCCACACTTATGGCGGCCAAAAGCGTTACAAAAGGGGGTGATGATGGACGGAGCATCTGAATCAATCAAACACTCACACCCAGTCAAAAGATATGGCTTTAATCCATCACCGTTCTTTAGCCCACTCTTCCACCCCAGTTCTGACAGGGCTATATGCAAATCAGTCTGACCCTGTGCCTCATGGGAACAGTCCAGCCCGAACTGCCAAGCCATGTCTTCCCTGGACCGGAAACAAGCCTCCGAGGACCGGTTTCTGGCATTCAAGCCGTCTTCAGCCCGGCTTGCTTGAATCCAGTGGCAAAGTGAGCAAGGGATTCACGTCTGAGCATACCCTGCCACACTATGGCGGCCAAAAGCGTTACAAAAGGGGGTGGTGATGGACGGAGCATCTGAATCAATCAAACACTCACACCCAGTCAAAAGATATGGCTTTAATCCATCACCGTTCTTTAGCCCACTCTTCCACCCCAGTTCTGACAGAGCTATATGCAAATCAGTCTGACCCTGTGCCTCATGGGAACAGTCCAGCCCGAACTGCCAAGCCATGTCTACCCTGGACCGGAAACAAGCTTCCGAGGACCGGTTTCTGGCATTCAAGCCGTCTTCAGCCCGGCTTGCTTGAATCCAGTGGCAAAGTGAGCAAGGGACTCACGTCTGAGCATACCCTGCCACACTTATGGCGGCCAAAAGCGTTACAAAAGGGGGTGGTGATGGACGGAGCATCTGAATCAATCAAACACTCACACCGAGTCAAAAGATCTGGGTTTAATCCATCACCGTTCTTTAGCCCACTCTGCCACCCCAGTTCTGACATGGCTATATGCAAATCAGTCTGACCCTGTGCCTCATGGGAACAGTCCAGCCCGAACTGCCAAGCCATGTCTTCCCTGGACCGGAAACACGCTTCCGAGGACCGGTTTCTGGCATTCAAGCCGTCTTCAGCCCGGCTTGCTTGAATCCAGTGGCAAAGTGAGCAAGGGACTCACGTCTGAGCATACCCTGCCACACTTATGGCGGCCAAAAGCGTTACAAAAGGGGGTGGTGATGGCTGGAGCATCTGAATCAATCAAACACTCACACCCAGTCAAAAGATCTGGGTTTAATCCATCACCGTTCTTTAGCCCACTCTGCCACCCCAGTTCTGACATGGCTATTTGCAAATCAGTCTGAACTTGTGCCTCATGGGAACAGTCCAGCCCGAACTGCCGAGCCATGTCTTCCCTGGACCGGAAACAAGCTTCCGAGGACCGGTTTCTGGCATTCAAGCCGTCTTCAGCCCGGCTTGCTTGAATCCAGTGGCAAAGTGAGCAAGGGACTCACGTCTGAGCATACCCTGCCACACTTATGGCGGCCAAAAGCGTTACAAAAGAGGGTGGTGATGGATGGAGCATCTGAATCAATCAAACACTCACACCCAGTCAAAAGATCTGGGTTTAATCCATCACCGTTCTTTAGCCCACTCTGCCACCCCAGTTCTGACATGGCTATATGCAAATCAGTCTTACCCTGTGCCTCATGGGAACAGACCAGCCCGAACTGCCAAGCCATGTCTTCCCTGGACCGGAAACAAGCTTCCGAGGACCGGTTTCTGGCATTCAAGCCGTCTTCAGCCCGGCTTGCTTGAATCCAGTGGCAAAGTGAGCAAGGGACTCACGTCTGAGCATACCCTGCCACACTTATGGCGGCCAAAAGCGTTACAAAAGGGGGTGGTGATGGACGGAGCATTTGAATCAATCAAACACTCACACCCAGTCAAAAGATCAGGGTTTAATCCATCACCGTTCTTTAGCCTACTCTGCCATCCCAGTTCTGACATGGCTATATGCAAATCAGTCTGACCTTGTGCCTCATGGGAACAGTCCAGCCCGAACTGCCAAGCCATGTCTTCCCTGGACCGGAAACAAGCTTCCGAGGACCGGTTTCTGGCATTCAAGCCGTCTTCAGCCCGGCTTGCTTGAATCCAGTGGCAAAGTGAGCAAGGGACTCACGTCTGAGCATACCCTCCCACACCTATGGCGGCCAAAAGCGTTACAAAAGGGGGTGGTGATGAACAGAGCATCTGAAACAATCAAACACTCACACCCAGTCAAAAGATTTGGGTTTAATCCATCACCGTTCTTTAGCCCACTCTGCCACCCCAGTTCTGACATGGCTATATGCAAATCAGTCTGACCCTGTGCCTCATGGGAACAGTCCAGCCCGAACTGCCAAGCCATGTCTTCCCTGGACCGGAAACAAGCTTCCGAGGACCGGTTTCTAGCATTCAAGCCGTCTTCAGCCCGGCTTGCTTGAATCCAGTGGCAAAGTGAGCAAGGGACTCACGTCTGAGCATACCCTGCCACACTTATGGCGTCCGAAAGCGTTACAAAAGGGGGTGGTGATGGACGGAGCATCTGAATCAATCAAACACTCACACCCAGTCAAAAGATCTGGGTTTAATCCATCACCGTTCTTTAGCCCACTCTGCCACCCCAGTTCTGACATGGCTATATGCAAATCAGTCTGACCCTGTGTCTCATGGGAACAGTTCAGCCCGAACTGCCAAGCCATGTCTTCCCTGGACCGGAAACAAGCTTCCGAGGACCGGTTTCTGGCATTCAAGCCATCTTCAGCCCGGCTTGCTTGAATCCAGGGGCAAAGTGAGCAAGGGATTCACGTCTGAGCATACCCTGCCACACTTATAGCAGCCAAAAGCATTACAAAAGGGGGTGGTGATGGACGGAGCATCTGAATCAATCAAACACTCACACCCAGTCAAAAGATCTGGGTTTAATCCATCACCGTTCTTTAGCCCACTCTGCCACCCCAGTTCTGACATGGCTATATGCAAATCAGTCTGACCCTGTGCCTCATGGGAACAGTCCAGCCCGAACTGCCAAGCCATGTCTTCCCTGGACCGGAAACAAGCTTCCGAGGACCGGTTTCTGGCATTCAAGCCGTCTTCAGCCTGGCTTGCTTGAATCCAGTGGCAAAGTGAGCAAGGGACTCACGTCTGAGCATACCCTGCCACACTTATGGCGGCCAAAAGCGTTACAAAAGGGGGTGGTGATGGACGGAGCATCTGAATCAATCAAACACTCACACCCAGTCAAAAGATCTGGGTTTAATCCATCACCGTTCTTTAGCCCACTCTGCCACCCCAGTTCTGACATGGCTATATGCAAATCAGTCTGACCCTGTGCCTCATGGGAACAGTTCAGCCGGAACTGCCAAGCCATGTCTTACCTGGACCGGAAACAAGCTTCCGAGGACCGGTTTCTGGCATTCTAGCCGTCTTCAGCCCGGCTTGCTTGAATCCAGTGGCAAAGTGAGCAAGGGATTCACGTCTGAGCATACCCTGCCACACTTATGGCGGCCAAAAGCGTTACAAAAGGGGGTGGTGATGGACGGAGCATCTGAATTACTCAAACACTCACACCCAGTCAAAAGATCTGGCTTTAATCCATCACCGTTCTTTAGCCCACTCTTCCACCCCAGTTCTGACATGGCTATATGCAAATCAGTCTGACCCTGTGCCTCATGGGAACAGTCTAGACAGAACTGCCAAGCCATGTCTTCCCTGGACCGGAAACAAGCTTCCGAGGACCGGTTTCTGGCATTCAAGCCGTCTTCAGCCCGGCTTGCTTGAATCCAGTGGCAAAGTGAGCAAGGGACTCACGTCTGAGCATACCCTGCCACACTTATGGCGGCCAAAAGCGTTACAAAAGGGGGTGGTGATGGACGGAGCATCTGAATCAATCAAACACTCACACCCAGTTAAAAGATCTGGGTTTAATCCATCACCGTTCTTTAGCCCACTCTGCCAACCCAGTTCTGACATGGCTATATGCAAATCAGTCTGACCCTGTGCCTCATGGGAACAGTCCAGCCCGAACTGCCAAGCCATGTCTTCCCTGGACCGGAAACAAGCTTTCGATGACTGGTTTCTGGCATTCAAGCCGTCTTCAGCCCGGCTTGCTTGAATCCAGTGGCAAAGTGAGCAAGGGATTCACGTCTGAGCATACCCTGCCACACTTATGGCGGCCAAAAGCGTTACAAAAGGGGGTGGTGATGGACGGAGCATCTGAATCAATCAAACACTCACACCCAGTCAAAAGATATGGCTTTAATCCATCACCGTTCTTTAGCCCACTCTTCCACCCCAGGTCTGACAGGGCTATATGCAAATCAGTCTGACCCTGTGCCTCATGGGAACAGTCCAGCCCGAACTGCCAAGCCATGTCTTCCCTGGACCGGAAACAAGCTTCCGAGGACCGGTTTCTGGCATTCAAGCCGTCTTCAGCCCGGCTTGCTTGAATCCAGTGGCAAAGTGAGCAAGGGACTCACGTCTGAGCATACCCTGCCACACTTATGGCGGCCAAAAGCGTTACAAAAGGGGGTGGTGATGGACGGAGCATCTGAATTAATCAAACACTCACACCCAGTCAAAAGATCTGGGTTTAATCCATCACCGTTCTTTAGCCCACTCTTCCACCCCAGTTCTGACATGGCTATATGCAAATCAGTCTGACCCTTTGCCTCATGGGAACAGTCCAGCCCGAACTGCCAAGCCATGTCTTCCCTGGACCGGAAACAAGCTTTCGAGGATCGGTTTCTGGCATTCAAGCCGTTTTCAGCCCGGCTTGCTTGAATCCAGTGGCAAAGTGAGCAAGGGACTCACGTCTGCCATACTTGAATCCAGTGGCAAAGTGAGCATACCCTGCCACACTTATGGCGGCCAAAAGCATTACAAAAGGGGGTGATGATGGACGGAGCATCTGAATCAATAAAACACTCACACCCAGTCAAAAGATCTGGGTTTAATCCATCACCGTTCCTTAGCCCACTCTTCCACCCCAGTTCTGACATGGCTATATGCAAATCAGTCTGACCCTGTGCCTCATGGGAACAGTCCAGCCCGAACTGCCAAGCCATGTCTTCCCTGGACCCGAAACAAGCTTCCCAGGACCGGTATCTGGCATTCAAGCCGTCTTCAGCCCGGCATGCTTGAATCTAGTGGCAAAGTGAGCAAGGGACTCACGTCTGAGCATACCCTGCCACACTTATGGGGGCCAAAAGCGTTACAAAAGGGGGTGGTGATGGACGGAGCATCTGAATCAATCAAACACTCACACCCAGTCAATAGATCTGGGTTTAATCCATCACCGTTCTTTAGCCCACTCTGCCACCCCAGTTCTGACATGGCTATATGCAAATCAGTCTGACCCTGTGCCTCATGGGAACAGTCCAGCCCGAACTGCCAAGCCATGTCTTCCCTGGACCGGAAACAAGCTTCCGAGGACCGGTTTCTGGCATTCAAGCCGTCTTCAGCCCGGCTTGCTTGAATCCAGTGGCAAAGTGAGCAAGGGACACACGTCTGAGCATACCCTGCTACACTTATGGCGGCCAAAAACGTTACAAAAGGGGGTGGTGATGGACGGAGCATCTGAATCAATCAAACACTCACACCCAGTCAAAAGATCTGGGTTTAATCCATCACCGTTCTTTAGCCCACTCTGCCACCCCAGTTCTGACATGGCTATATGCAAATCAGTCTGACCCTGTGCCTCATGGGAACAGTTCAGCCCGAACTGCCCAGCCATGTCTTCCCTGGACCGGAAACAAGCTTCCGAGGACCGGTTTCAGGCATTCAAGCCGTGTTCAGCCCGGCTTGCTTGAATCCAGTGGCAAAGTGAGCAAGGGATTCACGTCTGAGCATACCCTGCCACACTTATAGCGGCCAAAAGCGTTACAAAAGGGGGTGGTGATGGACGGAGCATCTGAATCAATCAAACACTCACACCCAGTCAAAAGATCTGGGTTTAATCCATCACCGTTCTTTAGCCCACTCTGCCACCCCAGTTCTGACATGGCTATATGCAAATCAGTCTGACCCTGTGCCTCATGGGAACAGTCCAGCCCGAACTGCCAAGCCATGTCTTCCCTGGACCGGAAACAAGCTTCCGAGGACCGGTTTCTGGCATTCAAGCCGTGTTCAGCCCGGCTTGCTTGAATTCAGTGGCAAAGTGAGCAAGGGACTCACGTCTGAGCATACCCTGCCACACTTATGGTGGCCAAAAGCATTACAAAAGGGGGTGGTGATGGACGGACCATCTGAATCAATCAAACACTCACACCCAGTCAAAAGATCTGGGTTTAATCCATCACCGTTCTTTAGCCCACTCTGCCACCCCAGTTCTGACATGGCTATATGCAAATCAGTCTGACCCTGTGCCTCATGGGAACAGTCCAGCCCGAACTGTCAAGCCATGTCTTCCCTGGACCGGAAACAAGCTTCCGAGGACCGGTTTCTGGCATTCAAGCCGTCTTCAGCACGGCTTGCTTGAATCCAGTGGCAAAGTGAGCAAGGGACTCACGTCTGAGCATACCCTGCCACACTTATGGCGGCCAAAAGCGTTACAAAAGGGGGTGGTGATGGCTGGAGCATCTGAATCAATCAAACACTCACACCCAGTCAAAAGATCTGGGTTTAATCCATCACCGTTCTTTAGCCCACTCTGCCACCCCAGTTCTGACATGGCTATTTGCAAATCAGTCTGAACTTGTGCCTCATGGGAACAGTCCAGCCCGAACTGCCGAGCCATGTCTTCCCTGGACCGGAAACAAGCTTCCGAGGACCGGTTTCTGGCATTCAAGCCATCTTCAGCCCGGCTTGCTTGAATCCAGTGGCAAAGTGAGCAAGGGACTCACGTCTGAGCATACCCTGCCACACTTATGGCGGCCAAAAGCGTTACAAAAGAGGGTGGTGATGGATGGAGCATCTGAATCAATCAAACACTCACACCCAGTCAAAAGATCTGGGTTTAATCCATCACCGTTCTTTAGCCCACTCTGCCACCCCAGTTCTGACATGGCTATATGCAAATCAGTCTGACCTTGTGCCTCATGGGAACAGTCCAGCCCGAACTGCCAAGCCATGTCTTCCCTGGACCAGAAACAAGCTTCCGAGGACCGGTTTCTAGCATTCAAGCCATCTTCAGCCCGGCTTGCTTGAATCCAGTGGCAAAGTGAGCAAGGGACTCACGTCTGAGCATACCCTGCCAGACTTATGGCGTCCGAAAGCGTTACAAAAGGGGGTGGTGATGGACGGAGCATCTGAATCAATCAAACACTCACACCCAGTCAAAAGATCTGGGTTTAATCCATCACCGTTCTTTAGCCCACTCTGCCACCCCAGTTCTGACATGGCTATATGCAAATCAGTCTGACCCTGTGCCTCATGGGAACAGTTCAGCCCGAACTGCCAAGCCATGTCTTCCCTGGACCGGAAACAAGCTTCCGAGGACCGGTTTCTGGCATTCAAGCCGTCTTCAGCCCGGCTTGCTTGAATCCAGTGGCAAAGTGAGCAAGGGATTCACGTCTGAGCATACCCTGCCACACTTATAGCAGCCAAAAGCATTACAAAAGGGGGTGGTGATGGACGGAGCATCTGAATCAATCAAACACTCACACCCAGTCAAAAGATCTGGGTTTAATCCATCACCGTTCTTTAGCCCACTCTGCCACCCCAGTTCTGACATGGCTATATGCAAATCAGTCTGACCCTGTGCCTCATGGGAACAGTCCAGCCCGAACTGCCAAGCCATGTCTTCCCTGGACCGGAAACAAGCTTCCGAGGACCGGTTTCTGGCATTCAAGCCGTCTTCAGCCCGGCTTGCTTGAATCCAGTGGCAAAGTGAGCAAGGGACTCACGTCTGAGCATACCCTGCCACACTTATGGCGGCCAAAAGCGTTACAAAAGGGGGTGGTGATGGACGGAGCATCTGAATCAATTAAACACTCACACCCAGTCAAAAGATCTGGGTTTAATCCATCACCGTTCTTTAGCCCACTCTGCCACCCCAGTTCTGACATGGCTATATGCAAATCAGTCTGACCCTGTGACTCATGGGAACAGTTCAGCCGGAACTGCCAAGCCATGTCTTACCTGGACCGGAAACAAGCTTCCGAGGACTGGTTTCTGGCATTCTAGCCGTCTTCAGCCCGGCTTGCTTGAATCCAGTGGCAAAGTGAGCAAGGGATTCACGTCTGAGCATACCCTGCCACACTTATGGCGGCCAAAAGCGTTACAAAAGGGGGTGGTGATGGACGGAGCATCTGAATCACTCAAACACTCACACCCAGTCAAAAGATCTGGCTTTAATCCATCACCGTTCTTTAGCCCACTCTTCCATCCCAGTTCTGACATGGCTATATGCAAATCAGTCTGACCCTGTGCCTCATGGGAACAGTCTAGCCAGAACTGCCAAGCCATGTCTTCCCTGGACCGGAAACAAGCTTCCGAGGACCGGTTTCTGGCATTCAAGCCGTCTTCAGCCCGCCTTGCTTGAATCCAGTGGCAAAGTGAGCAAGGGATTCACGTCTGAGCATACCCTGCCACACTTATGGCGGCCAAAAGCGTTACAAAAGGGGGTGGTGATGGACGGAGCATCTGAATCAATCAAACACTCACACCCAGTCAAAAGATCTGGGTTTAATCCATCACCGTTCTTTAGCCCACTCTTTCACCCCAGTTCTGACATGGCTATATGCAAATCAGTCTGACCCTGTGCCTCATGGGAACAGTCCAGCCCGAACTGCCAAGCCATGTCTTCCCTGGACCGGAAACAAGCTTTCGAGGATCGGTTTCTGGCATTCAAGCCGTTTTCAGCCCGGCTTGCTTGAATCCAGTGGCAAAGTGAGCAAGGGACTCACGTCTGCCACACTTGAGTCCAGTGGCAAAGTGAGCATACCCTGCCACACTTATGGCGGCCAAAAGCATTACAAAAGGGGGTGGTGATGGACGGAGCATCTGAATCAAAAAAACACTCACACCCAGTCAAAAGATCTGGGTTTAATCCATCACCGTTCCTTAGCCCACTCTTCCACCCCAGTTCTGACATGGCTATATGCAAATCAGTCTGACCCTGTGCCTCATAGGAACAGTCCAGCCTGAACTGCCAAGCCATGTCTTCCCTGGACCCGAAACAAGCTTCCGAGGACCGGTATCTGGCATTCAAGCCGTCTTCAGTCCGGCATGCTTGAATCCAGTGGCAAAGTGAGCAAGGGACTCACGTCTGAGCATACCCTGCCACACTTATGGGGGCCAAAAGCGTTACAAAAGGGGGTGGTGATGGACGGAGCATCTGAATCAATCAAACACTCACACCCAGTCAATAGATCTGGGTTTAATCCATCACCGTTCTTTAGCCCACTCTGCCACCCCAGTTCTGACATGGCTATATGCAAATCAGTCTGGCCCTGTGCCTCATGGGAACAGTCCAGCCCGAACTGCCAAGCCATGTCTTCCCTGGACCGGAAACAAGCTTCCGAGGACCGGTTTCTGGCATTCAAGCCGTCTTCAGCCCGGCTTGCTTGAATCCAGTGGCAAAGTGAGCAAGGGATTCACGTCTGAGCATACCCTGCCACACTTATGGCGGCCAAAAGCGTTACAAAAGGGGGTGGTGATGGACGGAGCATCTGAATCAATCAAACACTCACACCCATTCAAAAGATCTGGCTTTAATCCATCACCGTTCTTTAGCCCACTCTTCCACCCCAGTTCTGACATGGCTATATGCAAATCAGTCTGACCCTGTGCCTCATGGGAACAGTCCAGCCAGAACTGCCAAGCCATGTCTTCCCTGGACCGGAAACAAGCTTCCGAGGACCGGTTTCTGGCATTCAAGCCGTCTTCAGCCCGGCTTGCTTGAATCCAGTGGCAAAGTGAGCAAGGGACTCACGTCTGAGCATACCCTGCCACACTTATGGCGGCCAAAAGCGTTACAAAAGGGGGTGGTGATGGACGGAGCATCTGAATCAATCAAACACTCACACCCAGTCAAAAGATCTGGGATTAATACATCACCGTTCTTTAGCCCACTCTGCCACCCCAGTTCTGACATGGCTATATGCAAATCAGTCTCACCCTGTGCCTCATGGGAACAGTCCAGCCCGAACTGCCAAGCCATGTCTTCCCTGGACCGGAAACAAGCTTCCGAGGACCGGTTTCTGGCATTCAAGCCGTCTTCAGCCCGGCTTGCTTGAATCCAGTGGCAAAGTGAGCAAGGGACTCACGTCTGAGCATACCCTGCCACACTTATGGCGGCCAAAAGCGTTACAAAAGGGGGTGGTGATGGATGGAGCATCTGAATCAATCAAACATTCACACCCAGTCAAAAGATCTGGGTTTAATCCATCACCGTTCTTTAGCCCACTCTGCCACCCCAGTTCTGACATGGCTATATGCAAATCAGTCTGACCCTGTGCCTCATGGGAACAGTCCAGCCCGAACTGCCAAGCCATGTCTTCCCTGGACCGGAAACAAGCTTCCGAGGACCGGTTTCTGGCATTCAAGCCGTCTTCAGCCCGGCTTGCTTGAATCCAGTGGCAAAGTGAGCAAGGGACACGCGTCTGAGCATACCCTGCTACACTTATGGCGGCCAAAAACGTTACAAAAGGGGGTGGTGATGGACGGAGCATCTGAATCAATCAAACACTCACACCCAGTCAAAAGATCTGGGTTTAATCCATCACCGTTCTTTAGCCCACTCTGCCACCCCAGTTCTGACATGGCTATATGCAAATCAGTCTGACCCTGTGCCTCATGGGAACAGTTCAGCCCGAACTGCCAAGCCATGTCTTCCCTGGACCGGAAACAAGCTTCCGAGGACCGGTTTCAGGCATTCAAGCCGTGTTCAGCCTGGCTTGCTTGAATCCAGTGGCAAAGTGAGCAAGGGATTCACGTCTGAGCATACCCTGCCACACTTATAGCGGCCAAAAGCGTTACAAAAGGGGGTGGTGATGGACGGAGCATCTGAATCAATCAAACACTCACACCCAGTCAAAAGATCTGGGTTTAATCCATCACCGTTCTTTAGCCCACTCTGCCACCCCAGTTCTGACATGGCTATATGCAAATCAGTCTGACCCTGTGCCTCATGGGAACAGTCCAGCCCGAACTGCCAAGCCATGTCTTCCCTGGACCGGAAACAAGCTTCCGAGGACCGGTTTCTGGCATTCAAGCCGTGTTCAGCCCGGCTTGCTTGAATTCAGTGGCAAAGTGAGCAAGGGACTCACGTCTGAGCATACCCTGCCACACTTATGGTGGCCAAAAGCGTTACAAAAGGGGGTGGTGATGGACGGAGCATCTGAATCAATCAAACACTCACACCCAGTCAAAAGATCTGGGTTTAATCCATCACCGTTCTTTAGCCCACTCTGCCACCCCAGTTCTGACATGGCTATATGCAAATCAGTCTGACCCTGTGCCTCATGGGAACAGTCCAGCCCGAACTGCCAAGCCATGTCTTCCCTGGACCGGAAACAAGCTTCCGAGGTCCGGTTTCTGGCATTGAAGCCGTCTTCAGCCCGGCTTGCTTGAATCCAGTGGCAAAGTGAGCAAGGGACTCACGTCTGAGCATACCCTGCCACACTTATAGCGGCCAAAAGCGTTACAAAAGGGGGTGGTGATGGATGGAGCATCTGAATCAATCAAACACTCACACCCAGTCAAAAGATCTGGGTTTAATCCATCACCGTTCTTTAGCCCACTCTGCCACCCCAGTTCTGACATGGCTATATGCAAATCATTCTGACCCTGTGCCTCATGGGAACAGTCCAGCCCGAACTGCCAAGCCATGTCTTCCCTGGACCGGAAACAAGCTTCCGAGGACCGGTTTCTGGCATTCAAGCCGTCTTCAGCCCGGCTTGCTTGAATCCAGTGGCAAAGTGAGCAAGGGACTCACGTCTGAGCATACCCTGCCACACTTATGGCGGCCAAAAGCGTTACAAAAGGGGGTGGTGACGGACGGAGCATCTGAATCAATCAAACACTCACACCCAGTCAAAAGATCTGGGTTTAATCCATCACCGTTCTTTAGCCCACTCTGCCACCCCAGTTCTGACATGGCTATATGCAAATCAGTCTGACCCTGTGCCTCATGGGAACAGTCCAGCCCGAACTGCCAAGCCATGTCTTCCCTGGACCGGAAACAAGCTTCCGAGGACCGGTTTCTGGCATTCAAGCCGTCTTCAGCCCGGCTTGCTTGAATCCAGTGGCAAAGTGAGCAAGGGACTCACGTCTGAGCATACCCTGCCACACTTATGGCGGCCAAAAGCGTTACAAAAGGGGGTGGTGATGGACGGAGCATCTGAATCAATCAAACACTCACACCCAGTCAAAAGATCTGGGTTTAATCCATCACCGTTCTTTAGCCCACTCTGCCACCCCAGTTCTGACATGGCTATATGCAAATCAGTGTGACCCTGTGCCTCATGGGAACAGTCCAGCCCGAACTGCCAAGCCATGTCTTCCCTGGACCGGAAACAAGCTTCCGAGGACCGGTTTCTGGCATTCAAGCTGTCTTCAGCCCGGCTTGCTTGAATCCAGTGGCAAAGTGAGCAAGGGACTCACGTCTGAGCATACCCTGCCACACTTATGGCAGCCAAAAGCGTTACAAAAGGGGTGGTGATGGACGAAGCATCTGAAACAATCAAACACTCACACCCAGTCAAAAGATCTGGGTTTAATCCATCACCGTTCTTTAGCCCACTCTGCCACCCCAGTTCTGACATGGCTATATGCAAATCAGTCTGACCCTGTGCCTCATGGGAACAGTCCAGCCCGAACTGCCAAGCCATGTCTTCTCTGGACCGGAAACAAGCTTCCGAGGACTGGTTTCTGGCATTCAAGCCGTCTTCAGCTCGGCTTGCTTGAATCCAGTGGCAAAGTGATCAAGGGACTCACGTCTGAGCATACCCTGCCACACTTATGGCGGCCAAAAGCGTTACAAAAGGGGGTGGTGATGGACGGAGCATCTGAATCAATCAAACACTCACACCTGGGTTTAATCCATCACCGTTCTTTAGCCCACTCTGCCACCCCACTTCTGACATGGCTATATGCAAATCAGTCTGACCCTGTGCCTCATGGGAACAGTCCAGCCCGAACTGCCAAGCCATGTCTTCCCTGGACCGGAAACAAGCTTCCGAGGACCGGTTTCTGGCATTCAAGCCGTCTTCAGCCCGGCTTGCTTGAATCCAGTGGCAAAGTGAGCAAGGTACTCACGTCTGAGCATACCCTGCCACACTTATGGAGGCCAAAAGCGTTACAAAAGGGAGTGGTGATGGACGGAGCATCTGAATCAATCAAACGTTCACACCCAGTCAAAAGATCTGGGTTTAATCCATCACCGTTCTTTAGCCCACTCTGCCACCCCAGTTCTGACATGACTATTTGCAAATCAGTCTGACCCTGTGCCTCATGGGAACAGTCCAGCCCGAACTGCCAAGCCATGTCTTCCGAGGACCGGAAACAAGCTTCCAAGGACCGGTTTCTGGCATTCAAGCCGTCTTCAGCCCGGCTTGCTTGAATCCAGTGGCAAAGTGAGCAAGGGACTCACGTCTGAGCATACCCTGCCACACTTATGGCGGCCAAAAGCATTACAAAAGGGGGTGGTGATGGACGGAGCATCTGAATCAATCAAACACTCACACCCAGTCAAAAGATCTGAGTTTAATCCAGCACCGTTCTTTAGCCCACTCTGCCACCCCAGTTCTGACATGGCTATATGCAAATCAGTCTGACCCTGTGCCTCATGGGAACAGTCCAGCCCGAACTGCCAAGCCATGTCTTCCCTGGAATGGAAACAAGCTTCCGAGGACCGGTTTCTGGCATTCAAGCCGTCTTCAGCCCGGCTTGCTTGAATCCAGTGGCAAAGTGAGCTAGGTACTCACGTCTGAGCATACTCTGCCACACTTATGGCGGCCAAAAGCGTTACAAAAGGGGGTGGTGATGGGCGGAGCATCTGAATCAATCAAACACTCACACCCAGTCAAAAGATCTGGGTTTAATCCATCACCGTTCTTTAGCCCACTCTGCCACCCCAGTTCTGACATGGCTATTTGCAAATCAGTCTGACCCTGTGCCTCATGGGAACAGTCCAGCCCGAACTGCCAAGCCATGTCTTCCCTGGACCGGAAACAAGCTGCCGAGGACCGGTTTCTGGCATTCAAGCCGTCTTCAGCCCGGCTTGCTTGAATCCAGTGGCAAAGTGAGCAAGGGACTCACGTCTGAGCATACCCTGCCACACTTATGGCAGCCAAAAGCGTTACAAAAGGGGGTGGTGATGGACGGAGCATCTGAATCAATCAAACACTCACACCCAGTCAAAAGATCTGGGTTTAATCCATCACCGTTCTTTAGCCCACTCTGCCACCCCAGTTCTGACATGGCTATATGCAAATCAGTCTGACCCTGTGCCTCATGGGAACAGTCCAGCCCGAACTGCCGAGCCATGTCTTCCCTGGACCGGAAACAAGCTTCCGAGGACCGGTTTCTGGCATTCAAGCCGTCTTCAGCCCTTCTTGCTTGAATCCAGTGGCAAAGTGAGCAAGGGACTCACGTCTGAGCATACCCTGCCACACTTATGGCGGCCAAAAGCGTTACAAAAGAGTGCGGTGATGGATGGAGCATCTGAATCAATCAAACACTCACACCCAGTCGAAAGATTTGGGTTTAATCCATCACCGTTCTTTAGCCCACTCTGCCACCCCAGTTCTGACATGGCTATATGCAAATCAGTCTGACCCTGTGCCTCATGGGAACAGTCCAGCCCGAACTGCCAAGCCATGTCTTCCCTGGACCGGAAACAAGCTCATGAGGACCGGTTTCTGGCATTCAAGCCGTCTTCAGCCCGGCTTGCTTGAATCCTGTGGCAAAGTGAGCAAGGGATTCACGTCTGAGCATACCCTGCCACACTTATGGCGGCCAAAAGCGTTACAAAAGGGGGTGGTGATGGACGGAGCATCTGAATCAATCAAACACTCACACCCAGTCAAAAGATCTGGGTTTAATCCATCACCGTTCTTTAGCCCACTCTGCCACCCCAGTTCTGACATGGCTATATGCAAATCAGTCTGACCCTGTGCCTCATGGGAACAGTCCAGCCCGAACTGCCAAGCCATGTCTTCCCTGGACCGGAAACAAGCTTCCGAGGACCGGTTTCTGGCATTCAAGCCGTCTTCAGCCCGGCTTGCTTGAATCCAGTGGCAAAGTGAGCAAGGGACTCACGTCTGAGCATACCCTGCCACACTTATGGCGGCCAAAAGCGTTACAAAAGAGGGTGGTGATGGATGGAGCATCTGAATCAATCAAACACTCACACCCAGTCAAAAGATCTGGGTTTAATCCATCACCGTTCTTTAGCCCACTCTGCCACCCCAGTTCTGACATGGCTATATGCAAATCAGTGTGACCCTGTGCCTCATGGGAACAGTCCAGCCCGAACTGCCAAGCCATGTCTTCCCTGGACCGGAAACAAGCTTCCGAGGACCGGTTTCTGGCATTCAAGCCGTCTTCAGCCCGGCTTGCTTGAATCCAGTGGCAAAGTGAGCAAGGGACTCACGTCTGAGCATACCCTGCCACACTTATGGTGGCCAAAAGCGTTACAAAAGGGGGTGGTGACGGACGGAGCATCTGAATCAATCAAACACTCACACCCAGTCAAAAGATCTGGGTTTAATCCATCACCGTTCTTTAGCCCACTCTGCCACCCCAGTTCTGACATGGCTATATGCAAATCAGTCTGACCCTGTGCCTCATGGGAACAGTCCAGCCCGAACTGCCAAGCCATGTCTTCCCTGGACCGGAAACAAGCTTCCGAGGACCGGTTTCTGGCATTCAAGCCGTCTTCAGCCCGGCTTGCTTGAATCCAGTGGCAAAGTGAGCAAGGGACTCACGTCTGAGCATACCCTGCCACACTTATGGCGGCCAAAAGTGTTACAAAAGGGGGTGGTGATGGACGGAGCATCTGAATCAATCAAACACTCACACCCAGTCAAAAGATCTGGGTTTAATCCATCACCGTTCTTTAGCCCACTCTGCCACCCCAGTTCTGACATGGCTATATGCAAATCAGTGTGACCCTGTGCCTCATGGGAACAGTCCAGCCCGAACTGCCAAGCCATGTCTTCCCTGGACCGGAAACAAGCTTCCGAGGACCGGTTTCTGGCATTCAAGCTGTCTTCAGCCCGGCTTGCTTGAATCCAGTGGCAAAGTGAGCAAGGGACTCACGTCTGAGCATACCCTGCCACACTTATGGCAGCCAAAAGCGTTACAAAAGGGGGTGGTGATGGACGAAGCATCTGAAACAATCAAACACTCACACCCAGTCAAAAGATCTGGGTTTAATCCATCACCGTTCTTTAGCCCACTCTGCCACCCCAGTTCTGACATGGCTATATGCAAATCAGTCTGACCCTGTGCCTCATGGGAACAGTCCAGCCCGAACTGCCAAGCCATGTCTTCTCTGGACCGGAAACAAGCTTCCGAGGACTGGTTTCTGGCATTCAAGCCGTCTTCAGCCCGGCTTGCTTGAATCCAGTGGCAAAGTGATCAAGGGACTCACGTCTGAGCATACCCTGCCACACTTATGGCGGCCAAAAGCGTTACAAAAGGGGGTGGTGATGGACGGAGCATCTGAATCAATCAAACACTCACACCTGGGTTTAATCCATCACCGTTCTTTAGCCCACTCTGCCACCCCAGTTCTGACATGGCTATATGCAAATCAGTCTGACCCTGTGCCTCATGGGAACAGTCCAGCCCGAACTGCCAAGCCATGTCTTCCCTGGACCGGAAACAAGCTTCCGAGGACCGGTTTCTGGCATTCAAGCCGTCTTCAGCCCGGCTTGCTTGAACTCCATCCAAACCCCTCCTTGAGCAATTACATTGGCTCTCGATCCGGCAAAGAACAAAATTTAAGATAGCTTGCCTGATCCACAAATGTCTTCATGGACAAGGGCCTGCATATCTTGGAAACAAATTTATTCCCTACGTGCCATCTCGAACACTAAGATCAAGCAACAATCTGCTCCTAGTGGTGCCTCGCGCCAAGAAAGCGAGGCATGGGAATAAAGCTTTGTCAATTGCAGGACCCACATTATGGAACAGACTTCCTCTGTCCTTAAGACAGTGTACTGAGCACTTAAAATTCAGAAGGCAACTGAAAACTGTTTTATTTAAAAATGAGATCTAGCATCTGCTCCAAATTCTCATCTTCTGTTTAGCCGGCACCAAAAGCGCAGAGATACTCCATCTGGAGTCGATTCAAGCGCTATAAAAACCAGCAAAAAAAAAAAAAAAATCCAGTGGCAAAGTGAGCAAGGTACTCACGTCTGAGCATACCCTGCCACACTTATGGCGGCCAAAAGCGTTACAAAAGGGAGTGGTGATGGACGGAGCATCTGAATCAATCAAACGTTCACACCCAGTCAAAAGATCTGGGTTTAATCCATCACCGTTCTTTAGCCCACTCTGCCACCCCAGTTCTGACATGACTATTTGCAAATCAGTCTGACCCTGTGCCTCATGGGAACAGTCCAGCCCGAACTGCCAAGCCATGTCTTCCTCGGACCGGAAACAAGCTTCCGAGGACCGGTTTCTGGCATTCAAGCCGTCTTCAGCCCGGCTTGCTTGAATCCAGTGGCAAAGTGAGCAAGGGACTCACGTCTGAGCATACCCTGCCACACTTATGGCGGCCAAAAGCATTACAAAAGGGGGTGGTGATGGACGGAGCATCTGAATCAATCAAACACTCACACCCAGTCAAAAGATCTGAGTTTAATCCATCACCGTTCTTTAGCCCACTCTGCCACCCCAGTTCTGACATGGCTATATGCAAATCAGTCTGACCCTGTGCCTCATGGGAACAGTCCAGCCCGAACTGCCAAGCCATGTCTTCCCTGGACCGGAAACAAGCTTCCGAGGACCGGTTTCTGGCATTCAAGCCGTCTTCAGCCCGGCTTGCTTGAATCCAGTGGCAAAGTGAGCTAGGTACTCAAGTCTGAGCATACTCTGCCACACTTATGGCGGCCAAAAGCGTTACAAAAGGGGGTGGTGATGGACGGAGCATCTGAATCAATCAAACACTCACACCCAGTCAAAAGATCTGGGTTTAATCCATCACCGTTCTTTAGCCCACTCTGCCACCCCAGTTCTGACATGGCTATTTGGAAATCAGTCTGACCCTGTGCCTCATGGGAACAGTCCAGCCCGAACTGCCAAGCCATGTCTTCCCTGGACCGGAAACAAGCTGCCGAGGACCGGTTTCTGGCATTCAAGCTGTCTTCAGCCCGGCTTGCTTGAATCCAGTGGCAAAGTGAGCAAGGGACTCACGTCTGAGCATACCCTGCCACACTTATGGCGGCCAAAAGCATTACAAAAGGGGGTGGTGATGGACGGAGCATCTGAATCAATCAAACACTCACACCCAGTCAAAAGATCTGAGTTTAATCCATCACCGTTCTTTAGCCCACTCTGCCACCCCAGTTCTGACATGGCTATATGCAAATCAGTCTGACCCTGTGCCTCATGGGAACAGTCCAGCCCGAACTGCCAAGCCATGTCTTCCCTGGACCGGAAACAAGCTTCCGAGGACCGGTTTCTGGCATTCAAGCCGTCTTCAGCCCGGCTTGCTTGAATCCAGTGGCAAAGTGAGCAAGGGACTCACGTCTGAGCATACCCTGCCACACTTATGGCGGCCAAAAGCGTTACAAAAGGGGGTGGTGATGGCTGGAGCATCTGAATCAATCAAACATTTACACCCAGTCAAAAGATCTGGGTTTAATCCATCACCGTTCTTTAGCCCACTCTGCCACCCCAGTTCTGACATGGCTATTTGCAAATCAGTCTGACCTTGTGCCTCATGGGAACAGTCCAGCCCGAACTGCCGAGCCATGTCTTCCCTGGACCGGAAACAAGCTTCCGAGGACCGGTTTCTGGCATTCAAGCCGTCTTCAGCCCGGCTTGCTTGAATCCAGTGGCAAAGTGAGCAAGGGACTCACGTCTGAGCATACCCTGCCACACTTATGGCGGCCAAAAGCGTTACAAAAGGGGGTGGTGATGGACGGAGCATCTGAATTAATCAAACACTCACACCCAGTCAAAAGATCTGGGTTTAATCCATCACCGTTCTTTAGCCCACTCTTCCACCCCAGTTCTGACATGGCTATATGCAAATCAGTCTGACCCTTTGCCTCATGGGAACAGTCCAGCCCGAACTGCCAAGCCATGTCTTCCCTGGACCGGAAACAAGCTTTCGAGGATCGGTTTCTGGCATTCAAGCCGTTTTCAGCCCGGCTTGCTTGAATCCAGTGGCAAAGTGAGCAAGGGACTCACGTCTGCCATACTTGAATCCAGTGGCAAAGTGAGCATACCCTGCCACACTTATGGCGGCCAAAAGCATTACAAAAGGGGGTGATGATGGACGGAGCATCTGAATCAATAAAACACTCACACCCAGTCAAAAGATCTGGGTTTAATCCATCACCGTTCCTTAGCCCACTCTTCCACCCCAGTTCTGACATGGCTATATGCAAATCAGTCTGACCCTGTGCCTCATGGGAACAGTCCAGCCCGAACTGCCAAGCCATGTCTTCCCTGGACCCGAAACAAGCTTCCCAGGACCGGTATCTGGCATTCAAGCCGTCTTCAGCCCGGCATGCTTGAATCTAGTGGCAAAGTGAGCAAGGGACTCACGTCTGAGCATACCCTGCCACACTTATGGGGGCCAAAAGCGTTACAAAAGGGGGTGGTGATGGACGGAGCATCTGAATCAATCAAACACTCACACCCAGTCAATAGATCTGGGTTTAATCCATCACCGTTCTTTAGCCCACTCTGCCACCCCAGTTCTGACATGGCTATATGCAAATCAGTCTGACCCTGTGCCTCATGGGAACAGTCCAGCCCGAACTGCCAAGCCATGTCTTCCCTGGACCGGAAACAAGCTTCCGAGGACCGGTTTCTGGCATTCAAGCCGTCTTCAGCCCGGCTTGCTTGAATCCAGTGGCAAAGTGAGCAAGGGACACACGTCTGAGCATACCCTGCTACACTTATGGCGGCCAAAAACGTTACAAAAGGGGGTGGTGATGGACGGAGCATCTGAATCAATCAAACACTCACACCCAGTCAAAAGATCTGGGTTTAATCCATCACCGTTCTTTAGCCCACTCTGCCACCCCAGTTCTGACATGGCTATATGCAAATCAGTCTGACCCTGTGCCTCATGGGAACAGTTCAGCCCGAACTGCCAAGCCATGTCTTCCCTGGACCGGAAACAAGCTTCCGAGGACCGGTTTCAGGCATTCAAGCCGTGTTCAGCCCGGCTTGCTTGAATCCAGTGGCAAAGTGAGCAAGGGATTCACGTCTGAGCATACCCTGCCACACTTATAGCGGCCAAAAGCGTTACAAAAGGGGGTGGTGATGGACGGAGCATCTGAATCAATCAAACACTCACACCCAGTCAAAAGATCTGGGTTTAATCCATCACCGTTCTTTAGCCCACTCTGCCACCCCAGTTCTGACATGGCTATATGCAAATCAGTCTGACCCTGTGCCTCATGGGAACAGTCCAGCCCGAACTGCCAAGCCATGTCTTCCCTGGACCGGAAACAAGCTTCCGAGGACCGGTTTCTGGCATTCAAGCCGTGTTCAGCCCGGCTTGCTTGAATTCAGTGGCAAAGTGAGCAAGGGACTCACGTCTGAGCATACCCTGCCACACTTATGGTGGCCAAAAGCATTACAAAAGGGGGTGGTGATGGACGGACCATCTGAATCAATCAAACACTCACACCCAGTCAAAAGATCTGGGTTTAATCCATCACCGTTCTTTAGCCCACTCTGCCACCCCAGTTCTGACATGGCTATATGCAAATCAGTCTGACCCTGTGCCTCATGGGAACAGTCCAGCCCGAACTGTCAAGCCATGTCTTCCCTGGACCGGAAACAAGCTTCCGAGGACCGGTTTCTGGCATTCAAGCCGTCTTCAGCACGGCTTGCTTGAATCCAGTGGCAAAGTGAGCAAGGGACTCACGTCTGAGCATACCCTGCCACACTTATGGCGGCCAAAAGCGTTACAAAAGGGGGTGGTGATGGCTGGAGCATCTGAATCAATCAAACACTCACACCCAGTCAAAAGATCTGGGTTTAATCCATCACCGTTCTTTAGCCCACTCTGCCACCCCAGTTCTGACATGGCTATTTGCAAATCAGTCTGAACTTGTGCCTCATGGGAACAGTCCAGCCCGAACTGCCGAGCCATGTCTTCCCTGGACCGGAAACAAGCTTCCGAGGACCGGTTTCTGGCATTCAAGCCATCTTCAGCCCGGCTTGCTTGAATCCAGTGGCAAAGTGAGCAAGGGACTCACGTCTGAGCATACCCTGCCACACTTATGGCGGCCAAAAGCGTTACAAAAGAGGGTGGTGATGGATGGAGCATCTGAATCAATCAAACACTCACACCCAGTCAAAAGATCTGGGTTTAATCCATCACCGTTCTTTAGCCCACTCTGCCACCCCAGTTCTGACATGGCTATATGCAAATCAGTCTGACCTTGTGCCTCATGGGAACAGTCCAGCCCGAACTGCCAAGCCATGTCTTCCCTGGACCAGAAACAAGCTTCCGAGGACCGGTTTCTAGCATTCAAGCCATCTTCAGCCCGGCTTGCTTGAATCCAGTGGCAAAGTGAGCAAGGGACTCACGTCTGAGCATACCCTGCCAGACTTATGGCGTCCGAAAGCGTTACAAAAGGGGGTGGTGATGGACGGAGCATCTGAATCAATCAAACACTCACACCCAGTCAAAAGATCTGGGTTTAATCCATCACCGTTCTTTAGCCCACTCTGCCACCCCAGTTCTGACATGGCTATATGCAAATCAGTCTGACCCTGTGCCTCATGGGAACAGTTCAGCCCGAACTGCCAAGCCATGTCTTCCCTGGACCGGAAACAAGCTTCCGAGGACCGGTTTCTGGCATTCAAGCCGTCTTCAGCCCGGCTTGCTTGAATCCAGTGGCAAAGTGAGCAAGGGATTCACGTCTGAGCATACCCTGCCACACTTATAGCAGCCAAAAGCATTACAAAAGGGGGTGGTGATGGACGGAGCATCTGAATCAATCAAACACTCACACCCAGTCAAAAGATCTGGGTTTAATCCATCACCGTTCTTTAGCCCACTCTGCCACCCCAGTTCTGACATGGCTATATGCAAATCAGTCTGACCCTGTGCCTCATGGGAACAGTCCAGCCCGAACTGCCAAGCCATGTCTTCCCTGGACCGGAAACAAGCTTCCGAGGACCGGTTTCTGGCATTCAAGCCGTCTTCAGCCCGGCTTGCTTGAATCCAGTGGCAAAGTGAGCAAGGGACTCACGTCTGAGCATACCCTGCCACACTTATGGCGGCCAAAAGCGTTACAAAAGGGGGTGGTGATGGACGGAGCATCTGAATCAATTAAACACTCACACCCAGTCAAAAGATCTGGGTTTAATCCATCACCGTTCTTTAGCCCACTCTGCCACCCCAGTTCTGACATGGCTATATGCAAATCAGTCTGACCCTGTGACTCATGGGAACAGTTCAGCCGGAACTGCCAAGCCATGTCTTACCTGGACCGGAAACAAGCTTCCGAGGACTGGTTTCTGGCATTCTAGCCGTCTTCAGCCCGGCTTGCTTGAATCCAGTGGCAAAGTGAGCAAGGGATTCACGTCTGAGCATACCCTGCCACACTTATGGCGGCCAAAAGCGTTACAAAAGGGGGTGGTGATGGACGGAGCATCTGAATCACTCAAACACTCACACCCAGTCAAAAGATCTGGCTTTAATCCATCACCGTTCTTTAGCCCACTCTTCCATCCCAGTTCTGACATGGCTATATGCAAATCAGTCTGACCCTGTGCCTCATGGGAACAGTCTAGCCAGAACTGCCAAGCCATGTCTTCCCTGGACCGGAAACAAGCTTCCGAGGACCGGTTTCTGGCATTCAAGCCGTCTTCAGCCCGCCTTGCTTGAATCCAGTGGCAAAGTGAGCAAGGGATTCACGTCTGAGCATACCCTGCCACACTTATGGCGGCCAAAAGCGTTACAAAAGGGGGTGGTGATGGACGGAGCATCTGAATCAATCAAACACTCACACCCAGTCAAAAGATCTGGGTTTAATCCATCACCGTTCTTTAGCCCACTCTTTCACCCCAGTTCTGACATGGCTATATGCAAATCAGTCTGACCCTGTGCCTCATGGGAACAGTCCAGCCCGAACTGCCAAGCCATGTCTTCTCTGGACCGGAAACAAGCTTCCGAGGACTGGTTTCTGGCATTCAAGCCGTCTTCAGCCCGGCTTGCTTGAATCCAGTGGCAAAGTGATCAAGGGACTCACGTCTGAGCATACCCTGCCACACTTATGGCGGCCAAAAGCGTTACAAAAGGGGGTGGTGATGGACGGAGCATCTGAATCAATCAAACACTCACACCCAGTCAAAAGATCTGGGTTTAATCCATCACCGTTCTTTAGCCCACTCTGCCACCCCAGTTCTGACATGGCTATATGCAAATCAGTCTGACCCTGTGCCTCATGGGAACAGTCCAGCCCGAACTGCCAAGCCATGTCTTCCCTGGACCGGAAACAAGCTTCCGAGGACCGGTTTCTGGCATTCAAGCCGTCTTCAGCCCGGCTTGCTTGAATCCAGTGGCAAAGTGAGCAAGGGACTCACGTCTGAGCATACCCTGCCACACTTATGGCGGCCAAAAGCATTACAAAAGGGGGTGGTGATGGACGGAGCATCTGAATCAATCAAACACTCACACCCAGTCAAAAGATCTGGGTTTAATCCATCACCGTTCTTTAGCCCACTCTGCCACCCCAGTTCTGACATGGCTATATGCAAATCAGTCTGACCCTGTGCCTCATGGGAACAGTCCAGCCCGAACTGCCAAGCCATGTCTTCCCTGGACCGGAAACAAGCTTCCGAGGACCGGTTTCTGGCATTCAAGCCGTCTTCAGCCCGGCTTGCTTGAATCCAGTGGCAAAGTGAGCAAGGGACTCACGTCTGAGCATACCCTGCCACACTTATGGCGGCCAAAAGCGTTACAAAAGGGGGTGGTGATGGACGGAGCATCTGAATCAATTAAACACTCACACCCAGTCAAAAGATCTGGGTTTAATCCATCACCGTTCTTTAGCCCACTCTGCCACCCCAGTTCTGACATGGCTATATGCAAATCAGTCTGACCCTGTGACTCATGGGAACAGTTCAGCCGGAACTGCCAAGCCATGTCTTACCTGGACCGGAAACAAGCTTCCGAGGACTGGTTTCTGGCATTCTAGCCGTCTTCAGCCCGGCTTGCTTGAATCCAGTGGCAAAGTGAGCAAGGGATTCACGTCTGAGCATACCCTGCCACACTTATGGCGGCCAAAAGCGTTACAAAAGGGGGTGGTGATGGACGGAGCATCTGAATCACTCAAACACTCACACCCAGTCAAAAGATCTGGCTTTAATCCATCACCGTTCTTTAGCCCACTCTTCCATCCCAGTTCTGACATGGCTATATGCAAATCAGTCTGACCCTGTGCCTCATGGGAACAGTCTAGCCAGAACTGCCAAGCCATGTCTTCCCTGGACCGGAAACAAGCTTCCGAGGACCGGTTTCTGGCATTCAAGCCGTCTTCAGCCCGCCTTGCTTGAATCCAGTGGCAAAGTGAGCAAGGGATTCACGTCTGAGCATACCCTGCCACACTTATGGCGGCCAAAAGCGTTACAAAAGGGGGTGGTGATGGACGGAGCATCTGAATCAATCAAACACTCACACCCAGTCAAAAGATCTGGGTTTAATCCATCACCGTTCTTTAGCCCACTCTTTCACCCCAGTTCTGACATGGCTATATGCAAATCAGTCTGACCCTGTGCCTCATGGGAACAGTCCAGCCCGAACTGCCAAGCCATGTCTTCTCTGGACCGGAAACAAGCTTCCGAGGACTGGTTTCTGGCATTCAAGCCGTCTTCAGCCCGGCTTGCTTGAATCCAGTGGCAAAGTGATCAAGGGACTCACGTCTGAGCATACCCTGCCACACTTATGGCGGCCAAAAGCGTTACAAAAGGGGGTGGTGATGGACGGAGCATCTGAATCAATCAAACACTCACACCTGGGTTTAATCCATCACCGTTCTTTAGCCCACTCTGCCACCCCAGTTCTGACATGGCTATATGCAAATCAGTCTGACCCTGTGCCTCATGGGAACAGTCCAGCCCGAACTGCCAAGCCATGTCTTCCCTGGACCGGAAACAAGCTTCCGAGGACCGGTTTCTGGCATTCAAGCCGTCTTCAGCCCGGCTTGCTTGAACTCCATCCAAACCCCTCCTTGAGCAATTACATTGGCTCTCGATCCGGCAAAGAACAAAATTTAAGATAGCTTGCCTGATCCACAAATGTCTTCATGGACAAGGGCCTGCATATCTTGGAAACAAATTTATTCCCTACGTGCCATCTCGAACACTAAGATCAAGCAACAATCTGCTCCTAGTGGTGCCTCGCGCCAAGAAAGCGAGGCATGGGAATAAAGCTTTGTCAATTGCAGGACCCACATTATGGAACAGACTTCCTCTGTCCTTAAGACAGTGTACTGAGCACTTAAAATTCAGAAGGCAACTGAAAACTGTTTTATTTAAAAATGAGATCTAGCATCTGCTCCAAATTCTCATCTTCTGTTTAGCCGGCACCAAAAGCGCAGAGATACTCCATCTGGAGTCGATTCAAGCGCTATAAAAACCAGCAAAAAAAAAAAAAAAAATCCAGTGGCAAAGTGAGCAAGGTACTCACGTCTGAGCATACCCTGCCACACTTATGGCGGCCAAAAGCGTTACAAAAGGGAGTGGTGATGGACGGAGCATCTGAATCAATCAAACGTTCACACCCAGTCAAAAGATCTGGGTTTAATCCATCACCGTTCTTTAGCCCACTCTGCCACCCCAGTTCTGACATGACTATTTGCAAATCAGTCTGACCCTGTGCCTCATGGGAACAGTCCAGCCCGAACTGCCAAGCCATGTCTTCCTCGGACCGGAAACAAGCTTCCGAGGACCGGTTTCTGGCATTCAAGCCGTCTTCAGCCCGGCTTGCTTGAATCCAGTGGCAAAGTGAGCAAGGGACTCACGTCTGAGCATACCCTGCCACACTTATGGCGGCCAAAAGCATTACAAAAGGGGGTGGTGATGGACGGAGCATCTGAATCAATCAAACACTCACACCCAGTCAAAAGATCTGAGTTTAATCCATCACCGTTCTTTAGCCCACTCTGCCATCCCAGTTCTGACATGGCTATATGCAAATCAGTCTGACCCTGTGCCTCATGGGAACAGTCCAGCCCGAACTGCCAAGCCATGTCTTCCCTGGACCGGAAACAAGCTTCCGAGGACCGGTTTCTGGCATTCAGCCGTCTTCAGCCCGGCTTGCTTGAATCCAGTGGCAAAGTGAGCTAGGTACTCAAGTCTGAGCATACTCTGCCACACTTATGGCGGCCAAAAGCGTTACAAAAGGGGGTGGTGATGGACGGAGCATCTGAATCAATCAAACACTCACACCCAGTCAAAAGATCTGGGTTTAATCCATCACCGTTCTTTAGCCCACTCTGCCACCCCAGTTCTGACATGGCTATTTGGAAATCAGTCTGACCCTGTGCCTCATGGGAACAGTCCAGCCCGAACTGCCAAGCCATGTCTTCCCTGGACCGGAAACAAGCTGCCGAGGACCGGTTTCTGGCATTCAAGCTGTCTTCAGCCCGGCTTGCTTGAATCCAGTGGCAAAGTGAGCAAGGGACTCACGTCTGAGCATACCCTGCCACACTTATGGCGGCCAAAAGCATTACAAAAGGGGGTGGTGATGGACGGAGCATCTGAATCAATCAAACACTCACACCCAGTCAAAAGATCTGAGTTTAATCCATCACCGTTCTTTAGCCCACTCTGCCACCCCAGTTCTGACATGGCTATATGCAAATCAGTCTGACCCTGTGCCTCATGGGAACAGTCCAGCCCGAACTGCCAAGCCATGTCTTCCCTGGACCGGAAACAAGCTTCCGAGGACCGGTTTCTGGCATTCAAGCCGTCTTCAGCCCGGCTTGCTTGAATCCAGTGGCAAAGTGAGCAAGGGACTCACGTCTGAGCATACCCTGCCACACTTATGGCGGCCAAAAGCGTTACAAAAGGGGGTGGTGATGGCTGGAGCATCTGAATCAATCAAACATTTACACCCAGTCAAAAGATCTGGGTTTAATCCATCACCGTTCTTTAGCCCACTCTGCCACCCCAGTTCTGACATGGCTATTTGCAAATCAGTCTGACCTTGTGCCTCATGGGAACAGTCCAGCCCGAACTGCCGAGCCATGTCTTCCCTGGACCGGAAACAAGCTTCCGAGGACCGGTTTCTGGCATTCAAGCCGTCTTCAGCCCGGCTTGCTTGAATCCAGTGGCAAAGTGAGCAAGGGACTCACGTCTGAGCATACCCTGCCACACTTATGGCGGCCAAAAGCGTTACAAAAGGGGGTGGTGATGGACGGAGCATCTGAATTAATCAAACACTCACACCCAGTCAAAAGATCTGGGTTTAATCCATCACCGTTCTTTAGCCCACTCTTCCACCCCAGTTCTGACATGGCTATATGCAAATCAGTCTGACCCTTTGCCTCATGGGAACAGTCCAGCCCGAACTGCCAAGCCATGTCTTCCCTGGACCGGAAACAAGCTTTCGAGGATCGGTTTCTGGCATTCAAGCCGTTTTCAGCCCGGCTTGCTTGAATCCAGTGGCAAAGTGAGCAAGGGACTCACGTCTGCCATACTTGAATCCAGTGGCAAAGTGAGCATACCCTGCCACACTTATGGCGGCCAAAAGCATTACAAAAGGGGGTGATGATGGACGGAGCATCTGAATCAATAAAACACTCACACCCAGTCAAAAGATCTGGGTTTAATCCATCACCGTTCCTTAGCCCACTCTTCCACCCCAGTTCTGACATGGCTATATGCAAATCAGTCTGACCCTGTGCCTCATGGGAACAGTCCAGCCCGAACTGCCAAGCCATGTCTTCCCTGGACCCGAAACAAGCTTCCCAGGACCGGTATCTGGCATTCAAGCCGTCTTCAGCCCGGCATGCTTGAATCTAGTGGCAAAGTGAGCAAGGGACTCACGTCTGAGCATACCCTGCCACACTTATGGGGGCCAAAAGCGTTACAAAAGGGGGTGGTGATGGACGGAGCATCTGAATCAATCAAACACTCACACCCAGTCAATAGATCTGGGTTTAATCCATCACCGTTCTTTAGCCCACTCTGCCACCCCAGTTCTGACATGGCTATATGCAAATCAGTCTGACCCTGTGCCTCATGGGAACAGTCCAGCCCGAACTGCCAAGCCATGTCTTCCCTGGACCGGAAACAAGCTTCCGAGGACCGGTTTCTGGCATTCAAGCCGTCTTCAGCCCGGCTTGCTTGAATCCAGTGGCAAAGTGAGCAAGGGACACACGTCTGAGCATACCCTGCTACACTTATGGCGGCCAAAAACGTTACAAAAGGGGGTGGTGATGGACGGAGCATCTGAATCAATCAAACACTCACACCCAGTCAAAAGATCTGGGTTTAATCCATCACCGTTCTTTAGCCCACTCTGCCACCCCAGTTCTGACATGGCTATATGCAAATCAGTCTGACCCTGTGCCTCATGGGAACAGTTCAGCCCGAACTGCCAAGCCATGTCTTCCCTGGACCGGAAACAAGCTTCCGAGGACCGGTTTCAGGCATTCAAGCCGTGTTCAGCCCGGCTTGCTTGAATCCAGTGGCAAAGTGAGCAAGGGATTCACGTCTGAGCATACCCTGCCACACTTATAGCGGCCAAAAGCGTTACAAAAGGGGGTGGTGATGGACGGAGCATCTGAATCAATCAAACACTCACACCCAGTCAAAAGATCTGGGTTTAATCCATCACCGTTCTTTAGCCCACTCTGCCACCCCAGTTCTGACATGGCTATATGCAAATCAGTCTGACCCTGTGCCTCATGGGAACAGTCCAGCCCGAACTGCCAAGCCATGTCTTCCCTGGACCGGAAACAAGCTTCCGAGGACCGGTTTCTGGCATTCAAGCCGTGTTCAGCCCGGCTTGCTTGAATTCAGTGGCAAAGTGAGCAAGGGACTCACGTCTGAGCATACCCTGCCACACTTATGGTGGCCAAAAGCATTACAAAAGGGGGTGGTGATGGACGGACCATCTGAATCAATCAAACACTCACACCCAGTCAAAAGATCTGGGTTTAATCCATCACCGTTCTTTAGCCCACTCTGCCACCCCAGTTCTGACATGGCTATATGCAAATCAGTCTGACCCTGTGCCTCATGGGAACAGTCCAGCCCGAACTGTCAAGCCATGTCTTCCCTGGACCGGAAACAAGCTTCCGAGGACCGGTTTCTGGCATTCAAGCCGTCTTCAGCACGGCTTGCTTGAATCCAGTGGCAAAGTGAGCAAGGGACTCACGTCTGAGCATACCCTGCCACACTTATGGCGGCCAAAAGCGTTACAAAAGGGGGTGGTGATGGCTGGAGCATCTGAATCAATCAAACACTCACACCCAGTCAAAAGATCTGGGTTTAATCCATCACCGTTCTTTAGCCCACTCTGCCACCCCAGTTCTGACATGGCTATTTGCAAATCAGTCTGAACTTGTGCCTCATGGGAACAGTCCAGCCCGAACTGCCGAGCCATGTCTTCCCTGGACCGGAAACAAGCTTCCGAGGACCGGTTTCTGGCATTCAAGCCATCTTCAGCCCGGCTTGCTTGAATCCAGTGGCAAAGTGAGCAAGGGACTCACGTCTGAGCATACCCTGCCACACTTATGGCGGCCAAAAGCGTTACAAAAGAGGGTGGTGATGGATGGAGCATCTGAATCAATCAAACACTCACACCCAGTCAAAAGATCTGGGTTTAATCCATCACCGTTCTTTAGCCCACTCTGCCACCCCAGTTCTGACATGGCTATATGCAAATCAGTCTGACCTTGTGCCTCATGGGAACAGTCCAGCCCGAACTGCCAAGCCATGTCTTCCCTGGACCAGAAACAAGCTTCCGAGGACCGGTTTCTAGCATTCAAGCCATCTTCAGCCCGGCTTGCTTGAATCCAGTGGCAAAGTGAGCAAGGGACTCACGTCTGAGCATACCCTGCCAGACTTATGGCGTCCGAAAGCGTTACAAAAGGGGGTGGTGATGGACGGAGCATCTGAATCAATCAAACACTCACACCCAGTCAAAAGATCTGGGTTTAATCCATCACCGTTCTTTAGCCCACTCTGCCACCCCAGTTCTGACATGGCTATATGCAAATCAGTCTGACCCTGTGCCTCATGGGAACAGTTCAGCCCGAACTGCCAAGCCATGTCTTCCCTGGACCGGAAACAAGCTTCCGAGGACCGGTTTCTGGCATTCAAGCCGTCTTCAGCCCGGCTTGCTTGAATCCAGTGGCAAAGTGAGCAAGGGATTCACGTCTGAGCATACCCTGCCACACTTATAGCAGCCAAAAGCATTACAAAAGGGGGTGGTGATGGACGGAGCATCTGAATCAATCAAACACTCACACCCAGTCAAAAGATCTGGGTTTAATCCATCACCGTTCTTTAGCCCACTCTGCCACCCCAGTTCTGACATGGCTATATGCAAATCAGTCTGACCCTGTGCCTCATGGGAACAGTCCAGCCCGAACTGCCAAGCCATGTCTTCCCTGGACCGGAAACAAGCTTCCGAGGACCGGTTTCTGGCATTCAAGCCGTCTTCAGCCCGGCTTGCTTGAATCCAGTGGCAAAGTGAGCAAGGGACTCACGTCTGAGCATACCCTGCCACACTTATGGCGGCCAAAAGCGTTACAAAAGGGGGTGGTGATGGACGGAGCATCTGAATCAATTAAACACTCACACCCAGTCAAAAGATCTGGGTTTAATCCATCACCGTTCTTTAGCCCACTCTGCCACCCCAGTTCTGACATGGCTATATGCAAATCAGTCTGACCCTGTGACTCATGGGAACAGTTCAGCCGGAACTGCCAAGCCATGTCTTACCTGGACCGGAAACAAGCTTCCGAGGACTGGTTTCTGGCATTCTAGCCGTCTTCAGCCCGGCTTGCTTGAATCCAGTGGCAAAGTGAGCAAGGGATTCACGTCTGAGCATACCCTGCCACACTTATGGCGGCCAAAAGCGTTACAAAAGGGGGTGGTGATGGACGGAGCATCTGAATCACTCAAACACTCACACCCAGTCAAAAGATCTGGCTTTAATCCATCACCGTTCTTTAGCCCACTCTTCCATCCCAGTTCTGACATGGCTATATGCAAATCAGTCTGACCCTGTGCCTCATGGGAACAGTCTAGCCAGAACTGCCAAGCCATGTCTTCCCTGGACCGGAAACAAGCTTCCGAGGACCGGTTTCTGGCATTCAAGCCGTCTTCAGCCCGCCTTGCTTGAATCCAGTGGCAAAGTGAGCAAGGGATTCACGTCTGAGCATACCCTGCCACACTTATGGCGGCCAAAAGCGTTACAAAAGGGGGTGGTGATGGACGGAGCATCTGAATCAATCAAACACTCACACCCAGTCAAAAGATCTGGGTTTAATCCATCACCGTTCTTTAGCCCACTCTTTCACCCCAGTTCTGACATGGCTATATGCAAATCAGTCTGACCCTGTGCCTCATGGGAACAGTCCAGCCCGAACTGCCAAGCCATGTCTTCCCTGGACCGGAAACAAGCTTTCGAGGATCGGTTTCTGGCATTCAAGCCGTTTTCAGCCCGGCTTGCTTGAATCCAGTGGCAAAGTGAGCAAGGGACTCACGTCTGCCACACTTGAGTCCAGTGGCAAAGTGAGCATACCCTGCCACACTTATGGCGGCCAAAAGCATTACAAAAGGGGGTGGTGATGGACGGAGCATCTGAATCAAAAAAACACTCACACCCAGTCAAAAGATCTGGGTTTAATCCATCACCGTTCCTTAGCCCACTCTTCCACCCCAGTTCTGACATGGCTATATGCAAATCAGTCTGACCCTGTGCCTCATAGGAACAGTCCAGCCTGAACTGCCAAGCCATGTCTTCCCTGGACCCGAAACAAGCTTCCGAGGACCGGTATCTGGCATTCAAGCCGTCTTCAGTCCGGCATGCTTGAATCCAGTGGCAAAGTGAGCAAGGGACTCACGTCTGAGCATACCCTGCCACACTTATGGGGGCCAAAAGCGTTACAAAAGGGGGTGGTGATGGACGGAGCATCTGAATCAATCAAACACTCACACCCAGTCAATAGATCTGGGTTTAATCCATCACCGTTCTTTAGCCCACTCTGCCACCCCAGTTCTGACATGGCTATATGCAAATCAGTCTGGCCCTGTGCCTCATGGGAACAGTCCAGCCCGAACTGCCAAGCCATGTCTTCCCTGGACCGGAAACAAGCTTCCGAGGACCGGTTTCTGGCATTCAAGCCGTCTTCAGCCCGGCTTGCTTGAATCCAGTGGCAAAGTGAGCAAGGGATTCACGTCTGAGCATACCCTGCCACACTTATGGCGGCCAAAAGCGTTACAAAAGGGGGTGGTGATGGACGGAGCATCTGAATCAATCAAACACTCACACCCATTCAAAAGATCTGGCTTTAATCCATCACCGTTCTTTAGCCCACTCTTCCACCCCAGTTCTGACATGGCTATATGCAAATCAGTCTGACCCTGTGCCTCATGGGAACAGTCCAGCCAGAACTGCCAAGCCATGTCTTCCCTGGACCGGAAACAAGCTTCCGAGGACCGGTTTCTGGCATTCAAGCCGTCTTCAGCCCGGCTTGCTTGAATCCAGTGGCAAAGTGAGCAAGGGACTCACGTCTGAGCATACCCTGCCACACTTATGGCGGCCAAAAGCGTTACAAAAGGGGGTGGTGATGGACGGAGCATCTGAATCAATCAAACACTCACACCCAGTCAAAAGATCTGGGATTAATACATCACCGTTCTTTAGCCCACTCTGCCACCCCAGTTCTGACATGGCTATATGCAAATCAGTCTCACCCTGTGCCTCATGGGAACAGTCCAGCCCGAACTGCCAAGCCATGTCTTCCCTGGACCGGAAACAAGCTTCCGAGGACCGGTTTCTGGCATTCAAGCCGTCTTCAGCCCGGCTTGCTTGAATCCAGTGGCAAAGTGAGCAAGGGACTCACGTCTGAGCATACCCTGCCACACTTATGGCGGCCAAAAGCGTTACAAAAGGGGGTGGTGATGGATGGAGCATCTGAATCAATCAAACATTCACACCCAGTCAAAAGATCTGGGTTTAATCCATCACCGTTCTTTAGCCCACTCTGCCACCCCAGTTCTGACATGGCTATATGCAAATCAGTCTGACCCTGTGCCTCATGGGAACAGTCCAGCCCGAACTGCCAAGCCATGTCTTCCCTGGACCGGAAACAAGCTTCCGAGGACCGGTTTCTGGCATTCAAGCCGTCTTCAGCCCGGCTTGCTTGAATCCAGTGGCAAAGTGAGCAAGGGACACGCGTCTGAGCATACCCTGCTACACTTATGGCGGCCAAAAACGTTACAAAAGGGGGTGGTGATGGACGGAGCATCTGAATCAATCAAACACTCACACCCAGTCAAAAGATCTGGGTTTAATCCATCACCGTTCTTTAGCCCACTCTGCCACCCCAGTTCTGACATGGCTATATGCAAATCAGTCTGACCCTGTGCCTCATGGGAACAGTTCAGCCCGAACTGCCAAGCCATGTCTTCCCTGGACCGGAAACAAGCTTCCGAGGACCGGTTTCAGGCATTCAAGCCGTGTTCAGCCTGGCTTGCTTGAATCCAGTGGCAAAGTGAGCAAGGGATTCACGTCTGAGCATACCCTGCCACACTTATAGCGGCCAAAAGCGTTACAAAAGGGGGTGGTGATGGACGGAGCATCTGAATCAATCAAACACTCACACCCAGTCAAAAGATCTGGGTTTAATCCATCACCGTTCTTTAGCCCACTCTGCCACCCCAGTTCTGACATGGCTATATGCAAATCAGTCTGACCCTGTGCCTCATGGGAACAGTCCAGCCCGAACTGCCAAGCCATGTCTTCCCTGGACCGGAAACAAGCTTCCGAGGACCGGTTTCTGGCATTCAAGCCGTGTTCAGCCCGGCTTGCTTGAATTCAGTGGCAAAGTGAGCAAGGGACTCACGTCTGAGCATACCCTGCCACACTTATGGTGGCCAAAAGCGTTACAAAAGGGGGTGGTGATGGACGGAGCATCTGAATCAATCAAACACTCACACCCAGTCAAAAGATCTGGGTTTAATCCATCACCGTTCTTTAGCCCACTCTGCCACCCCAGTTCTGACATGGCTATATGCAAATCAGTCTGACCCTGTGCCTCATGGGAACAGTCCAGCCCGAACTGCCAAGCCATGTCTTCCCTGGACCGGAAACAAGCTTCCGAGGTCCGGTTTCTGGCATTGAAGCCGTCTTCAGCCCGGCTTGCTTGAATCCAGTGGCAAAGTGAGCAAGGGACTCACGTCTGAGCATACCCTGCCACACTTATAGCGGCCAAAAGCGTTACAAAAGGGGGTGGTGATGGATGGAGCATCTGAATCAATCAAACACTCACACCCAGTCAAAAGATCTGGGTTTAATCCATCACCGTTCTTTAGCCCACTCTGCCACCCCAGTTCTGACATGGCTATATGCAAATCATTCTGACCCTGTGCCTCATGGGAACAGTCCAGCCCGAACTGCCAAGCCATGTCTTCCCTGGACCGGAAACAAGCTTCCGAGGACCGGTTTCTGGCATTCAAGCCGTCTTCAGCCCGGCTTGCTTGAATCCAGTGGCAAAGTGAGCAAGGGACTCACGTCTGAGCATACCCTGCCACACTTATGGCGGCCAAAAGCGTTACAAAAGGGGGTGGTGACGGACGGAGCATCTGAATCAATCAAACACTCACACCCAGTCAAAAGATCTGGGTTTAATCCATCACCGTTCTTTAGCCCACTCTGCCACCCCAGTTCTGACATGGCTATATGCAAATCAGTCTGACCCTGTGCCTCATGGGAACAGTCCAGCCCGAACTGCCAAGCCATGTCTTCCCTGGACCGGAAACAAGCTTCCGAGGACCGGTTTCTGGCATTCAAGCCGTCTTCAGCCCGGCTTGCTTGAATCCAGTGGCAAAGTGAGCAAGGGACTCACGTCTGAGCATACCCTGCCACACTTATGGCGGCCAAAAGCGTTACAAAAGGGGGTGGTGATGGACGGAGCATCTGAATCAATCAAACACTCACACCCAGTCAAAAGATCTGGGTTTAATCCATCACCGTTCTTTAGCCCACTCTGCCACCCCAGTTCTGACATGGCTATATGCAAATCAGTGTGACCCTGTGCCTCATGGGAACAGTCCAGCCCGAACTGCCAAGCCATGTCTTCCCTGGACCGGAAACAAGCTTCCGAGGACCGGTTTCTGGCATTCAAGCTGTCTTCAGCCCGGCTTGCTTGAATCCAGTGGCAAAGTGAGCAAGGGACTCACGTCTGAGCATACCCTGCCACACTTATGGCAGCCAAAAGCGTTACAAAAGGGGTGGTGATGGACGAAGCATCTGAAACAATCAAACACTCACACCCAGTCAAAAGATCTGGGTTTAATCCATCACCGTTCTTTAGCCCACTCTGCCACCCCAGTTCTGACATGGCTATATGCAAATCAGTCTGACCCTGTGCCTCATGGGAACAGTCCAGCCCGAACTGCCAAGCCATGTCTTCTCTGGACCGGAAACAAGCTTCCGAGGACTGGTTTCTGGCATTCAAGCCGTCTTCAGCTCGGCTTGCTTGAATCCAGTGGCAAAGTGATCAAGGGACTCACGTCTGAGCATACCCTGCCACACTTATGGCGGCCAAAAGCGTTACAAAAGGGGGTGGTGATGGACGGAGCATCTGAATCAATCAAACACTCACACCTGGGTTTAATCCATCACCGTTCTTTAGCCCACTCTGCCACCCCACTTCTGACATGGCTATATGCAAATCAGTCTGACCCTGTGCCTCATGGGAACAGTCCAGCCCGAACTGCCAAGCCATGTCTTCCCTGGACCGGAAACAAGCTTCCGAGGACCGGTTTCTGGCATTCAAGCCGTCTTCAGCCCGGCTTGCTTGAATCCAGTGGCAAAGTGAGCAAGGTACTCACGTCTGAGCATACCCTGCCACACTTATGGAGGCCAAAAGCGTTACAAAAGGGAGTGGTGATGGACGGAGCATCTGAATCAATCAAACGTTCACACCCAGTCAAAAGATCTGGGTTTAATCCATCACCGTTCTTTAGCCCACTCTGCCACCCCAGTTCTGACATGACTATTTGCAAATCAGTCTGACCCTGTGCCTCATGGGAACAGTCCAGCCCGAACTGCCAAGCCATGTCTTCCGAGGACCGGAAACAAGCTTCCAAGGACCGGTTTCTGGCATTCAAGCCGTCTTCAGCCCGGCTTGCTTGAATCCAGTGGCAAAGTGAGCAAGGGACTCACGTCTGAGCATACCCTGCCACACTTATGGCGGCCAAAAGCATTACAAAAGGGGGTGGTGATGGACGGAGCATCTGAATCAATCAAACACTCACACCCAGTCAAAAGATCTGAGTTTAATCCAGCACCGTTCTTTAGCCCACTCTGCCACCCCAGTTCTGACATGGCTATATGCAAATCAGTCTGACCCTGTGCCTCATGGGAACAGTCCAGCCCGAACTGCCAAGCCATGTCTTCCCTGGAATGGAAACAAGCTTCCGAGGACCGGTTTCTGGCATTCAAGCCGTCTTCAGCCCGGCTTGCTTGAATCCAGTGGCAAAGTGAGCTAGGTACTCACGTCTGAGCATACTCTGCCACACTTATGGCGGCCAAAAGCGTTACAAAAGGGGGTGGTGATGGGCGGAGCATCTGAATCAATCAAACACTCACACCCAGTCAAAAGATCTGGGTTTAATCCATCACCGTTCTTTAGCCCACTCTGCCACCCCAGTTCTGACATGGCTATTTGCAAATCAGTCTGACCCTGTGCCTCATGGGAACAGTCCAGCCCGAACTGCCAAGCCATGTCTTCCCTGGACCGGAAACAAGCTGCCGAGGACCGGTTTCTGGCATTCAAGCCGTCTTCAGCCCGGCTTGCTTGAATCCAGTGGCAAAGTGAGCAAGGGACTCACGTCTGAGCATACCCTGCCACACTTATGGCAGCCAAAAGCGTTACAAAAGGGGGTGGTGATGGACGGAGCATCTGAATCAATCAAACACTCACACCCAGTCAAAAGATCTGGGTTTAATCCATCACCGTTCTTTAGCCCACTCTGCCACCCCAGTTCTGACATGGCTATATGCAAATCAGTCTGACCCTGTGCCTCATGGGAACAGTCCAGCCCGAACTGCCGAGCCATGTCTTCCCTGGACCGGAAACAAGCTTCCGAGGACCGGTTTCTGGCATTCAAGCCGTCTTCAGCCCTTCTTGCTTGAATCCAGTGGCAAAGTGAGCAAGGGACTCACGTCTGAGCATACCCTGCCACACTTATGGCGGCCAAAAGCGTTACAAAAGAGTGCGGTGATGGATGGAGCATCTGAATCAATCAAACACTCACACCCAGTCGAAAGATTTGGGTTTAATCCATCACCGTTCTTTAGCCCACTCTGCCACCCCAGTTCTGACATGGCTATATGCAAATCAGTCTGACCCTGTGCCTCATGGGAACAGTCCAGCCCGAACTGCCAAGCCATGTCTTCCTCGGACCGGAAACAAGCTTCCGAGGACCGGTTTCTGGCATTCAAGCCGTCTTCAGCCCGGCTTGCTTGAATCCAGTGGCAAAGTGAGCAAGGGACTCACGTGATGGACGGAGCATCTGAATCAATCAAACGTTCACACCCAGTCAAAAGATCTGGGTTTAATCCATCACCGTTCTTTAGCCCACTCTGCCACCCCAGTTCTGACATGACTATTTGCAAATCAGTCTGACCCTGTGCCTCATGGGAACAGTCCAGCCCGAACTGCCAAGCCATGTCTTCCTCGGACCGGAAACAAGCTTCCGAGGACCGGTTTCTGGCATTCAAGCCGTCTTCAGCCCGGCTTGCTTGAATCCAGTGGCAAAGTGAGCAAGGGACTCACGTCTGAGCATACCCTGCCACACTTATGGCGGCCAAAAGCATTACAAAAGGGGGTGGTGATGGACGGAGCATCTGAATCAATCAAACACTCACACCCAGTCAAAAGATCTGAGTTTAATCCATCACCGTTCTTTAGCCCACTCTGCCACCCCAGTTCTGACATGGCTATATGCAAATCAGTCTGACCCTGTGCCTCATGGGAACAGTCCAGCCCGAACTGCCAAGCCATGTCTTCCCTGGACCGGAAACAAGCTTCCGAGGACCGGTTTCTGGCATTCAAGCCGTCTTCAGCCCGGCTTGCTTGAATCCAGTGGCAAAGTGAGCTAGGTACTCAAGTCTGAGCATACTCTGCCACACTTATGGCGGCCAAAAGCGTTACAAAAGGGGGTGGTGATGGACGGAGCATCTGAATCAATCAAACACTCACACCCAGTCAAAAGATCTGGGTTTAATCCATCACCGTTCTTTAGCCCACTCTGCCACCCCAGTTCTGACATGGCTATTTGGAAATCAGTCTGACCCTGTGCCTCATGGGAACAGTCCAGCCCGAACTGCCAAGCCATGTCTTCCCTGGACCGGAAACAAGCTGCCGAGGACCGGTTTCTGGCATTCAAGCTGTCTTCAGCCCGGCTTGCTTGAATCCAGTGGCAAAGTGAGCAAGGGACTCACGTCTGAGCATACCCTGCCACACTTATGGCGGCCAAAAGCATTACAAAAGGGGGTGGTGATGGACGGAGCATCTGAATCAATCAAACACTCACACCCAGTCAAAAGATCTGAGTTTAATCCATCACCGTTCTTTAGCCCACTCTGCCACCCCAGTTCTGACATGGCTATATGCAAATCAGTCTGACCCTGTGCCTCATGGGAACAGTCCAGCCCGAACTGCCAAGCCATGTCTTCCCTGGACCGGAAACAAGCTTCCGAGGACCGGTTTCTGGCATTCAAGCCGTCTTCAGCCCGGCTTGCTTGAATCCAGTGGCAAAGTGAGCAAGGGACTCACGTCTGAGCATACCCTGCCACACTTATGGCGGCCAAAAGCGTTACAAAAGGGGGTGGTGATGGCTGGAGCATCTGAATCAATCAAACATTTACACCCAGTCAAAAGATCTGGGTTTAATCCATCACCGTTCTTTAGCCCACTCTGCCACCCCAGTTCTGACATGGCTATTTGCAAATCAGTCTGACCTTGTGCCTCATGGGAACAGTCCAGCCCGAACTGCCGAGCCATGTCTTCCCTGGACCGGAAACAAGCTTCCGAGGACCGGTTTCTGGCATTCAAGCCGTCTTCAGCCCTTCTTGCTTGAATCCAGTGGCAAAGTGAGCAAGGGACTCACGTCTGAGCATACCCTGCCACACTTATGGCGGCCAAAAGCGTTACAAAAGAGGGTGGTGATGGACGGAGCATCTGAATCAATCAAACACTCACACCCAGTCAAAAGATCTGGGTTTAATCCATCACCGTTCTTTAGCCTACTCTGCCACCCCAGTTCTGACATGGCTATATGCAAATCAGTCTGACCCTGTGCCTCATGGGAACAGTCCAGCCCGAACTGCCAAGCCATGTCTTCCCTGGACCGGAAACAAGCTTCCGAGGACCGGTTTCTGGCATTCAAGCCGTCTTCAGCCCGGCTTGCTTGAATCCAGTGGCAAAGTGAGCAAAAGGACTCACGTCTGAGCATACCCTGCCACACTTATGGTGGCCAAAAGCGTTACAAAAGGGGGTGGTGATGGCTGGAGCATCTGAATCAATCAAACATTCACACCCAGTCAAAAGATCTGGGTTTAATCCATCACCGTTCTTTAGCCCACTCTGCCACCCCAGTTCTGACATGGCTATTTGCAAATCAGTCTGACCTTGTGCCTCATGGGAACAGTCCAGCCCGAACTGCTGAGCCATGTCTTCCCTGGACCGGAAACAAGCTTCCGAGGACCGGTTTCTGGCATTCAAGCCGTCTTCAGCCCTTCTTGCTTGAATCCAGTGGCAAAGTGAGCAAGGGACTCACGTCTGAGCATACCCTGCCACACTTATGGCGGCCAAAAGCGTTACAAAAGAGTGTGGTGATGGATGGAGCATCTGAATCAATCAAACACTCACACCCAGTCGAAAGATTTGGGTTTAATCCATCACCGTTCTTTAGCCCACTCTGCCACCCCAGTTCTGACATGGCTATATGCAAATCAGTCTGACCCTGTGCCTCATGGGAACAGTCCAGCCCGAACTGCCAAGCCATGTCTTCCCTGGACCGGAAACAAGCTCATGAGGACCGGTTTCTGGCATTCAAGCCGTCTTCAGCCCGGCTTGCTTGAATCCTGTGGCAAAGTGAGCAAGGGATTCACGTCTGAGCATACCCTGCCACACTTATGGCGGCCAAAAGCGTTACAAAAGGGGGTGGTGATGGACGGAGCATCTGAATCAATCAAACACTCACACCCAGTCAAAAGATCTGGGTTTAATCCATCACCGTTCTTTAGCCCACTCTCCCACCCCAGTTCTGACATGGCTATGTGCAAATCAGTCTGACCCTGTGCCTCATGGGAACAGTCCAGCCCGAACTGCCAAGCCATGTCTTCCCTGGACCGGAAACAAGCTTCCGAGGACCGGTTTCTGGCATTCAAGCCGTCTTCAGCCCGGCTTGCTTGAATCCAGTGGCAAAGTGAGCAAGGGACTCACGTCTGAGCATACCCTGCCACACTTATGGCGGCCAAAAGCGTTACAAAAGAGGGTGGTGATGGATGGAGCATCTGAATCAATCAAACACTCACACCCAGTCAAAAGATCTGGGTTTAATCCATCACCGTTCTTTAGCCCACTCTGCCACCCCAGTTCTGACATGGCTATATGCAAATCAGTGTGACACTGTGCCTCATGGGAACAGTCCAGCCCGAACTGCCAAGCCATGTCTTTCCTGGACCGGAAACAAGCTTCCGAGGACCGGTTTCTGGCATTCAAGCCGTCTTCAGCCTGGCTTGCTTGAATCCAGTGGCAAAGTGAGCAAGGGACTCACGTCTGAGCATACCCTGCCACACTTATGGCGGCCAAAAGCGTTACAAAAGGGGGTGGTGATGGACGGAGCATCTGAATCAATCAAACACTCACACCCAGTCAAAAGATCTGGGTTTAATCCATCACCGTTCTTTAGCCTACTCTGCCACCCCAGTTCTGACATGGCTATATGCAAATCAGTCTGACCCTGTGCCTCATGGGAACAGTCCAGCCCGAACTGCCAAGCCATGTCTTCCCTGGACCGGAAACAAGCTTCCGAGGACCGGTTTCTGGCATTCAAGCCGTCTTCAGCCCGGCTTGCTTGAATCCAGTGGCAAAGTGAGCAAAAGGACTCACGTCTGAGCATACCCTGCCACACTTATGGTGGCCAAAAGCGTTACAAAAGGGGGTGGTGATGGCTGGAGCATCTGAATCAATCAAACATTCACACCCAGTCAAAAGATCTGGGTTTAATCCATCACCGTTCTTTAGCCCACTCTGCCACCCCAGTTCTGACATGGCTATTTGCAAATCAGTCTGACCTTGTGCCTCATGGGAACAGTCCAGCCCGAACTGCCGAGCCATGTCTTCCCTGGACCGGAAACAAGCTTCCGAGGACCGGTTTCTGGCATTCAAGCCGTCTTCAGCCCTTCTTGCTTGAATCCAGTGGCAAAGTGAGCAAGGGACTCACGTCTGAGCATACCCTGCCACACTTATGGCGGCCAAAAGCGTTACAAAAGAGTGTGGTGATGGATGGAGCATCTGAATCAATCAAACACTCACACCCAGTCGAAAGATTTGGGTTTAATCCATCACCGTTCTTTAGCCCACTCTGCCACCCCAGTTCTGACATGGCTATATGCAAATCAGTCTGACCCTGTGCCTCATGGGAACAGTCCAGCCCGAACTGCCAAGCCATGTCTTCCCTGGACCGGAAACAAGCTCATGAGGACCGGTTTCTGGCATTCAAGCCGTCTTCAGCCCGGCTTGCTTGAATCCTGTGGCAAAGTGAGCAAGGGATTCACGTCTGAGCATACCCTGCCACACTTATGGCGGCCAAAAGCGTTACAAAAGGGGGTGGTGATGGACGGAGCATCTGAATAAATCAAACACTCACACCCAGTCAAAAGATCTGGGTTTAATCCATCACCGTTCTTTAGCCCACTCTCCCACCCCAGTTCTGACATGGCTATGTGCAAATCAGTCTGACCCTGTGCCTCATGGGAACAGTCCAGCCCGAACTGCCAAGCCATGTCTTCCCTGGACCGGAAACAAGCTTCCGAGGACCGGTTTCTGGCATTCAAGCCGTCTTCAGCCCGGCTTGCTTGAATCCAGTGGCAAAGTGAGCAAGGGACTCACGTCTGAGCATACCCTGCCACACTTATGGCGGCCAAAAGCGTTACAAAAGAGGGTGGTGATGGATGGAGCATCTGAATCAATCAAACACTCACACCCAGTCAAAAGATCTGGGTTTAATCCATCACCGTTCTTTAGCCCACTCTGCCACCCCAGTTCTGACATGGCTATATGCAAATCAGTGTGACACTGTGCCTCATGGGAACAGTCCAGCCCGAACTGCCAAGCCATGTCTTTCCTGGACCGGAAACAAGCTTCCGAGGACCGGTTTCTGGCATTCAAGCTGTCTTCAGCCCGGCTTGCTTGAATCCAGTGGCAAAGTGAGCAAGGGACTCACGTCTGAGCATACCCTGCCACACTTATGGCGGCCAAAAGCGTTACAAAAGGGGGTGGTGATGGACGAAGCATCTGAAACAATCAAACACTCACACCCAGTCAATAGATCTGGGTTTAATCCATCACCGTTCTTTAGCCCACTCTGCCACCCCAGTTCTGACATGGCTATATGCAAATCAGTCTGACCCTGTGCCTCATGGGAACAGTCCAGCCCGAACTGCCAAGCCATGTCTTCTCTGTACCGGAAACAAGCTTCCGAGGACTGGTTTCTGGCATTCAAGCCGTCTTCAGCCCGGCTTGCTTGAATCCAGTGGCAAAGTGATCAAGGGACTCACGTCTGAGCATACCCTGCCACACTTATGGCGGCCAAAAGCGTTACAAAAGGGGGGGGTGATGGACGGAGCATCTGAATCAATCAAACACTCACACCCAGTCAAAAGATCTGGGTTTAATCCATCACCGTTCTTTAGCCCACTCTGCCACCCCAGTACTGACATGGCTATTTGCAAATCAGTCTGACCCTGTGCCTCATGGGAACAGTCCAGCCCGAACTGCCAAGCCATGTCTTCCTCGGACCGGAAACAAGCTTCCGAGGACCGGTTTCTGGCATTCAAGCCGTCTTCAGCCCGGCTTGCTTGAATCCAGTGGCAAAGTGAGCAAGGGGCTCACGTCTGAGCATACCCTGCCACACTTATGGCGGCCAAAAGCATTACAAAAGGGGGTGGTGATGGACGGAGCATCTGAATCAATCAAACACTCACACCCAGTCAAAAGATCTGACTTTAATCCATCACCGTTCTTTAGCCCACTCTGCCACCCCAGTTCTGACATGGCTATATGCAAATCAGTCTGACCCTGTGCCTCATGGGAACAGTCCAGCCCGAACCGCCAAGCCATGTCTTCCCTGGACCGGAAACAAGCTTCCGAGGACCGGTTTCTGGCATTCAAGCCGTCTTCAGCCCGGCTTGCTTGAATCCAGTGGCAAAGTGAGCTAGGTACTCACGTCTGAGCATACCCTGCCACACTTATGGCGGCCGAAAGCGTTACAAAAGGGGGTGGTGATGGACGGAGCATCTGAATCAATCAAACACTCACACCCAGTCAAAAGATCTGGGTTTAATCCATCACTGTTCTTTAGCCCACTCTGCCACCCCAGTTCTGACATGGCTATTTGCAAATCAGTCTGACCCTGTGCCTCATGGGAACAGTCCTGCCCGAACTGCCAAGCCATGTCCTCCCTGGACCGGAAACAAGCTGCCGAGGACCGGTTTCTGGCATTCAAGCCGTCTTCAGCCCGGCTTGCTTGAATCCAGTGGCAAAGTGAGCAAGGGACTCACGTCTGAGCATACCCTGCCACACTTATGGCGGCCAAAAGCATTACAAAAGGGGGTGGTGATGGACGGAGCATCTGAATCAATCAAACACTCACACCCAGTCAAAAGATCTGAGTTTAATCCATCACCGTTCTTTAGCCCACTCTGCCACCCCAGTTCTGACATGGCTATATGCAAATCAGTCTGACCCTGTGCCTCATGGGAACAGTCCAGCCCGAACTGCCAAGCCATGTCTTCCCTGGACCGGAAACAAGCTTCCGAGGACCGGTTTCTGGCATTCAAGCCGTCTTCAGCCCGGCTTGCTTGAATCCAGTGGCAAAGTGAGCAAGGGACTCACGTCTGAGCATACCCTGCCACACTTATGGCGGCCAAAAGCGTTACAAAAGGGGGTGGTGATGGCTGGAGCATCTGAATCAATCAAACATTTACACCCAGTCAAAAGATCTGGGTTTAATCCATCACCGTTCTTTAGCCCACTCTGCCACCCCAGTTCTGACATGGCTATTTGCAAATCAGTCTGACCTTGTGCCTCATGGGAACAGTCCAGCCCGAACTGCCGAGCCATGTCTTCCCTGGACCGGAAACAAGCTTCCGAGGACCGGTTTCTGGCATTCAAGCCGTCTTCAGCCCTTCTTGCTTGAATCCAGTGGCAAAGTGAGCAAGGGACTCACGTCTGAGCATACCCTGCCACACTTATGGCGGCCAAAAGCGTTACAAAAGAGGGTGGTGATGGACGGAGCATCTGAATCAATCAAACACTCACACCCAGTCAAAAGATCTGGGTTTAATCCATCACCGTTCTTTAGCCTACTCTGCCACCCCAGTTCTGACATGGCTATATGCAAATCAGTCTGACCCTGTGCCTCATGGGAACAGTCCAGCCCGAACTGCCAAGCCATGTCTTCCCTGGACCGGAAACAAGCTTCCGAGGACCGGTTTCTGGCATTCAAGCCGTCTTCAGCCCGGCTTGCTTGAATCCAGTGGCAAAGTGAGCAAAAGGACTCACGTCTGAGCATACCCTGCCACACTTATGGTGGCCAAAAGCGTTACAAAAGGGGGTGGTGATGGCTGGAGCATCTGAATCAATCAAACATTCACACCCAGTCAAAAGATCTGGGTTTAATCCATCACCGTTCTTTAGCCCACTCTGCCACCCCAGTTCTGACATGGCTATTTGCAAATCAGTCTGACCTTGTGCCTCATGGGAACAGTCCAGCCCGAACTGCCGAGCCATGTCTTCCCTGGACCGGAAACAAGCTTCCGAGGACCGGTTTCTGGCATTCAAGCCGTCTTCAGCCCTTCTTGCTTGAATCCAGTGGCAAAGTGAGCAAGGGACTCACGTCTGAGCATACCCTGCCACACTTATGGCGGCCAAAAGCGTTACAAAAGAGTGTGGTGATGGATGGAGCATCTGAATCAATCAAACACTCACACCCAGTCGAAAGATTTGGGTTTAATCCATCACCGTTCTTTAGCCCACTCTGCCACCCCAGTTCTGACATGGCTATATGCAAATCAGTCTGACCCTGTGCCTCATGGGAACAGTCCAGCCCGAACTGCCAAGCCATGTCTTCCCTGGACCGGAAACAAGCTCATGAGGACCGGTTTCTGGCATTCAAGCCGTCTTCAGCCCGGCTTGCTTGAATCCTGTGGCAAAGTGAGCAAGGGATTCACGTCTGAGCATACCCTGCCACACTTATGGCGGCCAAAAGCGTTACAAAAGGGGGTGGTGATGGACGGAGCATCTGAATCAATCAAACACTCACACCCAGTCAAAAGATCTGGGTTTAATCCATCACCGTTCTTTAGCCCACTCTCCCACCCCAGTTCTGACATGGCTATGTGCAAATCAGTCTGACCCTGTGCCTCATGGGAACAGTCCAGCCCGAACTGCCAAGCCATGTCTTCCCTGGACCGGAAACAAGCTTCCGAGGACCGGTTTCTGGCATTCAAGCCGTCTTCAGCCCGGCTTGCTTGAATCCAGTGGCAAAGTGAGCAAGGGACTCACGTCTGAGCATACCCTGCCACACTTATGGCGGCCAAAAGCGTTACAAAAGAGGGTGGTGATGGATGGAGCATCTGAATCAATCAAACACTCACACCCAGTCAAAAGATCTGGGTTTAATCCATCACCGTTCTTTAGCCCACTCTGCCACCCCAGTTCTGACATGGCTATATGCAAATCAGTGTGACACTGTGCCTCATGGGAACAGTCCAGCCCGAACTGCCAAGCCATGTCTTTCCTGGACCGGAAACAAGCTTCCGAGGACCGGTTTCTGGCATTCAAGCCGTCTTCAGCCTGGCTTGCTTGAATCCAGTGGCAAAGTGAGCAAGGGACTCACGTCTGAGCATACCCTGCCACACTTATGGCGGCCAAAAGCGTTACAAAAGGGGGTGGTGATGGACGGAGCATCTGAATCAATCAAACACTCACACCCAGTCAAAAGATCTGGGTTTAATCCATCACCGTTCTTTAGCCTACTCTGCCACCCCAGTTCTGACATGGCTATATGCAAATCAGTCTGACCCTGTGCCTCATGGGAACAGTCCAGCCCGAACTGCCAAGCCATGTCTTCCCTGGACCGGAAACAAGCTTCCGAGGACCGGTTTCTGGCATTCAAGCCGTCTTCAGCCCGGCTTGCTTGAATCCAGTGGCAAAGTGAGCAAAAGGACTCACGTCTGAGCATACCCTGCCACACTTATGGTGGCCAAAAGCGTTACAAAAGGGGGTGGTGATGGCTGGAGCATCTGAATCAATCAAACATTCACACCCAGTCAAAAGATCTGGGTTTAATCCATCACCGTTCTTTAGCCCACTCTGCCACCCCAGTTCTGACATGGCTATTTGCAAATCAGTCTGACCTTGTGCCTCATGGGAACAGTCCAGCCCGAACTGCCGAGCCATGTCTTCCCTGGACCGGAAACAAGCTTCCGAGGACCGGTTTCTGGCATTCAAGCCGTCTTCAGCCCTTCTTGCTTGAATCCAGTGGCAAAGTGAGCAAGGGACTCACGTCTGAGCATACCCTGCCACACTTATGGCGGCCAAAAGCGTTACAAAAGAGTGTGGTGATGGATGGAGCATCTGAATCAATCAAACACTCACACCCAGTCGAAAGATTTGGGTTTAATCCATCACCGTTCTTTAGCCCACTCTGCCACCCCAGTTCTGACATGGCTATATGCAAATCAGTCTGACCCTGTGCCTCATGGGAACAGTCCAGCCCGAACTGCCAAGCCATGTCTTCCCTGGACCGGAAACAAGCTCATGAGGACCGGTTTCTGGCATTCAAGCCGTCTTCAGCCCGGCTTGCTTGAATCCTGTGGCAAAGTGAGCAAGGGATTCACGTCTGAGCATACCCTGCCACACTTATGGCGGCCAAAAGCGTTACAAAAGGGGGTGGTGATGGACGGAGCATCTGAATAAATCAAACACTCACACCCAGTCAAAAGATCTGGGTTTAATCCATCACCGTTCTTTAGCCCACTCTCCCACCCCAGTTCTGACATGGCTATGTGCAAATCAGTCTGACCCTGTGCCTCATGGGAACAGTCCAGCCCGAACTGCCAAGCCATGTCTTCCCTGGACCGGAAACAAGCTTCCGAGGACCGGTTTCTGGCATTCAAGCCGTCTTCAGCCCGGCTTGCTTGAATCCAGTGGCAAAGTGAGCAAGGGACTCACGTCTGAGCATACCCTGCCACACTTATGGCGGCCAAAAGCGTTACAAAAGAGGGTGGTGATGGATGGAGCATCTGAATCAATCAAACACTCACACCCAGTCAAAAGATCTGGGTTTAATCCATCACCGTTCTTTAGCCCACTCTGCCACCCCAGTTCTGACATGGCTATATGCAAATCAGTGTGACACTGTGCCTCATGGGAACAGTCCAGCCCGAACTGCCAAGCCATGTCTTTCCTGGACCGGAAACAAGCTTCCGAGGACCGGTTTCTGGCATTCAAGCTGTCTTCAGCCCGGCTTGCTTGAATCCAGTGGCAAAGTGAGCAAGGGACTCACGTCTGAGCATACCCTGCCACACTTATGGCGGCCAAAAGCGTTACAAAAGGGGGTGGTGATGGACGAAGCATCTGAAACAATCAAACACTCACACCCAGTCAATAGATCTGGGTTTAATCCATCACCGTTCTTTAGCCCACTCTGCCACCCCAGTTCTGACATGGCTATATGCAAATCAGTCTGACCCTGTGCCTCATGGGAACAGTCCAGCCCGAACTGCCAAGCCATGTCTTCTCTGTACCGGAAACAAGCTTCCGAGGACTGGTTTCTGGCATTCAAGCCGTCTTCAGCCCGGCTTGCTTGAATCCAGTGGCAAAGTGATCAAGGGACTCACGTCTGAGCATACCCTGCCACACTTATGGCGGCCAAAAGCGTTACAAAAGGGGGGGGTGATGGACGGAGCATCTGAATCAATCAAACACTCACACCCAGTCAAAAGATCTGGGTTTAATCCATCACCGTTCTTTAGCCCACTCTGCCACCCCAGTACTGACATGGCTATTTGCAAATCAGTCTGACCCTGTGCCTCATGGGAACAGTCCAGCCCGAACTGCCAAGCCATGTCTTCCTCGGACCGGAAACAAGCTTCCGAGGACCGGTTTCTGGCATTCAAGCCGTCTTCAGCCCGGCTTGCTTGAATCCAGTGGCAAAGTGAGCAAGGGGCTCACGTCTGAGCATACCCTGCCACACTTATGGCGGCCAAAAGCATTACAAAAGGGGGTGGTGATGGACGGAGCATCTGAATCAATCAAACACTCACACCCAGTCAAAAGATCTGACTTTAATCCATCACCGTTCTTTAGCCCACTCTGCCACCCCAGTTCTGACATGGCTATATGCAAATCAGTCTGACCCTGTGCCTCATGGGAACAGTCCAGCCCGAACCGCCAAGCCATGTCTTCCCTGGACCGGAAACAAGCTTCCGAGGACCGGTTTCTGGCATTCAAGCCGTCTTCAGCCCGGCTTGCTTGAATCCAGTGGCAAAGTGAGCTAGGTACTCACGTCTGAGCATACCCTGCCACACTTATGGCGGCCGAAAGCGTTACAAAAGGGGGTGGTGATGGACGGAGCATCTGAATCAATCAAACACTCACACCCAGTCAAAAGATCTGGGTTTAATCCATCACTGTTCTTTAGCCCACTCTGCCACCCCAGTTCTGACATGGCTATTTGCAAATCAGTCTGACCCTGTGCCTCATGGGAACAGTCCTGCCCGAACTGCCAAGCCATGTCCTCCCTGGACCGGAAACAAGCTTCCGAGGACCGGTTTCTGGCATTCAAGCCGTCTTCAGCCCGGCTTGCTTGAATCCAGTGGCAAAGTGAGCAAGGGACTCACGTCTGAGCATACCCTGCCACACTTATGGCGGCCAAAAGCATTACAAAAGGGGGTAGTGATGGACGGAGCATCTGAATCAATCAAACACTCACACCCAGTCAAAAGATCTGAGTTTAATCCATCACCGTTCTTTAGCCCACTCTGCCACCCCAGTTCTGACATGGCTATATGCAAATCAGTCTGACCCTGTGCCTCATGGGAACAGTCCAGCCCGAACTGCCAAGCCATGTCTACCCTGGACCGGAAACAAGCTTCCGAGGACCGGTTTCTGGCATTCAAGCCGTCTTCAGCCTGGCTTGCTTGAATCCAGTGGCAAATTGAGCAAGGGACTCATGTCTGAGCATACCCTGCCACACTTATGGCGGCCAAAAGCGTTACAAAAGGGGGTGGTGATGGACGGAGCATCTGAATCAATCAAACACTCACACCCAGTCAAAAGATCTGGGTTTAATCCATCACCGTTCTTTAGCCCACTCTGCCACCCCAGTTCTGACATGGCTATATGCAAATCAGTCTGACCCTGTGCCTCATGGGAACAGTCCAGCCCGAACTGCCAAGCCATGTCTTCCCTGGACCGGAAACAAGCTTCCGAGGACCGGTTTCTGGCATTCAAGCCGTCTTCAGCCCGGCTTGCTTGAATCCAGTGGCAAAGTGAGCAAGGGACTCACGTCTGAGCATACCCTGCCACACTTATGGCGGCCAAAAGCGTTACAAAAGGGGGTGGTGATGGCTGGAGCATCTGAATCAATCAAACACTCACACCCAGTCAAAAGATCTGGGTTTAATCCATCACCGTTCTTTAGCCCACTCTGCCACCCCAGTTCTGACATGGCTATTTGCAAATCAGTCTGACCTTGTGCCTCATGGGAACAGTCCAGCCCGAACTGCCGAGCCATGTCTTCCCTGGACCGGAAACAAGCTTCCGAGGACCGGTTTCTGGCATTCAAGCCGTCTTCAGCCCGGCTTGCTTGAATCCAGTGGCAAAGTGAGCAAGGGACTCACGTCTGAGCATACCCTGCCACACTTATGGCGGCCAAAAGCGTTACAAAAGAGGGTGGTGATGGATGGAGCATCTGAATCAATCAAACACTCACACCCAGTCAAAAGATCTGGGTTTAATCCATCACCGTTCTTTAGCCCACTCTGCCACCCCAGTTCTGACATGGCTATATGCAAATCAGTCTGACCCTGTGCCTCATGGGAACAGACCAGCCCGAACTGCCAAGCCATGTCTTCCCTGGACCGGAAACAAGCTTCCGAGGACCGGTTTCTGGCATTCAAGCCGTCTTCAGCCCGGCTTGCTTGAATCCAGTGGCAAAGTGAGCAAGGGACTCACGTCTGAGCATACCCTGCCACACTTATGGCGGCCAAAAGCGTTACAAAAGGGGGTGGTGATGGACGGAGCATTTGAATCAATCAAACACTCACACCCAGTCAAAAGATCTGGGTTTAATCCATCACCGTTCTTTAGCCCACTCTGCCATCCCAGTTCTGACATGGCTATATGCAAATCAGTCTGACCTTGTGCCTCATGGGAACAGTCCAGCCCGAACTGCCAAGCCATGTCTTCCCTGGACCGGAAACAAGCTTCCGAGGACCGGTTTCTGGCATTCAAGCCGTCTTCAGCCCGGCTTGCTTGAATCCAGTGGCAAAGTGAGCAAGGGACTCACGTCTGAGCATACCCTCCCACACATATGGCGGCCAAAAGCGTTACAAAAGGGGGTGGTGATGAACGGAGCATCTGAAACAATCAAACACTCACACCCAGTCAAAAGATTTGGGTTTAATCCATCACCGTTCTTTAGCCCACTCTGCCACCCCAGTTCTGACATGGCTATATGCAAATCAGTCTGACCCTGTGCCTCATGGGAACAGTCCAGCCCGAACTGCCAAGCCATGTCTTCCCTGGACCGGAAACAAGCTTCCGAGGACCGGTTTCTGGCATTCAAGCAATCTTCAGCCCGGCTTGCTTGAATCCAGTGGCAAAGTGAGCAAGGGATTCACGTCTGAGCATACCCTGCCACACTTATGGCGGCCAAAAGCGTTACAAAAGGGGGTGGTGATGACCGGAGCATCTGAATCAATCAAACACTCACACCCAGTCAAAAGATCTGGGTTTAATCCATCACCGTTCTTTAGCCCACTCTGCCACCCCAGTTCTGACATGGCTATATGCAAATCAGTCTGACCCTGTGCCTCATGGGAACAGTCCAGCCCGCACTGCCAAGCCATGTCTTCCCTGGACCGGAAACAAGCTTCCGAGGACCGGTTTCTGGCATTCAAGCCGTCTTCAGCCCGGCTTGCTTGAATCCAGTGGTAAAGTGAGCAAGGGACTCACGTCTGAGCATACCCTGCCACACTTATGGCGGCCAAAAGCGTTACAAAAGGGGGTGGTGATGGACGGAGCATCTGAATCAATCAAACACTCACACCCAGTCAAAAGATCTGGGTTTAATCCATCACCGTTCTTTAGCCCACTGTGCCACCCCAGTTCTGACATGGCTATATGCAAATCAGTGTGACCCTGTGCCTCATGGGAACAGTCCAGCCCGAACTGCCAAGCCATGTCTTCCCTGGACCAGAAACAAGCTTCCGAGGACCGGTTTCTGGCATTCAAGTTGTCTTCAGCCCGGCTTGCTTGAATCCAGTGGCAAAGTGAGCAAGGGACTCACGTCTGAGCATACCCTGCCACACTTATGGCGGCCAAAAGCATTACAAAAGGGGGTGGTGATGGACGAAGCATCTGAAACAATCAAACACTCACACCCAGTCAAAACATCTGGGTTTAATCCATCACCGTTCTTTAGCCCACTCTGCCACCCCAGTTCTGACATGGCTATATGCAAATCAGTCTGACCCTGTGCCTCATGGTAACAGTCCAGCCCGAACTGCCAAGCCATGTCTTCTCTGGACCGGAAACAAGCTTCCGAGGACTGGTTTCTGGCATTCAAGCCGTCTTCAGCCCGGCTTGCTTGAATCCAGTGGGAAAGTGATCAAGGGACTCACGTCTGAGCATACCCTGCCACACTTATGGCGGCCAAAAGCGTTACAAAAGGGGGTGGTGATGGACGGAGCATCTGAATCAATCAAACACTCACACCCAGTCAAAAGATCTGGGTTTAATCCATCACCGTTCTTTAGCCCACTCTGCCACCCCAGTTCTGACATGGCTATATGCAAATCAGTCTGACCCTGTGCCTCATGGGAACAGTCCAGCCCGAACTGCCAAGCCATGTCTTCCCTGGACCGGAAACAAGCTTCCGAGGACCGGTTTCTGGCATTCAAGCCGTCTTCAGCCCGGCTTGCTTGAATCCAGTGGCAAAGTGAGCAAGGTACTCACGTCTGAGCATACCCTGCCACACTTATGGCGGCCAAAAGCGTTACAAAAGGGAGTGGTGATGGACGGAGCATCTGAATCAATCAAACACTCACACCCAGTCAAAAAATCTGGGTTTAATCCATCACCGTTCTTTAGCCCACTCTGCCACGCCAGTTCTGACATGGCTATTTGCAAATCACTCTGACCCTGTGCCTCATGGGAACAGTCCTGCCCGAACTGCCAAGCCATGTCTTCCCTGGACCGGAAACAAGCTTCCGAGGACCGGTTTCTGGCATTCAAGCCGTCTTCAGCCCGGCTTGCTTGAATCCAGTGGCAAAGTGAGCAAAGGTCTCACGTCTGAGCATACCCTGCCACACTTATGGCGGCCAAAAGCATTACAAAAGGGGGTGGTGATGGACGGAGCATCTGAATCAATCAAACACTCACACCCAGTCAAAAGATCTGAGTTTAATCCATCACCGTTCTTTAGCCTACTCTGCCACCCCAATTCTGACATGGCTATATGCAAATCAGTCTGACCCTGTGCCTCATGGGAACAGTCCAGCCCGAACTGCCAAGCCATGTCTACCCGGGACCGGAAACAAGCTTCCGAGGACCGGTTTCTGGCATTCAAGCCGTCTTCAGCCCGGCTTGCTTGAATCCAGTGGCAAAGTGAGCAAGGGACTCACGTCTGAGCATACCCTGCCACACTTATGGCGGCCAAAAGCGTTACAAAAGGGGGTGGTGATGGCTCGAGCATCTGAATCAATCAAACACTCACACCCAGTCAAAAGATCTGGGTGTAATCCATCACCGTTCTTTAGCCCACTCTGCCACCCCAGTTCTGACATGGCTATTTGCAAATCAGTCTGAACTTGTGCCTCATGGGAACATCCAGCCCGAACTGCCGAGCCATGTCTTCCCTGGACCGGAAACAAGCTTCCGAGGACCGGTTTCTGGCATTCAAGCCGTCTTCAGCCCGGCTTGCTTGAATCCAGTGGCAAAGTGAGCAAGGGACTCACGTCTGAGCATACACTGCCATACTTTTGGCGGCCAAAAGCGTTACAAAAGAGGGTGGTGATGGATGGAGCATCTGAATCAATCAAACACTCACACCCAGTCAAAAGATCTGGGTTTAATCCATCACCGTTCTTTAGCCCACTCTGCCACCCCAGTTCTGACATGGCTATATGCAAATCAGTCTGACCCTGTGCCTCATGGGAACAGACCAGCCCAAACTGCCAAGCCATGTCTTCCCTGGACCGGAAACAAGCTTCCGAGGACCGGTTTCTGGCATTCAAGCCGTCTTCAGCCCGGCTTGCTTGAATCCAGTGGCAAAGTGAGCAAGGGACTCACGTCTGAGCATACCCTGCCACACTTATGGCGGCCAAAAGCGTTACAAAAGGGGGTGGTGATGGACGGAGCATTTGAATCAATCAAACACTCACACCTAGTGTAGGAAGGTAGATCCCTGACTATGGTTGCCCCCAACTTTTTGCCTGGTGTTTTGCTGGTTTTCTGACTTAGTTGACCTGGGGCCCTGCTATTCAGGACCCCAGGCCTACTGCTCTCTCTGTAAAATGGATTCCATGTACCTTAGGTACATATCTAATTGGATACTGAATCACCTTATCAGTCCCTGTACAGTTTACCTTAGGTACCCAGGGCATAGGTGTACCCAGGGCCTACCAGGGGCTGCAGCATGTATTATGCCACCCCTGGCTGGCCATCCAAATCTGACACAACTGGCTGCACGACAGCTGGGGCAAGGTGGTGTAATTACCCTTTGCTTTAGATATAGTATACCTATATCTAACCCTAAAATGGGCACACAGATCTCCTATCAGTCACTCCTATGGCAGGCCTTGACAATCCTGAAGGCAGAGTGCTTGGAATCGTGTGAGATAGTGCTCTGGCAAGAGCTGAGCCTGTCTGCGGCTTTCGGGATCCATCCCTTAGCCGTTTCCATGATATCGCATACCATATACTCTTAAGTGCATTATAATCCTCGCGGTTATATGCCAACTCTGGTATCCTGTACTAGGGAGAAAACAACCACCTATGTATCACAATACCTGTAGGGGTGTAAGAACATACACATGATGCAATGCATGACATTCATTCAGAGGTGTAAAAACAATATCAATTGCGCCAATCTCACAAGTCACCACCTGTGACTGTCCATGTGTCCCAATGTCAGGGGGGGCCTAAACGTGGCAGCTGCCCACGAAGTGCTGGGCAGCTGAATCACTGTTGGGCCACCGCTGGAGCCTCGCAGGCTCTGGCCAGAACAATGTGGGCAACAAGGGAGAGCCTCTCAGGGCTCTACAACAACAAGGGGGCAATGTGGGAGCCTCGCTGGGCTCTCAAGAAATAAATTGGCCCCCTGAGCCTCTCAGGGCTCCAAGTACATCAATGCAGCCCCTCTGGGCTCTTAATGCACAGATGCAGCCTCACTGGGCTGTGGGGGTCCCTCACGGGGGACCCGGGACACTGGGAGTGCCTCAAGCCTCTCTTAGGCTGGAGCACAAATGCGGGTGTGTTGGAGTCCCCCTCCTGGGGACTCGAAGCACAAGGAAATGCCCCCTTTGCCCTCTTAGGGCTTTAGACCACAACTGGCTGCCAAGAGCCTCGCAGGCTCTCAATCAATAAAAATGCCCCCTTGAGCCTTTCAGGCTCAAACACAACCTGCGGGCAAATCGGCGGAGTCCCCCTCCTAGGGACTCAAGAATCAAGGAACTGCCCAAGAGCCTCTCGGGGCTCGCCTAACCAATGGTGCCTCGAGCCTCGCAGGCTTGTAATTATCCGGCCCCCGGGGCCCCTCGTGGGCTCGAAGGAAATGCCCCGAAGCGTTGGAGCGGCCCTCTGCCAGCTGGGGCCGCTCTGAGAACAAGGAGAAACTGCCCCCGGAGTTGGAGTCCCTCCTGGACTCTGCAAAGGAGAATGCCCCCGGAGTCAAGACTCCCACACTCACCGGGTCTCCTGCGGCGGGCGGCTGCTTCCCTGCTCCCGGAGAGCTCCCGCACCTCGGGGCTCTCCTCAGTTGGGGACCGGCTTCCTCCTTCCTCTGTGGGCAGCGCGGGGCTCTCCTTCAGGCACCGGAGCCCCGCCTGCACCTGCAGCCACCACTCTGTTTCTCGTGCCGCAGCTCTTCCTTGGGAGGCGGGGTAGGCTCCCGCCCTCCTACTTCCGGTTCCGGTGGTCCCGGAGGCCCGCCCCCGGCCTGCCTGACTTCCTGGTCGGGCGCCGGGCAGCGGATGGAGCGATTTGCGGGCAAATGCCGGGTGGGCACCGGTTCTGGGGAATAAAGCGCTTCCAAGCGCAACAAGGGGGATTAACACAGCTCTCCCAGCGCTATATTCCGAAATAAAGGGCTCCTCCAATCACGGCGCTGATCGCCCGGTGAGCCTCCCGCAGCCACAGCCAATGGCAGCGCGGCTCCCGGGTGACGCCAGCAGCTGCTCCTCGGCTTCTCCCCGGCCCCGGGCTGCAGCAGGGATTACGGGGATGAAATCGAGGTGGGCACTCGAACTAAGTCACTTAAAAGGTGAATCTGCGGCATGGGCAGCCGCCAGTGAGACAATAAAGCGCTCCCAGGCGCTCCTCAGGAAAATGAAGCGCTCTCAAGCGCTAGGGGAGAAATGAAGCGCTCCCAAGCGCTAGCACAAAGTCCAGCAAAAAGTCCTCAGGGCAGGCAGGGGCAAGGCTGGGCCCAGAGCCAGCACACTGGGTCTCCAGGCAGGGAGACACTCCAAGTGGCGGTCCTCTGGCCCAGCGACAGCAGCAGCAGCCCCCTCAGGATCCTGGAAGAGAACAACATCTGTGGGGACACAGCCCCATTTTTATACACCATTTCCCTTTGTCTGAGGGTGCAGAGTGGGGGCGGAACCAGTCGCAGCTGGTTCTTGAGTACTCTGTTTACCTCAACCACCCTCTCTATTCACTGGCAGGGCCTGGGTCATTAGACACACCACAGGGGGGCGGAGCCAGCATTGTGTGGGGAAAACCCAGCCCATCCAGGACACAGGTACACTCCTCCCACACATCACTCATGCTAATCTCCCACTCACCACCGGGCAGACCCATCCAGACTTCCTGGAGCCTGGCATGCCAGCCAGCTCCAGCCAATCACACGCCAGCACTGTGAGAAGTTGGCCTGATGTGCAGTGTTCACTATTCTAGTGATCACTATATATCAGTCCAAACAACCCTTATTGATGATTGGTTGTAAGTCAACCTTATAGACCAGCTATCCTAGTAGCATGGATACGAGCAGTCTAAGGCTAAGACTCTAGAGGGCGTGTTAAGCCAGCTGTTTTACCATCACATTACCCCTTGAACACCCAGTGAAAGGACACCACACAAGTGTTATGAAAATAAACCATGTATTTATTAGAATCACAACAACCCTGTACTCTTTATGAGGACAGGGTGCTAAGCACACAACAAAACTCTTACGAAAATACTTAAGCTAGCACGGTATACACAAATGCCCGAGGGGCACGAAAAACCATATACTTTAAAAGTGGAATGCGAAATTACTAGCAGGTAAGTACAGTACTAATAGGATTTGGAATCGCTAGGACTTGACTATAGAATCGTTAGATTACTTCTAGGAGGCCTAGGGGACTCGGGTGCAGAGTGTGCACTCTCACGCGGGATGCGGGACAAAGTCTATGGAAGCTAGCAAAGTTAAAGTTAGTGTTTACGGGCGAACCCGACCTGGTAGGAAGAAAACGACAGTGGATCCTGACCCTTGGATAGTGAGGCTATGCTGGGGCACCGAAATGCCGAAGTTACCTAGCCCAGGGGCTGCAGCTGCATAGGTCTCAAAAGACGTCGGGAATCCTCGTTGCCGGACCAGGAGCCTGGAAGAAAGATGCTGGCAGGCGACCAGTGAAGATAGTTCGAGTTGATCTAAGCCTGGATCTGGAAGATGGATGACACCTGAAAGCAGAGGGGACCAAGTTCGTGACTACTAGCCAGTAGTCAGTGGGCACCAGGAGGGCACCGGATGGCAGTCACCTCGACTAGGTGAGTGGGCGACGCTGGCTCTGCAGATCTCACGGACCAGGAGGCGTTGTCGGTGACCAGGATGGAGAGGCGAGCTGTCCCACGATGGATGAAGCTGTCGGCGTCGAAGTTACCCAGGATTGGGCAACAAGCCTTGGCTAATTCAAGCCCACGCGGTGGACTCAAAATGGCGTCTTGAGTGGACCAGGAGGGTCCGGGGTGCTCCTCTTCGGGAAGGGAGCAAGGGCCAGTCTGGAGCAACCAGACCAGCAGCAGTGATGTCGTCGGGCGTCGTTCAGAAGGCCACAAGCCAGCGGGCTAGTAGCCAAACAATGCGGTGAGCAGCAAAAAGCAGAAGGGCCCCACGCAGATCGTGGAGATGCTGGGAGGCTGCACTTCGGTGCTGGAGCTGCTCAGGGTCGGGGCTTCTCGGACCCCAAAGCACTCACCAGGAAATTACTCGGCGGGCTTGCTGTGCAGAAGTCGTGCAGTCTTGCAGATGGCCGGTCCCTCGAGGTCTCGTCGCACCCACGGTTCTCAGCTGGGCTGTAGAGGTGGGTAGAGGTCAGAGGTGCCAGGGAAGCCGGTTCTCGTCGAGCTGGGCAGTCGGATTCCGGAGGAAGGACTTGCAGCAGACCGCAGTGTTCTTGCGATGGTGCCTGCGGATGCAGGGTGACTACTCCTTAGCCACAAGGGAGAAATCTTAGGAAGAAGTCTTGAGTTCCTTTCGTAGAAAGTAGTTTCAGGATTCAAAGATGATCTAATTTGGAAGGGGGCCTGCTCCTACCTTTATCTGGGAAAAGGGGGCTGGCACGCGACTAAGTCCTGCCCTAGGGGTGGGACCAGGAGGGGGGTGGTTACACCCACTTCCTTGGCGGGCTTTTCCCCAGCACAGGGTCTGGAGTGTCCCTGGAACTGGTTCAAGCCAGCCTATGCACAGTGAGCACCGGGGTGCCACGTGCAGTCACCTTCCTCTGAAGCCCTGCCTACCTACAATACACAAAATCCTGTCTGGGACGGTGCTGGCACCGCCCCTGGCAGGAAACCCTTTGTCCTTATCTCCTGCTCTGGGAGGACTCCCAGCAGCAGGAGGGCAGACTTGTGTCTCGGTGGCAGCATCCATTTTGTGGATGCTAAGGCTCTGTCTGACTTTAATCGGGGTTAGGGGTTACATACATGTCGTGTCCCTCTAGAAGGGTGGAATGCTAACCCCGTCGCCAGAATTGGCGAGGGGTTAGTATTCCAATTCGTATGATACCTTACTCGACATGTTTTGATAAAGCGATACCAGAGTTGGCATATAACCGCGAGGATTATAATGCACTTAAGAGTATATGGTATGCGATATCATGGAAACGGCTAAGGGATGGATCCCGAAAGCCGCAGACAGGCTCAGCTCATGCCAGAACACCATCTCACACGATTCCAAGCACTCTGCCTTCAGGATTGTTAAGGCCTGCCATAGGAGTGACTGATAGGAGATCTGTGTGTCCATTTAGGGTTAGATATAGGTATACTATATCTAAAGCAAAGGGTGAGTACACCACCTTGCCCCAGCTGTCGTGCAGCCAGTTGTGTCAGTTTAGTTAGTCAGCCCAGGGGTGGCATAATACATGCTTCAGCCCCTGGGAGACTTCTGGGTACACCTCAGCCCTGGGTACAGGGACTTGGAGAGGGCCCAGTGCCAATTCAGTACCTGAGTACAATTTGGATAGAGAGAACAGCTAGGCTGTGGGTCTGATTAGCAGGCCCACAGCCAGGGAAAGTCGTAAACCAGTGCAGCAAAAAGCAAAAATCTGGGTGATCATAGGATTGCAGACCCTACTCTCCTACATGACCACCCCCCCCAAACTTTGGGACAATAAACTAACCTTGACCAGGTGAGTCTTCTTGCTCTAAGTGGAAATACCTGGAGAGCCCATCAGCATTGCTGTGATCAGTACCAGGTCTATGCTCCACTGTAAAATCCATCCCCTGTAGGGAAATGGACCACCTAAGCAGTTTGGGGTTTTCACCCTTCATCTGATTTAGCCACAAGAGGGGCTTATGGTCTGTCTGAATGGTGAAGTGAGTGCCAAACAAGTAAGCCCTCAGCTTCTTCAGGGCCCAGACCACAGCAAAGGCCTCCCTCTCAATAGCTGACCAATTTTTCTCTCTGGGTGTCAACCTCCTACTAATGAAAGCAATAGGCTGATCATTACCATCAAAATTCAGTTGAGACAGAACAGCCCCCACACCCAACTCAGAAGCATCTGTTTGGACAATGAATGGCTTGGAGTAATCTGGACTCTTTAGGATAGGTGCTGTGCACATGGCCTGCTTTAGGTCATTGAATGCTTTCTGACAGCTTGCTGTCCACTGAACTTTCTTTGGCATCTTTTTGCTTGTCAGGTCATTAAGAGGGGTCACTATGGACCCATAATTTCTGACAAACTTCCTATAGTACCCAGTCAGGCCCAAGAAAGCTCGAACCTGAGTCTGGGTGATTGGAGGAGTCCAGTCCTTGATGGCCTGTATCTTACTCTCCAGTGGCTGAACCTGGCCTCCACCTACAAGGTGGCCCAGGTATACAACCTGTGTCTGCCCTATCTGGCACTTTGTGGCCTTGATAGTGAGGCCTGCCTTTTGCAGAGCCTCTAACACTTTCCTCAGGTGGACCAGGTGATCCTCCCAGGTGGAGCTAAAGACAGCAATATCGTCTAGATATGCTGCACAGAAGTCATCCAGCCCAGTGAGGACTTGATTCACCAACCGTAGGGAAGGTGGCAGGTGCATTTTTCAGTCCAAAGGGCATTACCACAAACTGATAATGCCCTCCAGGGGTAGAAAATGCTGTCTTGGGTTTGGCCTCCTCAGCTAACCTGATTTGCCAATACCCAGCTGTCAAATCAAATGTACTTAAGAAGTTGGCAGAAGCCAATTTATCTATAAGTTCATCTGCTCTTGGTATTGGGTGGGCATCAGTCTTAGTGACTGCATTGAGGCCTCTGTAGTCTACGCAAAACCTCATCTCTTTCTTACCACCCTGGGTGTGAGGCTTTGGCACTAGAACTACTGGGCTAGCCCAAGGGCTATCTGAGGGCTCAATGACTCCCAGCTCCAACATTTTCTGCACTTCAGTTTTGATGCAGTCTCTAACATGATCAGGCTGTCTGTAGATTTTACTCTTGACAGGCAGACTGTCTCCAGTGTCAACATCATGGGTACACCAATCAGTTTGGCTGGGTGTCAGAGAGAACATATGTCTGAAGGATTGCAGGACTTGCCTGCAATCCTGTTGCTGATGTTCAGTGAGGCTGCCACAAAAGACAACACCATCAACTGATCCATCATCAGGATTCTGAGTGAGCAGGTCTGGGAGAGGGTCACTCTCTTCCTCCTGTCCCTCATCTGTGGCCATGAGCAAGCTCATGTCCTTCCTGTCAACATATGCTTTGAGCCTGTTAACATAGAGCACTCTGAGAGGGCTCCTGGGAGTTCCAAGGTCCACCAAGTAGGTAACCTCTCCCTTTTGCTCAATGATGGTGTGGGGCCCAGACCATTTGTCTTTCAGAGCTGCTGGGGCCACTGGCTCCAGCACCCACACCTTCTGTCCTGGCTGGTACACAGTCAGAACAGCCTTTTGGTCATGCCAAGCTTTTTGAAGTTCTTGGCTGGCCTCCAGGTTTTTAGATGCCTTCTCCATATACTCAGCCATCCTGGAGCGGAGACCAAGTACATAGTCCACTATGTTGGTTGCAGGCTTTTTGAGAGGTCTCTCCCATCCTTCCTTCACCAAACACAGGGGTCCTCTTACAGGATGCCCATACAGAAGCTCAAAAGGGCTGTAGCCAACCCCCTTCTGTGGGACCTCTCTGTAAGCAAACAAGAGGCAGGGGATCAGGACATCCCATCTTCTCCTAAGAGTTTCAGGTAGCCCATGAATCATCCCTTTGAGGGTCCTGTTGAATCTCTCAACAAGCCCATTGCATTGTGGATGGTAGGGTGTGGTGAACTTGTAGTTCACACCACACTCTTTCCACATTGCAGTCAGATATCCTGACATGAAGTTTGTACCTCTGTCAGAAACGACCTCCTTAGGGAAACCCACTCTGGAGAACACTCCAACTAGGGCTCTTGCCACTACAGGTGCTGTAGTGGTCCTAAGTGGTATAGCTTCAGGATACCTGGTGGCATGATCCACTACCACCAGTATAAACTTGTGCCCTGATGCTGTCTGGGGTTCCATTGGACCAACAATGTCAATCCCCACTCTTTCAAAGGGAACCCCCACCACAGGTAGTGGTATAAGGGGGGCCTTTGTTGTGCCACCTGACTTACCACTGGCTTGGCAAGTGACACAGGAGCGACAAAACTCCTTGGTATTCTCATTCATATGGGGCCAGTGAAAGTGTGAGACAAGCCTGTCCCAAGTCTTTGTCTGACCTAAATGACCTGCAAGGGGAATCTCATGGGCCAAGGTGAGAAGGAAACCTCTCAGAGACAAGGGGATGACCAGCCTCCTGGTTGCACCAGGCTTGGGGTCTCTTGACTCAGAGTACAGGAGTCCATCTTCCCAGTATACCCTGTGGGCACCTGTGGCATTCCCTGCAGCCTCAGCAGCAGCCTGCTGTCTGAGGGGTTCAAGGGAAGGGCAGTTTAACTGTGCCTTCCCCAGGTCTGCTCTGGAGGGTCCCCCTGAGCCCAGAAACTCAACTTGATCAAGTTCAAGCTCTTTAGGCTCAGTTTCCCTCAGTTCTCTCAGATCAGCCTCCTCAGAGACTTGATCCTCAACCTGGGGCAAGGGGGAAGGCAAAGCCTTACCCTTACTGCTCTTCTTCTTGGGAGGTGTCTGGTCCATAATTTCAGGATCCAGCACCTGTTCAGTGGGGCATTTTCTGGCCTGTGACCTAGTCACAGCAAGCACATGTGCTGGCAAGCCTAACATTTCCATGTGAGTCCTCTGCTCCACTTCTGACCATTGTGATGACTCCAAATCATTGCCCAACAAACAATCAACTGGGAGGTCTGAACTGACTACAACTTTCTTTTGTCCCTTCACTCCACCCCAGGAGAAAGCCACAATTGCCACACTATGACTAGTAGTGACATTGCTGGCATTGGTCACCAGGAAATCAGTACCTGGCATGATCTGTCCAGGGTCCACAAAGTTAGGCGTCACCATGGTGACACTGGCACAAGTGTCCCTATAGGCCTGAGCCATTTTGCCATTAATCAAAGGCGTCTGCCTGTATTTGCCCAAAGTATTGGGACTTATCTCAGGGGACATATCTATATCCCCTTTACAGACAAGGACAGCCTGAGTGAGTGTGCCAACTAAGTTGTCAGACCCCTCAGTACCCAAGGTTAACCCAACTAATGCCTTGGGAGGTACACTACCACTACTGACTGTACTAGGGGGTGCAGTTGCCTTAGGGGCTGTAGTGGCAGGAGTTTGTCCTCCTCTTTTGGTGCACTCACTAAACCAGTGAGATTTACTTTTGCAGTGCTGGCACCACCTTTTTGACTGGCCTTCTTGAGTCTTCTTCTTCTGGGAAGCCTGACCCCCACCCTCTTTGGTTTGTTGGGGGCCTGGTGAAGACTTCTGGTCATTTTGTTCACTCTTTGCATTACCCTTCTGGTCTGCTTTCTTCTGACTACCCTGGTTCTGGTTCTGGTTCTGCTTGATCCTTGTCCTGACCCATTTGTCTGCCTTCTTTCCCAATTCTTGGGGAGAGGTCAGATCTGAATCAACAAGGTGCTGGTGCAACAACTGGTTCTGACAATTGTTTAAAATGTGTTCTCTCATCATAAGATTATACAATCCTGTGTAATCTGTAACCTTGCTACCCAGCAACCAGCCCTCCAAAGCCTTAGTGGCACTATCCACAAAGTCAGACCAGTCCTGAGACTGAGTTTTCTGGGTGTCTCTGAACAGCAACCTGTACTGCTCAGTGGTTAAACCAAACCCATCAATCAGTGCATTTTTCAGGACCTGGTAATCATTAGCATCCTCCACTCTTGTAGTGAGGAGCTTATCTCTACCTTTACCATCAAAGGAGAGCCACAGTATAGCTGCCCACTGACTTCGGGGAATGCACTGCACAGTGCAGGCCCTCTCCAAAGCAGCCATCCATTTCTGGATATCCTCCCCTTGCTTAAAGGGGGGCACTATTTTAGTCAGGTGTTTAGTATCTAAACCCTTCTCTCTATCTCTTGGGAGATTGCTGCCACCAGTGGGAGCTAGCCCACTCATCTGCTGCTCTCTAGCAAAAGCAAGCTGTTCTTTGGCCAGGGCAAGTTCTTCCCTTTCAATCCTCAGAGCAGCCTGCCTCATTCTAGCTTCATGCTCTATTCTCTGAGGGGAAGTCACTCTCCTCTGTGGAGAGTTTCTCCTCCTCTGGGAAGAGGCATTAGAGTGCAGAGATCTATTGGAGTCCCTAGAAAGAGATCTATCTCTCCTAACTCCAAGGTTAGGCCCACTTCGGGTTAGTACTGGGGGGCCCCCAGATCCTAGCCCAAGTAAGTCTAAGTTGGCCCTGGTTAGCCTTCTGACTACCTCAAGACCTTTGTCTACCTCATCCCCAGAGAGTTCCTCTTGATCCTCCTCCTCAACTGCAGTAGCAGTGTTGGGGAGGTCTGGATCCCCAGAGGTTCCCTCTAAGGCTGGCATATTCTCATGTAACTGAGAAATCTTTCTGGCATCATATGTCTCTAAGAGACCTATCAGAAAGGGAATGGTGGGGTTAGACCCCTGCTTCAGTTTCCTGGAGGTACAGACTTGTCTCATCTCCTGAAAACTGAGAGCTGCATATCTTGAAGTGACCTGTGGAGGGTCAACACTGACCAGGGGAGTCTCAGTAGATTCTCCCTGGGTAGACATGCTTTTCTAGTGAGGTGTAAGTGGTGCACTTACCTACACTATGTGTTTGCCTACTGATCCCTTGTTAGAGTTGTAGTTTAGGGTGTGCTAGGCCCTAGGAGCTACAACAGCTGGTTCAGTAGAACTCAGAGTATTCTAAGCTAAGTTATATGTACCTTTAGTACTTATGTGATCTTTCACAAGATATTCTTAGGATATGTGTGGTAAAACAACAGCAAGCTCAAATCCCACCCGCTGCTCACCAATGTGAGAAGTTGGCCTGATGTGCAGTGTTCACTATTCTAGTGATCACTATATATCAGTCCAAACAACCCTTATTGATGATTGGTTGTAAGTCAACCTTATAGACCAGCTATCCTAGTAGCATGGATACGAGCAGTCTAAGGCTAAGACTCTAGAGGGCGTGTTAAGCCAGCTGTTTTACCATCACATTACCCCTTGAACACCCAGTGAAAGGACACCACACAAGTGTTATGAAAATAAACCATGTATTTATTAGAATCACAACAACCCTGTACTCTTTATGAGGACAGGGTGCTAAGCACACAACAAAACTCTTACGAAAATACTTAAGTTAGCACCGTATACACAAATGCCCGAGGGGCACGAAAAACCATATACTTTAAAAAGGGAATGCGAAATTACTAGCAGGTAAGTACAGTACTAATAGGCTTTGGAATCGCTAGGACTTGACTATAGAATCGTTAGATTACTTCTAGGAGGCCTAGGGGACTCGGGTGCAGAGTGTGCACTCTCACTCGGGATGCGGGACAAAGTCTATGGAAGCTAGCAAAGTTAAAGTTAGTGTTTACGGGCGAACCCGACCTGGTAGGAAGAAAACGACAGTGGATCCTGACCCTTGGATAGTGAGGCTATGCTGGGGCACCGAAATGCCGAAGTTACCTAGCCCAGGGGCTGCAGCTGCATAGGTCTCAAAAGACGTCGGGAATCCTCGTTGCCGGACCAGGAGCCTGGAAGAAAGATGCTGGCAGGCGACCAGTGAAGATAGTTCGAGTTGATCCAAGCCTGGATCTGGAAGATGGATGATACCTGAAAGCAGAGGGGACCAAGTTCGTGACTACTAGCCAGTAGTCAGTGGGCACCAGGAGGGCACCGGATGGCAGTCACCTCGACTAGGTGAGTGGGCGACGCTGGCTCTGCAGATCTCACGGACCAGGAGGCGTTGTCGGCGACCAGGATGGAGAGGCGAGCTGTCCCACGATGGATGAAGCTGTCGGCGTCGAAGTTACCCAGGATTGGGCAACAAGCCTTGGCTAATTCAAGCCCACGCGGTGGACTCAAAATGGCGTCTTGAGTGGACCAGGAGGGTCCGGGGTGCTCCTCTTCGGGAAGGGAGCAAGGGCCAGTCTGGAGCAACCAGACCAGCAGCAGTGATGTCGTCGGGCGTCGTTCAGAAGGCCACAAGCCAGCGGGCTAGTAGCCAAACAACGCGGTGAGCAGCAAAAAGCAGAAGGGCCCCACGCAGATCGTGGAGATGCTGGGAGGCTGCACTTCGGTGCTGGAGCTGCTCAGGGTCGGGGCTTCTCGGACCCCAAAGCACTCACCAGGAAATTACTCGGCGGGCTTGCTGTGCAGAAGTCGTGCAGTCTTGCAGATGGCCGGTCCCTCGAGGTCTCGTCGCACCCACGGTTCTCAGCTGGGCTGTAGAGGTGGGTAGAGGTCAGAGGTGCCAGGGAAGCCGGTTCTCGTCGAGCTGGGCAGTCGGATTCCGTAGGAAGGACTTGCAGCAGACCGCAGTGTTCTTGCGATGGTGCCTGCGGATGCAGGGTGACTACTCCTTAGCCACAAGGGAGAAATCTTAGGAAGAAGTCTTGAGTTCCTTTCGTAGAAAGTAGTTTCAGGATTCAAAGATGATCTAATTTGGAAGGGGGCCTGCTCCTACCTTTATCTGGGAAAAGGGGGCTGGCACGCGACTAAGTCCTGCCCTAGGGGTGGGACCAGGAGGGGGGTGGTTACACCCACTTCCTTGGCGGGCTTTTCCCCAGCACAGGGTCTGGAGTGTCCCTGGAACTGGTTCAAGCCAGCCTATGCACAGTGAGCACCGGGGTGCCACGTGCAGTCACCTTCCTCTGAAGCCCTGCCTACCTACAATACACAAAATCCTGTCTGGGACGGTGCTGGCACCGCCCCTGGCAGGAAACCCTTTGTCCTTATCTCCTGCTCTGGGAGGACTCCCAGCAGCAGGAGGGCAGACTTGTGTCTCGGTGGCAGCATCCATTTTGTGGATGCTAAGGCTCTGTCTGACTTTAACCGGGGTTAGGGGTTACATACATGTCGTGTCCCTCTAGAAGGGTGGAATGCTAACCCCGTAGCCAGAATTGGCAAGGGGTTAGTATTCCAATTCGTATGACACCTTACTCGACATGTTTTGATAAAGCGATACCAGAGTTGGCATATAACCGCGAGGATTATAATGCACTTAAGAGTATATGGTATGCGATATCATGGAAACGGCTAAGGGATGGATCCCGAAAGCCGCAGACAGGCTCAGCTCATGCCAGAGCACCATCTCACACGATTCCAAGCACTCTGCCTTCAGGATTGTTAAGGCCTGCCATAGGAGTGACTGATAGGAGATCTGTGTGTCCATTTAGGGTTAGATATAGGTATACTATATCTAAAGCAAAGGGTGAGTACACCACCTTGCCCCAGCTATCGTGCAGCCAGTTGTGTCAGTTTAGTTAGTCAGCCCAGGGGTGGCATAATACATGCTTCAGCCCCTGGGAGACTTCTGGGTACACCTCAGCCCTGGGTACAGGGACTTGGAGAGGGCCCAGTGCCAATTCAGTACCTGAGTACAATTTGGATAGAGAGAACAGCTAGGCTGTGGGTCTGATTAGCAGGCCCACAGCCAGGGAAAGTCGTAAACCAGTGCAGCAAAAAGCAAAAATCTGGGTGATCATAGGATTGCAGACCCTACTCTCCTACAAGCACCCTCACAGCACACGTACAGCCATGTCTAGAAATGGCGCTTCCCTACTAGACACATACATGCTGCATACACCATCTCGCAGCATTCACTCTCACGAGTTCACACATACCAGACTCAAGCCTGTACACCCCACGCATCAGGAACTACCAGGGACACATTCATTCCCCATGCATTCCTATGGGCGGGCAGGCCTAGCTCAGCACATGCACTCAAAGTGCGCACGCACTTTCCACTGGGACACAGTGAAAGTGCGCAGAATCCCAAAATTCACCATTGCCAGGTCACCATTTCACGCAAAAAGTCTAGGGGTGAACCTGCCCTAAGGGCCCAAGTCCAACACAACCCCCTTCCAGCCAAAACGCAGGGTAGACCAATCACCACCGTGATGGACTTCCCTGCTTGGGGCGATAGAACACGGACGCAGGCCCGCAACTGCAGGGACACCCTCCTGTTCTACGCCACGGTGAACCCATGGGATTCCTTCTCAACACACTGTCTGGACCAACTGGGCTACCCCACTGGTACTCCCAAGTTGTCCGCGGCCAGGACCAGGCCCTGGGCCACCCAGGTGCCACTGGTCCATGCCAATTCGCACAGCGGGGGGTGGTAACCCCTGGCCCATAGGAGCCATTCTCCACTCTTCCTGTCTGCAAGACAGGACTAGACTGCCACTGGTTCTCCAGCCTAGGGTCTACACCCTCAGGTGGACCAGGAGTCTCAGGGAAGGCTCTCCTCCCCCTACCTCTTCTTCTAGGGTTCCTCCTCCCTCTGCGAGGGGTACCCTTGCAACGCCACTCCAACCCAGGGTTTAACCCCTCAGGTTGCACCGGGGTCAGAGGTGGGCTCTCCCACCCTCTGCACCCCCTTCCAGAGGTCTGCCCTCTCCCACCTTGAGAAGTTCCTCTGGAAGAAGAACCGGTCAGGACACTGGTTACAGTCATCCTACCCTTCAGGTCAGGCTGATCCTGAACCTGGCCTTCAAACCTCTGGTCTAAAACCTTCGGTGGAACAATTGCCTGGCACTCCAGGACTTCTGGGGATTCACACACAATCCCCCTGAGGCTAACAAATGAGACATATGTTGTGTGACTGTCTGTCTGGCGCAGATCTCCCGTCCCCTGTCCACCTGACAGTGCGTGACGATCCCCCAGACCAGAAGTGGCGCCACCCGGGTCCCCCCAAGAAGATCTAGCCCAACTGGCTAGTCCCTGGTCCACTGCTGCATCCACTGGGGAACTCATCCCCCAATCACTCCTCGCGCTGGACTCCTGTACCCTCCCTACCGGAGCGGTACTGCCAGCCTCTAGAACCACAGGAGCTCTGGTTACAGACGCTCCAGGTCCTCTACTCACTAAGAGATCTTCCTCAAGTGGACTAACAGGACAGCCTAGGTCCCCAACCTGGTGTTCCCTACAGAAACCATCCAAGCCCTGAGGCAGGGCTTCGGGCGTCTGGGGAACCTCGGTCTCCCCCTCACTCCTGCTCCACTGAGCCAGGCAGTGAGCCCCTACACCCTCCTCGCTATCCTGGGACCTAGCTGGGCTACACTGAGCCTCTTCCACCACGCTGGGCTGGAAGATCCCTGAACCACTACTTTTGGAATCACTCCCTAATGACCCTAGAGAACCTTTATCACTCTCCCAGCGCTCTGCTTCCTCAGCAAGCGCCCAAGGACTAAGGGATTCAGACTTCAACAGGTGCTGGCGCAACTCTGGACAAACAACACTGAGCAACTGCTCCTTGAGAAACATATTCAGTACTCCGTCTTTCTCATCATCCGAGCTAGCCGCCAGCCAATCCCACATTGCATCAGAACAGTCATCCATAAAAAAAAACCAACTCTGATGAGGCAGTTTCCTACTGCCCCTGAACTTCAACCTTAACTCCTCCTCTTGGGAACAAGGGACCATACGTTGGGCACGGGGTAGGGGACTTTCTGCACTGAAGTCTAAATAGCTGCCACCACTGGACTCAGCCCTCCCTGGGGAATCCAGAAAATTAAAACTGCGCGCAGGGGATAGTCCTCCAGAGCTACTTTGCCCCTGGTGGAGGCCCTCTCAGCCTCCTCTATCCTTTCCTGCGCTAAGACCATCTCGGTCTCTAGCTATTGCTTCCTAAGCTCCAGCTGCACCATAGCCTGGGCATGCTCCAACCTGAGCTTTTCTAAAGCCAGCTGGTGCTCCCTTTCTCTCCTCCTATCTTCCAGCTCCTCTGGGGACAGGGAAAGGGATGAGGCGCTGCCTCCTACGCTGGACCCAGCAAGGGACTCCCTATCTATGGGGTCCTCACTCTCTACTGGCATCCAGGTGCTGTCATCTTCTTCCTCCTCTTCTGAATCTTCAGGGCTCCCCACAGACCCACCACCCTCCTGGTGTGGAGCCCGGGCCCTTTCCTCACTGCGCTCAAGATCCCATTGATCCTCTTGCCATTTGACCATGCATCTCCTAAGTGCATACCATCCTGACTGATCCGCCCCTATGCCTCTCTCTTCACAGAACTTTCTCAGCTCCCACACACCATATGTGGCTAGATCATTGAAATCAAAAACCAGCTCCATTCTGGCAGACGTTCTAGAGAAGAGATCACACAGGGAACCTAGGGGTCTGAGCTAACACAGGAGTACACAATTCACAAAGGTATCAGCAAGCTCTCTACCCCAGAGCACTCACACTCACTTGCCTAGTGCCACACACCATTAATCCACACACAACCCTCCCCTCGGACTGGTAAGGCAGTTTCTACCACCCCTGATTCCTCAACCTGACCACAAGTGACACAGGTACCGACTCTGGGCGCAGGGTAGGGGACAAATGTACTGACACAATTGCACAATGATACCTTCAGGAGAAGAAAATATGAAACTTCCAAAAAAACAATCCCCTAAAATGTGGTCATCTAAAATGCAGAGTTTTGTGGTGCAGCCAGCTGCTACCAAGGTACAAGGCAAACACAAATCCTTATCCCACCGCTTGCCGCCAATGTTGGAAATGGGATCCCCGGCTGGCCAGGGCTTTCGCCAAAGTCAGTCAGAGACCACCACTCCCAAGTCAGGGCAAGGGAGTTACACGCCAAGATAACCCCTACTCGCCCTCTAGGTAACGTGGCGCGAGCAGCAAGGCTAAACTTGGAGGCGATGTAAGTTAAGTATTTGCGCACGCACCCCAGCAACAACCCCCAGGCCCACCACAAAGGAAACTCCACACAAGGTTATATAAAAATAGCCTTTGTATTACACCAAAACACATTAGATAAAACACACACTTTACCATGTGCCAGAGGCACGGGCAGAATTTACAGGGGATATGTACAAGACAGGGCCACCTGGACCACTGTCAGGAATCAGAAGTAGCACTTTCAGAAATAGCACTTAGTACATAGAATATAGCACAAAATAGCACACAACCAGTAATCACTGGTAACCAGGACCTCACTAGCACCACCTGTACTAGGGAGAAAACAACCACCTATGTATCACAATACCTGTAGGGGTGTAAGAACATACACATGATGCAATGCATGACATTCATTCAGAGGTGTAAAAACAATATCAATTGCGCCAATCTCACAAGTCACCACCTGTGACTGTCCATGTGTCCCAATGTCAGGGGGGGCCTAAACGTGGCAGCTGCCCACGAAGTGCTGGGCAGCTGAATCACTGTTGGGCCACCGCTGGAGCCTCGCAGGCTCTGGCCAGAACAATGTGGGCAACAAGGGAGAGCCTCTCAGGGCTCTACAACAACAAGGGGGCAATGTGGGAGCCTCGCTGGGCTCTCAAGAAATAAATTGGCCCCCTGAGCCTCTCAGGGCTCCAAGTACATCAATGCAGCCCCTCTGGGCTCTTAATGCACAGATGCAGCCTCACTGGGCTGTGGGGGTCCCTCACGGAGGACCCGGGACACTGGGAGTGCCTCAAGCCTCTCTTAGGCTGGAGCACAAATGCGGGCGTGTTGGAGTCCCCCTCCTGGGGACTCGAAGCACAAGGAAATGCCCCCTTTGCCCTCTTAGGGCTTTAGACCACAACTGGCTGCCAAGAGCCTCGCAGGCTCTCAATCAATAAAAATGCCCCCTTGAGCCTTTCAGGCTCAAACACAACCTGCGGGCAAATCGGCGGAGTCCCCCTCCTAGGGACTCAAGAATCAAGGAACTGCCCAAGAGCCTCTCGGGGCTCGCCTAACCAATGGTGCCTCGAGCCTCGCAGGCTTGTAATTATCCGGCCCCCGGGGCCCCTCGTGGGCTCGAAGGAAATGCCCGAAGCGTTGGAGCGGCCCTCTGCCAACTGGGGCCGCTCTGAGAACAAGGAGAAACTGCCCCCGGAGTTGGAGTCCCTCCTGGACTCTGCAAAGGAGAATGCCCCCGGAGTCAAGACTCCCACACTCACCGGGTCTCCTGCGGCGGGCGGCTGCTTCCCTGCTCCCGGAGAGCTCCCGCACCTCGGGGCTCTCCTCAGTTGGGGACTGGCTTCCTCCTTCCTCTGTGGGCAGCGCGGGGCTCTCCTTCAGGCACCGGAGCCCCGCCTGCACCTGCAGCCACCACTCTGTTTCTCGCGCCGCAGCTCTTCCTTGGGAGGCGGGGTAGGCTCCCGCCCTCCTACTTCCGGTTCCGGTGGTCCCGGAGGCCCGCCCCCGGCCTGCCTGACTTCCTGGTCGGGCGCCGGGCAGCGGATGGAGCGCTTTGCGGGCAAATGCCGGGTGGGCACCGGCTCTGGGGAATAAAGCGCTTCCAAGCGCAACAAGGGGGATTAACACAGCGCTCCCAGCGCTATATTCCGAAATAAAGGGCTCCTCCAATCACGGCGCTGATCGCCCGGCGAGCCTCCCACAGCCAATGGCAGCGCGGCTCCCGGGTGACGCCAGCAGCTGCTCCTCGATTTCTCCCCGGCCCCGGGCTGCAGCAGGGATTACGGGGACGAAATCGAGGTGGGCACTCGAACTAAGTCACTTAAAAGGTGAATCTGCGGCGTGGGCAGCCGCCAGCGAGACAATAAAGCGCTCCCAGGCGCTCCTCAGGAAAATGAAGCGCTCTCAAGCGCTAGGGGAGAAATGAAGCGCTCCCAAGCGCTAGCACAAAGTCCAGCAAAAGGTCCTCAGGGCAGGCAGGGGCAAGGCTGGGCCCAGAGCCAGCACACTGGGTCTCCAGGCAGGGAGACACTCCAAGTGGCGGTCCTCTGGCCCAGCGACAGCAGCAGCAGCCCCCTCAGGATCCTGGAAGAGAACAACATCTGTGGGGACACAGCCCCATTTTTATACACCATTTCCCTTTGTCTGAGGGTGCAGAGTGGGGGCGGAACCAGTCGCAGCTGGTTCTTGAGTACTCTGTTTACCTCAACCACCCTCTCTATTCACTGGCAGGGCCTGGGTCATTAGACACACCACAGGGGGGCGGAGCCAGCATTGTGTGGGGAAAACCCAGCCCATCCAGGACACAGGTACACTCCTCCCACACATCACTCATGCTAATCTCCCACTCACCACTGGGCAGACCCATCCAGACTTCCTGGAGCCTGGCATGCCAGCCAGCTCCAGCCAATCACACGCCAGCACCCTCACAGCACACGTACAGCCATGTCTAGAAATGGCGCTTCCCTACTAGACACATACATGCTGCATACACCATCTCGCAGCATTCACTCTCACGAGTTCACACATACCAGACTCAAGCCTGTACACCCCACGCATCAGGAACTACCAGGGACACATACATTCCCCATGCATTCCTATGGGCGGGCAGGCCTAGCTCAGCACATGCACTCAAAGTGCGCACGCACTTTCCACTGGGACACAGTGAAAGTGCGCAGAATCCCAAAAATCACCATTGCCAGGTCACCATTTCACGCAAAAAGTCTAGGGGTGAACCTGCCCTAAGGGCCCAAGTCCAACAATTATATATCAGGCCAACTTCTCACATTGGTGAGCAGCGGTTGGGATTTGAGCTTGCTGTTGTTTTACCACACATATCCTAAGAATATCATGTGAAAGATCACATAAGTACTAAAGGTACATATAACTTAGCTTAGAATACTCTGAGTTCTACTGAACCAGCTGTTGTAGCTCCTAGGGCCTAGCACACCCTAAACTACAACTCTAGCAAGGGATCAGTAGGCAAACAAATAGTGTAGGTAAGTGCACCACTTACACCTCACTAGAAAAGCATGTCTACCCATGGAGAGTCTTCAGAGACTCCCCTTGTGGTTATTGACCCTCCACAGGTCACTTCAAGATATGCAGCTCTCAGTTTCCAGGAGATGAGACAAGTGTGTACCTCCAGGAAACTGAAACAGGGGTCTAACCCCACCATTCCCTTTCTGATAGGTCTCTTAGAGGCCTATGATGCGAGAAAGATTTCTCAGCTAGATGGGAATATGCCAGCCTTAGAGGGTACCACTGGGGATCCAGACCTCCACAACACTGTAAATGCAGTTGAGGAGGAGGATCTAGAGGAACTCTCTGAGGGTGAGGCAAACAAGGGTCCTGAGTTAGTCAGCAGACTCACTAGGGCCAACTTAGACCTACTTGGGGAAGGATCTGGGGGACCCCCAGTACTGACCCTGATGAGGCCTAACCTTGGAGTTAGGAGAGATAGATCTCTTTCTAGGGACTCCATTAGATCTCTGCACTCTAATGCCTCTTCTCAGAGGAGAAGGAACTCTCCACAAAGGAGAGTGACTTCCCCTCAGAGAAGAGAGCATGAAGCAAGGATGAGACAATCTAAACTGAGGATTGAAAGGGAAGAACTTGCCCTGGCCAAAGACAAGCTTGCCTTTGCTAGAGAGCAGCAGATGAGTGGGTAAGCTCCCACTGGTGGCAGCAATCTCCCAAGAGAAAAAGAGAAGGGTTTAGATACTAAACACCTGACAAAGATAGTGCCCCCCTTTAAACAAGGGGATGACATCCAGAAATGGATGGCTGCTTTGGAGAGGGCCTGCACTGTACAGTGCATCCCCCAAAGTCAGTGGGCAGCTATACTGTGGCTCTCCTTTGATGGCAAAGGTAGAGATAAGCTCCTCACTACTAGAGTTGAGGATGCTAACAATTACCAGGTCCTGAAAAATGCACTGATTGATGGGTTTGGCTTAACCACTGAGCAGTACAGGTTGCTGTTCAGAGACACCCAGAAAACTCAGTCTCAGGACTGGTCTGACTTTGTTGATTGTGCCACTAAGGCTTTGGAAGGCTGGCTACTGGGTAGCAAGGTTACTGACTTCACAGGATTGTACAATCTTATTATGAGAGAGCAAGTCTTAAATAATTGTCAGAACCAGTTATTACACCAGCACCTGGTAGACTCTGATCTGACCTCTCCACAAGAATTGGGTAAGAGGGCAGACAAATGGGTCAGAACCAGGATTAGGCCCAAGAACCAAGGTGGGTCCCAGAATCCTTCTAATAACCAGAAGAAACCTTATTGTTATCCCTGTAAACAGGTGGGTCATTTGAAAACTGACAGCAGTTGCCCAAAGAATAACAATAAGGAGAACATACCCCCAAGTAACATTCCCAAACCTCCTGTTACTACTAGTAGTAATCCCCCAGGTGGTGGGAGTGCCCCCAAGAATTTGGGTGCATTTACTTTGGGAGTTCCTGGGGACTCTGGCCTAACCAGGTCCCCAAACTTAGATACTCTTGTCTGTGAGACTGGCATGGGGTTTGCCAACTTCACAACTTGTCCCAACACTTTGGGCAAGTACAGACAGGAGCCCCTCATCAATGGTATAAAAGTTGAGGCCTATAGAGACACAGGGGCTAGCATCACTATGGTGACTGAGAGTCTAGTCCCCTCAAGGCAACTTTTACCTGGTGCCACATACCAGGTGACCAATATTGATGGAGTACAGAGAGATCATCCCATGGCAGTGGTCAATCTCAGCTGGGGAGGTGTCACTGGCCACAAGAGAGTGGCAGTGTCACCAAACTTGCCTGTAGATTGCCTACTGGGGAATGATTTAGAGCTCTCAGCCTGGGCTGAAGTAGAGCAAGAAACCCATTCTAAAATGGTAAACATCCATGGTAAGGTTAGTGGGGCAGTGATAGCCACAGCCCCAGTCCAAGATGTCCTCCCTGAACAGGTCAGGAGGGCTGTGCCAGTCACAGCCCAATCTCAGACAACTTCCTTCCCAGAACAGGTTGTCAAGGCTGTGATGGTCACAGCCCACACCCAAACTGAGCCCCCTCCTGAAAAGGTTGGGAGAGTTGTGATGGCCACAGCTCAAACTCAGACAGATGATAGTGTTGTGAAGCCTGAAACTATGGATCACTCCACTCAGACAGAGAGCATTGAGGAGGAAGAGAAATCTCCCTCCCACCAGACTTTAGGAAAGGGTCAGCCTCCTCAGGAAACTGATCTGACCCCTTGTGAAGAAACTGCCAGAGAGGTAGTCAGGCCTAGCCTGGCAGAACCCCTGATGTCAGTGGACCCTTCCAAGGTGGGACCCAGTCTGGAGCAGGTAACCTGCCCCTCTCTACCCTGCCTCAGTCAGCCCAGGGCTGTAGAGGTCAGGGAGGCCAGTGTTGGACCCCACAGGGTCCCCTGTCCAAAAGAACCCCCCAATCAGCGGATTAAGGGCACTGAAGCTAGCAGTCCTAGCCAAGTGAAAATAAAACAAACTCCTGAGGGATCCCCCTTAAATTTAGTTAGGGACCTCCCACAGATGGACACTGTTGGGCCCAGCCAGACCTGGGACCTAAGGGCCCCAAACCTGACCTGTCCCTCCAGTAAGCCAAACAGAGGGACCCAACCTCCAGCTGTAGGTAGCCAGAGGTTGACCCTGAGAGCCCAAAACAACTCAGTCTTGGAAAGAAAGGCCTCTATGGTGGAAAATGATTGGAGGAAGCTGAGCCCAAAATTAGTGGAGCCTCACTTCAGTACTCCATTTCAGCACCAGCCTTTTCCTTTGCCAAAACACACCACAGGTAGAGATTCCCTATGGTGGAGACCCTCAGATACCCTTAGGGTGAGGGATTGCTTAGTGGACCATGAGATAGGGGGTAACCATGCCAGTGCTGGTACTTCCTTATATGATTCAGAAAAGGGGGTGGTGATGAACAGAGTGTCTGAATTAAGCAGACCACTCTTACCCAGTCCAAAGATCAAGGCTTGATCCATCACCGTTATTTAGCTCACTGCCCCATCCCAGCTCAGAACCTGGCTATATGCAAATTAGTCTGTCCCTGGCCCAGTGCATCATGGGAACAGGGCAGACCAAACTACCAAGCCAATTCTTCACCAGAAAGGATACAAGCTACCGGGGACCGGTTTCTGGCATTTCAGCCTCGTCGGCCCGGCTTGCTTGAATCCTGATGGAGCAGTGAGCAAGGGACTCATGTCTGAGTATACCCTGCCACAACTATAGTGGCCAAAAACGATTCAGAAAAGGGGGTGGTGATGAACAGAGTGTCTGAATTAAGCAGACCACTCTTACCCAGTCCAAAGATCAGGGCTTGATCCATCACCGTTATTTAGCTCACTGCCCCATCCCAGCTCAGAACCTGGCTATATGCAAATTAGTCTGTCCCTGGCCCAGTGCATCATGGGAACAGGGCAGACCAAACTACCAAGCCAATTCTTCACCAGAAAGGATACAAGCTACCGGGGACCGGTTTCTGGCATTTCAGCCTCGTCGGCCCGGCTTGCTTGAATCCTGATGGAGCAGTGAGCAAGGGACTCATGTCTGAGTATACCCTGCCACACCTATAGTGGCCAAAAACGATTCAGAAAAGGGGGTGGTGATGAACAGAGTGTCTGAATTAAGCAGACCACTCTTACCCAGTCCAAAGATCAGGGCTTGATCCATCACCGTTATTTAGCTCACTGCCCCATCCCAGCTCAGAACCTGGCTATATGCAAATTAGTCTGTCCCTGGCCCAGTGCATCATGGGAACAGGGCAGACCAAACTACCAAGCCAATTCTTCACCAGAAAGGATACAAGCTACCGGGGACCGGTTTCTGGCATTTCAGCCTCGTCGGCCCGGCTTGCTTGAATCCTGATGGAGCAGTGAGCAAGGGACTCATGTCTGAGTATACCCTGCCACACCTATAGTGGCCAAAAACGATTCAGAAAAGGGGGTGGTGATGAACAGAGTGTCTGAATTAAGCAGACCACTCTTACCCAGTCCAAAGATCAGGGCTTGATCCATCACCGTTATTTAGCTCACTGCCCCATCCCAGCTCAGAACCTGGCTATATGCAAATTAGTCTGTCCCTGGCCCAGTGCATCATGGGAACAGGGCAGACCAAACTACCAAGCCAATTCTTCACCAGAAAGGATACAAGCTACCGGGGACCGGTTTCTGGCATTTCAGCCTCGTCGGCCCGGCTTGCTTGAATCCTGATGGAGCAGTGAGCAAGGGACTCATGTCTGAGTATACCCTGCCACACCTATAGTGGCCAAAAACGATTCAGAAAAGGGGGTGGTGATGAACAGAGTGTCTGAATTAAGCAGACCACTCTTACCCAGTCCAAAGATCAGGGCTTGATCCATCACCGTTATTTAGCTCACTGCCCCATCCCAGCTCAGAACCTGGCTATATGCAAATTAGGCTGTCCCTGGCCCAGTGCATCATGGGAACAGGGCAGACCAAACTACCAAGCCAATTCTTCACCGGAAAGGATACAAGCTACCGGGGACCGGTTTCTGGCATTTCAGCCTCGTCGGCCCGGCTTGCTTGAATCCTGATGGAGCAGTGAGCAAGGGACTCATGTCTGAGTATACCCTGCCACACCTATAGTGGCCAAAAACGATTCAGAAAAGGGGGTGGTGATGAACAGAGTGTCTGAATTAAGCAGACCACTCTTACCCAGTCCAAAGATCAGGGCTTGATCCATCACCGTTATTTAGCTCACTGCCCCATCCCAGCTCCGAACCTGGCTATATGCAAATTAGTCTGTCCCTGGCCCAGTGCATCATGGGAACAGGGCAGACCAAACTACCAAGCCAATTCTTCACCAGAAAGGATACAAGCTACCGGGGACCGGTTTCTGGCATTTCAGCCTCGTCGGCCCGGCTTGCTTGAATCCTGATGGAGCAGTGAGCAAGGGACTCATGTCTGAGTATACCCTGCCACACCTATAGTGGCCAAAAATGATTCAGAAAAGGGGGTGGTGATGAACAGAGTGTCTGAATTAAGCAGACCACTCTTACCCAGTCCAAAGATCAGGGCTTGATCCATCACCGTTATTTAGCTCACTGCCCCATCCCAGCTCAGAACGTGGCTATATGCAAATTAGTCTGTCCCTGGCCCAGTGCATCATGGGAACAGGGCAGACCAAACTACCAAGCCAATTCTTCACCAGAAAGGATACAAGCTACCGGGGACCGGTTTCTGGCATTTCAGCCTCGTCGGCCCGGCTTGCTTGAATCCTGATGGAGCAGTGAGCAAGGGACTCATGTCTGAGTATACCCTGCCACACCTATAGTGGCCAAAAACGATTCAGAAAAGGGGGTGGTGATGAACAGAGTGTCTGAATTAAGCAGACCACTCTTACCCAGTCCAAAGATCAGGGCTTGATCCATCACCGTTATTTAGCTCACTGCCCCATCCCAGCTCAGAACCTGGCTATATGCAAATTAGTCTGTCCCTGGCCCAGTGCATCATGGGAACAGGGCAGACCAAACTACCAAGCCAATTCTTCACCAGAAAGGATACAAGCTACCGGGGACCGGTTTCTGGCATTTCAGCCTCGTCGGCCCGGCTTGCTTGAATCCTGATGGAGCAGTGAGCAAGGGACTCATGTCTGAGTATACCCTGCCACACCTATAGTGGCCAAAAACGATTCAGAAAAGGGGGTGGTGATGAACAGAGTGTCTGAATTAAGCAGACCACTCTTACCCAGTCCAAAGATCAGGGCTTGATCCATCACCGTTATTTAGCTCACTGCCCCATCCCAGCTCAGAACCTGGCTATATGCAAATTAGGCTGTCCCTGGCCCAGTGCATCATGGGAACAGGGCAGACCAAACTACCAAGCCAATTCTTCACCGGAAAGGATACAAGCTACCGGGGACCGGTTTCTGGCATTTCAGCCTCGTCGGCCCGGCTTGCTTGAATCCTGATGGAGCAGTGAGCAAGGGACTCATGTCTGAGTATACCCTGCCACACCTATAGTGGCCAAAAACGATTCAGAAAAGGGGGTGGTGATGAACAGAGTGTCTGAATTAAGCAGACCACTCTTACCCAGTCCAAAGATCAGGGCTTGATCCATCACCGTTATTTAGCTCACTGCCCCATCCCAGCTCCGAACCTGGCTATATGCAAATTAGTCTGTCCCTGGCCCAGTGCATCATGGGAACAGGGCAGACCAAACTACCAAGCCAATTCTTCACCAGAAAGGATACAAGCTACCGGGGACCGGTTTCTGGCATTTCAGCCTCGTCGGCCCGGCTTGCTTGAATCCTGATGGAGCAGTGAGCAAGGGACTCATGTCTGAGTATACCCTGCCACACCTATAGTGGCCAAAAATGATTCAGAAAAGGGGGTGGTGATGAACAGAGTGTCTGAATTAAGCAGACCACTCTTACCCAGTCCAAAGATCAGGGCTTGATCCATCACCGTTATTTAGCTCACTGCCCCATCCCAGCTCAGAACGTGGCTATATGCAAATTAGTCTGTCCCTGGCCCAGTGCATCATGGGAACAGGGCAGACCAAACTACCAAGCCAATTCTTCACCAGAAAGGATACAAGCTACCGGGGACCGGTTTCTGGCATTTCAGCCTCGTCGGCCCGGCTTGCTTGAATCCTGATGGAGCAGTGAGCAAGGGACTCATGTCTGAGTATACCCTGCCACACCTATAGTGGCCAAAAACGATTCAGAAAAGGGGGTGGTGATGAACAGAGTGTCTGAATTAAGCAGACCACTCTTACCCAGTCCAAAGATCAGGGCTTGATCCATCACCGTTATTTAGCTCACTGCCCCATCCCAGCTCAGAACCTGGCTATATGCAAATTAGGCTGTCCCTGGCCCAGTGCATCATGGGAACAGGGCAGACCAAACTACCAAGCCAATTCTTCACCGGAAAGGATACAAGCTACCGGGGACCGGTTTCTGGCATTTCAGCCTCGTCGGCCCGGCTTGCTTGAATCCTGATGGAGCAGTGAGCAAGGGACTCATGTCTGAGTATACCCTGCCACACCTATAGTGGCCAAAAACGATTCAGAAAAGGGGGTGGTGATGAACAGAGTGTCTGAATTAAGCAGACCACTCTTACCCAGTCCAAAGATCAGGGCTTGATCCATCACCGTTATTTAGCTCACTGCCCCATCCCAGCTCCGAACCTGGCTATATGCAAATTAGTCTGTCCCTGGCCCAGTGCATCATGGGAACAGGGCAGACCAAACTACCAAGCCAATTCTTCACCAGAAAGGATACAAGCTACCGGGGACCGGTTTCTGGCATTTCAGCCTCGTCGGCCCGGCTTGCTTGAATCCTGATGGAGCAGTGAGCAAGGGACTCATGTCTGAGTATACCCTGCCACACCTATAGTGGCCAAAAATGATTCAGAAAAGGGGGTGGTGATGAACAGAGTGTCTGAATTAAGCAGACCACTCTTACCCAGTCCAAAGATCAGGGCTTGATCCATCACCGTTATTTAGCTCACTGCCCCATCCCAGCTCAGAACGTGGCTATATGCAAATTAGTCTGTCCCTGGCCCAGTGCATCATGGGAACAGGGCAGACCAAACTACCAAGCCAATTCTTCACCAGAAAGGATACAAGCTACCGGGGACCGGTTTCTGGCATTTCAGCCTCGTCGGCCCGGCTTGCTTGAATCCTGATGGAGCAGTGAGCAAGGGACTCATGTCTGAGTATACCCTGCCACACCTATAGTGGCCAAAAACGATTCAGAAAAGGGGGTGGTGATGAACAGAGTGTCTGAATTAAGCAGACCACTCTTACCCAGTCCAAAGATCAGGGCTTGATCCATCACCGTTATTTAGCTCACTGCCCCATCCCAGCTCAGAACCTGGCTATATGCAAATTAGTCTGTCCCTGGCCCAGTGCATCATGGGAACAGGGCAGACCAAACTACCAAGCCAATTCTTCACCAGAAAGGATACAAGCTACCGGGGACCGGTTTCTGGCATTTCAGCCTCGTCGGCCCGGCTTGCTTGAATCCTGATGGAGCAGTGAGCAAGGGACTCATGTCTGAGTATACCCTGCCACACCTATAGTGGCCAAAAACGATTCAGAAAAGGGGGTGGTGATGAACAGAGTGTCTGAATTAAGCAGACCACTCTTACCCAGTCCAAAGATCAGGGCTTGATCCATCACCGTTATTTAGCTCACTGCCCCATCCCAGCTCAGAACCTGGCTATATGCAAATTAGTCTGTCCCTGGCCCAGTGCATCATGGGAACAGGGCAGACCAAACTACCAAGCCAATTCTTCACCAGAAAGGATACAAGCTACCGGGGACCGGTTTCTGGCATTTCAGCCTCGTCGGCCCGGCTTGCTTGAATCCTGATGGAGCAGTGAGCAAGGGACTCATGTCTGAGTATACCCTGCCACACCTATAGTGGCCAAAAACGATTCAGAAAAGGGGGTGGTGATGAACAGAGTGTCTGAATTAAGCAGACCACTCTTACCCAGTCCAAAGATCAGGGCTTGATCCATCACCGTTATTTAGCTCACTGCCCCATCCCAGCTCAGAACCTGGCTATATGCAAATTAGGCTGTCCCTGGCCCAGTGCATCATGGGAACAGGGCAGACCAAACTACCAAGCCAATTCTTCACCGGAAAGGATACAAGCTACCGGGGACCGGTTTCTGGCATTTCAGCCTCGTCGGCCCGGCTTGCTTGAATCCTGATGGAGCAGTGAGCAAGGGACTCATGTCTGAGTATACCCTGCCACACCTATAGTGGCCAAAAACGATTCAGAAAAGGGGGTGGTGATGAACAGAGTGTCTGAATTAAGCAGACCACTCTTACCCAGTCCAAAGATCAGGGCTTGATCCATCACCGTTATTTAGCTCACTGCCCCATCCCAGCTCCGAACCTGGCTATATGCAAATTAGTCTGTCCCTGGCCCAGTGCATCATGGGAACAGGGCAGACCAAACTACCAAGCCAATTCTTCACCAGAAAGGATACAAGCTACCGGGGACCGGTTTCTGGCATTTCAGCCTCGTCGGCCCGGCTTGCTTGAATCCTGATGGAGCAGTGAGCAAGGGACTCATGTCTGAGTATACCCTGCCACACCTATAGTGGCCAAAAATGATTCAGAAAAGGGGGTGGTGATGAACAGAGTGTCTGAATTAAGCAGACCACTCTTACCCAGTCCAAAGATCAGGGCTTGATCCATCACCGTTATTTAGCTCACTGCCCCATCCCAGCTCAGAACGTGGCTATATGCAAATTAGTCTGTCCCTGGCCCAGTGCATCATGGGAACAGGGCAGACCAAACTACCAAGCCAATTCTTCACCAGAAAGGATACAAGCTACCGGGGACCGGTTTCTGGCATTTCAGCCTCGTCGGCCCGGCTTGCTTGAATCCTGATGGAGCAGTGAGCAAGGGACTCATGTCTGAGTATACCCTGCCACACCTATAGTGGCCAAAAACGATTCAGAAAAGGGGGTGGTGATGAACAGAGTGTCTGAATTAAGCAGACCACTCTTACCCAGTCCAAAGATCAGGGCTTGATCCATCACCGTTATTTAGCTCACTGCCCCATCCCAGCTCAGAACCTGGCTATATGCAAATTAGTCTGTCCCTGGCCCAGTGCATCATGGGAACAGGGCAGACCAAACTACCAAGCCAATTCTTCACCAGAAAGGATACAAGCTACCGGGGACCGGTTTCTGGCATTTCAGCCTCGTCGGCCCGGCTTGCTTGAATCCTGATGGAGCAGTGAGCAAGGGACTCATGTCTGAGTATACCCTGCCACACCTATAGTGGCCAAAAACGATTCAGAAAAGGGGGTGGTGATGAACAGAGTGTCTGAATTAAGCAGACCACTCTTACCCAGTCCAAAGATCAGGGCTTGATCCATCACCGTTATTTAGCTCACTGCCCTATCCCAGCTCAGAACCTGGCTATATGCAAATTAGTCTGTCCCTGGCCCAGTGCATCATGGGAACAGGGCAGACCAAACTACCAAGCCAATTCTTCACCAGAAAGGATACAAGCTACCGGGGACCAGTTTCTGGCATTTCAGCCTCGTCGGCCCGGCTTGCTTGAATCCTGATGGAGCAGTGAGCAAGGGACTCATGTCTGAGTATACCCTGCCACACCTATAGTGGCCAAAAACGATTCAGATTTCAGAGACTCTGTCCATCACCACCCCTTGTTGTAAATAATTTTGTCCACCCTAAGCGTGGAAGGGTATACTCAGATGTGAGTCCCTTGCTCATTGCACCATCAGGATTCAAGCAAGCCGGGCCGAAGACGCCTGAAATGGCAGAAACCGGTCCCCGGAAGCTTGTTTCCTTCCCAGTGTAAGAATTGGCTTTTGTAGTCTGGTCTGCCCTGTTCCCACGATGCACTCGGCCAGGGACAGACTAATTTGCATACAGCCAGGTTCTGAAACTGGGATGGTGCAATGAGCTAAAAAACGGTGTTGGATCTAGCCCTGATCTCTTGACTGGGTGAGAGTACTCTGCTTAATTCAGAGACTCTGTCCATCACCACCCCTTGTTGTAAATAATTTTGTCCACCCTAAGCGTGGAAGGGTATACTCAGATGTGAGTCCCTTGCTCATTGCACCATCAGGATTCAAGCAAGCCGGGCCGAAGACGCCTGAAATGGCAGAAACCGGTCCCCGGAAGCTTGTTTCCTTCCCAGTGTAAGAATTGGCTTTTGTAGTCTGGTCTGCCCTGTTCCCACGATGCACTGGGCCAGGGACAGACTAATTTGCATACAGCCAGGTTCTGAAACTGGGATGGTGCAATGAGCTAAAAAACGGTGTTGGATCTAGCCCTGATCTCTTGACTGGGTGAGAGTACTCTGCTTAATTCAGAGACTCTGTCCATCACCACCCCTTGTTGTAAATAATTTTGTCCACCCTAAGCGTGGAAGGGTATACTCAGATGTGAGTCCCTTGCTCATTGCACCATCAGGATTCAAGCAAGCCGGGCCAAAGACGCCTGAAATGGCAGAAACCGGTCCCCGGAAGCTTGTTTCCTTCCCAGTGTAAGAATTGGCTTTTGTAGTCTGGTCTGCCCTGTTCCCACGATGCACTGGGCCAGGGACAGACTAATTTGCATACAGCCAGGTCCTGAAACTGGGATGGTGCAATGAGCTAAAAAACGGTGTTGGATCTAGCCCTGATCTCTTGACTGGGTGAGAGTACTCTGCTTAATTCAGAGACTCTGTCCATCACCACCCCTTGTTGTAAATAATAAGGTACTTCCTTATATGGCCACTCAGGCAATATAGGCTTACCTGGCAAGGATAGCCTTATCTCCTTTCGTTTGTGGGGGGTTATGTAGGAAGGTAGATCCCTGACTATGGTTGCCCCCAACTTTTTGCCTGGTGTTTTGCTGGTTTTCTGACTTAGTTGACCTGGGGCCCTGCTATTCAGGACCCCAGGCCTACTGCTCTCTCTGTAAAATGGATTCCATGTACCTTAGGTACATATCTAATTGGATACTGAATCACCTTATCAGTCCCTGTACAGTGTACCTTAGGTACCCAGGGCATAGGTGTACCCAGGGCCTACCAGGGGCTGCAGCATGTATTATGCCACCCCTGGCTGGCCATCCAAATCTGACACAACTGGCTGCACGACAGCTGGGGCAAGGTGGTGTAATCACCCTTTGCTTTAGATATAGTATACCTATATCTAACCCTAAAATGGGCACACAGATCTCCTATCAGTCACTCCTATGGCAGGCCTTGACAATCCTGAAGGCAGAGTGCTTGGAATCGTGTGAGATAGTGCTCTGGCATGAGCTGAGCCTGTCTGCGGCTTTCGGGATCCATCCCTTAGCCGTTTCCATGATATCGCATACCATATACTCTTAAGTGCATTATAATCCTCGCGGTTATATGCCAACTCTGGTATCGCTTTATCAAAACATGTCGAGTAAGGTGTCATACGAATTGGAATACTAACCCCTCGCCAATTCTGGCGACGGGGTTAGCATTCCACCCTTCTAGAGGGACACGACATGTATGTAGCCTGTAACCCCGGTTAAAGTCAAACAGAGCCTTAGCTCCACAAAATGGATGCTGCCACCGAGACACAAGTCTGCCCTCCTGCTGCTGGGTGTCCTCCCAGAGCAGGAGGCAAGGACAAAGGGTTTCCTGCCAGGGGCGGTGCCAGCACCGTCCCAGACAGGATTTTGTGTATTCTAGGTAGGCAGGGCTTTAGAGGAAGGTGACTGCAAGTGGCACCCCGGTGCTCACTGTGCATAGGCCGGCTGAAACCAGTTCCAGGGGCACTCCAGCCCCTGGCCTTGGGAAAGCCCGCCAAAGGAGAGGGGTGTAACCACCCCCCTCCTGGTCCCACCCATAGGGCAGGACCTAGTCGCGTGCCAGCCCCCTTTTTCAGGATAAAGGTAGGAGCAGGCCCCCTTCCAGATCAGATCATCTTTGAATCCTGAAACTACTTTCTACAAGAAGGAACTCAAGACTCTTCCTAAGATTTCTCCCTTGTGACTAAGGAGTAGTCACCCTGCAGCAGCAGGCACCAACCAAGCATTGCGGTTTGTTGCCAGTCTCTCCTTCGGATCAAGACTGCTCCAGCACAACGAGAACCGGCTTCCCTGGCACCTCTGACCTCAACCTGCATCATCAGCCCAGCTGTGATCCGTGGGTGTGACGAGACCTTGAGGGACCGGCCATCTTCAGAACTGCACGACGCTTGTCCAGCACGACGCCTGAGTGACCCTCGACTGAGTGCCTTGGGGTAAGAGAAGCCCCGACCATGAGCAGCTCCAGCACCGAAGTTCAGCCCCCCTGCATCCACGAGATCGGCGTGGGGCCCTTCTGCTTTTTGCTGCTCATCGCGTTGTCCAGGTCACTTGCCCGTTGGCTAGTGGCCCCCTCACGACGCTCCACGACAACTAACACTGCTGGTCTGGTTGCTCCGGACTAGCCCGTGCTCCCCCCCAAAAGAGGAGCACCCTGGACCCTCCTGGTCCACTCAAGACGCCATTTTAGGTCCACCGCGTGGGCCTTGCATTTGCCAAGACTTGTTGCCCAATCCTGGGTCCAGCGACGTCGACAGCAAGAACCTTCGTGGGACAGCTCGCACCTCCATCCTGGTCGCCGACAACGCCTCCTGGTCCGAGAGACTGCAGAGCCCAGCAGCGCCCACTCACCTGACTGCGGTGACTTGGCCCGCTGCCATCCTGGTGCCCACTTAATCACTGGCTAGTGATTCAGAACTTGGTCCCCTCTGCTTTCAGGTCTTCGTCTTCCCTGATCCAGGCTTGGATCACTCCGAACTTTCTTCACTGGCCGCCTGCCAGCAACTCTTTCTTCAGGCTCCTGGTTCATCAACGAAGAAACCCGACGACACTTGAACCCTATGCAGCCGCAGCCCCTGGGCTAGGTAAACCGAGTACTCCGGTGCTCCAGCGTAGGCCCACTCTCTAAGTGTCTAGATCCACTTTCGTTTTTGTCCTACCTAGTCGGGTTCGCCCGAAAACACTAACTTTGCATTTACTAGGATCCATAGACTTTGTTCCGCATTACGTGTGAGAGTTCCCACTCTGCACACGACGTCCCTAGGTCTCCTGCTAGCAATCTAAAGGTTCAGTAGTCCAGTCCTAGCGATCCCAAAGCCTATGAGAGTAGTACTTACCTGCTAGTAATTTCGCATTCCACTTTTGTAGTATATGGTTTTTCGTGCCCCTCGGGCATTTGTGTAAATTGTGCGACTTAAAGTATTTTCTTAAGAGTTTTGTTGTGTGCTTAGCTCCCTGACTCATAAAGAGTTCAGGGTAGTCTTGTTAAATATCTGTTTATTTTCATAACAACTTGTGTGGTGTCCGTTCACTTGGTGTTCAAGGGGTAATGTGATGGTAAAACAGCTGGCTTAACACGCCCTCTAGAGTCTTAGCCTTAGACTGCTCGTATCCATGCTACTAGGATAGCTGGTCTATAAGGTTGACTTACAACCAATCATCAATAAGGGTTGTTTGGACTGATACAAAGTGCTCACTAGAATAGTGAACATTATATATCAGGCCAACTTCTCACACCCAGTCAAAAGATCTGGGTTTAATCCATCACCGTTCTTTAGCCCACTCTGCCATCCCAGTTCTGACATGGCTATATGCAAATCAGTCTGACCTTGTGCCTCATGGGAACAGTCCAGCCCGAACTGCCAAGCCATGTCTTCCCTGGACCGGAAACAAGCTTCGGAGGACCGGTTTCTGGCATTCAAGCCGTCTTCAGCCCGGCTTGCTTGAATCCAGTGGCAAAGTGAGCAAGGGACTCACGTCTGAGCATACCCTCCCACACCTATGGCGGTAAAAAGCGTTACAAAAGGGGGTGGTGATGAACGGAGCATCTGAAACAATCAAACACTCACACCCAGTCAAAAGATTTGGGTTTAATCCATCACCGTTCTTTAGCCCACTCTGCCACCCCAGTTCTGACATGGCTATATGCAAATTAGTCTGACCCTGTGCCTCATGGGAACAGTCCAGCCCGAACTGCCAAGCCAAGTCTTCCCTGGACCGGAAACAAGCTTCCGAGGACCGGTTTCTAGCATTCAAGCCGTCTTCAGCCCGGCTTGCTTGAATCCAGTGGCAAAGTGAGCAAGGGACTCACGTCTGAGTATACCCTGCCACACTTATGGCGTCCGAAAGCGTTACAAAAGGGGGTGGTGATGGACGGAGCATCTGAATCAATCAAACACTCACACCCAGTCAAAAGATCTGGGTTTAATCCATCACCGTTCTTTAGCCCACTCTGCCACCCCAGTTCTGACATGGCTATATGCAAATCAGTCTGACCCTGTGCCTCATGGGAACAGTTCAGCCCGAACTGCCAAGCCATGTCTTCCCTGGACCGGAAACAAGCTTCCGAGGACCGGTTTCTGGCATTCAAGCCGTCTTCAGCCCGGCTTGCTTGAATCCAGTGGCAAAGTGAGCAAGGGATTCACGTCTGAGCATACCCTGCCACACTTATAGCAGCCAAAAGCATTACAAAAGGGGGTGGTGATGGACGGAGCATCTGAATCAATCAAACACTCACACCCAGTCAAAAGATCTGGGTTTAATCCATCACCGTTCTTTAGCCCACTCTGCCACCCCAAATCTGACATGGCTATATGCAAATCAGTCTGACCCTGTGCCTCATGGGAACAGTCCAACCCGAACTGCCAAGCCATGTCTTCCCTGGACCGAAAACAAGCTTGCGAGGACCGGTTTCTGGCATTCAAGCCGTCTTCAGCCCGGTTTGCTTGAATCCAGTGGCAAAGTGAGCAAGGGACTCACGTCTGAGCATACCCTGCCACACTTATGGCGGCCAAAAGCGTTACAAAAGGGGGTGGTGATGGACGGAGCATCTGAATCAATCAAACACTCACACCCAGTCAAAAGATCTGGGTTTAATCCATCACCGTTCTTTAGCCCACTCTGCCACCCCAGTTCTGACATGGCTATATGCAAATCAGTCTGACCCTGTGCCTCATGGGAACAGTTCAGCCGGAACTGCCAAGCCATGTCTTACCTGGACCGGAAACAAGCTTCCGAGGACCGCTTTCTGGCATTCAAGCCGTCTTCAGCCCGGCTTGCTTGAATCCAGTGGCAAAGTGAGCAAGGGATTCACGTCTGAGCATACCCTGCCACACTTATGGCGGCCAAAAGCGTTAGAAAAGGGGGTGGTGATGGACGGAGCATCTGAATCACTCAAACACTCACACCCAGTCAAAAGATCTGGCTTTAATCCATCACCGTTCTTTAGCCCACTCTGCCAACCCAGTTCTGACATGGCTATATGCAAATCAGTCTGACCCTGTGCCTCATGGGAACAGTCCAGCCCGAACTGCCAAGCCATGTCTTCCCTGGACCGGAAACAAGCTTTCGAGGATCGGTTTCTGGCATTCAAGCCGTTTTCAGCCCGGCTTGCTTGAATCCAGTGGCAAAGTGAGCAAGGGACTCACGTCTGCCACACTTGAATCCAGTGGCAAAGTGAGCATACCCTGCCACACTTATGGCGGCCAAAAGCATTACAAAAGGGGGTGGTGATGCACGGAGCATCTGAATCAATCAAACACTCACACCCAGTCAAAATATCTGGGTTTAATCCATCACCGTTCCTTAGCCCACTCTTCCACCCCAGTTCTGACATGGCTATATGCAAATCAGTCTGACCCTGTGCCTCATGGGAACAGTCCAGCCCGAACTGCCAAGCCATGTCTTCCCTGGACCCGAAACAAGCTTCCGAGGACCGGTATCTTGCATTCAAGCCGTCTTCAGCCCGGCTTGCTTGAATCCAGTGGCAAAGTGAGCTAGGTACTCACGTCTGAGCATACCCTGCCACACTTATGGCGGCCAAAAGCGTTACAAAAGGGGGTGGTGATGGACGGAGCATCTGAATCAATCAAACACTCACACCCAGTCAAAAGATCTGGGTTTAATCCATCACCGTTCTTTAGCCCACTCTGCCACCCCAGTTCTGACATGGCTATTTGCAAATCACTCTGACCCTGTGCCTCATGGGAACAGTCCAGCCCGAACTGCCAAGCCATGTCTTCCCTGGACCGGAAACAAGCTTCCGAGGACCGGTTTCTGGCATTCAAGCCGTCTTCAGCCCGGCTTGCTTGAATCCAGTGGCAAAGTGAGCAAGGGACTCACGTCTGAGCATACCCTGCCACACTTATGGCGGCCAAAAGCGTTACAAAAGGGGGTGGTGATGGCTGGAGCATCTGAATCAATCAAACACTCACACCCAGTCAAAAGATCTGGGTTTAATCCATCACCGTTCTTTAGCCCACTCTGCCACCCCAGTTCTGACATGGCTATTTGCAAATCAGTCTGAACTTGTGCCTCATGGGAACAGTCCAGCCCGAACTGCCGAGCCATGTCTTCTCTGGACCGGAAACAAGCTTCCGAGGACCGGTTTCTGGCATTCAAGCCGTCTTCAGCCCGGCTTGCTTGAATCCAGTGGCAAAGTGAGCAAGGGACTCACGTCTGAGCATACCCTGCCACACTTATGGCGGCCAAAAGCGTTACAAAAGAGGGTGGTGATGGATGGAGCATCTGAATCAATCAAACACTCACACCCAGTCAAAAGATCTGGGTTTAATCCATCACCGTTCTTTAGCCCACTCTGCCACCCCTGTTCTGACATGGCTATATGCAAATCAGTCTGACCCTGTGCCTCATGGGAACAGACCAGCTCAAACTGCCAAGCCATGTCTTCCCTGGACCGGAAACAAGCTTCCGAGGACCGGTTTCTGGCATTCAAGCCGTCTTCAGCCCGGCTTGCTTGAATCCAGTGGCAAAGTGAGCAAGGGACTCACGTCTGAGCATACCCTGCCACACTTATGGCGGCCAAAAGCGTTACAAAAGGGGGTGGTGATGGACGGAGCATTTGAATCCATCAAACACTCACACCCAGTCAAAAGATCAGGGTTTAATCCATCACCGTTCTTTAGCCCACTCTGCCATCCCAGTTCTGACATGGCTATATGCAAATCAGTCTGACCTTGTGCCTCATGGGAACAGTCCAGCCCGAACTGCCAAGCCATGTCTTCCCTGGACCGGAAACAAGCTTCCGAGGACCGGTTTCTGGCATTCAAGCCGTCTTCAGCCCGGCTTGCTTGAATCCAGTGGCAAAGTGAGCAAGGGACTCTCGTCTGAGCATACCCTCCCACACCTATGGCGGCCAAAAGCGTTACAAAAGGGGGTGGTGATGAACAGAGCATCTGAAACAATCAAACACTCACACCCAGTCAAAAGATTTGGGTTTAATCCATCACCGTTCTTTAGCCCACTCTGCCACCCCAGTTCTGACATGGCTATATGCAAATCAGTCTGACCCTGTGCCTCATGGGAACAGTCCAGCCCGAACTGCCAAGCCATGTCTTCCCTGGACCGGAAACAAGCTTCCGAGGACCGGTTTCTAGCATTCAAGCCGTCTTCAGCCCAGCTTGCTTGAATCCAGTGGCAAAGTGAGCAAGGGACTCACGTCTGAGCATACCCTGCCACACTTATGGCGTCCGAAAGCGTTACAAAAGGGGGTGGTGATGGACGGAGCATCTGAATCAATCAAACACTCACACCCAGTCAAAAGATCTGGGTTTAATCCATCACCGTTCTTTAGCCCACTCTGCCACCCCAGTTCTGACATGGCTATATGCAAATCAGTCTGACCCTGTGCCTCATGGGAACAGTTCAGCCCGAACTGCCAAGCCATGTCTTCCCTGGACCGGAAACAAGCTTCCGAGGACCGGTTTCTGGCATTCAAGCCGTCTTCAGCCCGGCTTGCTTGAATCCAGTGGCAAAGTGAGCAAGGGATTCACGTCTGAGCATACCCTGCCACACTTATAGCAGCCAAAAGCATTACAAAAGGGGGTGGTGAAGGATGGAGCATCTGAATCAATCAAACACTCACACCCAGTCAAAAGATCTGGGTTTAATCCATCACCGTTCTTTAGCCCACTCTGCCACCCCAGTTCTGACATGGCTATATGCAAATCAGTCTGACCCTGTGCCTCATGGGAACAGACCAGCTCAAACTGCCAAGCCATGTCTTCCCTGGACCGGAAACAAGCTTCCGAGGACCGGTTTCTGGCATTCAAGCCGTCTTCAGCCCGGCTTGCTTGAATCCAGTGGCAAAGTGAGCAAGGGACTCACGTCTGAGCATACCCTGCCACACTTATGGCGGCCAAAAGCGTTACAAAAGGGGGTGGTGATGGACGGAGCATTTGAATCCATCAAACACTCACACCCAGTCAAAAGATCAGGGTTTAATCCATCACCGTTCTTTAGCCCACTCTGCCATCCCAGTTCTGACATGGCTATATGCAAATCAGTCTGACCTTGTGCCTCATGGGAACAGTCCAGCCCGAACTGCCAAGCCATGTCTTCCCTGGACCGGAAACAAGCTTCCGAGGACCGGTTTCTGGCATTCAAGCCGTCTTCAGCCCGGCTTGCTTGAATCCAGTGGCAAAGTGAGCAAGGGACTCTCGTCTGAGCATACCCTCCCACACCTATGGCGGCCAAAAGCGTTACAAAAGGGGGTGGTGATGAACAGAGCATCTGAAACAATCAAACACTCACACCCAGTCAAAAGATTTGGGTTTAATCCATCACCGTTCTTTAGCCCACTCTGCCACCCCAGTTCTGACATGGCTATATGCAAATCAGTCTGACCCTGTGCCTCATGGGAACAGTCCAGCCCGAACTGCCAAGCCATGTCTTCCCTGGACCGGAAACAAGCTTCCGAGGACCGGTTTCTAGCATTCAAGCCGTCTTCAGCCCAGCTTGCTTGAATCCAGTGGCAAAGTGAGCAAGGGACTCACGTCTGAGCATACCCTGCCACACTTATGGCGTCCGAAAGCGTTACAAAAGGGGGTGGTGATGGACGGAGCATCTGAATCAATCAAACACTCACACCCAGTCAAAAGATCTGGGTTTAATCCATCACCGTTCTTTAGCCCACTCTGCCACCCCAGTTCTGACATGGCTATATGCAAATCAGTCTGACCCTGTGCCTCATGGGAACAGTTCAGCCCGAACTGCCAAGCCATGTCTTCCCTGGACCGGAAACAAGCTTCCGAGGACCGGTTTCTGGCATTCAAGCCGTCTTCAGCCCGGCTTGCTTGAATCCAGTGGCAAAGTGAGCAAGGGATTCACGTCTGAGCATACCCTGCCACACTTATAGCAGCCAAAAGCATTACAAAAGGGGGTGGTGAAGGATGGAGCATCTGAATCAATCAAACACTCACACCCAGTCAAAAGATCTGGGTTTAATCCATCACCGTTCTTTAGCCCACACTGCCACCCCAGTTCTGACATGGCTATATGCAAATCAGTCTGACCCTGTGCCTCATGGGAACAGTCCAGCCCGAACTGCCAAGCCATGTCTTCCCTGGACCGGAAACAAGCTTTCGATGACTGGTTTCTGGCATTCAAGCCGTCTTCAGCCCGGCTTGCTTAAATCCAGTGGCAAAGTGAGCAAGGGATTCACGTCTGAGCATACCCTGCCACACTTATGGCGGCCAAAAGCGTTACAAAAGGGGGTGGTGATGGACGGAGCATCTGAATCAATCAAACACTCACACCCAGTCAAAAGATATGGCTTTAATCCATCACCGTTCTTTAGCCCACTCTTCCACCCCAGTTCTGCCAGGGCTATATGCAAATCAGTCTGACCCTGTGCCTCATGGGAACAGTCCAGCCCGAACTGCCAAGCCATGTCGTCCCTGGACCGGAAACAAGCTTCCGAGGACCGGTTTCTGGCATTCAAGCCGTCTTCAGCCCGGCTTGCTTGAATCCAGTGGCAAAGTGAGCAAGGGACTCACGTCTGAGCATACCCTGCCACACTTATGGCGGCCAAAAGCATTACAAAAGGGGGTGGTGATGGACGGAGCATCTGAATCAATCAAACACTCACACCCAGTCAAAAGATCTGAGTTTAATCCATCACCGTTCCTTAGCCCACTCTTCCACCCCAGTTCTGACATGGCTATATGCAAATCAGTCTGACCTTGTGCCTCATGGGAACAGTCCAGCCCGAACTGCCAAGCCATGTCTTCCCTGGACCCGAAACAAGCTTTCGAGGATCGGTTTCTGGCATTCAAGCCGTTTTCAGCCCGGCTTGCTTGAATCCAGTGGCAAAGTGAGCAAGGGATTCACGTCTGAGCATACCCTGCCACACTTATGGCGGCCAAAAGCGTTACAAAAGGGGGTGGTGATGGACGGAGCATCTGAATCAATCAAACACTCACACCCAGTCAAAAGATCTGGCTTTAATCCATCACCGTTCTTTAGCCCACTCTTCCACCCCAGTTCTGACATGGCTATATGCAAATCAGTCTGACCCTGTGCCTTATGGGAACAGTCCAGCCAGAACTGCCAAGCCATGTCTTCCCTGGACCGGAAACAAGCTTTTGAGGACCGGTTTCTGGCATTCAAGCCGTTTTCAGCCCGGCTTGCTTGAATCCAGTGGCAAAGTGAGCAAGGGACTCACGTCTGAGCATACCCTGCCACACTTATGGCGGCCAAAAGCATTACAAAAGGGGGTGGTGATGGACGGAGCATCTGAATCAATCAAACACTCACACCCAGTCAAAAGACCAGGGTTTAATCCATCACCGTTCTTTAGCCCACTCTGCCACCCCAGTTCTGATATGGCTATATGCAAATCAGTCTGACCCTGTGCCTCATGGGAACAGTCCAGCCCGAACTGCCAAGCCATGTCTTCCCTAGACCGGAAACAAGCTTCCGAGGACCGGTTTCTGGCATTCAAGCCGTCTTCAGCCCGGCTTGCTTGAATCCAGTGGCAAAGTGAGCAAGGGATTCACGTCTGAGCATACCCTGCCACACTTATGGCGGCCAAAAGCATTACAAAAGGGGGTGGTGATGGACGGAGCATCTGAATCAATCAAACACTCACACCCAGTCAAAAGATCTGGGTTTAATCCATCACCGTTCTTTAGCCCACTCTGCCACCCCAGTTCTGACATGGCTATATGCAAATCAGTCTGACCCTGTGCCTCATGGGAACAGTCCAGCCCGAACTGCCAAGCCATGTCTTCCCTGGACCGGAAACAAGCTTCCGAGGACCGGTTTCTAGCATTCAAGCCGTCTTCAGCCCAGCTTGCTTGAATCCAGTGGCAAAGTGAGCAAGGGACTCACGTCTGAGCATACCCTGCCACACTTATGGCGTCCGAAAGCGTTACAAAAGGGGGTGGTGATGGACGGAGCATCTGAATCAATCAAACACTCACACCCAGTCAAAAGATCTGGGTTTAATCCATCACCGTTCTTTAGCCCACTCTGCCACCCCAGTTCTGACATGGCTATATGCAAATCAGTCTGACCCTGTGCCTCATGGGAACAGTTCAGCCCGAACTGCCAAGCCATGTCTTCCCTGGACCGGAAACAAGCTTCCGAGGACCGGTTTCTGGCATTCAAGCCGTCTTCAGCCCGGCTTGCTTGAATCCAGTGGCAAAGTGAGCAAGGGATTCACGTCTGAGCATACCCTGCCACACTTATGGCGGCCAAAAGCGTTACAAAAGGGGGTGGTGATGGACGGAGCATCTGAATCAATCAAACACTCACACCCAGTCAAAAGATCTGGCTTTAATCCATCACCGTTCTTTAGCCCACTCTTCCACCCCAGTTCTGACATGGCTATATGCAAATCAGTCTGACCCTGTGCCTTATGGGAACAGTCCAGCCAGAACTGCCAAGCCATGTCTTCCCTGGACCGGAAACAAGCTTCCGAGGACCGGTTTCTGGCATTCAAGCCGTCTTCAGCCCGGCTTGCTTGAATCCAGTGGCAAAGTGAGCAAGGGACTCACGTCTGAGCATACCCTGCCACACTTATGGCTGCCAAAAGCGTTACAAAAGGGGGTGGTGATGGACGGAGCATCTGAATCAATCAAACACTCACACCCAGTTAAAAGATCTGGGTTTAATCCATCACCGTTCTTTAGCCCACTTTTCCACCCCAGTTCTGACATGGCTATATGCAAATCAGTCTGACCCTGTGCCTCATGGGAACAGTCCAGCCCGAACTGCCAAGCCATGTCTTCCCTGGACCGGAAACAAGCTTCCGAGGACCAGTTTCTGGCATTCAAGCCATCTTCAGCCCGGCTTGCTTGAATCCAGTGGCAAAGTGAGCAAGGGACTCATGTCTGAGCATACCCTGCCACACTTACGGCGGCCAAAAGCGTTACAAAAGGGGGTGGTGATGGACGGAGCATCTGAATCAATCAAACACTCACACCCAGTCAAAAGATCTGGCTTTAATCCATCACCGTTCTTTAGCCCACTCTTCCACCCCAGTTCTGACATGGCTATATGCAAATCAGTCTGACCCTGTACCTCATGGGAACAGTCCAGCCCGAACTGCCAAGCCATGTCTTCCCTGGACCGGAAACAAGCTTTTGAGGACCGGTTTCTGGCATTCAAGCCGTTTTCAGCCCGGCTTGCTTGAATCCAGTGGCAAAGTGAGCAAGGGACTCACGTCTGAGCATACCCTGCCACACTTATGGCGGCCAAAAGCATTACAAAAGGGGGTGGTGATGGACGGAGCATCTGAATCAATCAAACACTCACACCCAGTCAAAAGATCTGGGTTTAATCCATCACCGTTCTTTAGCCCACTCTGCCACCCCAGTTCTGATATGGCTATATGCAAATCAGTCTGACCCTGTGCCTCATGGGAACAGTCCAGCCCGAACTGCCAAGCCATGTCTTCCCTAGACCGGAAACAAGCTTCCGAGGACCGGTTTCTGGCATTCAAGCCGTCTTCAGCCCGGCTTGCTTGAATCCAGTGGCAAAGTGAGCAAGGGATTCACGTCTGAGCATACCCTGCCACACTTATGGCGGCCAAAAGCATTACAAAAGGGGGTGGTGATGGACGGAGCATCTGAATCAATCAAACACTCACACCCAGTCAAAAGATCTGGGTTTAATCCATCACCGTTCTTTAGCCCACTCTGCCACCCCAGTTCTGACATGGCTATATGCAAATCAGTCTGACCTTGTGCCTCATGGGAACAGTCCAGCCCGAACTGCCAAGCCATGTCTTCCCTGGAGCGGAAACAAGCTTCCGAGGACCGGTTTCTGGCATTCAAGCCGTCTTCAGCCCGGCGTGCTTGAATCCAGTGGCAAAGTGAGCAAGGGACTCTCGTCTGAGCATACCCTCCCACACCTATGGCGGCCAAAAGCGTTACAAAAGGGGGTGGTGATGAACAGAGCATCTGAAACAATCAAACACTCACACCCAGTCAAAAGATTTGGGTTTAATCCATCACCGTTCTTTAGCCCACTCTGCCACCCCAGTTCTGACATGGCTATATGCAAATCAGTCTGACCCTGTGCCTCATGGGAACAGTCCAGCCCGAACTGCCAAGCCATGTCTTCCCTGGACCGGAAACAAGCTTCCGAGGACCGGTTTCTAGCATTCAAGCCGTCTTCAGCCCGGCTTGCTTGAATCCAGTGGCAAAGTGAGCAAGGGACTCACGTCTGAGCATACCCTGCCACACTTATGGCGGCCAAAAGCGTTACAAAAGGGGGTGGTGATGGCTGGAGCATCTGAATCAATCAAACACTCACACCCAGTCAAAAGATCTGGGTTTAATCCATCACCGTTCTTTAGCCCACTCTGCCACCCCAGTTCTGACATGGCTATTTGCAAATCAGTCTGAACTTGTGCCTCATGGGAACAGTCCAGCCCGAACTGCCGAGCCATGTCTTCTCTGGACCGGAAACAAGCTTCCGAGGACCGGTTTCTGGCATTCAAGCCGTCTTCAGCCCGGCTTGCTTGAATCCAGTGGCAAAGTGAGCAAGGGACTCACGTCTGAGCATACCCTGCCACACTTATGGCGGCCAAAAGCGTTACAAAAGAGGGTGGTGATGGATGGAGCATCTGAATCAATCAAACACTCACACCCAGTCAAAAGATCTGGGTTTAATCCATCACCGTTCTTTAGCCCACTCTGCCACCCCTGTTCTGACATGGCTATATGCAAATCAGTCTGACCCTGTGCCTCATGGGAACAGACCAGCCCGAACTGCCAAGCCATGTCTTCCCTGGACCGGAAACAAGCTTCCGGGGACCGGTTTCTGGCATTCAAGCCGTCTTCAGCCCGGCTTGCTTGAATCCAGTGGCAAAGTGAGCAAGGGACTCACGTCTGAGCATACCCTGCCACACTTATGGCGGCCAAAAGCGTTACAAAAGGGGGTGGTGATGGCTGGAGCATCTGAATCAATCAAACACTCACACCCAGTCAAAAGATCTGGGTTTAATCCATCACCGTTCTTTAGCCCACTCTGCCACCCCAGTTCTGACATGGCTATTTGCAAATCAGTCTGAACTTGTGCCTCATGGGAACAGTCCAGCCCGAACTGCCGAGCCATGTCTTCTCTGGACCGGAAACAAGCTTCCGAGGACCGATTTCTGGCATTCAAGCCGTCTTCAGCCCGGCTTGCTTGAATCCAGTGGCAAAGTGAGCAAGGGACTCACGTCTGAGCATACCCTGCCACACTTATGGCGGCCAAAAGCGTTACAAAAGAGGGTGGTGATGGATGGAGCATCTGAATCAATCAAACACTCACACCCAGTCAAAAGATCTGGGTTTAATCCATCACCGTTCTTTAGCCCACTCTGCCACCCCTGTTCTGACATGGCTATATGCAAATCAGTCTGACCCTGTGCCTCATGGGAACAGACCAGCCCGAACTGCCAAGCCATGTCTTCCCTGGACCGGAAACAAGCTTCCGGGGACCGGTTTCTGGCATTCAAGCCGTCTTCAGCCCGGCTTGCTTGAATCCAGTGGCAAAGTGAGCAAGGGACTCACGTCTGAGCATACCCTGCCACACTTATGGCGGCCAAAAGCGTTACAAAAGGGGGTGGTGATGGCTGGAGCATCTGAATCAATCAAACACTCACACCCAGTCAAAAGATCTGGGTTTAATCCATCACCGTTCTTTAGCCCACTCTGCCACCCCAGTTCTGACATGGCTATTTGCAAATCAGTCTGAACTTGTGCCTCATGGGAACAGTCCAGCCCGAACTGCCGAGCCATGTCTTCTCTGGACCGGAAACAAGCTTCCGAGGACCGGTTTCTGGCATTCAAGCCGTCTTCAGCCCGGCTTGCTTGAATCCAGTGGCAAAGTGAGCAAGGGACTCACGTCTGAGCATACCCTGCCACACTTATGGCGGCCAAAAGCGTTACAAAAGAGGGTGGTGATGGATGGAGCATCTGAATCAATCAAACACTCACACCCAGTCAAAAGATCTGGGTTTAATCCATCACCGTTCTTTAGCCCACTCTGCCACCCCTGTTCTGACATGGCTATATGCAAATCAGTCTGACCCTGTGCCTCATGGGAACAGACCAGCTCAAACTGCCAAGCCATGTCTTCCCTGGACCGGAAACAAGCTTCCGAGGACCGGTTTCTGGCATTCAAGCCGTCTTCAGCCCGGCTTGCTTGAATCCAGTGGCAAAGTGAGCAAGGGACTCACGTCTGAGCATACCCTGCCACACTTATGGCGGCCAAAAGCGTTACAAAAGGGGGTGGTGATGGACGGAGCATTTGAATCCATCAAACACTCACACCCAGTCAAAAGATCAGGGTTTAATCCATCACCGTTCTTTAGCCCACTCTGCCATCCCAGTTCTGACATGGCTATATGCAAATCAGTCTGACCTTGTGCCTCATGGGAACAGTCCAGCCCGAACTGCCAAGCCATGTCTTCCCTGGACCGGAAACAAGCTTCCGAGGACCGGTTTCTGGCATTCAAGCCGTCTTCAGCCCGGCTTGCTTGAATCCAGTGGCAAAGTGAGCAAGGGACTCTCGTCTGAGCATACCCTCCCACACCTATGGCGGCCAAAAGCGTTACAAAAGGGGGTGGTGATGAACAGAGCATCTGAAACAATCAAACACTCACACCCAGTCAAAAGATTTGGGTTTAATCCATCACCGTTCTTTAGCCCACTCTGCCACCCCAGTTCTGACATGGCTATATGCAAATCAGTCTGACCCTGTGCCTCATGGGAACAGTCCAGCCCGAACTGCCAAGCCATGTCTTCCCTGGACCGGAAACAAGCTTCCGAGGACCGGTTTCTAGCATTCAAGCCGTCTTCAGCCCAGCTTGCTTGAATCCAGTGGCAAAGTGAGCAAGGAACTCACGTCTGAGCATACCCTGCCACACTTATGGCGTCCGAAAGCGTTACAAAAGGGGGTGGTGATGGACGGAGCATCTGAATCAATCAAACACTCACACCCAGTCAAAAGATCTGGGTTTAATCCATCACCGTTCTTTAGCCCACTCTGCCACCCCAGTTCTGACATGGCTATATGCAAACCAGTCTGACCCTGTGCCTCATGGGAACAGTTCAGCCCGAACTGCCAAGCCATGTCTTCCCTGGACCGGAAACAAGCTTCCGAGGACCGGTTTCTGGCATTCAAGCCGTCTTCAGCCCAGCTTGCTTGAATCCAGTGGCAAAGTGAGCAAGGGATTCACGTCTGAGCATACCCTGCCACACTTATAGCAGCCAAAAGCATTACAAAAGGGGGTGGTGATGGATGGAGCATCTGAATCAATCAAACACTCACACCCAGTCAAAAGATCTGGGTTTAATCCATCACCGTTCTTTAGCCCACACTGCCACCCCAGTTCTGACATGGCTATATGCAAATCAGTCTGACCCTGTGCCTCATGGGAACAGTCCAGCCCGAACTGCCAAGCCATGTCTTCCCTGGACCGGAAACAAGCTTTCGATGACTGGTTTCTGGCATTCAAGCCGTCTTCAGCCCGGCTTGCTTGAATCCAGTGGCAAAGTGAGCAAGGGATTCACGTCTGAGCATACCCTGCCACACTTATGGCGGCCAAAAGCGTTACAAAAGGGGGTGGTGATGGACGGAGCATCTGAATCAATCAAACACTCACACCCAGTCAAAAGATATGGCTTTAATCCATCACCGTTCTTTAGCCCACTCTTCCACCCCAGTTCTGCCAGGGCTATATGCAAATCAGTCTGACCCTGTGCCTCATGGGAACAGTCCAGCCCGAACTGCCAAGCCATGTCGTCCCTGGACCGGAAACAAGCTTCCGAGGACCGGTTTCTGGCATTCAAGCCGTCTTCAGCCCGGCTTGCTTGAATCCAGTGGCAAAGTGAGCAAGGGACTCACGTCTGAGCATACCCTGCCACACTTATGGCGGCCAAAAGCGTTACAAAAGGGGGTGGTGATGGACGGAGCATCTGAATCAATCAAACACTCACACCCAGTCAAAAGATCTGGGTTTAATCCATCACCGTTCTTTAGCCCACTCTTCCACCCCAGTTCTGACATGGCTATATGCAAATCAGTCTGACCCTGTGCCTCATGGGAACAGTCCAGCCCGAACTGCCAAGCCATGTCTTCCCTGGACCGGAAACAAGCTTTCGAGGATCGGTTTCTGGCATTCAAGCCGTTTTCAGCCCGGCTTGCTTGAATCCAGTGGCAAAGTGAGCAAGGGACTCACGTCTGCCACACTTCAATCTAGTGGCAAAGTGAGCATACCCTGCCACACTTATGGCGGCCAAAAGCATTACAAAAGGGGGTGGTGATGGACGGAGCATCTGAATCAATCAAACACTCACACCCAGTCAAAAGATCTGAGTTTAATCCATCACCGTTCCTTAGCCCACTCTTCCACCCCAGTTCTGACATGGCTATATGCAAATCAGTCTGACCTTGTGCCTCATGGGAACAGTCCAGCCCGAACTGCCAAGCCATGTCTTCCCTGGACCCGAAACAAGCTTCCGAGGACCGGTATCTGGCATTCAAGCCGTCTTCAGCCCGGCTTGCTTGAATCCAGTGGCAAAGTGAGCAAGGGACTCACGTCTGAGCATACCCTGCCACACTTATGGGGGCCAAAAGCGTTATAAAAGGGGGTGGTGATGGACGGAGCATCTGAATCAATCAAACACTCACACCCAGTCAATAGATCTGGGTTTAATCCATCACTGTTCTTTAGCCCACTCTGCCACCCCAGTTCTGACATGGCTATATGCAAATCAGTCTGACCCTGTGCCTCATGGGAACAGTCCAGCCCGAACTGCCAAGCCATGTCTTCCCTGGACCGGAAACAAGCTTCCGAGGACCGGTTTCTGGCATTCAAGCCGTCTTCAGCCCCGCTTGCTTGAATCCAGTGGCAAAGTGAGCAAGGGATTCACGTCTGAGCATACCCTGCCACACTTATGGCGGCCAAAAGCGTTACAAAAGGGGGTGGTGATGGACGGAGCATCTGAATCAATCAAACACTCACACCCAGTCAAAAGATCTGGCTTTAATCCATCACCGTTCTTTAGCCCACTCTTCCACCCCAGTTCTGACATGGCTATATGCAAATCAGTCTGACCCTGTGCCTTATGGGAACAGTCCAGCCAGAACTGCCAAGCCATGTCTTCCCTGGACCGGAAACAAGCTTCCGAGGACCGGTTTCTGGCATTCAAGCCGTCTTCAGCCCGGCTTGCTTGAATGCAGTGGCAAAGTGAGCAAGGGACTCACGTCTGAGCATACCCTGCCACACTTATGGCTGCCAAAAGCGTTACAAAAGGGGGTGGTGATGGACGGAGCATCTGAATCAATCAAACACTCACACCCAGTTAAAAGATCTGGGTTTAATCCATCACCGTTCTTTAGCCCACTCTTCCACCCCAGTTCTGACATGGCTATATGCAAATCAGTCTGACCCTGTGCCTCATGGGAACAGTCCAGCCCGAACTGCCAAGCCATGTCTTCCCTGGACCGGAAACAAGCTTCCGAGGACCGGTTTCTGGCATTCAAGCCATCTTCAGCCCGGCTTGCTTGAATCCAGTGGCAAAGTGAGCAAGGGACTCATGTCTGAGCATACCCTGCCACACTTACGGCGGCCAAAAGCGTTACAAAAGGGGGTGGTGATGGACGGAGCATCTGAATCAATCAAACACTCACACCCAGTCAAAAGATCTGGCTTTAATCCATCACCGTTCTTTAGCCCACTCTTCCACCCCAGTTCTGACATGGCTATATGCAAATCAGTCTGACCCTGTACCTCATGGGAACAGTCCAGCCCGAACTGCCAAGCCATGTCTTCCCTGGACCGGAAACAAGCTTTTGAGGACCGGTTTCTGGCATTCAAGCCGTTTTCAGCCCGGCTTGCTTGAATCCAGTGGCAAAGTGAGCAAGGGACTCACGTCTGAGCATACCCTGCCACACTTATGGCGGCCAAAAGCATTACAAAAGGGGGTGGTGATGGACGGAGCATCTGAATCAATCAAACACTCACACCCAGTCAAAAGATCTGGGTTTAATCCATCACCGTTCTTTAGCCCACTCTGCCACCCCAGTTCTGATATGTCTATATGCAAATCAGTCTGACCCTGTGCCTCATGGGAACAGTCCAGCCCGAACTGCCAAGCCATGTCTTCCCTAGACCGGAAACAAGCTTCCGAGGACCGGTTTCTGGCATTCAAGCCGTCTTCAGCCCGGCTTGCTTGAATCCAGTGGCAAAGTGAGCAAGGGATTCACGTCTGAGCATACCCTGCCACACTTATGGCGGCCAAAAGCATTACAAAAGGGGGTGGTGATGGACGGAGCATCTGAATCAATCAAACACTCACACCCAGTCAAAAGATCTGGGTTTAATCCATCACCGTTCTTTAGCCCACTCTGCCACCCCAGTTCTGACATGGCTATATGCAAATCAGTCTGACCTTGTGCCTCATGGGAACAGTCCAGCCCGAACTGCCAAGCCATGTCTTCCCTGGACCGGAAACAAGCTTCCGAGGACCGGTTTCTGGCATTCAAGCCGTCTTCAGCCCGGCGTGCTTGAATCCAGTGGCAAAGTGAGCAAGGGACTCTCGTCTGAGCATACCCTCCCACACCTATGGCGGCCAAAAGCGTTACAAAAGGGGGTGGTGATGAACAGAGCATCTGAAACAATCAAACACTCACACCCAGTCAAAAGATTTGGGTTTAATCCATCACCGTTCTTTAGCCCACTCTGCCACCCCAGTTCTGACATGGCTATATGCAAATCAGTCTGACCCTGTGCCTCATGGGAACAGTCCAGCCCGAACTGCCAAGCCATGTCTTCCCTGGACCGGAAACAAGCTTCCGAGGACCGGTTTCTAGCATTCAAGCCGTCTTCAGCCCAGCTTGCTTGAATCCAGTGGCAAAGTGAGCAAGGGACTCACGTCTGAGCATACCCTGCCACACTTATGGCGTCCGAAAGCGTTACAAAAGGGGGTGGTGATGGACGGAGCATCTGAATCAATCAAACACTCACACCCAGTCAAAAGATCTGGGTTTAATCCATCACCGTTCTTTAGCCCACTCTGCCACCCCAGTTCTGACATGGCTATATGCAAATCAGTCTGACCCTGTGCCTCATGGGAACAGTTCAGCCCGAACTGCCAAGCCATGTCTTCCCTGGACCGGAAACAAGCTTCCGAGGACCGGTTTCTGGCATTCAAGCCGTCTTCAGCCCGGCTTGCTTGAATCCAGTGGCAAAGTGAGCAAGGGATTCACGTCTGAGCATACCCTGCCACACTTATGGCGGCCAAAAGCGTTACAAAAGGGGGTGGTGATGGACGGAGCATCTGAATCAATCAAACACTCACACCCAGTCAAAAGATCTGGCTTTAATCCATCACCGTTCTTTAGCCCACTCTTCCACCCCAGTTCTGACATGGCTATATGCAAATCAGTCTGACCCTGTGCCTTATGGGAACAGTCCAGCCAGAACTGCCAAGCCATGTCTTCCCTGGACCGGAAACAAGCTTCCGAGGACCGGTTTCTGGCATTCAAGCCGTCTTCAGCCCGGCTTGCTTGAATCCAGTGGCAAAGTGAGCAAGGGACTCACGTCTGAGCATACCCTGCCACACTTATGGCTGCCAAAAGCATTACAAAAGGGGGTGGTGATGGACGGAGCATCTGAATCAATCAAACACTCACACCCAGTTAAAAGATCTGGGTTTAATCCATCACCGTTCTTTAGCCCACTCTTCCACCCCAGTTCTGACATGGCTATATGCAAATCAGTCTGACCCTGTGCCTCATGGGAACAGTCCAGCCCGAACTGCCAAGCCATGTCTTCCCTGGACCGGAAACAAGCTTCCGAGGACCGGTTTCTGGCATTCAAGCCATCTTCAGCCCGGCTTGCTTGAATCCAGTGGCAAAGTGAGCAAGGGACTCATGTCTGAGCATACCCTGCCACACTTACGGCGGCCAAAAGCGTTACAAAAGGGGGTGGTGATGGACGGAGCATCTGAATCAATCAAACACTCACACCCAGTCAAAAGATCTGGCTTTAATCCATCACCGTTCTTTAGCCCACTCTTCCACCCCAGTTCTGACATGGCTATATGCAAATCAGTCTGACCCTGTACCTCATGGGAACAGTCCAGCCCGAACTGCCAAGCCATGTCTTCCCTGGACCGGAAACAAGCTTTTGAGGACCGGTTTCTGGCATTCAAGCCGTTTTCAGCCCGGCTTGCTTGAATCCAGTGGCAAAGTGAGCAAGGGACTCACGTCTGAGCATACCCTGCCACACTTATGGCGGCCAAAAGCATTACAAAAGGGGGTGGTGATGGACGGAGCATCTGAATCAATCAAACACTCACACCCAGTCAAAAGATCTGGGTTTAATCCATCACCGTTCTTTAGCCCACTCTGCCACCCCAGTTCTGATATGGCTATATGCAAATCAGTCTGACCCTGTGCCTCATGGGAACAGTCCAGCCCGAACTGCCAAGCCATGTCTTCCCTAGACCGGAAACAAGCTTCCGAGGACCGGTTTCTGGCATTCAAGCCGTCTTCAGCCCGGCTTGCTTGAATCCAGTGGCAAAGTGAGCAAGGGATTCACGTCTGAGCATACCCTGCCACACTTATGGCGGCCAAAAGCATTACAAAAGGGGGTGGTGATGGACGGAGCATCTGAATCAATCAAACACTCACACCCAGTCAAAAGATCTGGGTTTAATCCATCACCGTTCTTTAGCCCACTCTGCCACCCCAGTTCTGACATGGCTATATGCAAATCAGTCTGACCTTGTGCCTCATGGGAACAGTCCAGCCCGAACTGCCAAGCCATGTCTTCCCTGGACCGGAAACAAGCTTCCGAGGACCGGTTTCTGGCATTCAAGCCGTCTTCAGCCCGGCGTGCTTGAATCCAGTGGCAAAGTGAGCAAGGGACTCTCGTCTGAGCATACCCTCCCACACCTATGGCGGCCAAAAGCGTTACAAAAGGGGGTGGTGATGAACAGAGCATCTGAAACAATCAAACACTCACACCCAGTCAAAAGATTTGGGTTTAATCCATCACCGTTCTTTAGCCCACTCTGCCACCCCAGTTCTGACATGGCTATATGCAAATCAGTCTGACCCTGTGCCTCATGGGAACAGTCCAGCCCGAACTGCCAAGCCATGTCTTCCCTGGACCGGAAACAAGCTTCCGAGGACCGGTTTCTAGCATTCAAGCCGTCTTCAGCCCGGCTTGCTTGAATCCAGTGGCAAAGTGAGCAAGGGACTCACGTCTGAGCATACCCTGCCACACTTATGGCGGCCAAAAGCGTTACAAAAGGGGGTGGTGATGGCTGGAGCATCTGAATCAATCAAACACTCACACCCAGTCAAAAGATCTGGGTTTAATCCATCACCGTTCTTTAGCCCACTCTGCCACCCCAGTTCTGACATGGCTATTTGCAAATCAGTCTGAACTTGTGCCTCATGGGAACAGTCCAGCCCGAACTGCCGAGCCATGTCTTCTCTGGACCGGAAACAAGCTTCCGAGGACCGGTTTCTGGCATTCAAGCCGTCTTCAGCCCGGCTTGCTTGAATCCAGTGGCAAAGTGAGCAAGGGACTCACGTCTGAGCATACCCTGCCACACTTATGGCGGCCAAAAGCGTTACAAAAGAGGGTGGTGATGGATGGAGCATCTGAATCAATCAAACACTCACACCCAGTCAAAAGATCTGGGTTTAATCCATCACCGTTCTTTAGCCCACTCTGCCACCCCTGTTCTGACATGGCTATATGCAAATCAGTCTGACCCTGTGCCTCATGGGAACAGACCAGCCCGAACTGCCAAGCCATGTCTTCCCTGGACCGGAAACAAGCTTCCGGGGACCGGTTTCTGGCATTCAAGCCGTCTTCAGCCCGGCTTGCTTGAATCCAGTGGCAAAGTGAGCAAGGGACTCACGTCTGAGCATACCCTGCCACACTTATGGCGGCCAAAAGCGTTACAAAAGGGGGTGGTGATGGCTGGAGCATCTGAATCAATCAAACACTCACACCCAGTCAAAAGATCTGGGTTTAATCCATCACCGTTCTTTAGCCCACTCTGCCACCCCAGTTCTGACATGGCTATTTGCAAATCAGTCTGAACTTGTGCCTCATGGGAACAGTCCAGCCCGAACTGCCGAGCCATGTCTTCTCTGGACCGGAAACAAGCTTCCGAGGACCGATTTCTGGCATTCAAGCCGTCTTCAGCCCGGCTTGCTTGAATCCAGTGGCAAAGTGAGCAAGGGACTCACGTCTGAGCATACCCTGCCACACTTATGGCGGCCAAAAGCGTTACAAAAGAGGGTGGTGATGGATGGAGCATCTGAATCAATCAAACACTCACACCCAGTCAAAAGATCTGGGTTTAATCCATCACCGTTCTTTAGCCCACTCTGCCACCCCTGTTCTGACATGGCTATATGCAAATCAGTCTGACCCTGTGCCTCATGGGAACAGACCAGCCCGAACTGCCAAGCCATGTCTTCCCTGGACCGGAAACAAGCTTCCGGGGACCGGTTTCTGGCATTCAAGCCGTCTTCAGCCCGGCTTGCTTGAATCCAGTGGCAAAGTGAGCAAGGGACTCACGTCTGAGCATATCCTGCCACACTTATGGCGGCCAAAAGCGTTACAAAAGGGGGTGGTGATGGCTGGAGCATCTGAATCAATCAAACACTCACACCCAGTCAAAAGATCTGGGTTTAATCCATCACCGTTCTTTAGCCCACTCTGCCACCCCAGTTCTGACATGGCTATTTGCAAATCAGTCTGAACTTGTGCCTCATGGGAACAGTCCAGCCCGAACTGCCGAGCCATGTCTTCTCTGGACCGGAAACAAGCTTCCGAGGACCGGTTTCTGGCATTCAAGCCGTCTTCAGCCCGGCTTGCTTGAATCCAGTGGCAAAGTGAGCAAGGGACTCACGTCTGAGCATACCCTGCCACACTTATGGCGGCCAAAAGCGTTACAAAAGAGGGTGGTGATGGATGGAGCATCTGAATCAATCAAACACTCACACCCAGTCAAAAGATCTGGGTTTAATCCATCACCGTTATTTAGCCCACTCTGCCACCCCTGTTCTGACATGGCTATATGCAAATCAGTCTGACCCTGTGCCTCATGGGAACAGACCAGCTCAAACTGCCAAGCCATGTCTTCCCTGGACCGGAAACAAGCTTCCGAGGACCGGTTTCTGGCATTCAAGCCGTCTTCAGCCCGGCTTGCTTGAATCCAGTGGCAAAGTGAGCAAGGGACTCACGTCTGAGCATACCCTGCCACACTTATGGCGGCCAAAAGCGTTACAAAAGGGGGTGGTGATGGACGGAGCATTTGAATCCATCAAACACTCACACCCAGTCAAAAGATCAGGGTTTAATCCATCACCGTTCTTTAGCCCACTCTGCCATCCCAGTTCTGACATGGCTATATGCAAATCAGTCTGACCTTGTGCCTCATGGGAACAGTCCAGCCCGAACTGCCAAGCCATGTCTTCCCTGGACCGGAAACAAGCTTCCGAGGACCGGTTTCTGGCATTCAAGCCGTCTTCAGCCCGGCTTGCTTGAATCCAGTGGCAAAGTGAGCAAGGGACTCTCGTCTGAGCATACCCTCCCACACCTATGGCGGCCAAAAGCGTTACAAAAGGGGGTGGTGATGAACAGAGCATCTGAAACAATCAAACACTCACACCCAGTCAAAAGATTTGGGTTTAATCCATCACCGTTCTTTAGCCCACTCTGCCACCCCAGTTCTGACATGGCTATATGCAAATCAGTCTGACCCTGTGCCTCATGGGAACAGTCCAGCCCGAACTGCCAAGCCATGTCTTCCCTGGACCGGAAACAAGCTTCCGAGGACCGGTTTCTAGCATTCAAGCCGTCTTCAGCCCAGCTTGCTTGAATCCAGTGGCAAAGTGAGCAAGGAACTCACGTCTGAGCATACCCTGCCACACTTATGGCGTCCGAAAGCGTTACAAAAGGGGGTGGTGATGGACGGAGCATCTGAATCAATCAAACACTCACACCCAGTCAAAAGATCTGGGTTTAATCCATCACCGTTCTTTAGCCCACTCTGCCACCCCAGTTCTGACATGGCTATATGCAAACCAGTCTGACCCTGTGCCTCATGGGAACAGTTCAGCCCGAACTGCCAAGCCATGTCTTCCCTGGACCGGAAACAAGCTTCCGAGGACCGGTTTCTGGCATTCAAGCCGTCTTCAGCCCAGCTTGCTTGAATCCAGTGGCAAAGTGAGCAAGGGATTCACGTCTGAGCATACCCTGCCACACTTATAGCAGCCAAAAGCATTACAAAAGGGGGTGGTGATGGATGGAGCATCTGAATCAATCAAACACTCACACCCAGTCAAAAGATCTGGGTTTAATCCATCACCGTTCTTTAGCCCACACTGCCACCCCAGTTCTGACATGGCTATATGCAAATCAGTCTGACCCTGTGCCTCATGGGAACAGTCCAGCCCGAACTGCCAAGCCATGTCTTCCCTGGACCGGAAACAAGCTTTCGATGACTGGTTTCTGGCATTCAAGCCGTCTTCAGCCCGGCTTGCTTGAATCCAGTGGCAAAGTGAGCAAGGGATTCACGTCTGAGCATACCCTGCCACACTTATGGCGGCCAAAAGCGTTACAAAAGGGGGTGGTGATGGACGGAGCATCTGAATCAATCAAACACTCACACCCAGTCAAAAGATATGGCTTTAATCCATCACCGTTCTTTAGCCCACTCTTCCACCCCAGTTCTGCCAGGGCTATATGCAAATCAGTCTGACCCTGTGCCTCATGGGAACAGTCCAGCCCGAACTGCCAAGCCATGTCGTCCCTGGACCGGAAACAAGCTTCCGAGGACCGGTTTCTGGCATTCAAGCCGTCTTCAGCCCGGCTTGCTTGAATCCAGTGGCAAAGTGAGCAAGGGACTCACGTCTGAGCATACCCTGCCACACTTATGGCGGCCAAAAGCGTTACAAAAGGGGGTGGTGATGGACGGAGCATCTGAATCAATCAAACACTCACACCCAGTCAAAAGATCTGGGTTTAATCCATCACCGTTCTTTAGCCCACTCTTCCACCCCAGTTCTGACATGGCTATATGCAAATCAGTCTGACCCTGTGCCTCATGGGAACAGTCCAGCCCGAACTGCCAAGCCATGTCTTCCCTGGACCGGAAACAAGCTTTCGAGGATCGGTTTCTGGCATTCAAGCCGTTTTCAGCCCGGCTTGCTTGAATCCAGTGGCAAAGTGAGCAAGGGACTCACGTCTGCCACACTTCAATCTAGTGGCAAAGTGAGCATACCCTGCCACACTTATGGCGGCCAAAAGCATTACAAAAGGGGGTGGTGATGGACGGAGCATCTGAATCAATCAAACACTCACACCCAGTCAAAAGATCTGAGTTTAATCCATCACCGTTCCTTAGCCCACTCTTCCACCCCAGTTCTGACATGGCTATATGCAAATCAGTCTGACCTTGTGCCTCATGGGAACAGTCCAGCCCGAACTGCCAAGCCATGTCTTCCCTGGACCCGAAACAAGCTTCCGAGGACCGGTATCTGGCATTCAAGCCGTCTTCAGCCCGGCTTGCTTGAATCCAGTGGCAAAGTGAGCAAGGGACTCACGTCTGAGCATACCCTGCCACACTTATGGGGGCCAAAAGCGTTATAAAAGGGGGTGGTGATGGACGGAGCATCTGAATCAATCAAACACTCACACCCAGTCAATAGATCTGGGTTTAATCCATCACTGTTCTTTAGCCCACTCTGCCACCCCAGTTCTGACATGGCTATATGCAAATCAGTCTGACCCTGTGCCTCATGGGAACAGTCCAGCCCGAACTGCCAAGCCATGTCTTCCCTGGACCGGAAACAAGCTTCCGAGGACCGGTTTCTGGCATTCAAGCCGTCTTCAGCCCCGCTTGCTTGAATCCAGTGGCAAAGTGAGCAAGGGATTCACGTCTGAGCATACCCTGCCACACTTATGGCGGCCAAAAGCGTTACAAAAGGGGGTGGTGATGGACGGAGCATCTGAATCAATCAAACACTCACACCCAGTCAAAAGATCTGGCTTTAATCCATCACCGTTCTTTAGCCCACTCTTCCACCCCAGTTCTGACATGGCTATATGCAAATCAGTCTGACCCTGTGCCTTATGGGAACAGTCCAGCCAGAACTGCCAAGCCATGTCTTCCCTGGACCGGAAACAAGCTTCCGAGGACCGGTTTCTGGCATTCAAGCCGTCTTCAGCCCGGCTTGCTTGAATGCAGTGGCAAAGTGAGCAAGGGACTCACGTCTGAGCATACCCTGCCACACTTATGGCTGCCAAAAGCGTTACAAAAGGGGGTGGTGATGGACGGAGCATCTGAATCAATCAAACACTCACACCCAGTTAAAAGATCTGGGTTTAATCCATCACCGTTCTTTAGCCCACTCTTCCACCCCAGTTCTGACATGGCTATATGCAAATCAGTCTGACCCTGTGCCTCATGGGAACAGTCCAGCCCGAACTGCCAAGCCATGTCTTCCCTGGACCGGAAACAAGCTTCCGAGGACCGGTTTCTGGCATTCAAGCCATCTTCAGCCCGGCTTGCTTGAATCCAGTGGCAAAGTGAGCAAGGGACTCATGTCTGAGCATACCCTGCCACACTTACGGCGGCCAAAAGCGTTACAAAAGGGGGTGGTGATGGACGGAGCATCTGAATCAATCAAACACTCACACCCAGTCAAAAGATCTGGCTTTAATCCATCACCGTTCTTTAGCCCACTCTTCCACCCCAGTTCTGACATGGCTATATGCAAATCAGTCTGACCCTGTACCTCATGGGAACAGTCCAGCCCGAACTGCCAAGCCATGTCTTCCCTGGACCGGAAACAAGCTTTTGAGGACCGGTTTCTGGCATTCAAGCCGTTTTCAGCCCGGCTTGCTTGAATCCAGTGGCAAAGTGAGCAAGGGACTCACGTCTGAGCATACCCTGCCACACTTATGGCGGCCAAAAGCATTACAAAAGGGGGTGGTGATGGACGGAGCATCTGAATCAATCAAACACTCACACCCAGTCAAAAGATCTGGGTTTAATCCATCACCGTTCTTTAGCCCACTCTGCCACCCCAGTTCTGATATGGCTATATGCAAATCAGTCTGACCCTGTGCCTCATGGGAACAGTCCAGCCCGAACTGCCAAGCCATGTCTTCCCTAGACCGGAAACAAGCTTCCGAGGACCGGTTTCTGGCATTCAAGCCGTCTTCAGCCCGGCTTGCTTGAATCCAGTGGCAAAGTGAGCAAGGGATTCACGTCTGAGCATACCCTGCCACACTTATGGCGGCCAAAAGCATTACAAAAGGGGGTGGTGATGGACGGAGCATCTGAATCAATCAAACACTCACACCCAGTCAAAAGATCTGGGTTTAATCCATCACCGTTCTTTAGCCCACTCTGCCACCCCAGTTCTGACATGGCTATATGCAAATCAGTCTGACCTTGTGCCTCATGGGAACAGTCCAGCCCGAACTGCCAAGCCATGTCTTCCCTGGACCGGAAACAAGCTTCCGAGGACCGGTTTCTGGCATTCAAGCCGTCTTCAGCCCGGCGTGCTTGAATCCAGTGGCAAAGTGAGCAAGGGACTCTCGTCTGAGCATACCCTCCCACACCTATGGCGGCCAAAAGCATTACAAAAGGGGGTGGTGATGAACAGAGCATCTGAAACAATCAAACACTCACACCCAGTCAAAAGATTTGGGTTTAATCCATCACCGTTCTTTAGCCCACTCTGCCACCCCAGTTCTGACATGGCTATATGCAAATCAGTCTGACCCTGTGCCTCATGGGAACAGTCCAGCCCGAACTGCCAAGCCATGTCTTCCCTGGACCGGAAACAAGCTTCCGAGGACCGGTTTCTAGCATTCAAGCCGTCTTCAGCCCAGCTTGCTTGAATCCAGTGGCAAAGTGAGCAAGGGACTCACGTCTGAGCATACCCTGCCACACTTATGGCGTCCGAAAGCGTTACAAAAGGGGGTGGTGATGGACGGAGCATCTGAATCAATCAAACACTCACACCCAGTCAAAAGATCTGGGTTTAATCCATCACCGTTCTTTAGCCCACTCTGCCACCCCAGTTCTGACATGGCTATATGCAAATCAGTCTGACCCTGTGCCTCATGGGAACAGTTCAGCCCGAACTGCCAAGCCATGTCTTCCCTGGACCGGAAACAAGCTTCCGAGGACCGGTTTCTGGCATTCAAGCCGTCTTCAGCCCAGCTTGCTTGAATCCAGTGGCAAAGTGAGCAAGGGATTCACGTCTGAGCATACCCTGCCACACTTATGGCGGCCAAAAGCGTTACAAAAGGGGGTGGTGATGGACGGAGCATCTGAATCAATCAAACACTCACACCCAGTCAAAAGATCTGGCTTTAATCCATCACCGTTCTTTAGCCCACTCTTCCACCCCAGTTCTGACATGGCTATATGCAAATCAGTCTGACCCTGTGCCTTATGGGAACAGTCCAGCCAGAACTGCCAAGCCATGTCTTCCCTGGACCGGAAACAAGCTTCCGAGGACCGGTTTCTGGCATTCAAGCCGTCTTCAGCCCGGCTTGCTTGAATCCAGTGGCAAAGTGAGCAAGGGACTCACGTCTGAGCATACCCTGCCACACTTATGGCTGCCAAAAGCGTTACAAAAGGGGGTGGTGATGGACGGAGCATCTGAATCAATCAAACACTCACACCCAGTTAAAAGATCTGGGTTTAATCCATCACCGTTCTTTAGCCCACTCTTCCACCCCAGTTCTGACATGGCTATATGCAAATCAGTCTGACCCTGTGCCTCATGGGAACAGTCCAGCCCGAACTGCCAAGCCATGTCTTCCCTGGACCGGAAACAAGCTTCCGAGGACCGGTTTCTGGCATTCAAGCCGTCTTCAGCCCGGCTTGCTTGAATCCAGTGGCAAAGTGAGCAAGGGACTCACGTCTGAGCATACCCTGCCACACTTATGGCTGCCAAAAGCGTTACAAAAGGGGGTGGTGATGGACGGAGCATCTGAATCAATCAAACACTCACACCCAGTCAAAAGATCTGGCTTTAATCCATCACCGTTCTTTAGCCCACTCTTCCACCCCAGTTCTGACATGGCTATATGCAAATCAGTCTGACCCTGTACCTCATGGGAACAGTCCAGCCCGAACTGCCAAGCCATGTCTTCCCTGGACCGGAAACAAGCTTTTGAGGACCGGTTTCTGGCATTCAAGCCGTTTTCAGCCCGGCTTGCTTGAATCCAGTGGCAAAGTGAGCAAGGGACTCACGTCTGAGCATACCCTGCCACACTTATGGCGGCCAAAAGCATTACAAAAGGGGGTGGTGATGGACGGAGCATCTGAATCAATCAAACACTCACACCCAGTCAAAAGATCTGGGTTTAATCCATCACCGTTCTTTAGCCCACTCTGCCACCCCAGTTCTGATATGGCTATATGCAAATCAGTCTGACCCTGTGCCTCATGGGAACAGTCCAGCCCGAACTGCCAAGCCATGTCTTCCCTAGACCGGAAACAAGCTTCCGAGGACCGGTTTCTGGCATTCAAGCCGTCTTCAGCCCGGCTTGCTTGAATCCAGTGGCAAAGTGAGCAAGGGATTCACGTCTGAGCATACCCTGCCACACTTATGGCGGCCAAAAGCATTACAAAAGGGGGTGGTGATGGACGGAGCATCTGAATCAATCAAACACTCACACCCAGTCAAAAGATCTGGGTTTAATCCATCACCGTTCTTTAGCCCACTCTGCCACCCCAGTTCTGACATGGCTATATGCAAATCAGTCTGACCTTGTGCCTCATGGGAACAGTCCAGCCCGAACTGCCAAGCCATGTCTTCCCTGGACCGGAAACAAGCTTCCGAGGACCGGTTTCTGGCATTCAAGCCGTCTTCAGCCCGGCGTGCTTGAATCCAGTGGCAAAGTGAGCAAGGGACTCTCGTCTGAGCATACCCTCCCACACCTATGGCGGCCAAAAGCGTTACAAAAGGGGGTGGTGATGAACAGAGCATCTGAAACAATCAAACACTCACACCCAGTCAAAAGATTTGGGTTTAATCCATCACCGTTCTTTAGCCCACTCTGCCACCCCAGTTCTGACATGGCTATATGCAAATCAGTCTGACCCTGTGCCTCATGGGAACAGTCCAGCCCGAACTGCCAAGCCATGTCTTCCCTGGACCGGAAACAAGCTTCCGAGGACCGGTTTCTAGCATTCAAGCCGTCTTCAGCCCAGCTTGCTTGAATCCAGTGGCAAAGTGAGCAAGGGACTCACGTCTGAGCATACCCTGCCACACTTATGGCGTCCGAAAGCGTTACAAAAGGGGGTGGTGATGGACGGAGCATCTGAATCAATCAAACACTCACACCCAGTCAAAAGATCTGGGTTTAATCCATCACCGTTCTTTAGCCCACTCTGCCACCCCAGTTCTGACATGGCTATATGCAAATCAGTCTGACCCTGTGCCTCATGGGAACAGTTCAGCCCGAACTGCCAAGCCATGTCTTCCCTGGACCGGAAACAAGCTTCCGAGGACCGGTTTCTGGCATTCAAGCCGTCTTCAGCCCGGCTTGCTTGAATCCAGTGGCAAAGTGAGCAAGGGATTCACGTCTGAGCATACCCTGCCACACTTATAGCAGCCAAAAGCATTACAAAAGGGGGTGGTGATGGATGGAGCATCTGAATCAATCAAACACTCACACCCAGTCAAAAGATCTGGGTTTAATCCATCACCGTTCTTTAGCCCTCACTGCCACCCCAGTTCTGACATGGCTATATGCAAATCAGTCTGACCCTGTGCCTCATGGGAACAGTCCAGCCCGAACTGCCAAGCCATGTCGTCCCTGGACCGGAAACAAGCTTCCGAGGACCGGTTTCTGGCATTCAAGCCGTCTTCAGCCCGGCTTGCTTGAATCCAGTGGCAAAGTGAGCAAGGGACTCACGTCTGAGCATACCCTGCCACACTTATGGCGGCCAAAAGCGTTACAAAAGGGGGTGGTGATGGACGGAGCATCTGAATCAATCAAACACTCACACCCAGTCAAAAGATCTGGGTTTAATCCATCACCGTTCTTTAGCCCACTCTTCCACCCCAGTTCTGACATGGCTATATGGAAATCAGTCTGACCCTGTGCCTCATGGGAACAGTCCAGCCCGAACTGCCAAGTCATGTCTTCCCTGGACCGGAAACAAGCTTTCGAGGATCGGTTTCTGGCATTCAAGCCGTTTTCAGCCCGGCTTGCTTGAATCCAGTGGCAAAGTGAGCAAGGGACTCACGTCTGCCACACTTCAATCTAGTGGCAAAGTGAGCATACCCTGCCACACTTATGGCGGCCAAAAGCATTACAAAAGGGGGTGGTGATGGACGGAGCATCTGAATCAATCAAACACTCACACCCAGTCAAAAGATCTGAGTTTAATCCATCACCGTTCCTTAGCCCACTCTTCCACCCCAGTTCTGACATGGCTATATGCAAATCAGTCTGACCTTGTGCCTCATGGGAACAGTCCAGCCCGAACTGCCAAGCCATGTCTTCCCTGGACCCGAAACAAGCTTCCGAGGACCGGTATCTGGCATTCAAGCCGTCTTCAGCCCGGCTTGCTTGAATCCAGTGGCAAAGTGAGCAAGGGACTCACGTCTGAGCATACCCTGCCACACTTATGGGGGCCAAAAGCGTTATAAAAGGGGGTGGTGATGGACGGAGCATCTGAATCAATCAAACACTCAAACCCAGTCAATAGATCTGGGTTTAATCCATCACCGTTCTTTAGCCCACTCTGCCACCCCAGTTCTGACATGGCTATATGCAAATCAGTCTGACCCTGTGCCTCATGGGAACAGTCCAGCCCGAACTGCCAAGCCATGTCTTCCCTGGACCGGAAACAAGCTTCCGAGGACCGGTTTCTGGCATTCAAGCCGTCTTCAGCCCGGCTTGCTTGAATCCAGTGGCAAAGTGAGCAAGGGATTCACATCTGAGCATACCCTGCCACACTTATGGCGGCCAAAAGCGTTACAAAAGGGGGTGGTGATGGACGGAGTATCTGAATCAATCAAACACTCACACCCAGTCAAAAGATCTGGCTTTAATCCATCACCGTTCTTTAGCCCACTCTTCCACCCCAGTTCTGACATGGCTATATGCAAATCAGTCTGACCCTGTGCCTCATGGGAACAGTCCAGCCAGAACTGCCAAGCCATGTCTTCCCTGGACCGGAAACAAGCTTCCGAGGACCGGTTTCTGGCATTCAAGCCGTCTTCAGCCCGGCTTGCTTGAATCCAGTGGCAAAGTGAGCAAGGGACTCACGTCTGAGCATACCCTGCCACACTTATGGCTGCCAAAAGCGTTACAAAAGGGGGTGGTGATGGACGGAGCATCTGAATCAATCAAACACTCACACCCAGTTAAAAGATCTGGGTTTAATCCATCACCGTTCTTTAGCCTACTCTTCCACCCCAGTTCTGACATGGCTATATGTAAATCAGTCTGACCCTGTGCCTCATGGGAACAGTCCAGCCCGAACTGCCAAGCCATGTCTTCCCTGGGCCGGAAACAAGCTTCCGAGGACCGGTTTCTGGCATTCAAGCCGTCTTCAGCCCGGCTTGCTTGAATCCAGTGGCAAAGTGAGCAAGGGACTCACGTCTGAGCATACCCTGCCACACTTACGGCGGCCAAAAGCGTTACAAAAGGGGGTGGTGATGGACGGAGCATCTGAATCAATCAAACACTCACACCCAGTCAAAAGATCTGGCTTTAATCCATCACCGTTCTTTAGCCCACTCTTCCACCCCAGTTCTGACATGGCTATATGCAAATCAGTCTGACCCTGTACGTCATGGGAACAGTCCAGCCCGAACTGCCAAGCCATGTCTTCCCTGGACCGGAAACAAGCTTTTGAGGACCGGTTTCTGGCATTCAAGCCGTTTTCAGCCCGGCTTGCTTGAATCCAGTGGCAAAGTGAGCAAGGGACTAACGTCTGAGCATACCCTGCCACACTTATGGCGGCCAAAAGCATTACAAAAGGGGGTGGTGATGGACGGAGCATCTGAATCAATCAAACACTCACACCCAGTCAAAAGATCTGGGTTTAATCCATCACCGTTCTTTAGCCCACTCTGCCACCCCAGTTCTGATATGGCTATATGCAAATCAGTCTGACCCTGTGCCTCATGGGAACAGTCCAGCCCGAACTGCCAAGCCATGTCTTCCCTGGACCGGAAACAAGCTTCCGAGGACCGGTTTCTGGCATTCAAGCCGTCTTCAGCCCGGCTTGCTTGAATCCAGTGGCAAAGTGAGCAAGGGATTCACGTCTGAGCATACCCTGCCACACTTATGGCGGCCAAAAGCATTACAAAAGGGGGTGGTGATGGACGGAGCATCTGAATCAATCAAACACTCACACCCAGTCAAAAGATCTGGGTTTAATCCATCACCGTTCTTTAGCCCACTCTGCCACCCCAGTTCTGACATGGCTATATGCAAATCAGTCTGACCCTGTGCCTCATGGGAACAGTCCAGCCCGAACTGCCAAGCCATGTCTTCCCTGGACCGGAAACAAGCTTCCGAGGACCGGTTTCTGGCATTCAACCCGTCTTCAGCCCGGCTTGCTTGAATCCAGTGGCAAAGTGAGCAAGGGATTCACGTCTGAGCATACCCTGCCACACTTATGGCGGCCAAAAGCGTTACAAAAGGGGGTGGTGATGGACGGAGCATCTGAATCAATCAAACACTCACACCCAGTCAAAAGATCTGGCTTTAATCCATCACCGTTCTTTAGCCCACTCTGCCACCCCAGTTCTGACATGGCTATATGCAAATCATTCTGACCCTGTGCCTCATGGGAACAGTCCAGCCCGAACTGCCAAGCCATGTCTTCCCTGGACCGGAAACAAGCTTCCGAGGACCGGTTTCTGGCATTCAAGCCGTCTTCAGCCCGGCTTGCTTGAATCCAGTGACAAAGTGAGCAAGGGATTCACGTCTGAGCATACCCTGCCACACTTATGGCGGCCAAAAGCGTTACAAAAGGGGGTGGTGATGGACGGAGCATCTGAATCAATCAAACACTCACACCCAGTCAAAAGATCTGGGTTTAATCCATCACCGTTCTTTAGCCCACTCTGCCACCCCAGTTCTGACATGGCTATATGCAAATCAGTCTGACCCTGTGCCTCATGAGAACAGTCCAGCCCGAACTGCCAAGCCATGTCTTCCCTGGACCGGAAACAAGCTTCCGAGGACCGGTTTCTGGCATTCAAGCCGTCTTCAGCCCGGCTTGCTTGAATCCAGTGGCAAAGTGAGCAAGGGACTCACGTCTGAGCATACCCTGCCACACTTATGGTGGCCAAAAGCGTTACAAAAGGGGGTGGTGATGGACGGAGCATCTGAATCAATCAAACACTCACACCCAGTCAAAAGATCTGGGTTTAATCCATCACAGTTCTTTAGCCCACTCTGCCACCCAGTTCTGACATGGCTATATGCAAATCAGTCTGACCCTGTGCCTCATGGGAACAGTCCAGCCCGAACTGCCAAGCCATGTCTTCCCTGGACCGGAAACAAGATTTCGAGGACCGGTTTCTGGCATTCAAGCCGTCTTCAGCCCGGCTTGCTTGAATCCAGTGGCAAAGTGAGCAAGGGATTCACGTCTGAGCATTCCCTGCCACACTTATGGCGGACAAAAGCGTTACAAAAGGGGGTGGTGACGGACGGAGCATCTGAATCAATCAAACACTCACACCCAGTCAAAAGATCTGGCTCTAATCCATCACCGTTCTTTAGTCCACTCTTCCACCCCAGTTCTGACATGGCTATATGCAAATCAGTCTGACCCTGTGCCTCATGGGAACAGTCCAGCCCGAACTGCCAAGCCATGTCTTCCCTGGACCGGAAACAAGCATCCGAGGACCGGTTTCTGGCATTCAAGCCGTCTTTAGCCCAGCTTGCTTGAATCCAGTGGCAAAGTGAGCAAGGGACTCACGTCTGAGCATACCCTGCCACACTTATGGCGGCCAAAAGCGTTACAAAAGGGGGTGGTGATGGACGGAGCATCTGAATCAATCAAACACTCACACCCAGTCAAAAGATCTGGGTTTAATCCATCACCGTTCTTTAGCCCACTCTGCCATCCCAGTTCTGACATGGCTATATGCAAATCAGTCTGACCCTGTGCCTCATGGGTACAGTTCAGCCCGAACTGCCAAGCCATGTCTTCCCTGGACCGGAAACAAGCTTCCGAGGACCGGTTTCTGGCATTCAAGCCGTCTTCAGCCCGGCTTGCTTGAATCCAGTGGCAAAGTGAGCAAGGGACTCACTTCTGAGCATACCCTGCCACACTTATGGCGGCCAAAAGCGTTACAAAAGGGGGTGGTGATGGACGGAGCATCTGAATCAATCAAACACTCACACCCAGTCAAAAGATCTGGGATTAATCCATCACCGTTCTTTAGCCCACTCTGCCACCCCAGTTCTGACATGGCTATATGCAAATCAGTCTCACCCTGTGCCTCATGGGAACAGTCCAGCCCGAACTGCCAAGCCATGTCTTCCCTGGACCGGAAACAAGCTTCCGAGGACCGGTTTCTGGCATTCAAGCCGTCTTCAGCCCGGCTTGCTTGAATCCAGTGGCAAAGTGAGCAAGGGACTCACGTCTGAGCATACCCTGCCACACTTATGGCGGCCAAAAGCGTTACAAAAGGGGGTGGTGATGGATGGAGCATCTGAATCAATCAAACACTCACACCCAGTCAAAAGATCTTGGTTCAATCCATCACCGTTCTTTAGCCCACTCTGCCACCCCAGTTCTGACATGGCTATATGCAAATCAGTCTGACCCTGTGCCTCATGGGAACAGTCCAGCCCGAACTGCCAAGCCATGTCTTCCCTGGACCGGAAACAAGCTTCCGAGGACCGTTTCTGGCATTCAAGCCGTCTTCAGCCCGGCTTGCTTGAATCCAGTGGCAAAGTGAGCAAGGGACACACGTCTGAGCATACCCTGCCACACTTATGGCGGCCAAAAACGTTACAAAAGGGGGTGGTGATGGACGGAGCATCTGAATCAATCAAACACTCACACCCAGTCAAAAGATCTGGGTTTAATCCATCACCGTTCTTTAGCCCACTCTGCCACCCCAGTTCTGACATGGCTATATGCAAATCAGTCTGACCCTGTGCCTCATGGGAACAGTCCAGCCCGAACTCCCAAGCCATGTCTTCCGTGGACCGGAAACAAGCTTCCCAGGACCGGTTTCTGGCATTCAAGCCTTCTTCAGCCCGGCTTGCTTGAATCCAGTGGCAAAGTGAGCAAGGGACTCACGTCTGAGCATACCCTGCCACACATATGGCGGCCAAAAGCGTTACAAAAGGGGGTGGTGATGGACGGAGCATCTGAAACAATCAAACACTCACACCCAGTCAAAAGATTTGGGTTTAATCCATCACCGTTCTTTAGCCCACTCTGCCACCCCAGTTCTGACATGGCTATATGCAAATCAGTCTGACCCTGTGCCTCATTGGAACAGTTCAGCCCGAACTGCCAAGCCATGTCTTACCTGGACCGGAAACAAGCTTCTGAGGACCGGTTTCAGGCATTCAAGCCGTCTTCAGCCCGGCTTGCTTAAATCCAGTGGCAAAGTGAGCAAGGGATTCACGTCTGAGCATATCCTGCCACACTTATGGCGGCCAAAAGCGTTACAAAAGGGGGTGGTGATGGACGGAGCATCTGAATCAATCAAACAGTCACACCCAGTCAAAAGATCTGGCTTTAATCCATCACCGTTCTTTAGCCCACTCTTCCACCCCAGTTCTGACATGGCTATATGCAAATCAGTCTGACCCTGTGCCTCATGGGAACAGTCCAGCCCGAACTGCCAAGCCATGTCTTCCCTGGACCGGAAACAAGCTTCCGAGGACCGGTTTCTGGCATTCAAGCCGTGTTCAGCCCGGCTTGCTTGAATCCAGTGGCAAAGTGAGCAAGGGACTCACGTCTGAGCATACCCTGCCACACTTATGGCGGCCAAAAGCGTTAAAAAAGGGGGTGGTGATGGACGGAGCATCTGAATCAATCAAACACTCATACCCAGTCAAAAGATCTGGGTTTAATCCATCACCGTTCTTTAGCCCACTCTGCCACCCCAGTTCTGACATGGCTATATGCAAATCAGTCTGACCCTGTGCCTCATGGGAACAGTCCAGCCCGAACTGCCAAGCCATGTCTTCCCTGGACCGGAAACAAGCTTCCGAGGTCCGGTTTCTGGCATTCAAGCCGTCTTCAGCCCGGCTTGCTTGAATCCAGTGGCAAAGTGAGCAAGGGACTCACGTCTGAGCATACCCTGCCACACTTATAGCGGCCAAAAGCGTTACAAAAGGGGGTGGTGATGGACGGAGCATCTGAATCAATCAAACACTCACACCCAGTCAAAAGATCTGGGTTTAATCCATCACCGTTCTTTAGCCCACTCTGCCACCCCAGTTCTGACATGGCTATATGCAAATCATTCTGACCCTGTGCCTCATGGGAACAGTCCAGCCCGAACTGCCAAGCCATGTCTTCCCTGGACCGGACAAAAGCTTCCAAAGACCGGTTTCTGGCATTCAAGCCGTCTTCAGCCCGGCTTGCTTGAATCCAGTGGCAAAGTGAGCAAGGGACTCACGTCTGAGCATACCCTGCCACACTTATGGCGGCCAAAAGCGTTACAAAAGGGGGTGGTGATGGACAGAGCATCTGAATCAATCAAACACTCACACCCAGTCAAAAGATCTGGGTTTAATCCATCACCGTTCTTTAGCCCACTCTGCCACCCCAGTTCTGACATGGCTATATGCAAATCAGTCTGACCCTGTGCCTCATGGGAACAGTCCAGCCCAAACTGCCAAGCCATGTCTTCCCTGGACCGGAAACAAGCTTCCGAGGACCGGTTTCTGGCATTCAAGCCGTCTTCAGCCCGGCTTGCTTGAATCCAGTGGCAAAGTGAGCAAGGGACTCACGTCTGAGCATACCCTGCCACACTTATTGCGGCCAAAAGCGTTACAAAAGGGGGTGGTGATGGACGGAGCATCTGAATCAATCAAACACTCACACCCAGTCAAAAGATCTGGGTTTAATCCATCACCATTCTTTAGCCCACTCTGCCACCCCAGTTCTGACATGGCTATATGCAAATCAGTCTGACCCTGTGCCTCATGGGAACAGTCCAGCCCGAACTGCCAAGCCATGTCTTCCCTGGACCGGAAACAAGCTTCCGAGGACCGGTTTCTGGCATTCAAGCTGTCTTCAGCCCGGCTTGCTTGAATCCAGTGGCAAAGTGAGCAAGGGACTCACGTCTGAGCATACCCTGCCACACTTATGGCGGCCAAAAGCGTTACAAAAGGGGGTGGTGATGGACGAAGCATCTGAAACAATCAAACACTCACACCCAGTCAAAAGATCTGGGTTTAATCCATCACCGTTCTTTAGCCCACTCTGCCACCCCAGTTCTGACATGGCTATATGCAAATCAGTCTGACCCTGTGCCTCATGGGAACAGACCAGCCCGAACTGCCAAGCCATGTCTTCCCTGGACCGGAAACAAGCTTCCGAGGACCGGTTTCTGGCATTCAAGCCGTCTTCAGCCCGGCTTGCTTGAATCCAGTGGCAAAGTGAGCAAGGGACTCACGTCTGAGCATACCCTGCCACACTTATGGCGGCCAAAAGCATTACAAAAGGGGGTGGTGATGGACGGAGCATTTGAATCAATCAAACACTCACACCCAGTCAAAAGATCTGGGTTTAATCCATCACCGTTCTTTAGCCCACTCTGCCATCCCAGTTCTGACATGGCTATATGCAAATCAGTCTGACCTTGTGCCTCATGGGAACAGTCCAGCCCGAACTGCCAAGCCATGTCTTCCCTGGACCGGAAACAAGCTTCCGAGGACCGGTTTCTGGCATTCAAGCCATCTTCAGCCCGGCTTGCTTGAATCCAGTGGCAAAGTGAGCAAGGGATTCACGTCTGAACATACCCTGCCACACTTATGGCAGCCAAAAGCATTACAAAAGGGGGTGGTGATGGACGGAGCATCTGAATCAATCAAACACTCACACCCAGTCAAAAGATCTGGGTTTAATCCATCACCGTTCTTTAGCCCACTCTGCCACCCCAGTTCTGACATGGCTATATGCAAATCAGTCTGACCCTGTGCCTCATGGGAACAGTCCAGCCCGAACTGCCAAGCCATGTCTTCCCTGGACCGGAAACAAGCTTCCGAGGACCGGTTTCTGGCATTCAAGCCGTCTTCAGCCCGGCTTGCTTGAATCCAGTGGCAAAGTGAGCAAGGGACTCACGTCTGAGCATACCCTGCCACACTTATGGCGGCCAAAAGCGTTACAAAAGGGGGTGGTGATGCACGGAGCATCTGAATCAATCAAACACTCACACCCAGTCAAAAGATCTGGGTTTAATCCATCACCGTTCTTTAGCCCACTCTGCCACCCCAGTTCTGACATGGCTATATGCAAATCAATCTGACCCTGTGCCTCATGGGAACAGTTCAGCCAGAACTGCCAAGCCATGTCTTACCTGGACCGGAAACAAGCTTCCGAGGACCGGTTTCTGGCATTCAAGCCGTCTTCAGCCCGGCTTGCTTGAATCCAGTGGCAAAGTGAGCAAGGGATTCACGTCTGAGCATACCCTGCCACACTTATGGCGGCCAAAAGCGTTACAAAAGGGGGTGGTGATGGACGGAGCATCTGAATCACTATAACACTCACACCCAGTCAAAAGATCTGGCTTTAATCCATCACCGTTCTTTAGCCCACTCTTCCACCCCAGTTCTGACATGGCTATATGCAAATCAGTCTGACCCTGTACCTCATGGGAACAGTCCAGCCCGAACTGCCAAGCCATGTCTTCCCTGGACCGGAAACAAGCTTTTGAGGACCGGTTTCTGGCATTCAAGCCGTTTTCAGGCCGGCTTGCTTGAATCCAGTGGCAAAGTGAGCAAGGGACTCACGTCTGAGCATAACCTGCCACACTTATGGCGGCCAAAAGCATTACAAAAGGGGGTGGTGATGGACGGAGCATCTGAATCAATCAAACACTCACACCCAGTCAAAAGATCTGGGTTTAATCCATCACCGTTCCTTAGCCCACTCTTCCACCCCAGTTCTGACATGGCTATATGCAAATCAGTCTGACCCTGTGCCTCATGGGAACAGTCCAGCCCGAACTGCCAAGCCATGTCTTCCCTAGACCGGAAACAAGCTTCCGAGGACCAGTTTCTGGCATTCAAGCCGTCTTCAGCCCGGCTTGCTTGAATCCAGTGGCAAAGTGAGCAAGGGACTCACGTCTGAGCATACCCTGCCACACTTATGGCGGCCAAAAGCGTTACAAAAGGGGGTGGTGATGGATGGAGCATCTGAATCAATCAAACACTCACACCCAGTCAAAAGATCTTGGTTCAATCCATCACCGTTCTTTAGCCTACTCTGCCACCCCAGTTCTGACATGGCTATATGCAAATCAGTCTGACCCTGTGCCTCATGGGAACAGTCCAGCCCGAACTGCCAAGCCATGTCTTCCCTGGACCGGAAACAAGCTTCCGAGGACCGTTTCTGGCATTCAAGCCGTCTTCAGCCCGGCTTGCTTGAATCCAGTGGCAAAGTGAGCAAGGGACACACGTCTGAGCATACCCTGCCACACTTATGGCGGCCAAAAATGTTACAAAAGGGGGTGGTGATGGACGGAGCATCTGAATCAATCAAACACTCACACCCAGTCAAAAGATCTGGGTTTAATCCATCACCGTTCTTTAGCCCACTCTGCCACCCCAGTTCTGACATGGCTATATGCAAATCAGTCTGACCCTGTGCCTCATGGGAACAGTCCAGCCCGAACTGCCAAGCCATGTCTTCCCTGGACCGGAAACAAGCTTCCGAGGACCGGTTTCTGGCATTCAAGCCGTCTTCAGCCCGGCTTGCTTGAATCCAGTGGCAAAGTGAGCAAGGGATTCACGTCTGAGCATACCCTGCCACACTTATGGCGGCCAAAAGCGTTACAAAAGGGGGTGGTGATGGACGGAGCATCTGAATCAATCAAACACTCACACCCAGTCAAAAGATCTGGCTTTAATCCATCACCGTTCTTTAGCCCACTCTGCCACCCCAGTTCTGACATGGCTATATGCAAATCAGTCTGACCCTGTGCCTCATGGGAACAGTCCAGCCCGAACTGCCAAGCCATGTCTTCCCTGGACCGGAAACAAGCTTCCGAGGACCGGTTTCTGGCATTCAAGCCGTCTTCAGCCCGGCTTGCTTGAATCCAGTGACAAAGTGAGCAAGGGATTCACGTCTGAGCATACCCTGCCACACTTATGGCGGCCAAAAGCGTTACAAAAGGGGGTGGTGATGGACGGAGCATCTGAATCAATCAAACACTCACACCCAGTCAAAAGATCTGGGTTTAATCCATCACCGTTCTTTAGCCCACTCTGCCACCCCAGTTCTGACATGGCTACATGCAAATCAGTCTGACCCTGTGCCTCATGGGAACAGTCCAGCCCGAACTGCCAAGCCATGTCTTCCCTGGACCGGAAACAAGCTTCCGAGGACCGGTTTCTGGCATTCAAGCCGTCTTCAGCCCGGCTTGCTTGAATCCAGTGGCAAAGTGAGCAAGGGAGTCACGTCTGAGCATACCCTGCCACACTTATGGTGGCCAAAAGCGTTACAAAAGGGGGTGGTGATGGACGGAGCATCTGAATCAATCAAACACTCACACCCAGTCAAAGGATCTGGGTTTAATCCATCACAGTTCTTTAGCCCACTCTGCCACCCAGTTCTGACATGGCTATATGCAAATCAGTCTGACCCTGTGCCTCATGGGAACAGTCCAGCCCGAACTGCCAAGCCATGTCTTCCCTGGACCGGGAACAAGATTTCGAGGACCGGTTTCTGGCATTCAAGCCGTCTTCAGCCCGGCTTGCTTGAATCCAGTGGCAAAGTGAGCAAGGGATTCACGTCTGAGCATTCCCTGCCACACTTATGGCGGACAAAAGCGTTACAAAAGGGGGTGGTGATGGACGGAGCATCTGAATCAATCAAACACTCACACCCAGTCAAAAGATCTGGCTCTAATCCATCACCGTTCTTTAGTCCACTCTTCCACCCCAGTTCTGACATGGCTATATGCAAATCAGTCTGACCCTGTGCCTCATGGGAACAGTCCAGCCCGAACTGCCAAGCCATGTCTTCCCTGGACCGGAAACAAGCATCCGAGGACCGGTTTCTGGCATTCAAGCCGTCTTCAGCCCAGCTTGCTTGAATCCAGTGGCAAAGTGAGCAAGGGACTCACGTCTGAGCATACCCTGCCACACTTATGGCGGCCAAAAGCGTTACAAAAGGGGGTGGTGATTGACGGAGCATCTGAATCAATCAAACACTCACACCCAGTCAAAAGATCTGGGTTTAATCCATCACCGTTCTTTAGCCCACTCTGCCACCCCAGTTCTGACATGGCTATATGCAAATCAGTCTGACCCTGTGCCTCATGGGTACAGTTCAGCCCGAACTGCCAAGCCATGTCTTCCCTGGACCGGAAACAAGCTTCCGAGGACCGGTTTCTGGCATTCAAGCCGTCTTCAGCCCGGCTTGCTTGAATCCAGTGGCAAAGTGAGCAAGGGACTCACTTCTGAGCATACCCTGCCACACTTATGGCGGCCAAAAGCGTTACAAAAGGGGGTGGTGATGGACGGAGCATCTGAATCAATCAAACACTCACACCCAGTCAAAAGATCTGGGATTAATCCATCACCAATCTTTAGCCCACTCTGCCACCCCAGTTCTGACATGGCTATATGCAAATCAGTCTCACCCTGTGCCTCATGGGAACAGTCCAGCCCGAACTGCCAAGCCATGTCTTCCCTGGACCGGAAACAAGCTTCCGAGGACCGGTTTCTGGCATTCAAGCCGTCTTCGGCCCGGCTTGCTTGAATCCAGTGGCAAAGTGAGCAAGGGACTCACATCTGAGCATACCCTGCCACACTTATGGCGGCCAAAAGCATTACAAAAGGGGGTGGTGATGGATGGAGCATCTGAATCAATCAAACACTCACACCCAGTCAAAAGATCTTGGTTCAATCCATCACCGTTCTTTAGCCCACTCTGCCACCCCAGTTCTGACATGGCTATATGCAAATCAGTCTGACCCTGTGCCTCATGGGAACAGTCCAGCCCGAACTGCCAAGCCATGTCTTCCCTGGACCGGAAACAAGCTTCCGAGGACCGTTTCTGGCATTCAAGCCGTCTTCAGCCCGGCTTGCTTGAATCCAGTGGCAAAGTGAGCAAGGGACACACGTCTGAGCATACCCTGCCACACTTATGGCGGCCAAAAACGTTACAAAAGGGGGTGGGGATGGACGGAGCATCTGAATCAATCAAACACTCACACCCAGTCAAAAGATCTGGGTTTAATCCATCACCGTCTTTAGCCCACTCTGCCACCCCAGTTCTGACATGGCTATATGCAAATCAGTCTGACCCTGTGCCTCATGGGAACAGTCCAGCCCGAACTCCCAAGCCATGTCTTCCGTGGACCGGAAACAAGCTTCCCAGGACTGGTTTCTGGCATTCAAGCCTTCTTCAGCCCGGCTTGCTTGAATCCAGTGGCAAAGTGAGCAAGGGACTCACGTCTGAGCATACCCTGCCACACATATGGCGGCCAAAAGCGTTACAAAAGGGGGTGGTGATGGACGGAGCATCTGAAACAATCAAACACTCACACCCAGTCAAAAGATTTGGGTTTAATCCATCACCGTTCTTTAGCCCACTCTGCCACCCCAGTTCTGACATGGCTATATGCAAATCATTCTGACCCTGTGCCTCATGGGAACAGTCCAGCCCGAACTGCCAAGCCATGTCTTCCCTGGACCGGACAAAAGCTTCCAAAGACCGGTTTCTGGCATTCAAGCCGTCTTCAGCCCGGCTTGCTTGAATCCAGTGGCAAAGTGAGCAAGGGACTCACGTCTGAGCATACCCTGCCACACTTATGGCGGCCAAAAGCGTTACAAAAGGGGGTGGTGATGGACGGAGCATCTGAATCAATCAAACACTCACACCCAGTCAAAAGATCTGGGTTTAATCCATCACCGTTCTTTAGCCCACTCTGCCACCCCAGTTCTGACATGGCTATATGCAAATCAGTCTGACCCTGTGCCTCATGGGAACAGTCCAGCCCGAACTGCCAAGCCATGTCTTCCCTGGACCGGAAACAAGCTTCCGAGGACCGGTTTCTGGCATTCAAGCCGTGTTCAGCCCGGCTTGCTTGAATCCAGTGGCAAAGTGAGCAAGGGACTCACGTCTGAGCATACCCTGCCACACTTATGGCGGCCAAAAGCGTTACAAAAGGGGGTGGTGATGGACGGAGCATCTGAATCAATCAAACACTCATACCCAGTCAAAAGATCTGGGTTTAATCCATCACCGTTCTTTAGCCCACTCTGCCACCCCAGTTCTGACATGGCTATATGCAAATCAGTCTGACCCTGTGCCTCATGGGAACAGTCCAGCCCGAACTGCCAAGCCATGTCTTCCCTGGACCGGAAACAAGCTTCCGAGGTCCGGTTTCTGGCATTCAAGCCGTCTTCAGCCCGGCTTGCTTGAATCCAGTGGCAAAGTGAGCAAGGGACTCACGTCTGAGCATACCCTGCCACACTTATAGCGGCCAAAAGCGTTACAAAAGGGGGTGGTGATGGACGCAGCATCTGAATCAATCAAACACTCACACCCAGTCAAAAGATCTGGGTTTAATCCATCACCGTTCTTTAGCCCACTCTGCCACCCCAGTTCTGACATGGCTATATGCAAATCATTCTGACCCTGTGCCTCATGGGAACAGTCCAGCCCGAACTGCCAAGCCATGTCTTCCCTGGACCGGACAAAAGCTTCCAAAGACCGGTTTCTGGCATTCAAGCCGTCTTCAGCCCGGCTTGCTTGAATCCAGTGGCAAAGTGAGCAAGGGACTCACGTCTGAGCATACCCTGCCACACTTATGGCGGCCAAAAGAGTTACAAAAGGGGGTGGTGATGGACAGAGCATCTGAATCAATCAAACACTCACACCCAGTCAAAAGATCTGGGTTTAATCCATCACCGTTCTTTAGCCCACTCTGCCACCCCAGTTCTGACATGGCTATATGCAAATCAGTCTGACCCTGTGCCTCATGGGAACAGTCCAGCCCAAACTGCCAAGCCATGTCTTCCCTGGACCGGAAACAAGCTTCCGAGGACCGGTTTCTGGCATTCAAGCCGTCTTCAGCCCGGCTTGCTTGAATCCAGTGGCAAAGTGAGCAAGGGACTCACGTCTGAGCATACCCTGCCACACTTATTGCGGCCAAAAGCGTTACAAAAGGGGGTGGTGATGGACGGAGCATCTGAATCAATCAAACACTCACACCCAGTCAAAAGATCTGGGTTTAATCCATCACCGTTCTTTAGCCCACTCTGCCACCCCAGTTCTGACATGGCTATATGCAAATCAGTCTGACCCTGTGCCTCATGGGAACAGTCCAGCCCGAACTGCCAAGCCATGTCTTCCCTGGACCGGAAACAAGCTTCCGAGGACCGGTTTCTGGCATTCAAGCTGTCTTCAGCCCGGCTTGCTTGAATCCAGTGGCAAAGTGAGCAAGGGACTCACGTCTGAGCATACCCTGCCACACTTATGGCGGCCAAAAGCGTTACAAAAGGGGGTGGTGATGGACGAAGCATCTGAAACAATCAAACACTCACACCCAGTCAAAAGATCTGGGTTTAATCCATCACCGTTCTTTAGCCCACTCTGCCACCCCAGTTCTGACATGGCTATATGCAAATCAGTCTGACCCTGTGCCTCATGGGAACAGACCAGCCCGAACTGCCAAGCCATGTCTTCCCTGGACCGGAAACAAGCTTCCGAGGACCGGTTTCTGGCATTCAAGCCGTCTTCAGCCCGGCTTGCTTGAATCCAGTGGCAAAGTGAGCAAGGGACTCACGTCTGAGCATACCCTGCCACACTTATGGCGGCCAAAAGCATTACAAAAGGGGGTGGTGATGGACGGAGCATCTGAATCAATCAAACACTCACACCCAGTCAAAAGATCTGGGTTTAATCCATCTCCGTTCTTTAGCCCACTCTGCCACCCCAGTTCTGACATGGCTATATGCAAATCAGTCTGACCCTGTGCCTCATGGGAATAGTCCAGCCCGAACTGCCAAGCCATGTCTTCCCTGGACCGGAAACAAGCTTCCGAGGACCGGTTTCTGGCATTCAAGCCGTCTTCAGCCCGGCTTGCTTGAATCCAGTGGCAAAGTGAGCAAGGGACTCACGTCTGAGCATACCCTGCCACACTTATGGCGGCCAAAAGCGTTACAAAAGGGGGTGGTGATGGACGGAGCATCTGAATCAATCAAACACTCACACCCAGTCAAAAGATCTGGGTTTAATCCATCACCGTTCTTTAGCCCACTCTGCCACCCCAGTTCTGACATGGCTATATGCAAATCAATCTGACCCTGTGCCTCATGGGAACAGTTCAGCCAGAACTGCCAAGCCATGTCTTACCTGGACCGGAAACAAGCTTCCGAGGACCGGTTTCTGGCATTCAAGCCGTCTTCAGCCCGGCTTGCTTGAATCCAGTGGCAAAGTGAGCAAGGGATTCACGTCTGAGCATACCCTGCCACACTTATGGCGGCCAAAAGCGTTACAAAAGGGGGTGGTGATGGACGGAGCATCTGAATCACTATAACACTCACACCCAGTCAAAAGATCTGGCTTTAATCCATCACCGTTCTTTAGCCCACTCTTCCACCCCAGTTCTGACATGGCTATATGCAAATCAGTCTGACCCTGTACCTCATGGGAACAGTCCAGCCCGAACTGCCAAGCCATGTCTTCCCTGGACCGGAAACAATCTTTTGAGGACCGGTTTCTGGCATTCAAGCCGTTTTCAGGCCGGCTTGCTTGAATCCAGTGGCAAAGTGAGCAAGGGACTCACGTCTGTGCATACCCTGCCACACTTATGGCGGCCAAAAGCATTACAAAAGGGGGTGGTGATGGACGGAGCATCTGAATCAATCAAACACTCACACCCAGTCAAAAGATCTGGGTTTAATCCATCACCGTTCCTTAGCCCACTCTTCCACCCCAGTTCTGACATGGCTATATGCAAATCAGTCTGACCCTGTGCCTCATGGGAACAGTCCAGCCCGAACTGCCAAGCCATGTCTTCCCTAGACCGGAAACAAGCTTCCGAGGACCAGTTTCTGGCATTCAAGCCGTCTTCAGCCCGGCTTGCTTGAATCCAGTGGCAAAGTGAGCAAGGGACTCACGTCTGAGCATACCCTGCCACACTTATGGCGGCCAAAAGCGTTACAAAAGGGGGTGGTGATGGATGGAGCATCTGAATCAATCAAACACTCACACCCAGTCAAAAGATCTTGGTTCAATCCATCACCGTTCTTTAGCCTACTCTGCCACCCCAGTTCTGACATGGCTATATGCAAATCAGTCTGACCCTGTGCCTCATGGGAACAGTCCAGCCCGAACTGCCAAGCCATGTCTTCCCTGGACCGGAAACAAGCTTCCGAGGACCGTTTCTGGCATTCAAGCCGTCTTCAGCCCGGCTTGCTTGAATCCAGTGGCAAAGTGAGCAAGGGACACACGTCTGAGCATACCCTGCCACACTTATGGCGGCCAAAAATGTTACAAAAGGGGGTGGTGATGGACGGAGCATCTGAATCAATCAAACACTCACACCCAGTCAAAAGATCTGGGTTTAATCCATCACCGTTCTTTAGCCCACTCTGCCACCCCAGTTCTGACATGGCTATATGCAAATCAGTCTGACCCTGTGCCTCAAGGGAACAGTCCAGCCCGAACTCCCAAGCCATGTCTTCCGTGGACCGGAAACAAGCTTCCCAGGACCGGTTTCTGGCATTCAAGCCTTCTTCAGCCCGGCTTGCTTGAATCCAGTGGCAAAGTGAGCAAGGGACTCACATCTGAGCATACCCTGCCACACATATGGCGGCCAAAAGCGTTACAAAAGGGGGTGGTGATGGACGGACCATCTGAAACAATCAAACACTCACACCCAGTCAAAAGATTTGGGTTTAATCCATCACCGTTCTTTAGCCCACTCTGCCACCCCAGTTCTGACATGGCTATATGCAAATCAGTCTGACCCTGTGCCTCATTGGAACAGTTCAGCCCGAACTGCCAAGCCATGTCTTACCTGGACCGGAAACAAGCTTCCGAGGACCGGTTTCAGGCATTCAAGCCGTCTTCAGCCCGGCTTGCTTAAATCCAGTGGCAAAGTGAGCAAGGGATTCACATCTGAGCATATCCTGCCACACTTATGGCGGCCAAAAGCGTTACAAAAGGGGGTGGTGATGGACGGAGCATCTGAATCAATCAAACACTCACACCCAGTCAAAAGATCTGGCTTTAATCCATCACCGTTCTTTAGCCCACTCTTCCACCCCAGTTCTGACATGGCTATATGCAAATCAGTCTGACCCTGTGCCTCATGGGAACAGTCCAGCCCGAACTGCCAAGCCATGTCTTCCCTGGACCGGAAACAAGCTTCCGAGGACCGGTTTCTGGCATTCAAGCCGTGTTCAGCCCGGCTTGCTTGAATCCAGTGGCAAAGTGAGCAAGGGACTCACGTCTGAGCATACCCTGCCACACTTATGGCGGCCAAAAGCGTTACAAAAGGGGGTGGTGATGGACGGAGCATCTGAATCAATCAAACACTCATACCCAGTCAAAAGATCTGGGTTTAATCCATCACCGTTCTTTAGCCCACTCTGCCACCCCAGTTCTGACATGGCTATATGCAAATCAGTCTGACCCTGTGCCTCATGGGAACAGTCCAGCCCGAACTGCCAAGCCATGTCTTCCCTGGACCGGAAACAAGCTTCCGAGGACCGGTTTCTGTCATTCAAGCCGTGTTCAGCCCGGCTTGCTTGAATCCAGTGGCAAAGTGAGCAAGGGACTCACGTCTGAGCATACTCTGCCACACTTATGGCGGCCAAAAGCGTTACAAAAGGGGGTGGTGATGGACGGAGCATCTGAATCAATCAAACACTCACACCCAGTCAAAAGATCTGGGTTTAATCCATCACCGTTCTTTAGCCCACTCTGCCACCCCAGTTCTGACATGGCTATATGCAAATCAGTCTGACCCTGTGCCTCATGGGAACAGTCCAGCCCGAACTGCCAAGCCATGTCTTCCCTGGACCGGAAACAAGCTTCCGAGGTCCGGTTTCTGGCATTCAAGCCGTCTTCAGCCCGGCTTGCTTGAATCCAGTGGCAAAGTGAGCAAGGGACTCACGTCTGAGCATACCCTGCCACACTTATAGCGGCCAAAAGCATTACAAAAGGGGGTGGTGATGGACGGAGCATCTGAATCAATCAAACACTCACACCCAGTCAAAAGATCTGGGTTTAATCCATCACCGTTCTTTAGCCCACTCTGCCACCCCAGTTCTGACATGGCTATATGCAAATCATTCTGACCCTGTGCCTCATGGGAACAGTCCAGCCCGAACTGCCAAGCCATGTCTTCCCTGGACCGGAAACAAGCTTCCAAAGACCGGTTTCTGGCATTCAAGCCGTCTTCAGCCCGGCTTGCTTGAATCCAGTGGCAAAGTGAGCAAGGGACTCACGTCTGAGCATACCCTGCCACACTTATGGCGGCCAAAAGCGTTACAAAAGGGGGTGGTGATGGACGGAGCATCTGAATCAATCAAACACTCACACCCAGTCAAAAGATCTGGGTTTAATCCATCACCGTTCTTTAGCCCACTCTGCCACCCCAGTTCTGACATGGCTATATGCAAATCAGTCTGACCCTGTGCCTCATGGGAACAGTCCAGCCCAAACTGCCAAGCCATGTCTTCCCTGGACCGGAAACAAGCTTCCGAGGACCGGTTTCTGGCATTCAAGCCGTCTTCAGCCCGGCTTGCTTGAATCCAGTGGCAAAGTGAGCAAGGGACTCACGTCTAAGCATACCCTGCCACACTTATTGCGGCCAAAAGCGTTACAAAAGGGGGTGGTGATGGACGGAGCATCTGAATCAATCAAACACTCACACCCAGTCAAAAGATCTGGGTTTAATCCATCACCGTTCTTTAGCCCACTCTGCCACCCCAGTTCTGACATGGCTATATGCAAATCAGTCTGACCCTGTGCCTCATGGGAACAGTCCAGCCCGAACTGCCAAGCCATGTCTTCCCTGGACCGGAAACAAGCTTCCGAGGACCGGTTTCTGGCATTCAAGCTGTCTTCAGCCCGCCTTGCTTGAATCCAGTGGCAAAGTGAGCAAGGGACTCACGTCTGAGCATACCCTGCCACACTTATGGCGGCCAAAAGCGTTACAAAAGGGGGTGGTGATGGACGAAGCATCTGAAACAATCAAACACTCACACCCAGTCAAAAGATCTGGGTTTAATCCATCACCGTTCTTTAGCCCACTCTGCCACCCCAGTTCTGACATGGCTATATGCAAATCAGTCTGACCCTGTGCCTCATGGGAACAGACCAGCCCGAAGTCTCAAGCCATGTCTTCCCTGGACCGGAAACAAGCTTCCGAGGACCGGTTTCTAGCATTCAAGCCGTCTTCAGCCCGGCTTGCTTGAATCCAGTGGCAAAGTGAGCAAGGGACTCACGTCTGAGCATACCCTGCCACACTTATGGCGTCCGAAAGCGTTACAAAAGGGGGTGGTGATGGACGGAGCATCTGAATCAATCAAACACTCACACCCAGTCAAAAGATCTGGGTTTAATCCATCACCGTTCTTTAGCCCACTCTGCCACCCCAGTTCTGACATGGCTATATGCAAATCAGTCTGACCCTGTGCCTCATGGGAACAGTTCAGCCCGAACTGCCAAGCCATGTCTTCCCTGGACCGGAAACAAGCTTCCGAGGACCGGTTTCTGGCATTCAAGCCGTCTTCAGCCCGGCTTGCTTGAATCCAGTGGCAAAGTGAGCAAGGGATTCACGTCTGAACATACCCTGCCACACTTATGGCAGCCAAAAGCATTACAAAAGGGGGTGGTGATGGACGAAGCATCTGAATCAATCAAACACTCACACCCAGTCAAAAGATCTGGGTTTAATCCATCACTGTTCTTTAGCCCACTCTGCCACCCCAGTTCTGACATGGCTATATGCAAATCAGTCTGACCCTGTGCCTCATGGGAACAGTCCAGCCCGAACTGCCAAGCCATGTCTTCCCTGGACCGGAAACAAGCTTCCGAGGACCGGTTTCTGGCATTCAAGCCGTCTTCAGCCCGGCTTGCTTGAATCCAGTGGCAAAGTGAGCAAGGGACTCACGTCTGAGCATACCCTGCCACACTTATGGCAGCCAAAAGCGTTACAAAAGGGGGTGGTGATGGACGGAGCATCTGAATCAATCAAACACTCACACCCAGTCAAAAGATCTGGGTTTAATCCATCACCGTTCTTTAGCCCACTCTGCCACCCCAGTTCTGACATGGCTATATGCAAATCAGTCTGACCCTGTGCCTCATGGGAACAGTTCAGCCGGAACTGCCAAGCCATGTCTTACCTGAACCGGAAACAAGCTTCCGAGGACCGGTTTCTGGCATTCAAGCCGTCTTCAGCTTGCTTGAATCCAGTGGCAAAGTGAGCAAGGGATTCACGTCTGAGCATACCCTGCCACACTTATGGCGGCCAAAAGCGTTACAAAAGGGGGTGGTGATGGACGGAGCATCTGAATCACTCAAACACTCACACCCAGTCAAAAGATCTGGCTTTAATCCATCACCGTTCTTTAGCCCACTCTTCCACCCCAGTTCTGACATGGCTATATGCAAATCAGTCTGACCCTGTGCCTCATGGGAACAGTCCAGCCAGAACTTCCAAGCCATGTCTTCCCTGGACCGGAAACAAGCTTCCGAGGACCGGTTTCTGGCATTCAAGCCGTCTTCAGCCCGGCTTGCTTGAATCCAGTGGCAAAGTGAGCAAGGGACTCACGTCTGAGCATACCCTGCCACACTTATGGCGGCCAAAAGCGTTACAAAAGGGGGTGGTGATGGACGGAGCATCTGAATCAATCAAACACTCACACCCAGTTAAAAGATCTGGGTTTAATCCATCACCGTTCTTTAGCCCTCTCTTCCACCCCAGTTCTGACATGGCTATATGCAAATCAGTCTGACCCTGTGCCTCATGGGAACAGTCCAGCCCGAACTGCCAAGCCATGTCTTCCCTGGACCGGAAACAAGCTTTCGAGGATCGGTTTCTGGCATTCAATCCGTTTTCAGTCCGGCTTGCTTGAATCCAGTGGCAAAGTGAGCAAGGGACTCACGTCTGCCACACTTGAATCCAGTGGCAAAGTGAGCATACCCTGCCACACTTATGGCGGCCAAAAGCATTACAAAAGGGGGTGGTGATGGACGGAGCATCTGAATCAATCAAACACTCACACCCAGTCAAAAGATCTGGGTTTAATCCATCACCGTTCCTTAGCCCACTCTTCCACCCCAGTTCTGACATGGCTATATGCAAATCAGTCCGACCCTGTGCCTCATGGGAACAGTCCAGCCCGAACTGCCAAGCCATGTCTTCCCTGGACCCGAAACAAGCTTCCGAGGACCGGTATCTGGCATTCAAGCCGTCTTCAGCCCGGCTTGCTTGAATCCAGTGGCAAAGTGAGCAAGGGATTCACGTCTGAGCATACCCTGCCACACTTATGGTGGCCAAAAGCGTTACAAAAGGGGGTGGTGATGGACGGAGCATCTGAATCAATCAAACACTCACACCCAGTCAAAAGATCTGGCTTTAATCCATCACCGTTCTTTAGCCCACTCTTCCACCCCAGTTCTGACATGGCTATATGCAAATCAGTCTGACCCTGTGCCTCATGGGAACAGTCCAGCCAGAACTGCCAAGCCATGTCTTCCCTGGACCGGGAACAAGCTTCCGAGGACTGGTTTCTGGCATTCAAGCTGTCTTCAGCCCGGCTTGCTTGAATCCAGTGGCAAAGTGAGCAAGGGACTCACGTCTGAGCATACCCTGCCACACTTATGGCGGCCAAAAGCGTTACAAAAGGGGGTGGTGATGTACGAAGCATCTGAAACAATCAAACACTCACACCCAGTCAAAAGATCTGGGTTTAATCCATCTCCGTTCTTTAGCCCACTCTGCCACCCCAGTTCTGACATGGCTATATGCAAATCAGTCTGACCCTGTGCCTCATGGGAACAGTCCAGCCCGAACTGCCAAGCCATGTCTTCCCTGGACCGGAAACAAGCTTCCGAGGACCGGTTTCTGGCATTCAAGCCGTCTTCAGCCCGGCTTGCTTGAATCCAGTGGCAAAGTGAGCAAGGGACTCACGTCTGAGCATACCCTGCCACACTTATGGCGGCCAAAAGCGTTACAAAAGGGGGTGGTGATGGACGGAGCATCTGAATCAATCAAACACTCACACCCAGTCAAAAGATCTGGGTTTAATCCATCACCGTTCTTTAGCCCACTCTGCCACCCCAGTTCTGACATGGCTATATGCAAATCAATCTGACCCTGTGCCTCATGGGAACAGTCCAGCCAGAACTGCCAAGCCATGTCTTCCCTGGACCGGAAACAAGCTTCCGAGGACCGGTTTCTGGCATTCAAGCTGTCTTCAGCCCGGCTTGCTTGAATCCAGTGGCAAAGTGAGCAAGGGACTCACGTCTGAGCATACCCTGCCACACTTATGGCGGCCAAAAGCATTACAAAAGGGGGTGGTGATGGACGGAGCATCTGAATCAATCAAACACTCACACCCAGTCAAAAGATCTGGGTTTAATCCATCTCCGTTCTTTAGCCCACTCTGCCACCCCAGTTCTGACATGGCTATATGCAAATCAGTCTGACCCTGTGCCTCATGGGAACAGTCCAGCCCGAACTGCCAAGCCATGTCTTCCCTGGACCGGAAACAAGCTTCCGAGGACCGGTTTCTGGCATTCAAGCCGTCTTCAGCCCGGCTTGCTTGAATCCAGTGGCAAAGTGAGCAAGGGACTCACTTCTGAGCATACCCTGCCACACTTATGGCGGCCAAAAGCGTTACAAAAGGGGGTGGTGATGGACGGAGCATCTGAATCAATCAAACACTCACACCCAGTCAAAAGATCTGGGATTAATCCATCACCGTTCTTTAGCCCACTCTGCCACCCCAGTTCTGACATGGCTATATGCAAATCAGTCTCACCCTGTGCCTCATGGGAACAGTCCAGCCCGAACTGCCAAGCCATGTCTTCCCTGGACCGGAAACAAGCTTCCGAGGACCGGTTTCTGGCATTCAAGCCGTCTTCAGCCCGGCTTGCTTGAATCCAGTGGCAAAGTGAGCAAGGGACTCACATCTGAGCATACCCTGCCACACTTATGGCGGCCAAAAGCATTACAAAAGGGGGTGGTGATGGATGGAGCATCTGAATCAATCAAACACTCACACCCAGTCAAAAGATCTTGGTTCAATCCATCACCGTTCTTTAGCCCACTCTGCCACCCCAGTTCTGACATGGCTATATGCAAATCAGTCTGACCCTGTGCCTCATGGGAACAGTCCAGCCCGAACTGCCAAGCCATGTCTTCCCTGGACCGGAAACAAGCTTCCGAGGACCGTTTCTGGCATTCAAGCCGTCTTCAGCCCGGCTTGCTTGAATCCAGTGGCAAAGTGAGCAAGGGACACACGTCTGAGCATACCCTGCCACACTTATGGCGGCCAAAAACGTTACAAAAGGGGGTGGTGATGGACGGAGCATCTGAATCAATCAAACACTCACACCCAGTCAAAAGATCTGGGTTTAATCCATCACCGTCTTTAGCCCACTCTGCCACCCCAGTTCTGACATGGCTATATGCAAATCAGTCTGACCCTGTGCCTCATGGGAACAGTCCAGCCCGAACTCCCAAGCCATGTCTTCCGTGGACCGGAAACAAGCTTCCCAGGACTGGTTTCTGGCATTCAAGCCTTCTTCAGCCCGGCTTGCTTGAATCCAGTGGCAAAGTGAGCAAGGGACTCACGTCTGAGCATACCCTGCCACACATATGGCGGCCAAAAGCGTTACAAAAGGGGGTGGTGATGGACGGAGCATCTGAAACAATCAAACACTCACACCCAGTCAAAAGATTTGGGTTTAATCCATCACCGTTCTTTAGCCCACTCTGCCACCCCAGTTCTGACATGGCTATATGCAAATCAGTCTGACCCTGTGCCTCATTGGAACAGTTCAGCCCGAACTGCCAAGCCATGTCTTACCTGGACCGGAAACAAGCTTCTGAGGACCGGTTTCAGGCATTCAAGCCGTCTTCAGCCCGGCTTGCTTAAATCCAGTGGCAAAGTGAGCAAGGGATTCACGTCTGAGCATATCCTGCCACACTTATGGCGGCCAAAAGCGTTACAAAAGGGGGTGGTGATGGACGGAGCATCTGAATCAATCAAACACTCACACCCAGTCAAAAGATCTGGCTTTAATCCATCACCGTTCTTTAGCCCACTCTTCCACCCCAGTTCTGACATGGCTATATGCAAATCAGTCTGACCCTGTGCCTCATGGGAACAGTCCAGCCCGAACTGCCAAGCCATGTCTTCCCTGGACCGGAAACAAGCTTCCGAGGACCGGTTTCTGGCATTCAAGCCGTGTTCAGCCCGGCTTGCTTGAATCCAGTGGCAAAGTGAGCAAGGGACTCACGTCTGAGCATACCCTGCCACACTTATGGCGGCCAAAAGCGTTACAAAAGGGGGTGGTGATGGACGGAGCATCTGAATCAATCAAACACTCATACCCAGTCAAAAGATCTGGGTTTAATCCATCACCGTTCTTTAGCCCACTCTGCCACCCCAGTTCTGACATGGCTATATGCAAATCATTCTGACCCTGTGCCTCATGGGAACAGTCCAGCCCGAACTGCCAAGCCATGTCTTCCCTGGACCGGACAAAAGCTTCCAAAGACCGGTTTCTGGCATTCAAGCCGTCTTCAGCCCGGCTTGCTTGAATCCAGTGGCAAAGTGAGCAAGGGACTCACGTCTGAGCATACCCTGCCACACTTATGGCGGCCAAAAGCGTTACAAAAGGGGGTGGTGATGGACAGAGCATCTGAATCAATCAAACACTCACACCCAGTCAAAAGATCTGGGTTTAATCCATCACCGTTCTTTAGCCCACTCTGCCACCCCAGTTCTGACATGGCTATATGCAAATCAGTCTGACCCTGTGCCTCATGGGAACAGTCCAGCCCAAACTGCCAAGCCATGTCTTCCCTGGACCGGAAACAAGCTTCCGAGGACCGGTTTCTGGCATTCAAGCCGTCTTCAGCCCGGCTTGCTTGAATCCAGTGGCAAAGTGAGCAAGGGACTCACGTCTGAGCATACCCTGCCACACTTATTGCGGCCAAAAGCGTTACAAAAGGGGGTGGTGATGGACGGAGCATCTGAATCAATCAAACACTCACACCCAGTCAAAAGATCTGGGTTTAATCCATCACCGTTCTTTAGCCCACTCTGCCACCCCAGTTCTGACATGGCTATATGCAAATCAGTCTGACCCTGTGCCTCATGGGAACAGTCCAGCCCGAACTGCCAAGCCATGTCTTCCCTGGACCGAAAACAAGCTTCCGAGGACCGGTTTCTGGCATTCAAGCTGTCTTCAGCCCGGCTTGCTTGAATCCAGTGGCAAAGTGAGCAAGGGACTCACGTCTGAGCATACCCTGCCACACTTATGGCGGCCAAAAGCGTTACAAAAGGGGGTGGTGATGGACGAAGCATCTGAAACAATCAAACACTCACACCCAGTCAAAAGATCTGGGTTTAATCCATCACCGTTCTTTAGCCCACTCTGCCACCCCAGTTCTGACATGGCTATATGCAAATCAGTCTGACCCTGTGCCTCATGGGAACAGACCAGCCCGAACTGCCAAGCCATGTCTTCCCTGGACCGGAAACAAGCTTCCGAGGACCGGTTTCTGGCATTCAAGCCGTCTTCAGCCCGGCTTGCTTGAATCCAGTGGCAAAGTGAGCAAGGGACTCACGTCTGAGCATACCCTGCCACACTTATGGCGGCCAAAAGCATTACAAAAGGGGGTGGTGATGGACGGAGCATCTGAATCAATCAAACACTCACACCCAGTCAAAAGATCTGGGTTTAATCCATCACCGTTCTTTAGCCCACTCTGCCACCCCAGTTCTGACATGGCTATATGCAAATCAATCTGACCCTGTGCCTCATGGGAACAGTTCAGCCAGAACTGCCAAGCCATGTCTTACCTGGACCGGAAACAAGCTTCCGAGGACCGGTTTCTGGCATTCAAGCTGTCTTCAGCCCGGCTTGCTTGAATCCAGTGGCAAAGTGAGCAAGGGACTCACGTCTGAGCATACCCTGCCACACTTATGGCGGCCAAAAGCGTTACAAAAGGGGGTGGTGATGGACGAAGCATCTGAAACAATCAAACACTCACACCCAGTCAAAAGATCTGGGTTTAATCCATCACCGTTCTTTAGCCCACTCTGCCACCCCAGTTCTGACATGGCTATATGCAAATCAGTCTGACCCTGTGCCTCATGGGAACAGTCCAGCCCGAACTGCCAAGCCATGTCTTCCCTGGACCGGAAACAAGCTTCCGAGGACCGGTTTCTGGCATTCAAGCCGTCTTCAGCCCGGCTTGCTTGAATCCAGTGGCAAAGTGAGCAAGGGACTCACGTCTGAGCATACCCTGCCACACTTATGGCGGCCAAAAGCGTTACAAAAGGGGGTGGTGATGGACGGAGCATCTGAATCAATCAAACACTCACACCCAGTCAAAAGATCTGGGTTTAATCCATCACCGTTCTTTAGCCCACTCTGCCACCCCAGTTCTGACATGGCTATATGCAAATCAATCTGACCCTGTGCCTCATGGGAACAGTCCAGCCAGAACTGCCAAGCCATGTCTTCCCTGGACCGGAAACAAGCTTCCGAGGACCGGTTTCTGGCATTCAAGCTGTCTTCAGCCCGGCTTGCTTGAATCCAGTGGCAAAGTGAGCAAGGGACTCACGTCTGAGCATACCCTGCCACACTTATGGCGGCCAAAAGCATTACAAAAGGGGGTGGTGATGGACGGAGCATCTGAATCAATCAAACACTCACACCCAGTCAAAAGATCTGGGTTTAATCCATCTCCGTTCTTTAGCCCACTCTGCCACCCCAGTTCTGACATGGCTATATGCAAATCAGTCTGACCCTGTGCCTCATGGGAACAGTCCAGCCCGAACTGCCAAGCCATGTCTTCCCTGGACCGGAAACAAGCTTCCGAGGACCGGTTTCTGGCATTCAAGCCGTCTTCAGCCCGGCTTGCTTGAATCCAGTGGCAAAGTGAGCAAGGGACTCACTTCTGAGCATACCCTGCCACACTTATGGCGGCCAAAAGCGTTACAAAAGGGGGTGGTGATGGACGGAGCATCTGAATCAATCAAACACTCACACCCAGTCAAAAGATCTGGGATTAATCCATCACCGTTCTTTAGCCCACTCTGCCACCCCAGTTCTGACATGGCTATATGCAAATCAGTCTCACCCTGTGCCTCATGGGAACAGTCCAGCCCGAACTGCCAAGCCATGTCTTCCCTGGACCGGAAACAAGCTTCCGAGGACCGGTTTCTGGCATTCAAGCCGTCTTCAGCCCGGCTTGCTTGAATCCAGTGGCAAAGTGAGCAAGGGACTCACATCTGAGCATACCCTGCCACACTTATGGCGGCCAAAAGCATTACAAAAGGGGGTGGTGATGGATGGAGCATCTGAATCAATCAAACACTCACACCCAGTCAAAAGATCTTGGTTCAATCCATCACCGTTCTTTAGCCCACTCTGCCACCCCAGTTCTGACATGGCTATATGCAAATCAGTCTGACCCTGTGCCTCATGGGAACAGTCCAGCCCGAACTGCCAAGCCATGTCTTCCCTGGACCGGAAACAAGCTTCCGAGGACCGTTTCTGGCATTCAAGCCGTCTTCAGCCCGGCTTGCTTGAATCCAGTGGCAAAGTGAGCAAGGGACACACGTCTGAGCATACCCTGCCACACTTATGGCGGCCAAAAACGTTACAAAAGGGGGTGGTGATGGACGGAGCATCTGAATCAATCAAACACTCACACCCAGTCAAAAGATCTGGGTTTAATCCATCACCGTCTTTAGCCCACTCTGCCACCCCAGTTCTGACATGGCTATATGCAAATCAGTCTGACCCTGTGCCTCATGGGAACAGTCCAGCCCGAACTCCCAAGCCATGTCTTCCGTGGACCGGAAACAAGCTTCCCAGGACTGGTTTCTGGCATTCAAGCCTTCTTCAGCCCGGCTTGCTTGAATCCAGTGGCAAAGTGAGCAAGGGACTCACGTCTGAGCATACCCTGCCACACATATGGCGGCCAAAAGCGTTACAAAAGGGGGTGGTGATGGACGGAGCATCTGAAACAATCAAACACTCACACCCAGTCAAAAGATTTGGGTTTAATCCATCACCGTTCTTTAGCCCACTCTGCCACCCCAGTTCTGACATGGCTATATGCAAATCAGTCTGACCCTGTGCCTCATTGGAACAGTTCAGCCCGAACTGCCAAGCCATGTCTTACCTGGACCGGAAACAAGCTTCTGAGGACCGGTTTCAGGCATTCAAGCCGTCTTCAGCCCGGCTTGCTTAAATCCAGTGGCAAAGTGAGCAAGGGATTCACGTCTGAGCATATCCTGCCACACTTATGGCGGCCAAAAGCGTTACAAAAGGGGGTGGTGATGGACGGAGCATCTGAATCAATCAAACACTCACACCCAGTCAAAAGATCTGGCTTTAATCCATCACCGTTCTTTAGCCCACTCTTCCACCCCAGTTCTGACATGGCTATATGCAAATCAGTCTGACCCTGTGCCTCATGGGAACAGTCCAGCCCGAACTGCCAAGCCATGTCTTCCCTGGACCGGAAACAAGCTTCCGAGGACCGGTTTCTGGCATTCAAGCCGTGTTCAGCCCGGCTTGCTTGAATCCAGTGGCAAAGTGAGCAAGGGACTCACGTCTGAGCATACCCTGCCACACTTATGGCGGCCAAAAGCGTTACAAAAGGGGGTGGTGATGGACGGAGCATCTGAATCAATCAAACACTCATACCCAGTCAAAAGATCTGGGTTTAATCCATCACCGTTCTTTAGCCCACTCTGCCACCCCAGTTCTGACATGGCTATATGCAAATCATTCTGACCCTGTGCCTCATGGGAACAGTCCAGCCCGAACTGCCAAGCCATGTCTTCCCTGGACCGGACAAAAGCTTCCAAAGACCGGTTTCTGGCATTCAAGCCGTCTTCAGCCCGGCTTGCTTGAATCCAGTGGCAAAGTGAGCAAGGGACTCACGTCTGAGCATACCCTGCCACACTTATGGCGGCCAAAAGCGTTACAAAAGGGGGTGGTGATGGACAGAGCATCTGAATCAATCAAACACTCACACCCAGTCAAAAGATCTGGGTTTAATCCATCACCGTTCTTTAGCCCACTCTGCCACCCCAGTTCTGACATGGCTATATGCAAATCAGTCTGACCCTGTGCCTCATGGGAACAGTCCAGCCCAAACTGCCAAGCCATGTCTTCCCTGGACCGGAAACAAGCTTCCGAGGACCGGTTTCTGGCATTCAAGCCGTCTTCAGCCCGGCTTGCTTGAATCCAGTGGCAAAGTGAGCAAGGGACTCACGTCTGAGCATACCCTGCCACACTTATTGCGGCCAAAAGCGTTACAAAAGGGGGTGGTGATGGACGGAGCATCTGAATCAATCAAACACTCACACCCAGTCAAAAGATCTGGGTTTAATCCATCACCGTTCTTTAGCCCACTCTGCCACCCCAGTTCTGACATGGCTATATGCAAATCAGTCTGACCCTGTGCCTCATGGGAACAGTCCAGCCCGAACTGCCAAGCCATGTCTTCCCTGGACCGAAAACAAGCTTCCGAGGACCGGTTTCTGGCATTCAAGCTGTCTTCAGCCCGGCTTGCTTGAATCCAGTGGCAAAGTGAGCAAGGGACTCACGTCTGAGCATACCCTGCCACACTTATGGCGGCCAAAAGCGTTACAAAAGGGGGTGGTGATGGACGAAGCATCTGAAACAATCAAACACTCACACCCAGTCAAAAGATCTGGGTTTAATCCATCACCGTTCTTTAGCCCACTCTGCCACCCCAGTTCTGACATGGCTATATGCAAATCAGTCTGACCCTGTGCCTCATGGGAACAGACCAGCCCGAACTGCCAAGCCATGTCTTCCCTGGACCGGAAACAAGCTTCCGAGGACCGGTTTCTGGCATTCAAGCCGTCTTCAGCCCGGCTTGCTTGAATCCAGTGGCAAAGTGAGCAAGGGACTCACGTCTGAGCATACCCTGCCACACTTATGGCGGCCAAAAGCATTACAAAAGGGGGTGGTGATGGACGGAGCATCTGAATCAATCAAACACTCACACCCAGTCAAAAGATCTGGGTTTAATCCATCACCGTTCTTTAGCCCACTCTGCCACCCCAGTTCTGACATGGCTATATGCAAATCAATCTGACCCTGTGCCTCATGGGAACAGTTCAGCCAGAACTGCCAAGCCATGTCTTACCTGGACCGGAAACAAGCTTCCGAGGACCGGTTTCTGGCATTCAAGCTGTCTTCAGCCCGGCTTGCTTGAATCCAGTGGCAAAGTGAGCAAGGGACTCACGTCTGAGCATACCCTGCCACACTTATGGCGGCCAAAAGCGTTACAAAAGGGGGTGGTGATGGACGAAGCATCTGAAACAATCAAACACTCACACCCAGTCAAAAGATCTGGGTTTAATCCATCACCGTTCTTTAGCCCACTCTGCCACCCCAGTTCTGACATGGCTATATGCAAATCAGTCTGACCCTGTGCCTCATGGGAACAGACCAGCCCGAACTGCCAAGCCATGTCTTCCCTGGACCGGAAACAAGCTTCCGAGGACCGGTTTCTGGCATTCAAGCCGTCTTCAGCCCGGCTTGCTTGAATCCAGTGGCAAAGTGAGCAAGGGACTCACGTCTGAGCATACCCTGCCACACTTATGGCGGCCAAAAGCATTACAAAAGGGGGTGGTGATGGACGGAGCATCTGAATCAATCAAACACTCACACCCAGTCAAAAGATCTGGGTTTAATCCATCACCGTTCTTTAGCCCACTCTGCCACCCCAGTTCTGACATGGCTATATGCAAATCATTCTGACCCTGTGCCTCATGGGAACAGTCCAGCCCGAACTGCCAAGCCATGTCTTCCCTGGACCGGACAAAAGCTTCCAAAGACCGGTTTCTGGCATTCAAGCCGTCTTCAGCCCGGCTTGCTTGAATCCAGTGGCAAAGTGAGCAAGGGACTCACGTCTGAGCATACCCTGCCACACTTATGGCGGCCAAAAGCGTTACAAAAGGGGGTGGTGATGGACAGAGCATCTGAATCAATCAAACACTCACACCCAGTCAAAAGATCTGGGTTTAATCCATCACCGTTCTTTAGCCCACTCTGCCACCCCAGTTCTGACATGGCTATATGCAAATCAGTCTGACCCTGTGCCTCATGGGAACAGTCCAGCCCAAACTGCCAAGCCATGTCTTCCCTGGACCGGAAACAAGCTTCCGAGGACCGGTTTCTGGCATTCAAGCCGTCTTCAGCCCGGCTTGCTTGAATCCAGTGGCAAAGTGAGCAAGGGACTCACGTCTGAGCATACCCTGCCACACTTATTGCGGCCAAAAGCGTTACAAAAGGGGGTGGTGATGGACGGAGCATCTGAATCAATCAAACACTCACACCCAGTCAAAAGATCTGGGTTTAATCCATCACCGTTCTTTAGCCCACTCTGCCACCCCAGTTCTGACATGGCTATATGCAAATCAGTCTGACCCTGTGCCTCATGGGAACAGTCCAGCCCGAACTGCCAAGCCATGTCTTCCCTGGACCGAAAACAAGCTTCCGAGGACCGGTTTCTGGCATTCAAGCTGTCTTCAGCCCGGCTTGCTTGAATCCAGTGGCAAAGTGAGCAAGGGACTCACGTCTGAGCATACCCTGCCACACTTATGGCGGCCAAAAGCGTTACAAAAGGGGGTGGTGATGGACGAAGCATCTGAAACAATCAAACACTCACACCCAGTCAAAAGATCTGGGTTTAATCCATCACCGTTCTTTAGCCCACTCTGCCACCCCAGTTCTGACATGGCTATATGCAAATCAGTCTGACCCTGTGCCTCATGGGAACAGACCAGCCCGAACTGCCAAGCCATGTCTTCCCTGGACCGGAAACAAGCTTCCGAGGACCGGTTTCTGGCATTCAAGCCGTCTTCAGCCCGGCTTGCTTGAATCCAGTGGCAAAGTGAGCAAGGGACTCACGTCTGAGCATACCCTGCCACACTTATGGCGGCCAAAAGCATTACAAAAGGGGGTGGTGATGGACGGAGCATCTGAATCAATCAAACACTCACACCCAGTCAAAAGATCTGGGTTTAATCCATCACCGTTCTTTAGCCCACTCTGCCACCCCAGTTCTGACATGGCTATATGCAAATCAATCTGACCCTGTGCCTCATGGGAACAGTTCAGCCAGAACTGCCAAGCCATGTCTTACCTGGACCGGAAACAAGCTTCCGAGGACCGGTTTCTGGCATTCAAGCTGTCTTCAGCCCGGCTTGCTTGAATCCAGTGGCAAAGTGAGCAAGGGACTCACGTCTGAGCATACCCTGCCACACTTATGGCGGCCAAAAGCGTTACAAAAGGGGGTGGTGATGGACGAAGCATCTGAAACAATCAAACACTCACACCCAGTCAAAAGATCTGGGTTTAATCCATCACCGTTCTTTAGCCCACTCTGCCACCCCAGTTCTGACATGGCTATATGCAAATCAGTCTGACCCTGTGCCTCATGGGAACAGACCAGCCCGAACTGCCAAGCCATGTCTTCCCTGGACCGGAAACAAGCTTCCGAGGACCGGTTTCTGGCATTCAAGCCGTCTTCAGCCCGGCTTGCTTGAATCCAGTGGCAAAGTGAGCAAGGGACTCACGTCTGAGCATACCCTGCCACACTTATGGCGGCCAAAAGCATTACAAAAGGGGGTGGTGATGGACGGAGCATCTGAATCAATCAAACACTCACACCCAGTCAAAAGATCTGGGTTTAATCCATCACCGTTCTTTAGCCCACTCTGCCACCCCAGTTCTGACATGGCTATATGCAAATCAATCTGACCCTGTGCCTCATGGGAACAGTTCAGCCAGAACTGCCAAGCCATGTCTTACCTGGACCGGAAACAAGCTTCCGAGGACCGGTTTCTGGCATTCAAGCCGTCTTCAGCCCGGCTTGCTTGAATCCAGTGGCAAAGTGAGCAAGGGATTCACGTCTGAGCATACCCTGCCACACTTATGGCGGCCAAAAGCGTTACAAAAGGGGGTGGTGATGGACGGAGCATCTGAATCACTATAACACTCACACCCAGTCAAAAGATCTGGCTTTAATCCATCACCGTTCTTTAGCCCACTCTTCCACCCCAGTTCTGACATGGCTATATGCAAATCAGTCTGACCCTGTGCCTCATGGGAACAGTCCAGCCCGAACTGCCAAGCCATGTCTTCCCTGGACCGAAAACAAGCTTCCGAGGACCGGTTTCTGGCATTCAAGCTGTCTTCAGCCCGGCTTGCTTGAATCCAGTGGCAAAGTGAGCAAGGGACTCACGTCTGAGCATACCCTGCCACACTTATGGCGGCCAAAAGCGTTACAAAAGGGGGTGGTGATGGACGAAGCATCTGAAACAATCAAACACTCACACCCAGTCAAAAGATCTGGGTTTAATCCATCACCGTTCTTTAGCCCACTCTGCCACCCCAGTTCTGACATGGCTATATGCAAATCAGTCTGACCCTGTGCCTCATGGGAACAGACCAGCCCGAACTGCCAAGCCATGTCTTCCCTGGACCGGAAACAAGCTTCCGAGGACCGGTTTCTGGCATTCAAGCCGTCTTCAGCCCGGCTTGCTTGAATCCAGTGGCAAAGTGAGCAAGGGACTCACGTCTGAGCATACCCTGCCACACTTATGGCGGCCAAAAGCATTACAAAAGGGGGTGGTGATGGACGGAGCATCTGAATCAATCAAACACTCACACCCAGTCAAAAGATCTGGGTTTAATCCATCACCGTTCTTTAGCCCACTCTGCCACCCCAGTTCTGACATGGCTATATGCAAATCAATCTGACCCTGTGCCTCATGGGAACAGTTCAGCCAGAACTGCCAAGCCATGTCTTACCTGGACCGGAAACAAGCTTCCGAGGACCGGTTTCTGGCATTCAAGCCGTCTTCAGCCCGGCTTGCTTGAATCCAGTGGCAAAGTGAGCAAGGGATTCACGTCTGAGCATACCCTGCCACACTTATGGCGGCCAAAAGCGTTACAAAAGGGGGTGGTGATGGACGGAGCATCTGAATCACTATAACACTCACACCCAGTCAAAAGATCTGGCTTTAATCCATCACCGTTCTTTAGCCCACTCTTCCACCCCAGTTCTGACATGGCTATATGCAAATCAGTCTGACCCTGTACCTCATGGGAACAGTCCAGCCCGAACTGCCAAGCCATGTCTTCCCTGGACCGGAAACAATCTTTTGAGGACCGGTTTCTGGCATTCAAGCCGTTTTCAGGCCGGCTTGCTTGAATCCAGTGGCAAAGTGAGCAAGGGACTCACGTCTGAGCATACCCTGCCACACTTATGGCGGCCAAAAGCATTACAAAAGGGGGTGGTGATGGACGGAGCATCTGAATCAATCAAACACTCACACCCAGTCAAAAGATCTGGGTTTAATCCATCACCGTTCCTTAGCCCACTCTTCCACCCCAGTTCTGACATGGCTATATGCAAATCAGTCTGACCCTGTGCCTCATGGGAACAGTCCAGCCCGAACTGCCAAGCCATGTCTTCCCTAGACCGGAAACAAGCTTCCGAGGACCAGTTTCTGGCATTCAAGCCGTCTTCAGCCCGGCTTGCTTGAATCCAGTGGCAAAGTGAGCAAGGGACTCACGTCTGAGCATACCCTGCCACACTTATGGCGGCCAAAAGCGTTACAAAAGGGGGTGGTGATGGATGGAGCATCTGAATCAATCAAACACTCACACCCAGTCAAAAGATCTTGGTTCAATCCATCACCGTTCTTTAGCCTACTCTGCCACCCCAGTTCTGACATGGCTATATGCAAATCAGTCTGACCCTGTGCCTCATGGGAACAGTCCAGCCCGAACTGCCAAGCCATGTCTTCCCTGGACCGGAAACAAGCTTCCGAGGACCGTTTCTGGCATTCAAGCCGTCTTCAGCCCGGCTTGCTTGAATCCAGTGGCAAAGTGAGCAAGGGACACACGTCTGAGCATACCCTGCCACACTTATGGCGGCCAAAAATGTTACAAAAGGGGGTGGTGATGGACGGAGCATCTGAATCAATCAAACACTCACACCCAGTCAAAAGATCTGGGTTTAATCCATCACCGTTCTTTAGCCCACTCTGCCACCCCAGTTCTGACATGGCTATATGCAAATCAGTCTGACCCTGTGCCTCAAGGGAACAGTCCAGCCCGAACTCCCAAGCCATGTCTTCCGTGGACCGGAAACAAGCTTCCCAGGACCGGTTTCTGGCATTCAAGCCTTCTTCAGCCCGGCTTGCTTGAATCCAGTGGCAAAGTGAGCAAGGGACTCACATCTGAGCATACCCTGCCACACATATGGCGGCCAACAGCGTTACAAAAGGGGGTGGTGATGGACGGACCATCTGAAACAATCAAACACTCACACCCAGTCAAAAGATTTGGGTTTAATCCATCACCGTTCTTTAGCCCACTCTGCCACCCCAGTTCTGACATGGCTATATGCAAATCAGTCTGACCCTGTGCCTCATTGGAACAGTTCAGCCCGAACTGCCAAGCCATGTCTTACCTGGACCGGAAACAAGCTTCCGAGGACCGGTTTCAGGCATTCAAGCCGTCTTCAGCCCGGCTTGCTTAAATCCAGTGGCAAAGTGAGCAAGGGATTCACATCTGAGCATATCCTGCCACACTTATGGCGGCCAAAAGCGTTACAAAAGGGGGTGGTGATGGACGGAGCATCTGAATCAATCAAACACTCACACCCAGTCAAAAGATCTGGCTTTAATCCATCACCGTTCTTTAGCCCACTCTTCCACCCCAGTTCTGACATGGCTATATGCAAATCAGTCTGACCCTGTGCCTCATGGGAACAGTCCAGCCCGAACTGCCAAGCCATGTCTTCCCTGGACCGGAAACAAGCTTCCGAGGACCGGTTTCTGGCATTCAAGCCGTGTTCAGCCCGGCTTGCTTGAATCCAGTGGCAAAGTGAGCAAGGGACTCACGTCTGAGCATACCCTGCCACACTTATGGCGGCCAAAAGCGTTACAAAAGGGGGTGGTGATGGACGGAGCATCTGAATCAATCAAACACTCATACCCAGTCAAAAGATCTGGGTTTAATCCATCACCGTTCTTTAGCCCACTCTGCCACCCCAGTTCTGACATGGCTATATGCAAATCAGTCTGACCCTGTGCCTCATGGGAACAGTCCAGCCCGAACTGCCAAGCCATGTCTTCCCTGGACCGGAAACAAGCTTCCGAGGACCGGTTTCTGTCATTCAAGCCGTGTTCAGCCCGGCTTGCTTGAATCCAGTGGCAAAGTGAGCAAGGGACTCACGTCTGAGCATACTCTGCCACACTTATGGCGGCCAAAAGCGTTACAAAAGGGGGTGGTGATGGACGGAGCATCTGAATCAATCAAACACTCACACCCAGTCAAAAGATCTGGGTTTAATCCATCACCGTTCTTTAGCCCACTCTGCCACCCCAGTTCTGACATGGCTATATGCAAATCAGTCTGACCCTGTGCCTCATGGGAACAGTCCAGCCCGAACTGCCAAGCCATGTCTTCCCTGGACCGGAAACAAGCTTCCGAGGTCCGGTTTCTGGCATTCAAGCCGTCTTCAGCCCGGCTTGCTTGAATCCAGTGGCAAAGTGAGCAAGGGACTCACGTCTGAGCATACCCTGCCACACTTATAGCGGCCAAAAGCATTACAAAAGGGGGTGGTGATGGACGGAGCATCTGAATCAATCAAACACTCACACCCAGTCAAAAGATCTGGGTTTAATCCATCACCGTTCTTTAGCCCACTCTGCCACCCCAGTTCTGACATGGCTATATGCAAATCATTCTGACCCTGTGCCTCATGGGAACAGTCCAGCCCGAACTGCCAAGCCATGTCTTCCCTGGACCGGAAACAAGCTTCCAAAGACCGGTTTCTGGCATTCAAGCCGTCTTCAGCCCGGCTTGCTTGAATCCAGTGGCAAAGTGAGCAAGGGACTCACGTCTGAGCATACCCTGCCACACTTATGGCGGCCAAAAGCGTTACAAAAGGGGGTGGTGATGGACGGAGCATCTGAATCAATCAAACACTCACACCCAGTCAAAAGATCTGGGTTTAATCCATCACCGTTCTTTAGCCCACTCTGCCACCCCAGTTCTGACATGGCTATATGCAAATCAGTCTGACCCTGTGCCTCATGGGAACAGTCCAGCCCAAACTGCCAAGCCATGTCTTCCCTGGACCGGAAACAAGCTTCCGAGGACCGGTTTCTGGCATTCAAGCCGTCTTCAGCCCGGCTTGCTTGAATCCAGTGGCAAAGTGAGCAAGGGACTCACGTCTAAGCATACCCTGCCACACTTATTGCGGCCAAAAGCGTTACAAAAGGGGGTGGTGATGGACGGAGCATCTGAATCAATCAAACACTCACACCCAGTCAAAAGATCTGGGTTTAATCCATCACCGTTCTTTAGCCCACTCTGCCACCCCAGTTCTGACATGGCTATATGCAAATCAGTCTGACCCTGTGCCTCATGGGAACAGTCCAGCCCGAACTGCTAAGCCATGTCTTCCCTGGACCGGAAACAAGCTTCCGAGGACCGGTTTCTGGCATTCAAGCTGTCTTCAGCCCGCCTTGCTTGAATCCAGTGGCAAAGTGAGCAAGGGACTCACGTCTGAGCATACCCTGCCACACTTATGGCGGCCAAAAGCGTTACAAAAGGGGGTGGTGATGGACGAAGCATCTGAAACAATCAAACACTCACACCCAGTCAAAAGATCTGGGTTTAATCCATCACCGTTCTTTAGCCCACTCTGCCACCCCAGTTCTGACATGGCTATATGCAAATCAGTCTGACCCTGTGCCTCATGGGAACAGACCAGCCCGAAGTCTCAAGCCATGTCTTCCCTGGACCGGAAACAAGCTTCCGAGGACCGGTTTCTAGCATTCAAGCCGTCTTCAGCCCGGCTTGCTTGAATCCAGTGGCAAAGTGAGCAAGGGACTCACGTCTGAGCATACCCTGCCACACTTATGGCGTCCGAAAGCGTTACAAAAGGGGGTGGTGATGGACGGAGCATCTGAATCAATCAAACACTCACACCCAGTCAAAAGATCTGGGTTTAATCCATCACCGTTCTTTAGCCCACTCTGCCACCCCAGTTCTGACATGGCTATATGCAAATCAGTCTGACCCTGTGCCTCATGGGAACAGTTCAGCCCGAACTGCCAAGCCATGTCTTCCCTGGACCGGAAACAAGCTTCCGAGGACCGGTTTCTGGCATTCAAGCCGTCTTCAGCCCGGCTTGCTTGAATCCAGTGGCAAAGTGAGCAAGGGATTCACGTCTGAACATACCCTGCCACACTTATGGCAGCCAAAAGCATTACAAAAGGGGGTGGTGATGGACGAAGCATCTGAATCAATCAAACACTCACACCCAGTCAAAAGATCTGGGTTTAATCCATCACTGTTCTTTAGCCCACTCTGCCACCCCAGTTCTGACATGGCTATATGCAAATCAGTCTGACCCTGTGCCTCATGGGAACAGTCCAGCCCGAACTGCCAAGCCATGTCTTCCCTGGACCGGAAACAAGCTTCCGAGGACCGGTTTCTGGCATTCAAGCCGTCTTCAGCCCGGTTTGCTTGAATCCAGTGGCAAAGTGAGCAAGGGACTCACGTCTGAGCATACCCTGCCACACTTATGGCGGCCAAAAGCGTTACAAAAGGGGGTGGTGATGGACGGAGCATCTGAATCAATCAAATACTCACACCCAGTCAAAAGATCTGGGTTTAATCCATCACCGTTCTTTAGCCCACTCTGCCACCCCAGTTCTGACATGGCTATATGCAAATCAGTCTGACCCTGTGCCTCATGGGAACAGTTCAGCCGGAACTGCCAAGCCATGTCTTACCTGAACCGGAAACAAGCTTCCGAGGACCGGTTTCTGGCATTCAAGCCGTCTTCAGCCCGGCTTGCTTGAATCCAGTGGCAAAGTGAGCAAGGGATTCACGTCTGAGCATACCCTGCCACACTTATGGCGGCCAAAAGCGTTACAAAAGGGGGTGGTGATGGACGGAGCATCTGAATCACTCAAACACTCACACCCAGTCAAAAGATCTGGCTTTAATCCATCACCGTTCTTTAGCCCACTCTTCCACCCCAGTTCTGACATGGCTATATGCAAATCAGTCTGACCCTGTGCCTCATGGGAACAGTCCAGCCAGAACTTCCAAGCCATGTCTTCCCTGGACCGGAAACAAGCTTCCGAGGACCGGTTTCTGGCATTCAAGCCGTCTTCAGCCCGGCTTGCTTGAATCCAGTGGCAAAGTGAGCAAGGGACTCACGTCTGAGCATACCCTGCCACACTTATGGCGGCCAAAAGCGTTACAAAAGGGGGTGGTGATGGACGGAGCATCTGAATCAATCAAACACTCACACCCAGTTAAAAGATCTGGGTTTAATCCATCACCGTTCTTTAGCCCTCTCTTCCACCCCAGTTCTGACATGGCTATATGCAAATCAGTCTGACCCTGTGCCTCATGGGAACAGTCCAGCCCGAACTGCCAAGCCATGTCTTCCCTGGACCGGAAACAAGCTTTCGAGGATCGGTTTCTGGCATTCAATCCGTTTTCAGTCCGGCTTGCTTGAATCCAGTGGCAAAGTGAGCAAGGGACTCACGTCTGCCACACTTGAATCCAGTGGCAAAGTGAGCATACCCTGCCACACTTATGGCGGCCAAAAGCATTACAAAAGGGGGTGGTGATGGACGGAGCATCTGAATCAATCAAACACTCACACCCAGTCAAAAGATCTGGGTTTAATCCATCACCGTTCCTTAGCCCACTCTTCCACCCCAGTTCTGACATGGCTATATGCAAATCAGTCCGACCCTGTGCCTCATGGGAACAGTCCAGCCCGAACTGCCAAGCCATGTCTTCCCTGGACCCGAAACAAGCTTCCGAGGACCGGTATCTGGCATTCAAGCCGTCTTCAGCCCGGCTTGCTTGAATCCAGTGGCAAAGTGAGCAAGGGATTCACGTCTGAGCATACCCTGCCACACTTATGGTGGCCAAAAGCGTTACAAAAGGGGGTGGTGATGGACGGAGCATCTGAATCAATCAAACACTCACACCCAGTCAAAAGATCTGGCTTTAATCCATCACCGTTCTTTAGCCCACTCTTACACCCCAGTTCTGACATGGCTATATGCAAATCAGTCTGACCCTGTGCCTCATGGGAACAGTCCAGCCAGAACTGCCAAGCCATGTCTTCCCTGGACCGGAAACAAGCTTCCGAGGACCGGTTTCTGGCATTCAAGCTGTCTTCAGCCCGGCTTGCTTGAATCCAGTGGCAAAGTGAGCAAGGGACTCACGTCTGAGCATACCCTGCCACACTTATGGCGGCCAAAAGCGTTACAAAAGGGGGTGGTGATGTACGAAGCATCTGAAACAATCAAACACTCACACCCAGTCAAAAGATCTGGGTTTAATCCATCTCCGTTCTTTAGCCCACTCTGCCACCCCAGTTCTGACATGGCTATATGCAAATCAGTCTGACCCTGTGCCTCATGGGAACAGTCCAGCCCGAACTGCCAAGCCATGTCTTCCCTGGACCGGAAACAAGCTTCCGAGGACCGGTTTCTGGCATTCAAGCCGTCTTCAGCCCGGCTTGCTTGAATCCAGTGGCAAAGTGAGCAAGGGACTCACGTCTGAGCATACCCTGCCACACTTATGGCGGCCAAAAGCGTTACAAAAGGGGGTGGTGATGGACGGAGCATCTGAATCAATCAAACACTCACACCCAGTCAAAAGATCTGGGTTTAATCCATCACCGTTCTTTAGCCCACTCTGCCACCCCAGTTCTGACATGGCTATATGCAAATCAGTCTGACCCTGTGCCTCATGGGAACAGTCCAGCCCGAACTGCCAAGCCATGTCTTCCCTGGACCGGAAACAAGCTTCCGAGGACCGGTTTCTGGCATTCAAGCCGTCTTCAGCCCGGCTTGCTTGAATCCAGTGGCAAAGTGAGCAAGGGACTCACGTCTGAGCATACCCTGCCACACTTATGGCGGCCAAAAGCGTTACAAAAGGGGGTGGTGATGGACGGAGCATCTGAATCAATCAAACACTCACACCCAGTCAAAAGATCTGGGTTTAATCCATCACCGTTCTTTAGCCCACTCTGCCACCCCAGTTCTGACATGGCTATATGCAAATCAATCTGACCCTGTGCCTCATGGGAACAGTTCAGCCAGAACTGCCAAGCCATGTCTTACCTGGACCGGAAACAAGCTTCCGAGGACCGGTTTCTGGCATTCAAGCCGTCTTCAGCCCGGCTTGCTTGAATCCAGTGGCAAAGTGAGCAAGGGATTCACGTCTGAGCATACCCTGCCACACTTATGGCGGCCAAAAGCGTTACAAAAGGGGGTGGTGATGGACGGAGCATCTGAATCACTATAACACTCACACCCAGTCAAAAGATCTGGCTTTAATCCATCACCGTTCTTTAGCCCACTCTTCCACCCCAGTTCTGACATGGCTATATGCAAATCAGTCTGACCCTGTACCTCATGGGAACAGTCCAGCCCGAACTGCCAAGCCATGTCTTCCCTGGACCGGAAACAATCTTTTGAGGACCGGTTTCTGGCATTCAAGCCGTTTTCAGGCCGGCTTGCTTGAATCCAGTGGCAAAGTGAGCAAGGGACTCACGTCTGAGCATACCCTGCCACACTTATGGCGGCCAAAAGCATTACAAAAGGGGGTGGTGATGGACGGAGCATCTGAATCAATCAAACACTCACACCCAGTCAAAAGATCTGGGTTTAATCCATCACCGTTCCTTAGCCCACTCTTCCACCCCAGTTCTGACATGGCTATATGCAAATCAGTCTGACCTTGTGCCTCATGGGAACAGTCCAGCCCGAACTGCCAAGCCATGTCTTCCCTAGACCGGAAACAAGCTTCCGAGGACCAGTTTCTGGCATTCAAGCCGTCTTCAGCCCGGCTTGCTTGAATCCAGTGGCAAAGTGAGCAAGGGACTCACGTCTGAGCATACCCTGCCACACTTATGGCGGCCAAAAGCGTTACAAAAGGGGGTGGTGATGGATGGAGCATCTGAATCAATCAAACACTCACACCCAGTCAAAAGATCTTGGTTCAATCCATCACCGTTCTTTAGCCTACTCTGCCACCCCAGTTCTGACATGGCTATATGCAAATCAGTCTGACCCTGTGCCTCATGGGAACAGTCCAGCCCGAACTGCCAAGCCATGTCTTCCCTGGACCGGAAACAAGCTTCCGAGGACCGTTTCTGGCATTCAAGCCGTCTTCAGCCCGGCTTGCTTGAATCCAGTGGCAAAGTGAGCAAGGGACACACGTCTGAGCATACCCTGCCACACTTATGGCGGCCAAAAATGTTACAAAAGGGGGTGGTGATGGACGGAGCATCTGAATCAATCAAACACTCACACCCAGTCAAAAGATCTGGGTTTAATCCATCACCGTTCTTTAGCCCACTCTGCCACCCCAGTTCTGACATGGCTATATGCAAATCAGTCTGACCCTGTGCCTCATGGGAACAGTCCAGCCCGAACTCCCAAGCCATGTCTTCCGTGGACCGGAAACAAGCTTCCCAGGACCGGTTTCTGGCATTCAAGCCTTCTTCAGCCCGGCTTGCTTGAATCCAGTGGCAAAGTGAGCAAGGGACTCACATCTGAGCATACCCTGCCACACATATGGCGGCCAAAAGCGTTACAAAAGGGGGTGGTGATGGACGGACCATCTGAAACAATCAAACACTCACACCCAGTCAAAAGATTTGGGTTTAATCCATCACCGTTCTTTAGCCCACTCTGCCACCCCAGTTCTGACATGGCTATATGCAAATCAGTCTGACCCTGTGCCTCATTGGAACAGTTCAGCCCGAACTGCCAAGCCATGTCTTACCTGGACCGGAAACAAGCTTCCGAGGACCGGTTTCAGGCATTCAAGCCGTCTTCAGCCCGGCTTGCTTAAATCCAGTGGCAAAGTGAGCAAGGGATTCACATCTGAGCATATCCTGCCACACTTATGGCGGCCAAAAGCGTTACAAAAGGGGGTGGTGATGGACGGAGCATCTGAATCAATCAAACACTCACACCCAGTCAAAAGATCTGGCTTTAATCCATCACCGTTCTTTAGCCCACTCTTCCACCCCAGTTCTGACATGGCTATATGCAAATCAGTCTGACCCTGTGCCTCATGGGAACAGTCCAGCCCGAACTGCCAAGCCATGTCTTCCCTGGACCGGAAACAAGCTTCCGAGGACCGGTTTCTGGCATTCAAGCCGTGTTCAGCCCGGCTTGCTTGAATCCAGTGGCAAAGTGAGCAAGGGACTCACGTCTGAGCATACCCTGCCACACTTATGGCGGCCAAAAGCGTTACAAAAGGGGGTGGTGATGGACGGAGCATCTGAATCAATCAAACACTCATACCCAGTCAAAAGATCTGGGTTTAATCCATCACCGTCCTTTAGCCCACTCTGCCACCCCAGTTCTGACATGGCTATATGCAAATCAGTCTGACCCTGTGCCTCATGGGAACAGTCCAGCCCGAACTGCCAAGCCATGTCTTCCCTGGACCGGAAACAAGCTTCCGAGGACCGGTTTCTGTCATTCAAGCCGTGTTCAGCCCGGCTTGCTTGAATCCAGTGGCAAAGTGAGCAAGGGACTCACGTCTGAGCATACTCTGCCACACTTATGGCGGCCAAAAGCGTTACAAAAGGGGGTGGTGATGGACGGAGCATCTGAATCAATCAAACACTCACACCCAGTCAAAAGATCTGGGTTTAATCCATCACCGTTCTTTAGCCCACTCTGCCACCCCAGTTCTGACATGGCTATATGCAAATCAGTCTGACCCTGTGCCTCATGGGAACAGTCCAGCCCGAACTGCCAAGCCATGTCTTCCCTGGACCAGAAACAAGCTTCCGAGGTCCGGTTTCTGGCATTCAAGCCGTCTTCAGCCCGGCTTGCTTGAATCCAGTGGCAAAGTGAGCAAGGGACTCACGTCTGAGCATACCCTGCCACACTTATAGCGGCCAAAAGCATTACAAAAGGGGGTGGTGATGGACGGAGCATCTGAATCAATCAAACACTCACACCCAGTCAAAAGATCTGGGTTTAATCCATCACCGTTCTTTAGCCCACTCTGCCACCCCAGTTCTGACATGGCTATATGCAAATCATTCTGAGCCTGTGCCTCATGGGAACAGTCCAGCCCGAACTGCCAAGCCATGTCTTCCCTGGACCGAAAACAAGCTTCCAAAGACCGGTTTCTGGCATTCAAGCCGTCTTCAGCCCGGCTTGCTTGAATCCAGTGGCAAAGTGAGCAAGGGACTCACGTCTGAGCATACCCTGCCACACTTATGGCGGCCAAAAGCGTTACAAAAGGGGGTGGTGATGGACGGAGCATCTGAATCAATCAAACACTCACACCCAGTCAAAAGATCTGGGTTTAATCCATCACCGTTCTTTAGCCCACTCTGCCACCCCAGTTCTGACATGGCTATATGCAAATCAGTCTGACCCTGTGGCTCATGGGAACAGTCCAGCCCAAACTGCCAAGCCATGTCTTCCCTGGACCGGAAACAAGCTTCCGAGGACCGGTTTCTGGCATTCAAGCCGTCTTCAGCCCGGCTTGCTTGAATCCAGTGGCAAAGTGAGCAAGGGACTCACGTCTGAGCATACCCTGCCACACTTATTGCGGCCAAAAGCGTTACAAAAGGGGGTGGTGATGGACGGAGCATCTGAATCAATCAAACACTCACACCCAGTCAAAAGATCTGGGTTAAATCCATCACCGTTCTTTAGCCCACTCTGCCACCCCAGTTCTGACATGGCTATATGCAAATCAGTCTGACCCTGTGCCTCATGGGAACAGTCCAGCCCGAACTGCCAAGCCATGTCTTCCCTGGACCGGAAACAAGCTTCCGAGGACCGGTTTCTGGCATTCAAGCTGTCTTCAGCCCGCCTTGCTTGAATCCAGTGGCAAAGTGAGCAAGGGACTCACGTCTGAGCATACCCTGCCACACTTATGGCGGCCAAAAGCGTTACAAAAGGGGGTGGTGATGGACGAAGCATCTGAAACAATCAAACACTCACACCCAGTCAAAAGATCTGGGTTTAATCCATCACCGTTCTTTAGCCCACTCTGCCACCCCAGTTCTGACATGGCTATATGCAAATCAGTCTGACCCTGTGCCTCATGGGAACAGACCAGCCCGAACTGCCAAGCCATGTCTTCCCTGGACCGGAAACAAGCTTCCGAGGACCGGTTTCTAGCATTCAAGCCGTCTTCAGCCCGGCTTGCTTGAATCCAGTGGCAAAGTGAGCAAGGGACTCACGTCTGAGCATACCCTGCCACACTTATGGCGTCCGAAAGCGTTACAAAAGGGGGTGGTGATGGACGGAGCATCTGAATCAATCAAACACTCACACCCAGTCAAAAGATCTGGGTTTAATCCATCACCGTTCTTTAGCCCACTCTGCCACCCCAGTTCTGACATGGCTATATGCAAATCAGTCTGACCCTGTGCCTCATGGGAACAGTTCAGCCCGAACTGCCAAGCCATGTCTTCCCTGGACCGGAAACAAGCTTCCGAGGACCGGTTTCTGGCATTCAAGCCGTCTTCAGCCCGGCTTGCTTGAATCCAGTGGCAAAGTGAGCAAGGGATTCACGTCTGAACATACCCTGCCACACTTATGGCAGCCAAAAGCATTACAAAAGGGGGTGGTGATGGACGAAGCATCTGAATCAATCAAACACTCACACCCAGTCAAAAGATCTGGGTTTAATCCATCACTGTTCTTTAGCCCACTCTGCCAGCCCAGTTCTGACATGGCTATATGCAAATCAGTCTGACCCTGTGCCTCATGGGAACAGTCCAGCCCGAACTGCCAAGCCATGTCTTCCCTGGACCGGAAACAAGCTTCCGAGGACCGGTTTCTGGCATTCAAGCCGTCTTCAGCCCGGCTTGCTTGAATCCAGTGGCAAAGTGAGCAAGGGACTCACGTCTGAGCATACCCTGCCACACTTATGGCGGCCAAAAGCGTTACAAAAGGGGGTGGTGATGGACGGAGCATCTGAATCAATCAAACACTCACACCCAGTCAAAAGATCTGGGTTTAATCCATCACCGTTCTTTAGCCCACTCTGCCCCCCCAGTTCTGACATGGCTATATGCAAATCAGTCTGACCCTGTGCCTCATGGGAACAGTTCAGCCGGAACTGCCAAGCCATGTCTTACCTGAACCGGAAACAAGCTTCCGAGGACCGGTTTCTGGCATTCAAGCCGTCTTCAGCCCGGCTTGCTTGAATCCAGTGGCAAAGTGAGCAAGGGATTCACGTCTGAGCATACCCTGCCACACTTATGGCGGCCAAAAGCGTTACAAAAGGGGGTGGTGATGGACGGAGCATCTGAATCACTCAAACACTCACACCCAGTCAAAAGTTCTGGCTTTAATCCATCACCGTTCTTTAGCCCACTCTTCCACCCCAGTTCTGACATGGCTATATGCAAATCAGTCTGACCCTGTGCCTCATGGGAACAGTCCAGCCAGAACTGCCAAGCCATGTCTTCCCTGGACCGGAAACAAGCTTCCGAGGACCGGTTTCTGGCATTCAAGCCGTCTTCAGCCCGGCTTGCTTGAATCCAGTGGCAAAGTAAGCAAGGGACTCACGTCTGAGCATACCCTGCCACACTTATGGTGGCCAAAAGCGTTACAAAAGGGGGTGGTGATGGACGGAGCATCTGAATCAATCAAACACTCACACCCAGTTAAAAGATCTGGGTTTAATCCATCACCGTTCTTTAGCCCTCTCTTCCACCCCAGTTCTGACATGGCTATATGCAAATCAGTCTGACCCTGTGCCTCATGGGAACAGTCCAGCCCGAACTGCCAAGCCATGTCTTTCCTGGACCGGAAACAAGCTTTCGAGGATCGGTTTCTGGCATTCAATCCGTTTTCAGTCCGGCTTGCTTGAATCCAGTGGCAAAGTGAGCAAGGGACTCACGTCTGCCACACTTGAATCCAGTGGCAAAGTGAGCATACCCTGCCACACTTATGGCGGCCAAAAGCATTACAAAAGGGGGTGGTGATGGACGGAGCATCTGAATCAATCAAACACTCACACCCAGTCAAAAGATCTGGGTTTAATCCATCACCGTTCCTTAGCCCACTCTTCCACCCCAGTTCTGACATGGCTATATGCAAATCAGTCTGACCCTGTGCCTCATGGGAACAGTCCAGCCCGAACTGCCAAGCCATGTCTTCCCTGGACCCGAAACAAGCTTCCGAGGACCGGTATCTGGCATTCAAGCCGTCTTCAGCCCGGCTTGCTTGAATCCAGTGGCAAAGTGAGCAAGGGATTCACGTCTGAGCATACCCTGCCACACTTATGGTGGCCAAAAGCGTTACAAAAGGGGGTGGTGATGGACGGAGCATCTGAATCAATCAAAAACTCACACCCAGTCAAAAGATCTGGCTTTAATCCATCACCGTTCTTTAGCCCACTCTTCCACCCCAGTTCTGACATGGCTATATGCAAATCAGTCTGACCCTGTGCCTCATGGGAACAGTCCAGCCAGAACTGCCAAGCCATGTCTTCCCTGGACCGGAAACAAGCTTCCAAGGACCGGTTTCTGGCATTCAAGCCGTCTTCAGCCCGGCTTGCTTGAATCTAGTGGCAAAGTGAGCAAGGGACTCACGTCTGAGCATACCCTGCCACACTTATGGCGGCCAAAAGCGTTACAAAAGGGGGTGGTGATGGACGGAGCATCTGAATCAATCAAACACTCACACCCAGTTAAAAGATCTGGGTTTAATCCATCACTGTTCTTTAGCCCACTCTTCCACCCCAGTTCTGACATGGCTATATGCAAATCAGTCTGACCCTGTGCCTCATGGGAACAGTCCAGCCCGAACTGCCAAGCCATGTTTTCCCTGGACCGGAAACAAGCTTCCGAGGACCGGTTTCTGGCATTCAAGCCGTCTTCAGCCCGGCTTGCTTGAATCCAGTGGCAAAGTGAGCATGGGATTCACGTCTGAGCATACCCTGCCACACTTATGGCGGCCAAAAGCGTTACAAAAGGGGGTGGTGATGGACGGAGCATCTGAATCAATCAAACACTCACACCCAGTCAAAAGATCTGGCTTTAATCCATCACCGTTCTTTAGCCCACTCTTCTACCCCAGTTCTGACATGGCTATATGCAAATCAGTCTGACCCTGTACCTCATGGGAACAGTCCAGCCCGAACTGCCAAGCCATGTCTTCCCTGGACCGGAAACAAGCTTTCGACGACCGGTTTCTGGCATTCAAGCCGTTTTCAGCCCGGCTTGCTTGAATCCAGTGGCAAAGTGAGCAAGGGACTCACGTCTGAGCATACCCTGCCACACTTATGGCGGCCAAAAGCATTACAAAAGGGGGTGGTGATGGACGGAGCATCTGAATCAATCAAACACTCACACCCAGTCAAAAGATCTGGGTTTAATCCATCACCGTTCTTTAGCCCACTCTGCCACCCCAGTTCTGACATGGCTATATGCAAATCAGTCTGACCCTGTGCCTCATGGGAACAGTCCAGCCCGAACTGCCAAGCCATGTCTTCCCTGGACCGGAAACAAGCTTCCGAGGACCGGTTTCTGGCATTCAAGCCGTCTTCAGCCCGGCTTGCTTGAATCCAGTGGCAACGTGAGCAAGGGATTCACGTCTGAGCATACCCTGCCACACTTATGGCGGCCAAAAGCGTTACAAAGGGGGTGGTGATGGACGGAGCATCTGAATCAATCAAACACTCACACCCAGTCAAAAGATCTGGGTTTAATCCATCACCGTTCTTTAGCCCACTCTGCCACCCCAGTTCTGACATGGCTATATGCAAATCAGTCTGACCCTGTGCCTCATGGGAACAGTCCAGCCAGAACTGCCAAGCCATGTCTTCCCTGGACCGGAAACAAGCTTCCGAGGACCGGTTTCTGGCATTCAAGCCGTCTTCAGCCCGGCTTGCTTGAATCCAGTGGCAAAGTGAGCAAGGGACTCACGTCTGAGCATACCTTGCCACACTTATGGCGGCCAAAAGCGTTACAAAAGGGGGTGGTGATGGATGGAGCATCTGAATCAAACAAACACTCACACCCAGTTAAAAGATCTGGGTTTAATCCATCACCGTTCTTTAGCCCTCTCTTCCACCCCAGTTCTGACATGGCTATATGCAAATCAGTCTGACCCTGTGCCTCATGGGAACAGTCCAGCCCGAACTGCCAAGCCATGTCTTCCCTGGACCGGAAACAAGCTTTCGAGGATCGGTTTCTGGCATTCAATCCGTTTTCAGTCCGGCTTGCTTGAATCCAGTGGCAAAGTGAGCAAGGGACTCACGTCTGCCACACTTGAATCCAGTGGCAAAGTGAGCATACCCTGCCACACTTATGGCGGCCAAAAGCATTACAAAAGGGGGTGGTGATGGACGGAGCATCTGAATCAATCAAACACTCACACCCAGTCAAAAGATCTGGGTTTAATCCATCACCGTTCTTTAGCCCACTCTTCCACCCCAGTTCTGACATGGCTATATGCAAATCAGTCCGACCCTGTGCCTCATGGGAACAGTCCAGCCCGAACTGCCAAGCCATGTCTTCCCTGGACCCGAAACAAGCTTCCGAGGACCGGTATCTGGCATTCAAGCCGTCTTCAGCCCGGCTTGCTTGAATCCAGTGGCAAAGTAAGCAAGGGATTCACGTCTGAGCATACCCTGCCACACTTATGGTGGCCAAAAGCGTTACAAAAGGGGGTGGTGATGGACGGAGCATCTGAATCAATCAAACACTCACACCCAGTTAAAAGATCTGGGTTTAATCCATCACTGTTCTTTAGCCCACTCTTCCACCCCAGTTCTGACATGGCTATATGCAAATCAGTCTGACCCTGTGCCTCATGGGAACAGTCCAGCCCGAACTGCCAAGCCATGTTTTCCCTGGACCGGAAACAAGCTTCCGAGGACCGGTTTCTGGCATTCAAGCCGTCTTCAGCCCGGCTTGCTTGAATCCAGTGGCAAAGTGAGCAAGGGACTCACGTCTGAGCATACCCTGCCACACTTACGGCGGCCAAAAGCGTTACAAAAGGGGGTGGTGATGGACGGAGCATCTGAATCAATCAAACACTCACACCCAGTCAAAAGATCTGGGTTTAATCCATCACCGTTCTTTAGCCCACTCTGCCACCCCAGTTCTGACATGGCTATATGCAAATCAGTCTGACCCTGTGCCTCATGGGAACAGTTCAGCCCGAACTGCCAAGCCATGTCTTCCCTGGACCGGAAACAAGCTTCCAAGGACCGGTTTCTGGCATTCAAGCCGTCTTCAGCCCGGCTTGCTTGAATCCAGTGGCAAAGTGAGCATGGGATTCTCGTCTGAGCATACCCTGCCACACTTATGGCGGCCAAAAGCGTTACAAAAGGGGGTGGTGATGGACGGAGCATCTGAATCAATCAAACACTCACACCCAGTCAAAAGATCTGGCTTTAATCCATCACCGTTCTTTAGCCCACTCTTCCACCCCAGTTCTGACATGGCTATATGCAAATCAGTCTGACCCTGTACCTCATGGGAACAGTCCAGCCCGAACTGCCAAGCCATGTCTTCCCTGGACCGGAAACAAGCTTTCGACGACCGGTTTCTGGCATTCAAGCCGTTTTCAGCCCGGCTTGCTTGAATCCAGTGGCAAAGTGAGCAAGGGACTCACGTCTGAGCATACCCTGCCACACTTATGGCGGCCAAAAGCATTACAAAAGGGGGTGGTGATGGACGGAGCATCTGAATCAATCAAACACTCACACCCAGTCAAAAGATCTGGGTTTAATCCATCACCGTTCTTTAGCCCACTCTGCCACCCCAGTTCTGACATGGCTATATGCAAATCAGTCTGACCCTGTGCCTCATGGGAACAGTCCAGCCCGAACTGCCAAGCCATGTCTTCCCTGGACCCGAAACAAGCTTCCGAGGACCGGTTTCTGGCATTCAAGCCGTCTTCAGCCCGGCTTGCTTGAATCCAGTGGCAAAGTGAGCAAGGGATTCACGTCTGAGCATACCCTGCCACACTTATGGCGGCCAAAAGCATTACAAAAGGGGGTGGTGATGGACGGAGCATCTGAATCAATCAAACACTCACACCCAGTCAAAAGATCTGGGTTTAATCCATCACCGTTCTTTAGCCCACTCTGCCACCCCAGTTCTGACATGGCTATATGCAAATCAGTCTGACCCTGTGCCTCATGGGAACAGTCCAGCCCGAACTGCCAAGCCATGTCTTCTCTGGACCGGAAACAAGCTTCCGAGGACCGGTTTCTGGCATTCAAGCCGTCTTCAGCCCGGCTTGCTTGAATCCAGTGGCAAAGTGAGCAAGGGATTCACGTCTGAGCATACCCTGCCACACTTATGGCGGCCAAAAGCGTTACAAAAGGGGGTGGTGATGGACGGAGCATCTGAATCAATCAAACACTCACACCCAGTCAAAAGATCTGGGTTTAATCCATCACCGTTCTTTAGCCCACTCTGCCACCCCAGTTCTGACATGGCTATATGCAAATCAGTCTGACCCTGTGCCTCATGGGAACAGTCCAGCCCGAACTGCCAAGCCATGTCTTCCCTGGACCGGAAACAAGCTTCCGAGGACCGGTTTCTGGCATTCAAGCCATCTTCAGCCCGGCTTGCTTGAATCCAGTGGCAAAGTGAGCAAGGGACTCACGTCTGAGCATATCCTGCCACACTTATGGCGGCCAAAAGCGTTACAAAAGGGGGTGGTGATGGACGGAGCATCTGAATCAATCAAACACTCACACCCAGTCAAAAGATCTGGGTTTAATCCATCACAGTTCTTTAGCCCACTCTGCCACCCCAGTTCTGACATGGCTATATGCAAATCAGTCTGACCCTGTGCCTCATGGGAACAGTCCAGCCCGAACTGCCAAGCCATGTCTTCCCTGGACCGGAAACAAGATTTCGAGGACCGGTTTCTGGCATTCAAGCCGTCTTCAGCCCGGCTTGCTTGAATCCAGTGGCAAAGTGAGCAAGGGATTCACGTCTGAGCATTCCCTGCCACACTTATGGCGGACAAAAGCGTTACAAAAGGGGGTGGTGATGGACGGAGCATCTGAATCAATCAAACACTCACACCCAGTCAAAAGATCTGGCTTTAATCCATCACCGTTCTTTAGTCCACTCTTCCACCCCAGTTCTGACATGGCTGTATGCAAATCAGTCTGACCCTGTGCCTCATGGGAACAGTCCAGCCCGAACTGCCAAGCCATGTCTTCCCTGGACCGGAAACAAGCATCCGAGGACCGGTTTCTGGCATTCAAGCCGTCTTCAGCCCAGCTTGCTTGAATCCAGTGGCAAAGTGAGCAAGGGACTCACGTCTGAGCATACCCTGCCACACTTATGGCGGCCAAAAGCGTTACAAAAGGGGGTGGTGATGGACGGAGCATCTGAATCAATCAAACACTCACACCCAGTCAAAAGATCTGGGTTTAATCCATCACCGTTCTTTAGCCCACTCTGCCACCCCAGTTCTGACATGGCTATATGCAAATCAGTCTGACCCTGTGCCTCATGGGAACAGTTCAGCCTGAACTGCCAAGCCATGTCTTCCCTGGACCAGAAACAAGCTTCCGAGGACCGGTTTCTGACATTCAAGCCGTCTTCAGCCCGGCTTGCTTGAATCCAGTGGCAAAGTGAGCAAGGGACTCACTTCTGAGCATACCCTGCCACACTTATGGCGGCCAAAAGCGTTACAAAAGGGGGTGATGATGGACGGAGCATCTGAATCAATCAAACACTCACACCCAGTCAAAAGATCTGGGATTAATCCATCACCGTTCTTTAGCCCACTCTGCCACCCCAGTTCTGACATGGCTATATGCAAATCAGTCTCACCCTGTGCCTCATGGGAACAGTCCAGCCCGAACTGCCAAGCCATGTCTTCCCTGGACCGGAAACAAGCTTACGAGGACCGGTTTCTGGAATTCATGCCGTCTTCAGCCCGGCTTGCTTGAATCCAGTGGCAAAGTGAGCAAGGGACTCATGTCTGAGCATACCCTGCCACACTTATGGCGGCCAAAAGCGTTACAAAAGGGGGTGGTGATGGATGGAGCATCTGAATCAATCAAACACTCACACCCAGTCAAAAGATCTGGGTTCAATCCATCACCGTTCTTTAGCCCACTCTGCCACCCCAGTTCTGACATGGCTATATGCAAATCAGTCTGACCCTGTGCCTCATGGGAACAGTCCAGCCCGAACTGCCAAGCCATGTCTTCTCTGGACCGGAAACAAGCTTCCGAGGACCGGTTTCTGGCATTCAAGCCGTCTTCAGCCCGGCTTGCTTGAATCCAGTGACAAAGTGAGCAAGGGACTCACTTCTGAGCATACCCTGCCACACTTATGGCGGCCAAAAGCGTTACAAAAGGGGGTGGTGATGGACGGAGCATCTGAATCAATCAAACACTCACACCCAGTCAAAAGATCTGGGATTAATCCATCACCGTTCTTTAGCCCACTCTGCCACCCCAGTTCTGACATGGCTATATGCAAATCAGTCTCACCCTGTGCCTCATGGGAACAGTCCAGCCCGAACTGCCAAGCCATGTCTTCCCTGGACCGGAAACAAGCTTCCGAGGACCGGTTTCTGGCATTCAAGCTGTCTTCAGCCCGGCTTGCTTGAATCCAGTGGCAAAGTGAGCAAGGGACTCACGTCTGAGCATACCCTGCCACACTTATGGCGGCCAAAAGCGTTACAAAAGGGGGTGGTGATGGACGAAGCATCTGAAACAATCAAACACTCACACCCAGTCAAAAGATCTGGGTTTAATCCATCACCGTTCTTTAGCCCACTCTGCCACCCCAGTTCTGACATGGCTATATGCAAATCAGTCTGACCCTGTGCCTCATGGGAACAGACCAGCCCGAACTGCCAAGCCATGTCTTCCCTGGACCGGAAACAAGCTTCCGAGGACCGGTTTCTGGCATTCAAGCTGTCTTCAGCCCGGCTTGCTTGAATCCAGTGGCAAAGTGAGCAAGGGACTCACGTCTGAGCATACCGTGCCACACTTATGGCGGCCAAAAGCGTTACAAAAGGGGGTGGTGATGGACGAAGCATCTGAAATAATCAAACACTCACACCCAATCAAAAGATCTGGGTTTAATCCATCACCGTTCTTTAGCCCACTCTGCCACCCCAGTTCTGACATGGCTATATGCAAATCAGTCTGACCCTGTGCCTCATGGGAACAGACCAGCCCGAACTGCCAAGCCATGTCTTCCCTGGACCGGAAACAAGCTTCCGAGGACCGGTTTCTGGCATTCAAGCCGTCTTCAGCCCGGCTTGCTTGAATCCAGTGGCAAAGTGAGCAAGGGACTCACGTCTGAGCATACCCTGCCACACTTATGGCAGCCAAAAGCGTTACAAAAGGGGGTGGTGATGGACGGAGCATTTGAATCAATCAAACACTCACACCCAGTCAAAAGATCTGGGTTTAATCCATCACCGTTTTTTAGCCCACTCTGCCATCCCAGTTCTGACATGGCTATATGCAAATCAGTCTGACCTTGTGCCTCATGGGAACAGTCCAGCCCGAACTGCCAAGCCATGTCTTCCCTGGACCGGAAACAAGCTTCCGAGGACCGGTTTCTAGCATTCAAGCCGTCTTCAGCCCGGCTTGCTTGAATCCAGTGGCAAAGTGAGCAAGGGACTCACGTCTGAGCATACCCTGCCACACTTATGGCGTCCGAAAGCGTTACAAAAGGGGGTGGTGATGGACGGAGCATCTGAGTCAATCAAACACTCACACCCAGTCAAAAGATCTGGGTTTAATCCATCACCGTTCTTTAGCCCACTCTGCCACCCCAGTTCTGACATGGCTATATGCAAATCAGTCTGACCCTGTGCCTCATGGGAACAGTTCAGCCCGAACTGCCAAGCCATGTCTTCCCTGGACCGGAAACAAGCTTCCGAGGACCGGTTTCTGGCATTCAAGCCGTCTTCAGCCCGGCTTGCTTGAATCCAGTGGCAAAGTGAGCAAGGGATTCACGTCTGAACATACCCTGCCACACTTATGGCAGCCAAAAGCATTACAAAAGGGGGTGGTGATGGACGGAGCATCTGAATCAATCAAACACTCACACCCAGTCAAAAGATCTGGGTTTAATCCATCACTGTTCTTTAGCCCACTCTGCCACCCCAGTTCTGACATGGCTATATGCAAATCAGTCTGACCCTGTGCCTCATGGGAACAGTCCAGCCCGAACTGCCAAGCCATGTCTTCCCTGGACCGGAAACAAGCTTCCGAGGACCGGTTTCTGGCATTCAAGCCGTCTTCAGCACGGCTTGCTTGAATCCAGTGGCAAAGTGAGCAAGGGACTCACGTCTGAGCATACCCTGCCACACTTATGGCGGCCAAAAGCGTTACAAAAGGGGGTGGTGATGGACGGAGCATCTGAATCAATCAAACACTCACACCCAGTCAAAAGATCTGGGTTTAATCCATCACCGTTCTTTAGCCCACTCTTCCACCCCAGTTCTGACATGGCTATATGCAAATCAGTCTTACCCTGTGCCTCATGGGAACAGTCCAGCCCGAACTGCCAAGCCATGTCTTCCCTGGACCAGAAACAAGCTTCCGAGGACCGGTTTCTGACATTCAAGCCGTCTTCAGCCCGGCTTGCTTGAATCCAGTGGCAAAGTGAGCAAGGGACTCACTTCTGAGCATACCCTGCCACACTTATGGCGGCCAAAAGCGTTACAAAAGGGGGTGATGATGGACGGAGCATCTGAATCAATCAAACACTCACACCCAGTCAAAAGATCTGGGATTAATCCATCACCGTTCTTTAGCCCACTCTGCCACCCCAGTTCTGACATGGCTATATGCAAATCAGTCTCACCCTGTGCCTCATGGGAACAGTCCAGCCCGAACTGCCAAGCCATGTCTTCCCTGGACCGGAAACAAGCTTCCGAGGACCGGTTTCTGGCATTCATGCCGTCTTCAGCCCGGCTTGCTTGAATCCAGTGGCAAAGTGAGCAAGGGACTCATGTCTGAGCATACCCTGCCACACTTATGGCGGCCAAAAGCGTTACAAAAGGGGGTGGTGATGGATGGAGCATCTGAATCAATCAAACACTCACACCCAGTCAAAAGATCTGGGTTCAATCCATCACCGTTCTTTAGCCCACTCTGCCACCCCAGTTCTGACATGGCTATATGCAAATCAGTCTGACCCTGTGCCTCATGGGAACAGTCCAGCCCGAACTGCCAAGCCATGTCTTCCCTGGACCAGAAACAAGCTTCCGAGGACCGGTTTCTGACATTCAAGCCGTCTTCAGCCCGGCTTGCTTGAATCCAGTGGCAAAGTGAGCAAGGGACTCACTTCTGAGCATACCCTGCCACACTTATGGCGGCCAAAAGCGTTACAAAAGGGGGTGATGATGGACGGAGCATCTGAATCAATCAAACACTCACACCCAGTCAAAAGATCTGGGATTAATCCATCACCGTTCTTTAGCCCACTCTGCCACCCCAGTTCTGACATGGCTATATGCAAATCAGTCTCACCCTGTGCCTCATGGGAACAGTCCAGCCCGAACTGCCAAGCCATGTCTTCCCTGGACCGGAAACAAGCTTCCGAGGACCGGTTTCTGGCATTCATGCCGTCTTCAGCCCGGCTTGCTTGAATCCAGTGGCAAAGTGAGCAAGGGACTCATGTCTGAGCATACCCTGCCACACTTATGGCGGCCAAAAGCGTTACAAAAGGGGGTGGTGATGGATGGAGCATCTGAATCAATCAAACACTCACACCCAGTCAAAAGATCTGGGTTCAATCCATCACCGTTCTTTAGCCCACTCTGCCACCCCAGTTCTGACATGGCTATATGCAAATCAGTCTGACCCTGTGCCTCATGGGAACAGTCCAGCCCGAACTGCCAAGCCATGTCTTCTCTGGACCGGAAACAAGCTTCCGAGGACCGGTTTCTGGCATTCAAGCCGTCTTCAGCCCGGCTTGCTTGAATCCAGTGACAAAGTGAGCAAGGGACTCACTTCTGAGCATACCCTGCCACACTTATGGCGGCCAAAAGCGTTACAAAAGGGGGTGGTGATGGACGGAGCATCTGAATCAATCAAACACTCACACCCAGTCAAAAGATCTGGGATTAATCCATCACCGTTCTTTAGCCCACTCTGCCACCCCAGTTCTGACATGGCTATATGCAAATCAGTCTCACCCTGTGCCTCATGGGAACAGTCCAGCCCGAACTGCCAAGCCATGTCTTCCCTGGACCGGAAACAAGCTTCCGAGGACCGGTTTCTGGCATTCAAGCTGTCTTCAGCCCGGCTTGCTTGAATCCAGTGGCAAAGTGAGCAAGGGACTCACGTCTGAGCATACCCTGCCACACTTATGGCGGCCAAAAGCGTTACAAAAGGGGGTGGTGATGGACGAAGCATCTGAAACAATCAAACACTCACACCCAGTCAAAAGATCTGGGTTTAATCCATCACCGTTCTTTAGCCCACTCTGCCACCCCAGTTCTGACATGGCTATATGCAAATCAGTCTGACCCTGTGCCTCATGGGAACAGACCAGCCCGAACTGCCAAGCCATGTCTTCCCTGGACCGGAAACAAGCTTCCGAGGACCGGTTTCTGGCATTCAAGCTGTCTTCAGCCCGGCTTGCTTGAATCCAGTGGCAAAGTGAGCAAGGGACTCACGTCTGAGCATACCGTGCCACACTTATGGCGGCCAAAAGCGTTACAAAAGGGGGTGGTGATGGACGAAGCATCTGAAATAATCAAACACTCACACCCAATCAAAAGATCTGGGTTTAATCCATCACCGTTCTTTAGCCCACTCTGCCACCCCAGTTCTGACATGGCTATATGCAAATCAGTCTGACCCTGTGCCTCATGGGAACAGACCAGCCCGAACTGCCAAGCCATGTCTTCCCTGGACCGGAAACAAGCTTCCGAGGACCGGTTTCTGGCATTCAAGCCGTCTTCAGCCCGGCTTGCTTGAATCCAGTGGCAAAGTGAGCAAGGGACTCACGTCTGAGCATACCCTGCCACACTTATGGCGGCCAAAAGCGTTACAAAAGGGGGTGGTGATGGACGGAGCATTTGAATCAATCAAACACTCACACCCAGTCAAAAGATCTGGGTTTAATCCATCACCGTTTTTTAGCCCACTCTGCCATCCCAGTTCTGACATGGCTATATGCAAATCAGTCTGACCTTGTGCCTCATGGGAACAGTCCAGCCCGAACTGCCAAGCCATGTCTTCCCTGGACCGGAAACAAGCTTCCGAGGACCGGTTTCTAGCATTCAAGCCGTCTTCAGCCCGGCTTGCTTGAATCCAGTGGCAAAGTGAGCAAGGGACTCACGTCTGAGCATACCCTGCCACACTTATGGCGTCCGAAAGCGTTACAAAAGGGGGTGGTGATGGACGGAGCATCTGAATCAATCAAACACTCACACCCAGTCAAAAGATCTGGGTTTAATCCATCACCGTTCTTTAGCCCACTCTGCCACCCCAGTTCTGACATGGCTATATGCAAATCAGTCTGACCCTGTGCCTCATGGGAACAGTTCAGCCCGAACTGCCAAGCCATGTCTTCCCTGGACCGGAAACAAGCTTCCGAGGACCGGTTTCTGGCATTCAAGCCGTCTTCAGCCCGGCTTGCTTGAATCCAGTGGCAAAGTGAGCAAGGGATTCACGTCTGAACATACCCTGCCACACTTATGGCAGCCAAAAGCATTACAAAAGGGGGTGGTGATGGACGGAGCATCTGAATCAATCAAACACTCACACCCAGTCAAAAGATCTGGGTTTAATCCATCACTGTTCTTTAGCCCACTCTGCCACCCCAGTTCTGACATGGCTATATGCAAATCAGTCTGACCCTGTGCCTCATGGGAACAGTCCAGCCCGAACTGCCAAGCCATGTCTTCCCTGGACCGGAAACAAGCTTCCGAGGACCGGTTTCTGGCATTCAAGCCGTCTTCAGCACGGCTTGCTTGAATCCAGTGGCAAAGTGAGCAAGGGACTCACGTCTGAGCATACCCTGCCACACTTATGGCGGCCAAAAGCGTTACAAAAGGGGGTGGTGATGGACGGAGCATCTGAATCAATCAAACACTCACACCCAGTCAAAAGATCTGGGTTTAATCCATCACCGTTCTTTAGCCCACTCTTCCACCCCAGTTCTGACATGGCTATATGCAAATCAGTCTGACCCTGTGCCTCATGGGAACAGTCCAGCCCGAACTGCCAAGCCATGTCTTCCCTGGACCAGAAACAAGCTTCCGAGGACCGGTTTCTGACATTCAAGCCGTCTTCAGCCCGGCTTGCTTGAATCCAGTGGCAAAGTGAGCAAGGGATTCACGTCTGAGCATACCCTGCCACACTTATGGCGGCCAAAAGCGTTACAAAAGGGGGTGGTGATGGACGGAGCATCTGAATCAATCAAACACTCACACCCAGTCAAAAGATATGGCTTTAATCCATCACCGTTCTTTAGCCCACTCTTCCACCCCAGTTCTGACAGGGCTATATGCAAATCAGTCTGACCCTGTGCCTCATGGGAACAGTCCAGCCCGAACTGCCAAGCCATGTCTTCCCTGGACCGGAAACAAGCTTCCGAGGACCGGTTTCTGGCATTCAAGCCGTCTTCAGCCCGGCTTGCTTGAATCCAGTGGCAAAGTGAGCAAGGGACTCACGTCTGAGCATACCCTGCCACACTTATGGCGGCCAAAAGCGTTACAAAAGGGGGTGGTGATGGAAGGAGCATCTGAATCAATCAAACACTCACACCCAAGCAAAAGATCTGGGTTTAATCCATCACCGTTCTTTAGCCCTCTCTTCCATCCCAGTTCTGACATGGCTATATGCAAATCAGTCTGACCCTGTGCCTCATGGGAACAGTCCAGCCCGAACTGCCAAGCCATGTCTTCCCTGGACCGGAAACAAGCTTTCGAGGATCGGTTTCTGGCATTCAATCCGTTTTCAGTCCGGCTTGCTTGAATCCAGTGGCAAAGTGAGCAAGGGACTCACGTCTGCCACACTTGAATCCAGTGGCAAAGTGAGCATACCCTGCCACACTTATGGCGGCCAAAAGCATTACAAAAGGGGGTGGTGATGGACGGAGCATCTGAATCAATCAAACACTCACACCCAGTCAAAAGATCTGGGTTTAATCCATCACCGTTCCTTAGCCCACTCTTCCACACCAGTTCTGACATGGCTATATGCAAATCAGTCCGACCCTGTGCCTCATGGGAACAGTCCAGCCCGAACTGCCAAGCCATGTCTTCCCTGTACCCGAAACAAGCTTCCGAGGACCGGTATCTGGCATTCAAGCCGTCTTCAGCCCGGCTTGCTTGAATCCAGTGGCAAAGTGAGCAAGGGATTCACGTCTGAGCATACCCTGCCACACTTATGGCGGCCAAAAGCGTTACAAAAGGGGGTGGTGATGGACGGAGCATCTGAATCAATCAAACACTCACACCCAGTCAAAAGATCTGGCTTTAATCCATCACCGTTCTTTAGCCCACTCTTCCACCCCAGTTCTGACATGGCTATATGCAAATCAGTCTGACCCTGTGCCTCATGGGAACAGTCCAGCCCGAACTGCCAAGCCATGTCTTCCCTGGACCGGAAACAAGCTTCCGAGGACCGGTTTCTGGCATTCAAGCCGTCTTCAGCCCGGCTTGCTTGAATCCAGTGGCAAAGTGAGCAAGGGACTCACGTCTGAGCATACCCTGCCACACTTACGGCGGCCAAAAGCGTTACAAAAGGGGGTGGTGATGGATGGAGCATCTGAATCAATCAAACACTCACACCCAGTCAAAACATCTGGGTTTAATCCATCACCGTTCTTTAGCCCACTCTGCCACCCCAGTTCTGACATGGCTATATGCAAATCAGTCTGACCCTGTGCCTCATGGGAACAGTTCAGCCCGAACTGCCAAGCTATGTCTTCCCTGGACCGGAAACAAGCTTCCAAGGACCGGTTTCTGGCATTCAAGCCGTCTTCAGCCCGGCTTGCTTGAATCCAGTGGCAAAGTGAGCATGGGATTCACGTCTGAGCATACCCTGCCACACTTATGGCGGCCAAAAGCGTTACAAAAGGGGATGGTGATGGACGGAGCATCTGAATCAATCAAACACTCACACCCAGTCAAAAGATCAGGCTTTAATCCATCACCGTTCTTTAGCCCACTCTTCCACCCCAGTTCTGACATGGCTATATGCAAATCAGTCTGACCCTGTACCTCATGGGAACAGTCCAGCCCGAACTGCCAAGCCATGTCTTTCCTGGACCGGAAACAAGCTTTCGAGGACCGGTTTCTGGCATTCAAGCCGTTTTCAGCCCGGCTTGCTTGAATCCAGTGGCAAAGTGAGCAAGGACTCACGTCTGAGCATACCCTGCCACACTTATGGCGGCCAAAAGCATTACAAAAGGGGTGGTGATGGACGGAGCATCTGAATCAATCAAACACTCACACCCAGTCAAAAGATCTGGGTTTAATCCATCACCGTTCTTTACCCCTCTCTGCCACCCCAGTTCTGACATGGCTATATGCAAATCAGTCTGACCCTGTGCCTCATGGGAACAGTCCAGCCCGAACTGCCAAGCCATGTCTTCCCTGGACCGGAAACAAGCTTCCGAGGACCGGTTTCTGGCATTCAAGCCGTCTTCAGTCCGGCTTGCTTGAATCCAGTGGCAAAGTGAGCAAGGGACTCACGTCTGAGCATACCGTGCCACACTTATGGCGGCCAAAAGCGTTACAAAAGGGGGTGGTGATGGACGAAGCATCTGAAATAATCAAACACTCACACCCAATCAAAAGATCTGGGTTTAATCCATCACCGTTCTTTAGCCCACTCTGCCACCCCAGTTCTGACATGGCTATATGCAAATCAGTCTGACCCTGTGCCTCATGGGAACAGACCAGCCCGAACTGCCAATCCATGTCTTCCCTGGACCGGAAACAAGCTTCCGAGGACCGGTTTCTGGCATTCAAGCCGTCTTCAGCCCGGCTTGCTTGAATCCAGTGGCAAAGTGAGCAAGGGACTCACGTCTGAGCATACCCTGCCACACTTATGGCGGCCAAAAGCGTTACAAAAGGGGGTGGTGATGGACGGAGCATTTGAATCAATCAAACACTCACACCCAGTCAAAAGATCTGGGTTTAATCCATCACCGTTTTTTAGCCCACTCTGCCATCCCAGTTCTGACATGGCTATATGCAAATCAGTCTGACCTTGTGCCTCATGGGAACAGTCCAGCCCGAACTGCCAAGCCATGTCTTCCCTGGACCGGAAACAAGCTTCCGAGGACCGGTTTCTAGCATTCAAGCCGTCTTCAGCCCGGCTTGCTTGAATCCAGTGGCAAAGTGAGCAAGGGACTCACGTCTGAGCATACCCTGCCACACTTATGGCGTCCGAAAGCGTTACAAAAGGGGGTGGTGATGGACGGAGCATCTGAATCAATCAAACACTCACACCCAGTCAAAAGATCTGGGTTTAATCCATCACCGTTCTTTAGCCCACTCTGCCACCCCAGTTCTGACATGGCTATATGCAAATCAGTCTGACCCTGTGCCTCATGGGAACAGTTCAGCCCGAACTGCCAAGCCATGTCTTCCCTGGACCGGAAACAAGCTTCCGAGGACCGGTTTCTGGCATTCAAGCCGTCTTCAGCCCGGCTTGCTTGAATCCAGTGGCAAAGTGAGCAAGGGATTCACGTCTGAACATACCCTGCCACACTTATGGCAGCCAAAAGCATTACAAAAGGGGGTGGTGATGGACGGAGCATCTGAATCAATCAAACACTCACACCCAGTCAAAAGATCTGGGTTTAATCCATCACTGTTCTTTAGCCCACTCTGCCACCCCAGTTCTGACATGGCTATATGCAAATCAGTCTGACCCTGTGCCTCATGGGAACAGTCCAGCCCGAACTGCCAAGCCATGTCTTCCCTGGACCGGAAACAAGCTTCCGAGGACCGGTTTCTGGCATTCAAGCCGTCTTCAGCACGGCTTGCTTGAATCCAGTGGCAAAGTGAGCAAGGGACTCACGTCTGAGCATACCCTGCCACACTTATGGCGGCCAAAAGCGTTACAAAAGGGGGTGGTGATGGACGGAGCATCTGAATCAATCAAACACTCACACCCAGTCAAAAGATCTGGGTTTAATCCATCACCGTTCTTTAGCCCACTCTGCCACCCCAGTTCTGACATGGCTATATGCAAATCAGTCTGACCCTGTGCCTCATGGGAACAGTTCAGCCGGAACTGCCAAGCCATGTCTTACCTGGACCGGAAACAAGCTTCCGAGGACCGGTTTCTGGCATTCAAGCCGACTTCAGCCCGGCTTGCTTGAATCCAGTGGCAAAGTGAGCAAGGGATTCACGTCTGAGCATACCCTGCCACACTAATGGCGGCCAAAAGCGTTACAAAAGGGGGTGGTGATGGACGGAGCATCTGAATCACTCAAACACTCACACCCAGTCAAAAGATCTGGCTTTAATCCATCACCGTTCTTTAGCCCACTCTTCCACCCCAGTTCTGACATGGCTATATGCAAATCAGTCTGACCCTGTGCCTCATGGGAACAGTCCAGCCCGAACTGCCAAGCCATGTCTTCCCTGGACCAGAAACAAGCTTCCGAGGACCGGTTTCTGACATTCAAGCCGTCTTCAGCCCGGCTTGCTTGAATCCAGTGGCAAAGTGAGCAAGGGATTCACGTCTGAGCATACCCTGCCACACTTATGGCGGCCAAAAGCGTTACAAAAGGGGGTGGTGATGGACGGAGCATCTGAATCAATCAAACACTCACACCCAGTCAAAAGATATGGCTTTAATCCATCACCGTTCTTTAGCCCACTCTTCCACCCCAGTTCTGACAGGGCTATATGCAAATCAGTCTGACCCTGTGCCTCATGGGAACAGTCCAGCCCGAACTGCCAAGCCATGTCTTCCCTGGACCGGAAACAAGCTTCCGAGGACCGGTTTCTGGCATTCAAGCCGTCTTCAGCCCGGCTTGCTTGAATCCAGTGGCAAAGTGAGCAAGGGACTCACGTCTGAGCATACCCTGCCACACTTATGGCGGCCAAAAGCGTTACAAAAGGGGGTGGTGATGGAAGGAGCATCTGAATCAATCAAACACTCACACCCAAGCAAAAGATCTGGGTTTAATCCATCACCGTTCTTTAGCCCTCTCTTCCATCCCAGTTCTGACATGGCTATATGCAAATCAGTCTGACCCTGTGCCTCATGGGAACAGTCCAGCCCGAACTGCCAAGCCATGTCTTCCCTGGACCGGAAACAAGCTTTCGAGGATCGGTTTCTGGCATTCAATCCGTTTTCAGTCCGGCTTGCTTGAATCCAGTGGCAAAGTGAGCAAGGGACTCACGTCTGCCACACTTGAATCCAGTGGCAAAGTGAGCATACCCTGCCACACTTATGGCGGCCAAAAGCATTACAAAAGGGGGTGGTGATGGACGGAGCATCTGAATCAATCAAACACTCACACCCAGTCAAAAGATCTGGGTTTAATCCATCACCGTTCCTTAGCCCACTCTTCCACACCAGTTCTGACATGGCTATATGCAAATCAGTCCGACCCTGTGCCTCATGGGAACAGTCCAGCCCGAACTGCCAAGCCATGTCTTCCCTGTACCCGAAACAAGCTTCCGAGGACCGGTATCTGGCATTCAAGCCGTCTTCAGCCCGGCTTGCTTGAATCCAGTGGCAAAGTGAGCAAGGGATTCACGTCTGAGCATACCCTGCCACACTTATGGCGGCCAAAAGCGTTACAAAAGGGGGTGGTGATGGACGGAGCATCTGAATCAATCAAACACTCACACCCAGTCAAAAGATCTGGGTTTAATCCATCACCGTTCCTTAGCCCACTCTTCCACACCAGTTCTGACATGGCTATATGCAAATCAGTCCGACCCTGTGCCTCATGGGAACAGTCCAGCCCGAACTGCCAAGCCATGTCTTCCCTGTACCCGAAACAAGCTTCCGAGGACCGGTATCTGGCATTCAAGCCGTCTTCAGCCCGGCTTGCTTGAATCCAGTGGCAAAGTGAGCAAGGGATTCACGTCTGAGCATACCCTGCCACACTTATGGCGGCCAAAAGCGTTACAAAAGGGGGTGGTGATGGACGGAGCATCTGAATCAATCAAACACTCACACCCAGTCAAAAGATCTGGCTTTAATCCATCACCGTTCTTTAGCCCACTCTTCCACCCCAGTTCTGACATGGCTATATGCAAATCAGTCTGACCCTGTGCCTCATGGGAACAGTCCAGCCAGAACTGCCAAGCCATGTCTTCCCTGGACCGGAAACAAGCTTCCAAGGACCGGTTTCTGGCATTCAAGCCGTCTTCAGCCCGGCTTGCATGAATCCAGTGGCAAAGTGAGCAAGGGACTCACGTCTGAGCATACCCTGCCACACTTATGGCGGCCAAAAGCGTTACAAAAGGGGGTGGTGATGGACGGAGCATCTGAATCAATCAAACACTCACACCCAGTCAAAAGATCTGGCTTTAATCCATCACCGTTCTTTAGCCCACTCTTCCACCCCAGTTCTGACATGGCTATATGCAAATCAGTCTGACCCTGTGCCTCATGGGAACAGTCCAGCCAGAACTGCCAAGCCATGTCTTCCCTGGACCGGAAACAAGCTTCCGAGGACCGGTTTCTGGCATTCAAGCCGTCTTCAGCCCGGCTTGCATGAATCCAGTGGCAAAGTGAGCAAGGGACTCACGTCTGAGCATACCCTGCCACACTTATGGCGGCCAAAAGCATTACAAAAGGGGGTGGTGATGGACGGAGCATCTGAATCAATCAAACACTCACACCCAGTTAAAAGATCTGGGTTTAATCCATCACCGTTCTTTAGCCCACTCTTCCACCCCAGTTCTGACATGGCTATATGCAAATCAGTCTGACCCTGTGCCTCATGGGAACAGTCCAGCCCGAACTGCCAAGCCATGTCTTCCCTGGACCGGAAACAAGCTTCCGAGGACCGGTTTCTGGCATTCAAGCCGTCTTCAGCCCGGCTTGCTTGAATCCAGTGGCAAAGTGAGCAAGGGACTCACGTCTGAGCATACCCTGCCACACTTACGGCGGCCAAAAGCGTTACAAAAGGGGGTGGTGATGGATGGAGCATCTGAATCAATCAAACACTCACACCCAGTCAAAACACCTGGGTTTAATCCATCACCGTTCTTTAGCCCACTCTGCCACCCCAGTTCTGACATGGCTATATGCAAATCAGTCTGACCCTGTGCCTCATGGGAACAGTTCAGCCCGAACTGCCAAGCTATGTCTTCCCTGGACCGGAAACAAGCTTCCAAGGACCGGTTTCTGGCATTCAAGCCGTCTTCAGCCCGGCTTGCTTGAATCCAGTGGCAAAGTGAGCATGGGATTCACGTCTGAGCATACCCTGCCACACTTATGGCGGCCAAAAGCGTTACAAAAGGGGATGGTGATGGACGGAGCATCTGAATCAATCAAACACTCACACCCAGTCAAAAGATCAGGCTTTAATCCATCACCGTTCTTTAGCCCACTCTTCCACCCCAGTTCTGACATGGCTATATGCAAATCAGTCTGACCCTGTACCTCATGGGAACAGTCCAGCCCGAACTGCCAAGCCATGTCTTTCCTGGACCGGAAACAAGCTTTCGAGGACCGGTTTCTGGCATTCAAGCCGTTTTCAGCCCGGCTTGCTTGAATCCAGTGGCAAAGTGAGCAAGGACTCACGTCTGAGCATACCCTGCCACACTTATGGCGGCCAAAAGCATTACAAAAGGGGGTGGTGATGGACGGAGCATCTGAATCAATCAAACACTCACACCCAGTCAAAAGATCTGGGTTTAATCCATCACCGTTCTTTACCCCTCTCTGCCACCCCAGTTCTGACATGGCTATATGCAAATCAGTCTGACCCTGTGCCTCATGGGAACAGTCCAGCCCGAACTGCCAAGCCATGTCTTCCCTGGACCGGAAACAAGCTTCCGAGGACCGGTTTCTGGCATTCAAGCCGTCTTCAGTCCGGCTTGCTTGAATCCAGTGGCAAAGTGAGCAAGGGATTCACGTCTGAGCATACCCTGCCACACTTATGGCGGCCAAAAGCGTTACAAAAGGGGGTGGTGATGGACGGAGCATCTGAATCAATCAAACACTCACACCCAGTCAAAAGATCTGGGTTTAATCCATCACCGTTCCTTAGCCCACTCTTCCACCCCAGTTCTGACATGGCTATATGCAAATCAGTCTGACCATGTGCCTCATGCGAACAGTCCAGCCCGAACTGCCAAGCCATGTCTTCCCTGGACCCGAAACAAGCTTCCGAGTACCGGTTTCTGGCATTCAAGCCGTCTTCAGCCCGGCTTGCTTGAATCCAGTGGCAAAGTGAGCAAGGGATTCACGTCTGAGCATACCCTGCCACACTTATGGCGGCCAAAAGCATTACAAAAGGGGGTGGTGATGGACGGAGCATCTGAATCAATCAAATACTCACACCCAGTCAAAAGATCTGGGTTTAATCCATCACCGTTCTTTAGCCCACTCTGCCACCCCAGTTCTGACATGGCTATATGCAAATCAGTCTGACCCTGTGCCTCATGGGAACAGTCCAGCCCGAACTGCCAAGCCATGTCTTCCCTGGACCGGAAACAAGCTTCCGAGGACCGGTTTCTGGCATTCAAGCCGTCTTCAGCCCGGCTTGCTTGAATCCAGTGGCAAAGTGAGCAAGGGATTCACGTCTGAGCATACCCTGCCACACTTATGGCGGCCAAAAGCGTTACAAAAGGGGGTGTTGATGGACGTGTGGAAAAGTAAATTTTGCCATGTTCTGTGTCCCTACGCGTCCTACATCATATGTTATGTGTGCATGATTAATATGCATATGTATTCCCCATGTTCGATTAAAAAGACGCAATTACAGTTGTGTCCATCTCTAGTATGTCAATTTCCAGTTCTCGTGAATACTACGAATATCAGGCCTATGTAAAGCTACGTTGCCACGTTTCTCAGTGTGCACGTTATTTTATTGTAAAGTCCCCGTTCCTAGGCCTCAAAAGGGCCCGGACACCAGATTCGGCTCCTGTCTCCTGAGCCCTCGCTGAGGAGCGACACGGCCCCCACCTGTATTCCTGACCCTTCACTTACTTCCTGCCTCACAGTGCCCGGTTCAGCCTGGCTCTGCCTCTGAGCCTGCCAAGAGTATGTTATGATTCTAGTTATCAGTCCAGTCCTCCTTCTCTGCATCCCTAAGCTACTGAACCGCATCAATAGTTTCCGTCATTGTCTAGCCTCTACGTCTCCATGTAAGAGAAATACTGTATTTATGGTCATTTAATATTCTTCATCACGCACTACATGTAGAATAATGCATGCTCCAGTCTTAGAGTCTGTTAGCCTTTACCCCGATAACTTTTGGATTCTATCAACATGTTCTCTAAACATCAGATACTAGATACTGCTTAGGTACATGTCGCCCTGACTCTCCAGACTTCAGTCTCTGCTCCTAGCACAGAGTTCGTAGCCCCCAGCTTCTCCTAGTAACACGTCATTGCCAGTTTTGCGCGCACCACTAGGTTAGAGGTCCCGGCTCCTTAGGTAGCCCCCTCCATGTTTCCGCCCCATTTATGACATATTCTGTTACGTTTACATCACATGTCTATGTATACGCCTCTTGTTACACCTACTTTCACCCTTATCTTTCGCGACTACTACGCGTCACACCCTTTGCTCCACCCACTGCTCCGCCTATCATATGTACTGTAATGCAACTGTTTTACTATATATACTTGTGTATTGTTATTAAATGTTAGCGCGCTCATCCCAGATCCTGCCCCAGGCAGCTGCCATCCTATTCCTGTGCAGGTTGTCCTGTTCCTGTCCTTTATGCTGTAATAAACCTGCAAACTCCTACTACCTCGAATCTTGACTCTTATTTATTGAGCTATCTGTTATTGCTATGCCTAGTCAAACCTAGATCCGGTATTATTTATTTATATACCACATAATGGCGCCCGAATAGGGACTTGCCCTTTCCCCACGCGCCGGTGAAGCCACGCGTGCCCCCTGACCCTCTGCAGCCGTGACGGAACCATACCGTGCACGTGCAGATATTTCTGCTTCAAGTATCCCTCAGGCCCACGGAGGAGACGGAGGTGGCGGTCTAGCATCCAGACGAGGCGGTGGAGGAACGCGGCGAGTCCCGACCAGAGCCCAAGCCGAGAGTCCAAGGTCCGAGGTATCCGGAGGCCCACCCGTAACAGAAGTCCGAAGTCCGTCCGTCCGGCGTCGAAGCAGTCCAGTCGAGTCCGAGGCCTTCCGTTCTTGCTGCCCGGTGAGTACCGTTGCTGGGGTAGTATCTAGACGCGGTCAATCTAATTGACTCTGGTCCGTGGGTTGGTGGTACACAGACCCACAAAACGAAGTGTCCACTTCGGTGGATGCGGGTCCTGACGTGTCTCTTTATGAGACCGGTGAGTTTCGTACTGTTCCAGCAGTACATCTAGTTTCTGTTCTAGTCAGTTCTGTTCTCGAGAAAATTCATGTATTCTGTTTTCCGTATTCCAGGTAGTATTCTGTTCGAACTGTTATTTTAAATGTTCTTCATGTATTTTAATGTCGTGGTATGAATGTGGAGTAATTATCGTGTTCATTGTGTATTGTAATTACGTATTGTGTCTAAGTTACAGTTCAGTCATGCCGTTATTATCTAAATTACGTCAGTTAAAAACCAGAAAAGGTCTGCTAGAAGCAGCAGTTCCTGTCCCGCCTAGGGACAGTCCAGGTCATTTTATGTATCAGAAGCATGGCATAAGCGCCATATTGTATCTAGATTTATGGGTAGAGTATACCAAACAGTTAGAGGAAAAGTATAGATGGCCCGTATCAGGTACGTGGGATGCCGAGTGCATCATGAGAGTAGAAGAGGCATTATGGAAAAAGAAGGCCAGACAGTCACAGAAAGATGCCATCGAGTTATGGCGCAAAGAATCTCATAAAAGAACCGAAAAAGAAATCAGGAAGTCAGAATTAAGTAGAGAATCCTTAGAAAGAGCCCAAGAAAGGGAATTAATCGAGATAGGTGAACGAGTCAAAACCGAACAGTCAGACAGACAGAGGCATGCCCTTATTAAGGGTATGTATCCTCTTCTTGCCGAGGGCTTGCCAAAAGCGACCCCGGAGGCATCCAGTAATTTCCCGCCGCCATTAGTTCCGCTCAAGCTACGTCACAAACCGACCGCAGCTGATATTTTCATCTCGTCCTATTTGGACGACACAGTCCTGGAATATGCAAATCCCGCTCCGCCAGTCCCTGTAAATCAGGCACTTCCTGCTCCTCCAGACACCGGGGCACCCCTTGCAGTACCTGCTACGGCACCCCCGGTCCAGCCTGCATTTCAAATTCCCGCTCTGCCAGCACGAAGAGCATCAGTCGATGGTTCCAGTTTAGGGGCCGCAGGAGGAGGTCCTCCTCAGACCCCGCCGCCAAATAGACGTCCAGGAGCAGTCGAGTTACATGAACGTGCGTTACAGCGTACGCCTAAATATCAGTCCATTGCAGAAATCAGGCGAGCTCTCACTGAATGCTGTTATGATCCAGTTCCAGGCGAGGATGGTATGGTTATATTCTCCGTGCGTGTTAGGCAGGTGTCCGAGTACTTGGTCACTTTACCGAATATGAAGGAAGATCTAGACAGAATATATCGTTTCATCCGTACAGGGGATGATCCCGAAAGTATTAGTGAAGTCATGTCTCAAAGGAAAGTTGAGATCCAGCTCATGATATTAAAGTTTCTGATTAATTGTCTAATAAGGGAACAAGATTATCCGACCAAAGATCAAGTCGAAATGAGAACCCTAACAAGGTGGAGTGAGAATATAGCCGAGGGTAAGCACAAGACTATCAGTAGTATAGAGAGTATGTACAAGAAAATTCGTAAGGAAATAATAAGGTTACATGATCAACGTAAGGCAGCACAAGTAAGCGAGAAAGAAAATGACTCTGCGGAAGAGGTAGAGGACGAGAATCCCGCCAGAATAGCGTATGTAGGAAAATCTAGATTTCCAGACCGTCATTTACGCCTAGAACACAAGTCAACTTTCCATCGTCCAACACCAGAACAAGGTTCTCTAGAACAAGTATTTCAAGCCACCGACCATATTCTGAAATCACGAATCGGTTATAGCGAGTTAAGTACTATGCATGAACAAGAACTAGTCCGATCAGCAGTCCGATGGATTACTGATTCTACCATTTTTCCAGACGAAATAGTGGCACAAATGTTTCTGAAATTGCCCCCAGCCGAGCAACGACTGGTGGGTATGTATATGATCCAGCACCTCATTACTTTGTATGAGGGTCAACATTCTGATCCAGGTCCGTTACACGATGTCCTGAACGAGTTACTCCAGTATAAATGGAAAGGTTTAGGTACCGATTTAATTAGTGTCATTCTAGAACAGCGCCACAAATATAGAACGTTTTTGAACCCGCATTTTGTTCATGTCTCACCCCCAGAAAGTAAACCCTTTTACATAGACAGACAGAATCCGTTACGAGAAGTGCATCCAGTTAAGACAGAGGGTGGTGAAATGCAACGAGTGTTTGTTTACACCCCGATCACAAAGATGGAACTCTTAGAGATGAAAAAGTTAATTCCCTGTCATGATAAAGATCCAGCAGGGTTCCACCGAGAATTAAAAGACATGCTCCGTATGGGAGAATACACATATCCAGATATTATTAAAATGTTGAAAGTCCTGTTGCCCGCAGGGGTATATGAGAAACTCAAGGAAAAAGAATGGGAGGTGGGAGAGAAAAAGATCGATTGGGCAGTTCTAGAAACTGAAGACAAGGCACGAGTACCAGGTACCGGTCTTGGAGATAAATGTAAAGAATTACCAGAATTGTTAATACAAGTTTTGCCCAGATTATTAGCAACTAGAAAAGAAGACTGGGATGCAATCTCAGCCTGTAAACAGAAACAAGATGAAGATACTAGCGATTTTTACTCTAGATTTGAAAAATGTTTTACCATAAACAGTGGCCTCAAGACAAGTAGCGAGTCATACCCTCACCTTTTTGTTACTAAATTAGTCGAGAATTCGAGTCCACAAGTTAAGAACCGAGTTTTGAAAGTCGAAAGTACCTGGCAAGCTAGTACCCCGTCCCAGATGTTACAGATGCTTCAATACCACCAGAATAGAATCAGAGAAGAGCAAGAACACGAGAGAAAACGTATGAAAGACACGAAAATGAAAGTACTAGTTGCACAATCTGTTCCACAAGACAGTCAGAAGAGGGGTCCGAATCAAGCCAGTCATCCTGCAGCTCCCGTTAAAGGGAACTGCAATTATTGTAAACAGCCAGGTCATTTTATAAACGAGTGTGCAGTTCTGAAACACAACATAGCTACCGGTAAGACTAAAGAAAGACCACGTCCGCCTAGACAAGAGCAAGTTTCACAGACTCCTCAGCCACAGAATGCACAACAGACAGTTACTGTACCGCAGCCCATCGCTGCAACACAGCATGTTACACAGCAGATGTACCAGTATGCTCAGTCAGAGTATCCAGAGTATCAGCCATATTCATGAAACAGCCTAGAGAGGGAGGTAGGCTTGCCTCTCATCGAGATACCTGTAGATCAAGAAGGTCCCTATGTTCACAGTCAAGTACTAGGGAAAGACAGAAAGTTTCTGATTGATACAGGGGCAAGTAGGACCACCATCAGCCACGCCGAAGTTCCAGGGGCTCCGCTCTCAGGCTCTAGAAATGTTTCCCTTGGATTTTCAGGAAAACCTATCGTAAATGAAATTTCAAAGCCAGTTACTCTAGAAGTAGGTCCATTGTCCCGCACTACTGATCTGTTACTTACTAAGTCATGTCCAGAAAATCTATTAGGCATTAAAACACTGAAAGAGTTAGGTGCAGTTATATGCTGTTCCCCAGAGGGAATACGATTGTTCCTACGTGACTTCAAGGGTCACTATGTATTACGAGATTTTGATCCGAGATTGTCTAATGTCCCGCAGCATCTATGGGCGCAAGGCCCAACTGATGTTGGCTATATGCAAATCACACCCCATCGTGTGACTCTCAAGCCAGGTGTAGTCCTGCCACGAATCAGACAGTACAGATTGCCACCTGAGGCTGTAGCAGCCTTATCCAAAATTATTGACGAGCTCATGGCTCAAGGAGTAGTGGTAGAAACTGACTCCAATGTATGTAATTCTCCGATCATTCCTGTCATGAAACGTACTGATCCAAATGCACCTCCAGTATATCGATTAGTGATTGACCTTCGAGAACTTAATAAATGTATTATTCCCCAGTACCCAGTTGTCCCAGATATCTCTTCCCTATTGACAGCCATTGATTCCGAAGCCACATTTTTTACGGTCATAGACCTCAAGAACGCGTTTTTCAGTGTCCCCATTCATCCAGACAGCCAGTTTCTTTTCGGATTTTGTTTAAATGGAAGGAGCTATATGTTCACACGCGCTCCTCAAGGTTTCACAGAAAGTCCTAGTATTTACAGTCAAGCACTCAAGAGACAACTAGACAACATTCACATGCCAACTGACACTGCCCTGCTCCAATATGTCGATGATCTACTGATCACAGCCCGTTCTGAACGTGCCTGCGAGCAAGCTTCACTTACAGTCTTGTATTTGCTTGCTGAGATGGGGCACAAGGTGTCCCCTTCTAAGCTTCAATTCTGTGTCCAGCAAGTGATCTATTTAGGCCACTTGCTGTCCAAGAGGGGTAGGCAGTTGACACCAGATCGTATCCAGTTAATAGCGAGTCTTCCTCAGCCCAAGACCCAGAAGGAGGTACGTGCTTTTATCGGCCTTACTTCTTATTGCAGACAATGGATTCCTCAGTATGCATTTCTAGCTAAACCACTGATACAGTTAACGACACAGGAGGCAGCCGTATCGACTGTCCTCCCTTGGACATCTGAACATACACTTAGTTTCAATGAGTTAAAGAAAGCCTTATGCCAAGCTCCAGTTCTAGCTACACCGAACTACAGTAAGCCTTTTACACTTTTCGTCACTGAGCGCGAAGGTACAGCATTATCTGTTCTCACACAAGATCAAGCAGGACAATACAAGCCTTGTGCTTATTTTTCGAGCACATTAGATCCTGTAGCCCAGGCTCTGCCTGCGTGCCTCAAGTCAGTTGCAGCCACAGCACTAGCTATCAGACAAAGTGATTCCATAGTCTTAGGACACTCTCTGACAGTACAAGTTCCACACTCCGTGGAAGTTCTTTTAAACCGAACACAAACTCAGCACTTGACCATTGCACGTTTAACAGGTTATGAATTGACACTGTTCCAGCCACACATAGAAATCAGACGCTGCAACGTCCTAAATCCTGCTACACTGTTACCATCAGTTACTTTGAATCCTGACACACACGACTGTGTGGAAGTAGTTAACATTACGACAAAGCCAAGACAAGATCTGGCAGATATTCCATTACCAGATCCCGACCTGACACTTTATGTGGATGGTTCATGCATGAGAACAAGTACAGGAGAACCAGTAGCCGCGTATGCAGTGACTACTGACACTGAAGTTATTGAAACACACCGTATTGACACCCTGTCTGCTCAAGCAGCGGAGCTAGTTGCTCTGACTCAAGCCTGCATACACGCCAAGAACCTGAAAGTTAATGTTTACACAGATTCACGCTACGCATTTGGAGTCGTACACGACTTTGGAGTGCTCTGGCAGGAGAGAGGTTTCATGACTTCTCATGGAACCAAGATTCAGCATGGTCTCCTTATTCAAGCTCTGTTAGATGCCATACACTTACCGACATCCATTGCTATCATGAAATGCAAAGCACATACGAAAGTTACTGACACTATTTCTCAAGGTAATGATCTAGCAGATCGCACAGCCAAGCTTACAGCTCAGACACCAGACATTCCAGTTAATAAGACACCGATACACACTCCAGATCCGACTACATGTATGACAGTTAAGGACCCTACACAAGATGTCATAGACATACAGTTACATGCTACTCCTGAAGAAATCAAGAAATGGTCCGAACAAGGAGGGGTCCAGACAGATCAAGGATGGTTGACGAAGGGAAAAACCACATGGTTTCTCCCCGACTCTATGGTTCAAGTCATTATCAATACCGTACATAGTCCAGCACATTTAGGAGAAAAAGCAATGTTAGACAGTATCCAGAACATTTGGTTCAACAAGCATTTACGAGCTGCAGCCAAGCAGAAAGTCCGTACCTGTATGATATGTTGCCAGTTTAATCCAGGTAAAAGTGTCCCGGTGGAACAAGGTGGATTCCAGCCCCCTGACCACCCTTTTGAAGTCCTCCAGATGGATTATATTCAGATGGAGCGATGTCGAGGTTTCAAGTATGTCCTCGTAGTTGTATGCGCTTTGTCCAGGTGGACGGAAGCATATCCAGTCCCAGATTACACAGCCACGACTACTGCCAAGCAGTTGGTTCGTGAGTTCTTCCCCCGTTATGGACTCCCTAGAGTCGTATATTCTGACAACGGCCAGCCATTCTCATCCGAGCTAATGAAACACGTGTCCCTTTTGTTAGGGTACCAGTGGAAGTTCCATTGTGTACGCCATCCTGAAGCGGCCGGTCTCGTAGAAAGACATAACCAGACCCTGAAAATTCGAATTGCAAAAGTTTGTCAAGAGAAAGGTGTGGACTGGCTAATAGCTCTGCCAGTTGCCCTGTTCTACATGTGCATGGTCGCACATTCCAGATCAGGTCTGTCCCCGTACGAGGTCGTATTCGGCCGCCCCCCCTAACATGTGGGGTACACCTAGACCCCGAAGTATTACCGATGTTTCAAGTAATATGCTGACAGATTACCTAGCTTCCTTGATGTCTGCCCTCAACTCTTGTCGTTCACAGGTTGCCGCCGCATTTCCAGACAATACCGAGGTGGCACCGCATGAAATCGTTCCCGGATCCATGGTCTTAGTGAGAAATTTTGATCGTTCAAGTCCGCTGGAGCCTCGCTGGAAGGAGCCCCGACAGGTCCTCCTGGCCACCCGTACAGCCGTGAAGTTGGAGGGACGCAAAGGCTGGGTGCATCTTTCGCATATCAAAAAGTTTTATGGATTGAAGCCCGTTTCAAAGAACATTTCCGAGCATTTAAAGGACTGCCAAAGTACTATTCTTAAGGACTGTCCCGCAAAAGACACTGTTACTGAACCCTCCCTGTTAGAGACAACTCCGCAACAGGAGTATAAATTAAAACTAAGGTCTAGTAAAATAAGTCAGCCAGTTTGATTGTCTAAGTCCTCCCCTAGGTGAAACGGTTAGACCGGTTTCTGACATGTATAAAATAGACCCCCATAGTGAGAGAGTTAGTCAAAACTCAATCCGATGTATCGTTTTTCTAAGTTTCATATTATTTCTCAGCATTATGATTTCCTGCACTAGTTATGCATTTTATCTGTATTTTCCAGTTTCTCATGTAAATAAGTCTTCTAATGTTACAGTAGAGCACACGTTTAGTGATCTGCCTCCTCATGAACTCTCTTACCGCCTCGCTATGCGTAACAATTCTTTTATCCACATGTTACATTACTCACACCAGACCAGCAATGCCACTAATTGTTGGGTGTGTGGTCGACTCCCCCCTTTCCAGACACCGAAGGGAGTTCTGCCACTCTTTCCTTATCCATTTTCACATAATGGTTCGTGTGGAGCATGGTCCACGTTAACGTCATCCTCAACAGATATGTCTTTCCTTAACAAACCGCATATGTTCGTCTGCCCCTCGATTGGGAGGGAACTTGTTATATTGCCTTCCTACTGCCACCTGTTTTCCTAGCCCCATCTGATTATCACAGAAACACACATCTAGTACACATTAGACATAAAAGGGAGATCGAGTCCCCAATTGTCGATTATACTGAAACTGCTCTAGAACAGTATACAGATTTCAATAGAGGTTTCTTCTTTTTTATAGGACCTATCCAGAATAGTAAGCTAATCCGTAGGTTAACCAGAACCCTTGAAGCTGTAGTAAATGAGACTGCCTCTGCTCTAGGTAACTTAACCGAAGAGCAATCTGCTATGAGATTTGTCGTGCTCCAAAATCGTCTCGTCCTTGACGTCATACTGGCCGATAGGGGCGGGGCATGTAGAGTCATCGGATCTAGTTGCTGCATTTTCATCCCAAATAACGCGCCGTCTGTTTATTCAGCTATAACCAGACTCCATAAAATTGCCCATCTGTTACACCAAGACCCAGGCACCTGGACATGGTCCGGTTGGTTCTGGAATATAATTTCCGCCTGGGGATGGAAGGTCTTGTCCTTTCTAGGTATTGCAGTAGCGATCATATTCAGTTGCTGCCTCTGTATACAATGTGGCCCTGCGATTTGCGGCATTTGTGCTACCTCTTGTATTCCTAGTCCCAAGTCCCGTTCTAAATCCCGTTCCAAGAAAATTCGAGACGAACAATTGATGCTGTATGAAATGATAGATGGTATCATGAATATTGATGTTTCCTGATGGAAACGTAGTGACAAGGAGGGAATGTGAAAAAGTAAATTTTGCCATGTTCTGTGTCCCTACGCGTCCTACATCATATGTTATGTGTGCATGATTAATATGCATATGTATTCCCCATGTTCGATTAAAAAGACGCAATTACAGTTGTGTCCATCTCTAGTATGTCAATTTCCAGTTCTCGTGAATACTACGAATATCAGGCCTATGTAAAGCTACGTTGCCACGTTTCTCAGTGTGCACGTTATTTTATTGTAAAGTCCCCGTTCCTAGGCCTCAAAAGGGCCCGGACACCAGATTCGGCTACTGTCTCCTGAGCCCTCGCTGAGGAGCGACACTGCCCCCACCTGTATTCCTGACCCTTCACTTACTTCCTGCCTCACAGTGCCCAGTTCAGCCTGGCTCTGCCTCTGAGTCTGCCAAGAGTATGTTATGATTCTAGTTATCAGTCCAGTCCTCCTTCTCTGCATCCCTAAGCTACTGAACCGCATCAATAGTTTCCGTCATTGTCTAGCCTCTACGTCTCCATGTAAGAGAAATACTGTATTTATGGTCATTTAATATTCTTCATCACGCACTACATGTAGAATAATGCATGCTCCAGTCTTAGAGTCTGTTAGCCTTTACCCCGATAACTTTTGGATTCTATCAACATGTTCTCTAAACATCAGATACTAGATACTGCTTAGGTACATGTCGCCCTGACTCTCCAGACTTCAGTCTCTGCTCCTAGCACAGAGTTCGTAGCCCCCAGCTTCTCCTAGTAACACGTCATTGCCAGTTTTGCGCGCACCACTAGGTTAGAGGTCCCGGCTCCTTAGGTAGCCCCCTCCATGTTTCCGCCCCATTTATGACATATTCTGTTACGTTTACATCACATGTCTATGTATACGCCTCTTGTTACACCTACTTTCACCCTTATCTTTCGCGACTACTACGCGTCACACCCTTTGCTCCACCCACTGCTCCGCCTATCATATGTACTGTAATGCAACTGTTTTACTATATATACTTGTGTATTGTTATTAAATGTTAGCGCGCTCATCCCAGATCCTGCCCCAGGCAGCTGCCATCCTATTCCTGTGCAGGTTGTCCTGTTCCTGTCCTTTATGCTGTAATAAACCTGCAAACTCCTACTACCTCGAATCTTGACTCTTATTTATTGAGCTATCTGTTATTGCTATGCCTAGTCAAACCTAGATCCGGTATTATTTATTTATATACCACAGACGGAGCATCTGAATCAATCAAACACTCACACCCAGTCAAAAGATCTGGGTTTAATCCATCACCGTTCTTTAGCCCACTCTGCCACCCCAGTTCTGACATGGCTATATGCAAATCAGTCTGACCCTGTGCCTCATGGGAACAGTCCAGCCCGAACTGCCAAGCCATGTCTTCCCTGGACCGGAAACAAGCTTCCGAGGACCGGTTTCTGGCATTCAAGCCATCTTCAGCCCGGCTTGCTTGAATCCAGTGGCAAAGTGAGCAAGGGACTCACGTCTGAGCATATCCTGCCACACTTATGGCGGCCAAAAGCGTTACAAAAGGGGGTGGTGATGGACGGAGCATCTGAATCAATCAAACACTCACACCCAGTCAAAAGATCTGGCTTTAATCCATCACAGTTCTTTAGTCCACTCTTCCACCCCAGTTCTGACATGGCTATATGCAAATCAGTCTGACCCTGTGCCTCATGGGAACAGTCCAGCCCGAACTGCCAAGCCATGTCTTCCCTGGACCGGAAACAAGCATCCGAAGACCGGTTTCTGGCATTCAAGCCGTCTTCAGCCCAGCTTGCTTGAATCCAGTGGCAAAGTGAGCAAGGGACTCACGTCTGAGCATACCCTGCCACACTTATGGCGGCCAAAAGCGTTACAAAAGGTGGTGGTGATGGACGGAGCATCTGAATCAATCAAACACTCACACCCAGTCAAAAGATCTGGGTTTAATCCATCACCGTTCTTTAGCCCACTCTGCCACCCCAGTTCTGACATGGCTATATGCAAATCAGTCTGACCCTGTGCCTCATGGGAACAGTTCAGCCTGAACTGCCAAGCCATGTCTTCCCTGGACCGGAAACAAGCTTCCGAGGACCGGTTTCTGGCATTCAAGCCGTCTTCAGCCCGGCTTGCTTGAATCCAGTGGCAAAGTGAGCAAGGGACTCACTTCTGAGCATACCCTGCCACACTTATGGCGGCCAAAAGCGTTACAAAAGGGGGTGGTGATGGACGGAGCATCTGAATCAATCAAACACTCACACCCAGTCAAAAGATCTGGGATTAATCCATCACCGTTCTTTAGCCCACTCTGCCACCCCAGTTCTGACATGGCTATATGCAAATCAGTCTCACCCTGTGCCTCATGGGAACAGTCCAGCCCGAACTGCCAAGCCATGTCTTCCCTGGACCGGAAACAAGCTTCCGAGGACCGGTTTCTGGCATTCATGCCGTCTTCAGCCCGGCTTGCTTGAATCCAGTGGCAAAGTGAGCAAGGGACTCACGTCTGAGCATACCCTGCCACACTTATGGCGGCCAAAAGCGTTACAAAAGGGGGTGGTGATGGATGGAGCATCTGAATCAATCAAACACTCACACCCAGTCAAAAGATCTGGGTTCAATCCATCACCGTTCTTTAGCCCACTCTGCCACCCCAGTTCTGACATGGCTATATGCAAATCAGTCTGACCCTGTGCCTCATGGGAACAGTCCAGCCTGAACTGCCAAGCCATGTCTTCCCTGGACCAGAAACAAGCTTCCGAGGACCGTTTCTGGCATTCAAGCCGTCTTCAGCCCGGCTTGCTTGAATCCAGTGGCAAAGTGAGCAAGGGACACACGTCTGAGCATACCCTGCCACACTTATGGCGGCCAAAAACATTACAAAAGGGGGTGGTGATGGACGGAGCATCTGAATCAATCAAACACTCACACCCAGTCAAAAGATCTGGGTTTAATCCATCACCGTTCTTTAGCCCACTCTGCCACCCCAGTTCTGACATGGCTATATGCAAATCAGTCTGACCCTGTGCCTCATGGCAACAGTCCAGCCCGAACTCCCAAGCCATGTCTTCCGTGGACCGGAATCAAGCTTCCGAGGACCGGTTTCTGGCATTCAAGCCTTCTTCAGCCCGGCTTGCTTGAATCCAGTGGCAAAGTGAGCAAGGGACTCACGTCTGAGCATACCCTGCCACACATATGGCGGCCAAAAGCGTTACAAAAGGGGGTGGTGATGGACGGAGCATCTGAAACAATCAAACACTCACACCCAGTCAAAAGATTTGGGTTTAATTCATCACCGTTCTTTAGCCCACTCTGCCACCCCAGTTCTGACATGGCTATATGCAAATCAGTCTGACCCTGTGCCTCATGGGAACAGTTCAGCCCAAACTGCCAAGCCATGTCTTACCTGGACCGGAAACAAGCTTCCGAGGACCGGTTTCAGGCATTCAAGCCGTCTTCAGCCCGGCTTGCTTAAATCCAGTGGCAAAGTGAGCAAGGGATTCACGTCTGAGCATATCCTGCCACACTTATGGCGGCCAAAAGCGTTACAAAAGGGGGTGGTGATGGACGGAGCATCTGAATCAATCAAACACTCACACCCAGTCAAAAGATCTGGCTTTAATCCATCACCGTTCTTTAGCCCACTCTTCCACCCCAGTTCTGACATGGCTATATGCAAATCAGTCTGACCCTGTGCCTCACGGGAACAGTCCAGCCCGAACTGCCAAGCCATGTCTTCCCTGGACCGGAAACAAGCTTCCGAGGACCGGTTTCTGGCATTCAAGCCGTGTTCAGCCCGGCTTGCTTGAATCCAGTGGCAAAGTGAGCAAGGGACTCACGTCTGAGCATACCCTGCCACACTTATGGCGGCCAAAAGCATTACAAAAGGGGGTGGTGATGGACGGAGCATCTGAATCAATCAAACACTCACACCCAGTCAAAAGATCTGGGTTTAATCCATCACCGTTCTTTAGCCCACTCTGCCACCCCAGTTCTGACATGGCTATATGCAAATCAGTCTGACCCTGTGCCTCATGGGAACAGTCCAGCCCGAACTGCCAAGCCATGTCTTCCCTGGACCGGAAACAAGCTTCCGAGGTCCGGTTTCTGGCATTCAAGCCGTCTTCAGCCCGGCTTGCTTGAATCCAGTGGCAAAGTGAGCAAGGGACTCACGTCTGAGCATACCCTGCCACACTTATAGTGGCCAAAAGCGTTACAAAAGGGGGTGGTGATGGACGGAGCATCTGAATCAATCAAACACTCACACCCAGTCAAAAGATCTGGGTTTAATCCATCACCGTACTTTAGCCCACTCTGCCAACCCAGTTCTGACATGGCTATATGCAAATCATTCTGACCCTGTGCCTCATGGGAACAGTCCAGCCCGAACTGCCAAGCCATGTCTTCCCTGGACCGGAAACAAGCTTCCGAGGACCGGTTTCTGGCATTCAAGCCGTCTTCAGCCCAGCTTGCTTGAATCCAGTGGCAAAGTGAGCAAGGGACTCACGTCTGAGCATACCCTGCCACACTTATGGCGGCCAAAAGCGTTACAAAAGGGGGTGGTGATGGACGGAGCATCTGAATCAATCAAACACTCACACCCAGTCAAAAGATCTGGGTTTAATCCATCACCGTTCTTTAGCCCACTCTGCCACCCGAGTTCTGACATGGCTATATGCAAATCAGTCTGACCCTGTGCCTCATGGGAACAGTCCAGCCCGAACTGCCAAGCCATGTCTTCCCTGGACCGGAAACAAGCTTCCGAGGACCGGTTTCTGGCATTCAAGCTGTCTTCAGCCCGGCTTGCTTGAATCCAGTGGCAAAGTGAGCAAGGGACTCACGTCTGAGCATACCCTGCCACACTTATGGCGGCCAAAAGCGTTACAAAAGGGGGTGGTGATGGACGAAGCATCTGAAACAATCAAACACTCACACCCAGTCAAAAGATCTGGGTTTAATCCATCACCGTTCTTTAGCCCACTCTGCCACCCCAGTTCTGACATGGCTATATGCAAATCAGTCTGACCCTGTGCCTCATGGGAACAGTCCAGCCCAAACTGCCAAGCCATGTCTTCCCTGGACCGGAAACAAGCTTCCGAGGACCGGTTTCTGGCATTCAAGCTGTCTTCAGCCCGGCTTGCTTGAATCCAGTGGCAAAGTGAGCAAGGGACTCACGTCTGAGCATACCCTGCCACACTTATGGCGGCCAAAAGCGTTACAAAAGGGGGTGGTGATGGACGGAGCATCTGAATCAATCAAACACTCACACCCAGTCAAAAGATCTGGGTTTAATCCATCACCGTTCTTTAGCCCACTCTGCCACCCGAGTTCTGACATGGCTATATGCAAATCAGTCTGACCCTGTGCCTCATGGGAACAGTCCAGCCCGAACTGCCAAGCCATGTCTTCCCTGGACCGGAAACAAGCTTCCGAGGACCGGTTTCTGGCATTCAAGCCGTCTTCAGCCCGGCTTGCTTGAATCCAGTGGCAAAGTGAGCAAGGGACTCACGTCTGAGCATACCCTGCCAGACTTATGGCGGCCAAAGCGTTACAAAAGGGGGTGGTGATGGACGGAGCATCTGAATCAATCAAACACTCACACCCAGTCAAAAGATCTGGGTTTAATCCATCACCGTTCTTTAGCCCACTCTGCCACCCCAGTTCTGACATGGCTATATGCAAATCAGTCTGACCCTGTGCCTCATGGGAACAGTCCAGCCCGAACTGCCAAGCCATGTCTTCCCTGGACCGGAAACAAGCTTCCGAGGACCGGTTTCTGGCATTCAAGCTGTCTTCAGCCCGGCTTGCTTGAATCCAGTGGCAAAGTGAGCAAGGGACTCACGTCTGAGCATACCCTGCCACACTTATGGCGGCCAAAAGCGTTACAAAAGGGGGTGGTGATGGACGAAGCATCTGAAACAATCAAACACTCACACCCAGTCAAAAGATCTGGGTTTAATCCATCACCGTTCTTTAGCCCACTCTGCCACCCCAGTTCTGACATGGCTATATGCAAATCAGTCTGACCCTGTGCCTCATGGGAACAGTCCAGCCCAAACTGCCAAGCCATGTCTTCCCTGGACCGGAAACAAGCTTCCGAGGACCGGTTTCTGGCATTCAAGCTGTCTTCAGCCCGGCTTGCTTGAATCCAGTGGCAAAGTGAGCAAGGGACTCACGTCTGAGCATACCCTGCCACACTTATGGTGGCCAAAAGCGTTACAAAAGGGGGTGGTGATGGACGAAGCATCTGAAACAATCAAACACTCACACCCAGTCAAAAGATCTGGGTTTAATCCATCACCGTTCTTTAGCCCACTCTGCCACCCCAGTTCTGACATGGCTATATGCAAATCAGTCTGACCCTGTGCCTCATGGGAACAGTCCAGCCCGAACTGCCAAGCCATGTCTTCCCTGGACCGGAAACAAGCTTCCGAGGACCGGTTTCTGGCATTCAAGCCGTCTTCAGCCCGGCTTGCTTGAATCCAGTGGCAAAGTGATCAAGGGACTCACGTCTGAGCATACCCTGCCACACTTATGGCGGCCAAAAGCGTTACAAAAGGGGGTGGTGATTGACGGAGCATCTGAATCAATCAAACACTCACACCCAGTCAAAAGATCTGGGTTTAATCCATCAACGTTCTTTAGCCCACTCTGCCACCCCAGTTCTGACATGGCTATATGCAAATCAGTCTGACCCTGTGCCTCATGGGAACAGTCCAGCCCGAACTGCCAAGCCATGTCTTCCCTGGACCGGAAACAAGCTTCCGAGGACCGGTTTCTGGTATTCAAGCCGTCTTCAGCCCGGCTTGCTTGAATCAAGTGGCAAAGTGAGCAAGGTACTCACGTCTGAGCATACCCTGCCACACTTATGGCGGCCAAAAGCGATACAAAAGGGAGTGGTGATGGACGGAGCATCAGAATCAATCAAACACTCACACCCAGTCAAAAGATCTGGGTTTAATCCATCACCGTTCTTTAGCCCACTCTGCCACCCCAGTTCTGACATGGCTATTTGCAAATCAGTCTGACCCTGTGCCTCATGGGAACAGTCCAGCCCGAACTGCCAAGCCATGTCTTCCCTGGACCGGAAACAAGCTTCAGAGGACCGGTTTCTGGCATTCAAGCCGTCTTCAGCCCGGCTTGCTTGAATCCAGTGGCAAAGTGAGCAAGGGATTCACGTCTGAGCATACCCTGCCACACTTATGGCGGCCAAAAGCGTTACAAAAAGGGGTGGTGATGGACGGAGCATCTGAATCAATCAAACACTCCCACCCAGTCAAAAGATCTGGGTTTAATCCATCACCGTTCTTTAGCCCACTCTGCCACCCCAGTTCTGACATGGCTATATGCAAATCAGTCTGACCCTGTGCCTCATGGGAACAGTCCAGCCCGAACTGCCAAGCCATGTCTTCCCTGGACCGGAAACAAGCTTCCGAGGACCGGTTTCTGGCATTCAAGCCGTCTTCAGCCCGGCTTGCTTGAATCCAGTGGCAAAGTGAGCAAGGACCTCACGTCTGAGCATACCCTGCCACACTTATGGCGGCCAAAAGCATTACAAAAGTGGGTGGTGATGGACAGAGCATCTGAATCAATCAAACACTCACACCCAGTCAAAAGATCTGAGTTTAATCCATCACAGTTCTTTAGCCCACTCTGCCACCCCAGTTCTGACATGGCTATATGCAAATCAGTCTGACCCTGTGCCTCATGGGAACAGTCCAGCCCGAACTGCCAAGCCATGTCTTCCCTGGACCGGAAACAAGCTTTCGAGGACCGGTTTCTGGCATTCAAGCCGTCTTCAGCCCGGCTTGCTTGAATCCAGTGGCAAAGTGAGCAAGGGATTCACGTCTGAGCATTCCCTGCCACACTTATGGCGGACAAAAGCGTTACAAAAGGGGGTGGTGATGGACGGAGCATCTGAATCAATCAAACACTCACACCCAGTCAAAAGATCTGGCTTTAATCCATCACCGTTCTTTAGTCCACTCTTCCACCCCAGTTCTGACATGGCTATATGCAAATCAGTCTGACCCTGTGCCTCATGGGAACAGTCCAGCCCGAACTGCCAAGCCATGTCTTCCCTGGACCGGAAACAAGCTTCCGAGGACCGGTTTCTGGCATTCAAGCCGTCTTCAGCCCAGCTTGCTTGAATCCAGTGGCAAAGTGAGCAAGGGACTCACGTCTGAGCATACCCTGCCACACTTATGGCGGCCAAAAGCGTTACAAAAGGGGGTGGTGATGGACGGAGCATCTGAATCAATCAAACACTCACACCCAGTCAAAAGATCTGGGTTTAATCCATCACCGTTCTTTAGCCCACTCTGCCACCCGAGTTCTGACATGGCTATATGCAAATCAGTCTGACCCTGTGCCTCATGGGAACAGTCCAGCCCGAACTGCCAAGCCATGTCTTCCCTGGACCGGAATCAAGCTTCCGAGGACCGGTTTCTGGCATTCAAGCCGTCTTCAGCCCGGCTTGCTTGAATCCAGTGGCAAAGTGAGCAAGGGACTCACGTCTGAGCATACCCTGCCAGACTTATGGCGGCCAAAAGCGTTACAAAAGGGGGTGGTGATGGACGGAGCATCTGAATCAATCAAACACTCACACCCAGTCAAAAGATCTGGGTTTAATCCATCACCGTTCTTTAGCCCACTCTGCCACCCCAGTTCTGACATGGCTATATGCAAATCAGTCTGACCCTGTGCCTCATGGGAACAGTCCAGCCCGAACTGCCAAGCCATGTCTTCCCTGGACCGGAAACAAGCTTCCGAGGACCGGTTTCTGGCATTCAAGCTGTCTTCAGCCCGGCTTGCTTGAATCCAGTGGCAAAGTGAGCAAGGGACTCACGTCTGAGCATACCCTGCCACACTTATGGCGGCCAAAAGCGTTACAAAAGGGGGTGGTGATGGACGAAGCATCTGAAACAATCAAACACTCACACCCAGTCAAAAGATCTGGGTTTAATCCATCACCGTTCTTTAGCCCACTCTGCCACCCCAGTTCTGACATGGCTATATGCAAATCAGTCTGACCCTGTGCCTCATGGGAACAGTCCAGCCCAAACTGCCAAGCCATGTCTTCCCTGGACCGGAAACAAGCTTCCGAGGACCGGTTTCTGGCATTCAAGCTGTCTTCAGCCCGGCTTGCTTGAATCCAGTGGCAAAGTGAGCAAGGGACTCACGTCTGAGCATACCCTGCCACACTTATGGTGGCCAAAAGCGTTACAAAAGGGGGTGGTGATGGACGAAGCATCTGAAACAATCAAACACTCACACCCAGTCAAAAGATCTGGGTTTAATCCATCACCGTTCTTTAGCCCACTCTGCCACCCCAGTTCTGACATGGCTATATGCAAATCAGTCTGACCCTGTGCCTCATGGGAACAGTCCAGCCCGAACTGCCAAGCCATGTCTTCCCTGGACCGGAAACAAGCTTCCGAGGACCGGTTTCTGGCATTCAAGCCGTCTTCAGCCCGGCTTGCTTGAATCCAGTGGCAAAGTGATCAAGGGACTCACGTCTGAGCATACCCTGCCACACTTATGGCGGCCAAAAGCGTTACAAAAGGGGGTGGTGATTGACGGAGCATCTGAATCAATCAAACACTCACACCCAGTCAAAAGATCTGGGTTTAATCCATCAACGTTCTTTAGCCCACTCTGCCACCCCAGTTCTGACATGGCTATATGCAAATCAGTCTGACCCTGTGCCTCATGGGAACAGTCCAGCCCGAACTGCCAAGCCATGTCTTCCCTGGACCGGAAACAAGCTTCCGAGGACCGGTTTCTGGTATTCAAGCCGTCTTCAGCCCGGCTTGCTTGAATCAAGTGGCAAAGTGAGCAAGGTACTCACGTCTGAGCATACCCTGCCACACTTATGGCGGCCAAAAGCGATACAAAAGGGAGTGGTGATGGACGGAGCATCAGAATCAATCAAACACTCACACCCAGTCAAAAGATCTGGGTTTAATCCATCACCGTTCTTTAGCCCACTCTGCCACCCCAGTTCTGACATGGCTATTTGCAAATCAGTCTGACCCTGTGCCTCATGGGAACAGTCCAGCCCGAACTGCCAAGCCATGTCTTCCCTGGACCGGAAACAAGCTTCAGAGGACCGGTTTCTGGCATTCAAGCCGTCTTCAGCCCGGCTTGCTTGAATCCAGTGGCAAAGTGAGCAAGGGATTCACGTCTGAGCATACCCTGCCACACTTATGGCGGCCAAAAGCGTTACAAAAGGGGGTGGTGATGGACGGAGCATCTGAATCAATCAAACACTCCCACCCAGTCAAAAGATCTGGGTTTAATCCATCACCGTTCTTTAGCCCACTCTGCCACCCCAGTTCTGACATGGCTATATGCAAATCAGTCTGACCCTGTGCCTCATGGGAACAGTCCAGCCCGAACTGCCAAGCCATGTCTTCCCTGGACCGGAAACAAGCTTCCGAGGACCGGTTTCTGGCATTCAAGCCGTCTTCAGCCCGGCTTGCTTGAATCCAGTGGCAAAGTGAGCAAGGACCTCACGTCTGAGCATACCCTGCCACACTTATGGCGGCCAAAAGCATTACAAAAGTGGGTGGTGATGGACAGAGCATCTGAATCAATCAAACACTCACACCCAGTCAAAAGATCTGGGTTTAATCCATCACAGTTCTTTAGCCCACTCTGCCACCCCAGTTCTGACATGGCTATATGCAAATCAGTCTGACCCTGTGCCTCATGGGAACAGTCCAGCCCGAACTGCCAAGCCATGTCTTCCCTGGACCGGAAACAAGCTTTCGAGGACCGGTTTCTGGCATTCAAGCCGTCTTCAGCCCGGCTTGCTTGAATCCAGTGGCAAAGTGAGCAAGGGATTCACGTCTGAGCATTCCCTGCCACACTTATGGCGGACAAAAGCGTTACAAAAGGGGGTGGTGATGGACGGAGCATCTGAATCAATCAAACACTCACACCCAGTCAAAAGATCTGGCTTTAATCCATCACCGTTCTTTAGTCCACTCTTCCACCCCAGTTCTGACATGGCTATATGCAAATCAGTCTGACCCTGTGCATCATGGGAACAGTCCAGCCCGAACTGCCAAGCCATGTCTTCCCTGGACCGGAAACAAGCTTCCGAGGACCGGTTTCTGGCATTCAAGCCGTCTTCAGCCCAGCTTGCTTGAATCCAGTGGCAAAGTGAGCAAGGGACTCACGTCTGAGCATACCCTGCCACACTTATGGCGGCCAAAAGCGTTACAAAAGGGGGTGGTGATGGACGGAGCATCTGAATCAATCAAACACTCACACCCAGTCAAAAGATCTGGGTTTAATCCATCACCGTTCTTTAGCCCACTCTGCCACCCCAGTTCTGACATGGCTATATGCAAATCAGTCTGACCCTGTGCCTCATGGGAACAGTTCAGCCCGAACTGCCAAGCCATGTCTTCCCTGGACCGGAAACAAGCTTCCGAGGACCGGTTTCTGGCATTCAAGCCGTCTTCAGCCCGGCTTGCTTGAATCCAGTGGCAAAGTGAGCAAGGGACTCACTTCTGAGCATACCCTGCCACACTTATGGCAGCCAAAAGCGTTACAAAAAGGGGTGGTGATGGACGGAGCATCTGAATCAATCAAACACTCACACCCAGTCAAAAGATCTGGGATTAATCCATCACCGTTCTTTAGCCCACTCTGCCACCCCAGTTCTGATATGGCTATATGCAAATCAGTCTCACCCTGTGCCTCATGGGAACAGTCCAGCCCGAACTGGCAAGCCATGTCTTCCCAGGACCGGAAACAAGCTTCCGAGGACCGGTTTCTGGCATTCAAGCCGTCTTCAGCCCGGCTTGCTTGAATCCAGTGGCAAAGTGAGCAAGGGACTCACGTCTGAGCATACCCTGCCACACTTATGGCGGCCAAAAGCGTTACAAAAGGGGGTGGTGATGGATGGAGCATCTGAATCAATCAAACACTCACACCCAGTCAAAAGATCTGGGTTTAATCCATCACCGTTCTTTAGCCCACTCTGTCACCCCCGTTCTGACATGGCTATATGCAAATCAGTCTGACCCTGTGCCTCATGGGAACAGTTCAGCCCGAACTGCCAAGCTATGTCTTCCCTGGACCGGAAACAAGCTTCCGAGGACCGGTTTCAGGCATTCAAGCCATCGTCAGCCCGGCTTGCTTGAATCCAGTGGCAAAGTGAGCAAGGGACTCACTTCTGAGCATACCCTGCCACACTTATGGCAGCCAAAAGCGTTACAAAAGGGGGTGGTGATGGACGGACCATCTGAATCAATCAAACACTCACACCCAGTCAAAAGATCTGGGATTAATCCATCACCGTTCTTTAGCCCACTCTGCCACCCCAGTTCTGACATGGCTATATGCAAATCAGTCTCACCCTGTGCCTCATGGGAACAGTCCAGCCCGAACTGCCAAGCCATGTCTTCCCTGGACCGGAAACAAGCTTCCGAGGACCGGTTTCTGGCATTCAAGCCGTCTTCAGCCCGGCTTGCTTGAATCCAGTGGCAAAGTGAGCAAGGGACTCACGTCTGAGCATACCCTGCCACACTTATGGCGGCCAAAAGCGTTACAAAAGGGGGTGGTGATGGATGGAGCATCTGAATCAATCAAACACTCACACCCAGTCAAAAGATCTGGGTTTAATCCATCACCGTTCTTTAGCCCACTCTGCCACCCCAGTTCTGACATGGCTATATGCAAATCATTCTGACCCTGTGCCTCATGAGAACAGTCCAGCCCGAACTGCCAAGCCATGTCTTCCCTGGACCGGAAACAAGCTTCCGAGGACCGGTTTCTGGCATTCAAGCCGTCTTCAGCCCAGCTTGCTTGAATCCAGTGGCAAAGTGAGCAAGGGACACACGTCTGAGCATACCCTGCCACACTTATGGCGGCCAAAAACGTTACAAAAGGGGGTGGTGATGGACGGAGCATCTGAATCAATCAAACACTCACACCCAGTCAAAAGATCTGGGTTTAATCCATCACCGTTCTTTAGCCCACTCTGCCACCCCAGTTCTGACATGGCTATATGCAAATCAGTCTGACCCTGTGCCTCATGGGAACAGTCCAGCCCGAACTCCCAAGCCATGTCTTCCGTGGACCGGAATCAAGCTTCCGAGGACCGGTTTCTGGCATTCAAGCCTTCTTCAGCCCGGCTTGCTTGAATCCAGTGGCAAAGTGAGCAAGGGACTCATGTCTGAGCATACTCTGCCACACATATGGCGGCCAAAAGCGTTACAAAAGGGGGTGGTGATGGACGGAGCATCTGAAACAATCAAACACTCACTCCCAGTCAAAAGATTTGGGTTTAATCCATCACCGTTCTTTAGCCCACTCTGCCACCCCAGTTCTGACATGGCTATATGCAAATCAGTCTGACCCTGTGCCTCATGGGAACAGTTCAGCCCGAACTGCCAAGCTATGTCTTCCCTGGACCGGAAACAAGCTTCCGAGGACCGGTTTCAGGCATTCAAGCCGTCTTCAGCCCGGCTTGCTTGAATCCAGTGGCAATGTGAGCAAGGGATTCACGTCTGAGCATACCCTGCCACACTTATGGCGGCCAAAAGCGTTACAAAAGGGGGTGGTGATGGACGGAGCATCTGAATCAATCAAACACTCACACCCAGTCAAAAGATCTGGCTTTAATCCATCACCGTTCTTTAGCCCACTCTTCCACCCCAGTTCTGACATGGCTATATGCAAATCAGTCTGACCCTGTGCCTCATGGGAACAGTCCAGCCCGAACTGCCAAGCCATGTCTTCCCTGGACCGGAAACAAGCTTCCGAGGACCGGTTTCTGGCATTCAAGCCGTGTTCAGCCCGGCTTGCTTGAATCCAGTGGCAAAGTGAGCAAGGGACTCACGTCTGAGCATACCCTGCCACACTTATGGCGGCCAAAAGCGTTACAAAAGGGGGTGGTGATGGACGGAGCATCTGAATCAATCAAACACTCGTCTCTGAAGTCTCCAAGAGGAGAGGAAGCAAGACTGCGGCCGCTACTGCAGCCGTGTGAGGAGCTGCTCGTGTTCTCTCCGGAGATCTGACCCTGCCTGGTGTGAGCGTGGTGCTTGCTACCGTTCGTCTGCGAGCTGAGAGCTGGAGGCTACGCGGTCTTCACCGAGGCGCCAAGGAGAAAAGATTGATTTGTTCTCCGTTTTGTTTTCACGCCGTTGGTCCGAGGTGCAGGATTGAGCTGACTTTTCCCCGTTGGTCAGCGGGGGCCCAGGTGCTTCTGAGCGCCCGCGGCGTTTCAACCGCGGCACTCCAACCGCGATTTACTGCAAAACTCGAGTCTGCTGTGAGGCGAGGCGAGGTGAGCAGCTGCGAGGCGTGTGGAGGACGCAGCTTGGGTGTCTGTGCTGGCGGTGTGTTTTGCCTAGCTACATTGTTGCAAAATTTCGTCTCGAAGGAACTGCCAGTGCTTCGGATACATTGTGAAGATCAAGGACGTGACTAAAGGCGCTATCAGCGGACAAACGGTTGTATTTCCAAATCGCTTGCAGCTAGTAAATGTAGCAGTTTTTCTTCCTGTTGCAACGCTTAATCAAAGACACCTTTGGTGAGTGGAAAACATATATATTTTTTTTTTTTGGGAATCTGCTACATTGTGGTGCTTGAAAACTAAAAAGTATCGAACTCTCAGAGGTGATTTAAGTGACTGGAAAAAATTCCTCTTATTCCTCCTATTCTTATTTTTTTGGTATATTATATGGGATATATCGCTACCACTTAACATGGCTCCCAAAGGCAGAGTAACAAAAAAAAATACCACCAATTTAGCTAACTCCACAAGTGCTGCGAGTTCTGCAAATGCTGCAAATGCTGCAAACAGTATTACAACAGTAGACCCAGAAAACCGCAATTCACAAACAAGTGGAGTTTCTAAAGAGCCTACAATACCTGAGTTATTTAAGAAAAAGCCTACAATTATCCCTAATAAAAGCACTACAATTGAAGTGTCTCCATCAAAGGCTACAGTATGCTCTAACCCCGATAAAACCAATCTAAACCAATTGGCTAAAACTGATGCTGCTTTAGCTCCAGCTGATGAAGATGTTGGTGTAAGAGGGGAAGTCAACGACGTTGATGCAGTATCTGATCTTTGCCTGGCTGTAGAGGGTGTTAGAGTTTCACCTAGACCGAATGTCCTACAACAACAACATGATGCAGATTCTGTAGAATCTGGGGGCCAATTTTTTTCAATGTCTGATTTATCAGTTGCATCAGAAGATGATCTTGTGGAGGAGCTCCTAAATGAGGAACACTCTCCGGTAAAAGATTGGGCGGAGGAGTGTAATCAAATCACAGAGGAAGACATGTTCGGCCCTGATTTTCTAATTAATGAAGGAGCCTCTAATACAGTTCGCAAGGTCATAGAGGAAAAATCTAAGGAGAATTTAACAGCAATGAATCAACCTCAATGGGATGGGGCTGGTGTAAATAATGAATTTGATCATGAAAATTTTGAAATTCCTGAGTTATTAGAGGAAACTGAGGAGATCACCTTAAAGTCCATATATAAGTTACAGGCCTCAATGTACCGTATGATTCTAACTCACAGAGAAGAAACCAAGGCAGAGGGCCTTCGGACTCAGGGAGCAGTACGTAAATTTCAAAATGTTGTTCGACGATTGGCCAAGTCTAGTACGGACACTAACTTGAGAGTGCAAGAGACTGAAACACGTATATCGGCGGTAGAGGATGAGCTAACGCTACAAAAGAACTCAATCAAAGACTTGGACAGTACTAGGCAAGATGTGGACTGGAAGTTAACCGATTTAGAGAATCGTGCTCGGCGCAATAATCTGCGTATCTTGGGAGTTGGGGAAAAGTCAGAAGGGAAAGATATTCGACGCTTTGTAATAGACTTGTTCTCGGATGCTTTTCAGGATCTCATTGGATGGGACTGGGATAAGGAAATTATAAGAGCCCATCGGTTCCCATTTAATCAAAAAACAGATCAGGAAGGGAGGAACAAATATCCAAGAGCTATTCTCATCTGTGTGCAGAACTATCTTCTCCGCGAGATCCTTTATGATTTGGCAAGACCTTCTAAACCTAGAAAAGGTCTGGGGCACGAATTCTTTGTTAGACCAGATTTTTGTGCTGCACCTGTTCAACAACGTTGGAGACTAAAACAGCTTATGGCACCAATGCAAGCTAAGGGGGGTCAAACCTTCCTACTTAACCCTGCTAAACTTAAAGTTGTGCATAAAGGAAGAACCCTATTTTTTGTATCGGAGATAAAAGCGCAACAATATTTATAGACTATGTAATAAGTGTAATAGGAACAAGGTTATGTTCAACATTGCAGTTAGTTTGAATAGGCTGACCCCCTTAGCAATATGCTTATGCTTAGTTACTTAACTGCTCTCCTCTTTTTTTTTCCCCTTTTGTCTTTTTTAGTCCCAGATGCACTCTATTTTCTTTTGCTATTTTGCCGGGAGGGTCAGACCCGGGTGGAACTCACAGCTGATACTCACATACCATCAATGAGGGCAATAGCCCTTACGCTTCTGGTGGGGGGGTGGTGGGGGAAGGGAGGGGTGGGGGGAATAAAGGGGTTGGTGGGTGGGAAGAAGCTCTTCTTTTGGGGTGCAAGGTCATACAGCTGGAAGTATTTGTTTTTTGTTTAAGATTCAGTTTAGGAAGAAATCGAATTTCGGCAGTTGTTGCTCATCTGTTTGTGTTTAAGTCAAGTCCATTTAAAAATGCTTTATAATGGCTAAATTATCGATATACTCTATCAATGTATGGGGTTTGAATGATAATAGAAAAAGAGGTATATTGGCCCAGATGTTATTAACTATGCGGGTGGATGTAGTTTACATTCAAGAGACCCACATTGCCTGGTCTAATAGAGGGACCCTAAGATATCTTGGGTTGGAAGTGGTAGGGTGCTCTCGCCAGAGTTCCACAACACGAGGGGTCGCAATACTCAAGAGGCATGGAATGGGGGAAGTTAAAAGAGTTAAAGAGGATTTATCTGGACGATGGGTGATTGCTGAACTAGTAGTTACCATATGTTCCTTGTATGGATCTATATTGGATGACTCTGGTGCACTTGATTTTTTAAGTGTAGAGCTTGCACAATGGTCACCCAATATTATTTTTTGTGGAGATTTTAATCTACATCTGGAAGAAACATTTGATATTCATAGTAGGATTCCATATAAGGGTAGGAAGAAGAAGGTATTTACAGCACTTAAAGGGATCATCGAAGAGTACAGACTAACTGATGTAGGCCATGAGAAAAGAGGAGGTATGTTTGGGCACACTTTTTTTTCTGCACCGCACCAAAGATTTTTTAGATTAGATTATTTTTTTGTATATAAGGGATTATATAATGATTTAGCACAAGTAGAATATGAGGTCCTTCCAAAAGTTATCTCAGACCATAATCCTTTAATACTCAAGTTTGCATTGAATATCGTTAATACTATCCGCTCATGGTCTTTTGACCGTAAACTACTGTATGACTCAGCCTATGTTGATCGTATGAATGCTTGGATTCCGGAATTCTTTCTTAATAATAAAGGCACTGCATCACCAGAAATAGTTTGGGATGCTTTCAAATGTGGGGTACGGGGTGAAACACTTAGCTACTCATTAAGCAAACAAAAAGAAATCCGAGTCCAGGTAGCTTCTGAACTTAAAAATCTTAGATCTTTAGTGGTCCAACTTATGCAGTCATATAAGCGAGGATTACCTACGGAAACGATTATAAAGAAACTAGCAGCTCTAAAAAATACGATTTACCAACGTTTTGCTACAAAATTTGCACAACAAGTCTCTGTATTCAGGACAGAGTTATATGAAGTTGGAGAAAATTCGGGCAAAATATTGGCAAAGAGGGCAAGACAGAAAGCAGCTTTTGCTAGCATCAACAAAATAGATAACCATTTAGGGATGACAGTTAGCAAAATGGAAGATATTCTGAGAGTCTTTTGTGATTTTTATTGTAATCTGTATGCGGACGATGATCGCCCTGATTGTTTAGATCAGATTAATCAATTTGTTGATCCAGTATTGAATACTATTCTATCTGTTGAAGAGAAGGAGAAACTAGATCTACCATTCATCTGGGAGGAGATTGAACTCTCCTTAATGTCCCTAGCCTCAGGCAAAGCTGCGGGACCTGATGCCATTCCGTTAGAATTTTATAAACTTTTTAGGAATGCATTAAAAGCAGAATTATTGGATTTATGTTTAAACGCACAGCAAGGTAACTCCCCTCAATCATGGCACGATTCTATTATTACGGTGTTTCTTAAAAAAGGTAAACCTCCGTTATTACCCTCATCTTTTTGCCCTATTTCACTTATAAATTCTGATAGCAAAATTTTTTCTAAAATCTTAGCGGTTAGACTTTCTAATATTATTTCCTCTTTAGTCTCTAAATACCAACATGGGTTTATCCCAGCTAGAGACACCGCCGATCATATTCGACGTGTGATTTCCTTTTTGGATTGGTCCCAAGCAACTCGGTCTAATTGTGGAAAAGTAAATTTTGCCATGTTCTGTGTCCCTACGCCCCATCCATCATATGTTATGTGTGCATGACCAATATGCATATGTTATTCCCCATTTCTGATTAAAGACGCAATTACAGTTGTGTCCACCTCTAGTATGTTAGTTTCCAGTCCTCGTGAATACTACGAATATCAGGCCTATGTAAGTAATGTTGCCACGTTTCTCAGTGTGCACGTTATTCAATTATAAAGTCCCCGTTTCCAGGCCTCAAAAGGGCCCGGACCACAGATTCAGCTCCTGTCTCCTGAAAGCCTCGCTGAGGAGCGATACAGCCCCCACCTGTATCCTCGACCCCTCACTTACTTCCTGCCTTGCAGTGCCCGGTGCACCCCGGCTCTGCCTCTGAGTCTGCCAAAAGTATGTTACAGTTCCTGCTATCAGTTCAGTCCTCCTCCTCTGCATTCCTAAGCTACTGAACTGCATCAATAGTTTCCGTCATTGTCTAGCCTTCTCGTCTCCATGTTAGAGAAATACTGTATTTAATGGTCATTTAGTATTCTTCATCACGCACTACATGTAGAATAATGCATGGTCCAGTCTTAGAATCAGGTTAGCTTTTCCCCTCATGACTTCTAGTTTATATCAACATGTTCCCTAAACATTAGATACCAGATAGGGTTTAGGTACATGTCGCTCCGACCCTCCAGACTCTAGTCTCTGCTCCCAGCACAGAGTTCGTAGCCCCCAGCTTCTCCTAGTAATACGTCATTGCCAGTTTTCGCGCACCATTAGGTTAGAGGTCCCGGCTCCTTAGGTAGCCCCCTCCTATGTTTCCGCCCATTCATGACATATTCTGTTACGTTCGCATCACATGTCTATGTATACTCCCAGTTACACCTCTTATTTCTCTTATCTCTCGCGACTGTTACGCGTCACGCCTTCTACTCCACCTACTGTTACGCCCACTGCAATGTAATGCTATGTGTTTGCGCTATGTATATAAGTCAATGTTTGGTTATTAAATGTTAGCGCGCTCATCCCAGACCCAGCCCCGGCAGCTGCCGGGCCTTATTGTCCTATTCCCATGCAGGTTGTCCTGATCCTGTCCTTATGCTGTAATAAACCTGCAGAAACTCCTACTACCTCGAATCTTGACTCTTATTTATTGAGCTATCTGTTATGCTATCAAAAATAGGGTATTATTTATTTATTTACCACATAATGGCGCCCGAATAGGGACTTGCCCTTTCCCCACGCGTCGGTGAAGCCACGCCGACCCCCTGACCCTCTGCAGTCGTGACGGAACCATACCGTGCACTGGCAGATATTTCTGCTCCAAGTATCCCTCAGGCCCACGGAGGAGACGGAGGAGGCGGTCCAGCATCCGAACGAGACGGTGGAGGAACGCGGCGAGTCCCGACCAGAGCCCAAGCCGAGAGTCCAAGGTCCGAGGTATCCGGAGGCCCACCTGTAACTGAAGTCCGAAGTCCGAAGTCCGTCGTAGTCCAGTCCCGTCCGAGGCCTTCCGTTCCGTGCTGCCCGGTGAGTACCATTGCTGGGGTAGTGTCTAGACAGGGTCAGTCTAAATTGACTCCTGGTCCGTGGGTTGGTGGTACCCAAGCCCACAAACGAAGTGTTCACCTAGGTGGATACGGGTCTTGATGCGTTCCTTTATGGGACCGGTATGTTCCGTACTGTTACAGCAGTGCATCCAGTAACTCTAGTCTGTTCCGTTCTCGAGAAATTCTGTTCTGTTTCTGTTTTCAGTATTTTCAGGTAGTATTCTGTTCGAACTGTTATGTTATGATATTGTTTAATGTATTTCCAATGTCGTGGTATGCCTGAATTGTTTTCCCAATTGTTATTGTTTTTCGTGTATTGTATTGTGTTCCGATTCAAGTTTAGAATGCCGCTCTTTTCCAAGTTACGTCAGTTAAAAACTAGAAAGGGTCTGCTGGAAGCAGCAGTTCCTGTTCCGCCTAGGGACAGTCCAGGTCACTTTATGTATCAGAAACATGGCATAAGCGCCATATTGTATCTAGATTTATGGGTAGAGTATACCAAACAGTTAGAAGAAAAGTATAGATGGCCCGTATCGGGTACATGGGATGCCGAATGTATCATGCGAGTAGAAGAAGCATTATGGAAAAAGAAAGCCAGACAGTCACAGAAAGATGCCATCGAGTTATGGCGTAAGGAAGCGCATAGAAGAACGGAAAAGGAAGTCAGAAAGTCAGAGTTAAGTAGAGAATCCCAAGAACGAGCCCAAGAAAGAGAATTAATCGAGATAGGTGAACAAGTCAAAGCCGAACAGTCAGACAGACAGAGGCATGCCCTTATTAAGGGTATGTATCCTCTCCTTGCCGAAGGTTTGCCAAAAGCGACCCCAGAGGCACCCAGTAATTTCCCACCACCATTAGTTCCGACCAAGCTACGTCACAAACCGACCGCAGCTGATATTTTTATTTCGTCCTATTTGGATGATACAGTTCCAGAATATGCAAATCCAGTTCGCGCTCCACCTGTCCCTGTAAATCAGGCACTTCCTGTTCCTCCAGACACCGGGGTACCTGTTACGGTACCCCCGGGTCAGCCTGCCATACAAGTCCAGCCCACGTTACAATTACCGACCCTGCAAGCACGAAGAATGTCAGTCGACGATTCTAGTCTAGGGGCCGCAGGAGGAGGTCCTCCTCAAACCCCGCCGCCACACAAACGTTTATCAGCACTCGAATTACATGCTCAAGCATCACAGCGTACTCCTAAAAGTAATAAGTCTGTTACAGAAATCAGACAAGCCCTTGCCGAATGTGTCTATGACGCAGTCCCAGGCGAGTATAATATGGTTTTATATTCCGTACGTGTAAGGAGGGTGACCGAGTATCTAGTCACCTTACCGAATATGAAAGAAGATCTAGACAGAATATATCGTTTCATCCGTACAGGGGATGATCCAGAAAGTATTGGCGAAATTATGTCTCAAAGGAAAGCCGAGATTCAGCTCATGATATTAAAGTTCCTGATCAATTGTCTAATAAGAGAACAAGATTACCCGTCTAAAGATCCCGCCGAAATGAGAATTCTAACAAGGTGGAGTGATAATATAGCCGAGGGTAAGCACAAGACCATTAGTGCCATGGAAAGTATGTACAAGAAAATTCGTAAAGAAATAATAAGGTTACACGAACAGCGTAAAGCAGCACAAGTAAGCGAGAAAGAAAGTATCTCTGATCCTGAAGAGGAAGACGAGAATCCCGCCAGAATAGCGTATGTAGGAAAATCCAGATTTCCAGATCGCCATTTACGTCCAGAACCTAAGTCTATTTTTCATCATCCAGCACCAGAACGAGGTTCTCTAGAACAAGTATTTCAAGCTACCGATCACATTCTGAAATCACGAGTCGGATATAGCGAATTAAGTACCATGCACGAACAAGAACTAGCCCGATCAGCAGTCCGATGGATTACTGATTCTACCACTTTTCCAGACGAAATAGTGGCACAAATGTTTCTGAAACTGCCCCCAGCCGAGCAACGACTGGTGGGTATGTATATGACCCAGCACCTCATTATTCTGTATGAGGGTCAACATTCTGATCCAGGCCCGTTACATGATATCCTGAACGAGTTACTCCAGTACAGATGGAGAGGTCTAGGTACCGATTTAATTAGTGTCATTCTAGAACAGCGCCACAAGTATAGAACGTTTTTGAACCCGCATTTTGTTCATGTCTCACCCCCAGAAAGTAAATCGTTTTACATAGACAGACAGAATCCGTTACGAGAAGTCCACCCAGTCCAAGGGGCGGGTGGCGTAATGCAACGAGTGTTTGTATACACTCCGATTTCAAAGATGGAACTCCTCGAGATGAAGAAATTAATTCCCTGTCATGACAAAGATCCAGCGGGGTTCCATAGAGAATTAAAAGACATGCTCCGTATGGGAGAATACACTTACCCAGATATCATTAAAATGTTAAAGGTCCTGCTACCCGCAGGGGTGTACGAAAAGTTAAAGGAAAAAGAATGGGAGGTGGGAGAGAAAAAGATCGATTGGACAGCTCTAGAAGCTGAAGACAAGGCACGAGTACCAGGTACCGGTCTTGGAGATAAATGTAAAGAATTACCAGAATTATTGATTCAAGTTTTACCCAGATTATTGACAACTAGGAAAGAAGACTGGGATGCAATCTCAGCCTGTAAACAGAAACAAGATGAGGATATTAGTGATTTTTATTCTAGATTTGAGAAATGTTTCAGTATTAACAGTGGTCTCAAGACAAGTAGTGAGTCATACCCTCATCTTTTCGTTACCAAATTAGTCGAGAACTCAAGTCCACAAATTAAAAACCGAGTTTTGAAAGTCGAAAGCACCTGGCAAGCAAATACTCCGTCCCAGATGCTCCAGATGCTCCAGTATCACCAGAATAGAATTAGAGAAGAGCAAGAACACGAGAGAAAACGTATGAAAGACACGAAAATGAAAGTGCTAGTTGCACAGTCTATTCCTCAAGACAGTCAGAAGAGAGGTCCGAATCAAGCCAGTCACCCTGCGGCTCCCGTTAAAGGGAACTGCAATTATTGTAAACAGCCAGGTCATTTTATAAACGAGTGTGCAGTTCTGAAACATAACATAGCTACTGGTAAGACTAAAGAAAGACCACGTCCGCCGAGACAAGAACAAGTTTCACAGACTCCTCAGTCACAGAATGCACAACAGACAGTTTCCGCACCGCAGCCTATTGCTGCAACACAGCACGTTACATCGCAGATGTACCAGTATGCACAGTCTGAGTATCCAGAGTATCAGTCATATTCATGAAACAGCCTAGAGAGGGAGGTAGGCTTGCCTCTCATCGAGATACCTGTAGACCAAGAAGGTCCCTATGTTCACAGTCAAGTATTAGGGAAAGACAGAAAGTTTTTGATCGATACAGGGGCAAGTAGGACCACAATTAGTCACGCCGAAGTACCAGGGGCTCCGCTCTCAGGCTCAAGAAATGTTTCCCTTGGATTTTCAGGAAAACCCATAGTTAATGAGATATCAAAGCCAGTTACTCTAGAAGTAGGTCCATTGTCCCGTACTACTGATCTGTTACTTACTAAGTCATGTCCAGAAAATCTATTAGGCATTAAGACATTGAAAGAATTAGGTGCAGTTATTTGCTGTTCCCCAGAGGGAATACGTCTGTTCCTACGTGACTTTAAGGGTCACTATGTATTACGAGATTTTGATTCAAGATTGTCTAATGTTCCGCAGCATTTATGGGCGCAAGGTCCAACTGATGTAGGTTACATGCAAATCACACCCCATCGTGTGACTCTCAAACCAGGTGTAGTGTTACCACGAATCAGACAGTACAGACTGCCACCTGAGGCTGTAACAGCCTTATCCAAAATTATTGACGAGCTCATGGCTCAAGGAGTAGTTGTAGAAACTGACTCCAATGTATGTAATTCTCCGATCATTCCAGTCATGAAACGTACTGATCCAAATGCACCCCCAGTATATCGATTAGTGATTGATTTACGAGAGCTTAATAAATGTATTATTCCTCAGTACCCAGTTGTCCCAGACATTTCTTCCCTGTTAACAGCCATTGATTCCGAAGCCATGTTTTTCACTGTCATTGACCTCAAGAATGCATTTTTTAGTGTTCCAATTCATCCAGACAGCCAGTTTCTTTTCGGATTTTGTTTAAATGGAAGGAGCTATATGTTTACACGCGCTCCTCAAGGTTTCACAGAAAGCCCTAGTATTTACAGTCAAGCACTCAAGAGACAACTAGACAACATTCACATGCCAACTGACACTGCCCTGCTCCAGTATGTCGATGATCTACTGATCACAGCCCGTTCTGAACGTGCTTGCGAGCGAGCATCACTTACAGTTCTGTATTTTCTAGCCGAGATGGGGCACAAGGTGTCACCTTCGAAGCTTCAATTCTGTGTCCAGCAAGTGGTATACTTAGGACACTTGCTGTCCAAGAGGGGTAGGCAGTTGACACCCGACCGTATCCAGTTAATAGCGAGTCTTCCCCAGCCAAGAACCCAGAAGGAGGTACGTGCCTTTATCGGCCTTACTTCTTATTGTAGACAATGGATTCCCCAGTATGCATTTCTAGCCAAGCCACTGATACAGTTAACGACACAGGAGGCAGCCGTATCGACTGTCCTCCCTTGGACATCTGACCATACACTTAGTTTCAACGAGTTAAAGAAAGCCCTATGCCAAGCTCCAGTTCTAGCTACACCGAACTACAGTAAGCCTTTTACACTTTTTGTTACTGAACGCGAAGGTACAGCATTATCTGTTCTCACACAAGATCAAGCAGGTCAATACAAGCCCTGTGCTTATTTTTCGAGCACATTAGATCCAGTCGCCCAGGCGTTGCCTGCGTGCCTCAAGTCAGTTGCAGCCACAGCACTAGCTATCAGACAAAGTGATTCCATAGTTTTAGGACATTCCCTGACAGTACAAGTTCCACATTCAGTAGAAGTTCTTTTAAACCGAACACAAACTCAGCACTTGACAATTGCACGTTTAACAGGTTATGAATTGACACTGTTCCAGCCACACATAGAAATTAGACGCTGCAACGTCCTGAATCCTGCTACACTGTTACCATCAGTTAGTTCAAATCCAGACACACATGATTGTGTGGAAGTAGTTAACATTACGACAAAGCCAAGACAAGACCTGACAGATATTCCGTTACCAGATCCTGACCTGACACTTTATGTGGATGGTTCATGTATGAGAACTAGTACAGGAGAACTAGTCGCCGCATATGCAGTGACTACTGACACCGAAGTTATTGAAACACACCGTATTGATACTCTGTCCGCTCAAGCAGCAGAGCTAGTCGCTCTGACACAAGCCTGTATACATGCCAAGAACCTGAAGGTTAATGTTTACACAGATTCACGTTACGCATTCGGAGTTGTACACGACTTCGGAGTGCTCTGGCAGGAGAGAGGTTTTATGACTTCTCATGGAACCAAGATTCAGCATGGTCTCCTTATTCAAGCCCTGTTAGATGCCATACATTTACCGACATCTATTGCTATCATGAAGTGCAAAGCACATACGAAAGTCACTGACATTATTTCCCAAGGTAATGATTTAGCAGACCGCACAGCCAAGCTTACAGCACAGACTCCAGACATTCCAGTTAATCAGACACAGACACATACTCCAGATCCGATTACATGCATGACAGTTAAGGACCCTACACAAGATGTCATAGATATCCAGTTACATGCTACCCCCGATGAAATCAAGAAATGGTCTGTACAAGGAGGGGTCCAGACAGATCAAGGATGGTTAACGAAGGGTAGAGCCACATGGTTTCTCCCCGATTCTATGGTTCAAGTCATTATCAATACCGCACATAGTCCAGCACATTTAGGAGAAAAAGCTATGTTAGACAGTATCCAGAACATTTGGTTCAACAAGCATTTACGAGCTGCAGCCAAGCAGAAAGTCCGTACCTGTATGATATGTTGTCAGTTTAATCCAGGTAAAAGTGTCCCGGTGGAACAAGGTGGTTTCCAGCCCCCTGACCACCCTTTTGAGGTTCTCCAGATGGATTATATTCAAATGGAGCGATGTCGAGGTTTCAAGTATGTCCTTGTAGTTGTATGCGCCTTGTCCAGGTGGACAGAAGCATATCCAGTCCCAGATTACACAGCCGCGACCACTGCCAAGCAGTTGGTTCGTGAATTTTTCCCTAGATACGGACTCCCTAGAGTCGTATATTCTGATAACGGCCAACCATTCTCATCTGAACTCATGAAACACGTTTCCCTTTTGTTAGGGTACCAGTGGAAGTTCCATTGTGTACGCCATCCAGAAGCAGCTGGACTAGTCGAAAGGCATAATCAGACTCTGAAAATCCGTATAGCAAAAGTCTGTAAAGACAAGGGTGTGGACTGGTTAGTAGCCTTGCCAGTCGCTCTGTTTTACATGCGTATGGTCGCACATTCCAGATCAGGTCTGTCCCCGTATGAGGTCGTTTTCGGCCGCCCCCCTAATATGTGGGGTACTCCTAGACCCCGAAGTATTACCGATGTTTCATGTAATATGCTGACAGATTACCTAGCTTCCTTGATGTCTGCCCTCAACTCATGTCGTTCACAGGTTGCCGCCGCATTTCCAGACAATACCGAGGTGGCACCGCACGAGATCGTTCCAGGTTCCTTGGTGATGATCAGAAATTTCGACAGAGCAAGTCCGCTGGAACCACGTTGGAAAGAGCCACGTCAGGTCCTCTTGACCACCCGAACTGCCGTCAAGTTGGAAGGCAGGAAGGGGTGGGTCCACCTTTCTCATGTAAAACTTTTCAAAGGACCGAAGTCAGCCTACAAAGACATCTCCAAGAACATTTCCCAGGATTCAAAGGATTGCCAGAACATTGTTTTAAAGGACTGTCCCGCACCGGACCTTATTACAACCCCTCCCTTGTTAGAGAAAACTCCGCAACAGGAGTATAAGTTAAAGCTCAGGTCTAATAAGTCAGCCAGTTTGATTGTATAAGTCCTCCCCTAGGTGAAACGGTTAGACTGTTTCTGACATGTATAAAATAGACCCCCATAGTGAGAGAGTCAGTCGAAGTTCGCTTCAATGTATCGTTTTTCTGAGTTTCGTATTATTCATCAGCATAATTGCTTCCTGCACCAGCTATGCTTTCTATCTGTGTTTTTCAGTTCCTCATGTAAATATGTCTGCTAATGCTACGGTAGAGCACACGTTTAGTGATCTGCCTCCTCACGAATATGCATACCGCCTCGCCATGCGTAATAACACATTTATCCGTATGTTACATTATTCACACCAGACCAGCAATGCCACTGATTGTTGGGTGTGTGGTCGACTCCCCCCTTTCCAGACACCGAAGGGAGTTCTGCCACTTTTTCCTTATCCATTCTCACACAATGGTTCGTGTGGAGCATGGTCCACGTTAACGTCATCCTCAACAGATATGTCTTTTCTTAACAGTACATGTTTCCCAGACAAGCAAGGTTTCCCCCACAGAACAGGTTTAGATTTAGAAAATGAAGTATATAATTTAGGAAATTATTCGTCGAATTTCATGGTCCTGAATGTTCAGTCTGATACTACTCCAGACTCACCCGCTATTTCAGTATTACCAGTCAAAGGCGAATTATGTGTCCGTAGTTATGGTTCTGTACATATAGGTCATAGTGAATGTACTACTGTTATCCAGTATAGTGACAGTGGGAAATCAATTTTCAAAGCTTCACGTCATTCTTATTTTATTTGTGGTCAAACTGCATATGTCCGTCTGCCCCTCGATTGGGAGGGAACCTGTTACATTGCTTTCCTACTGCCACCTGTTTTTCTAGCCCCACCTGACTATCATAGGAATTCTTTCTTAGTACACATTAGACACAAGAGAAATCTCCCGATTGTCGATTATACTGAAACCGCCGCAGAGCAATTCATTGATATAGATAAAGGTGTTTTCCCTTATTTAGGTACAGTTGTAAATAGTAAGCTTATTCGTAGGTTAACGAGAACCCTTGAAGCAGTAGTAGATGAGACTGCCTCCGCTCTAGGTAACTTAACTGAAGAGCAATCCTTTATGAGAATTGTCGTTTTACAGAATCGTCTCGTCCTTGACGTCATACTGGCCGATAGGGGCGGGGCCTGTAGAATTCTCGGATCCAGTTGTTGCATTTTCATTCCTAATAACGCGCCGTCTGTTTATTCAGCTATAACCAGACTCCATAAAATTGCCCATCTGTTACATCAAGATCCAGGCACCTGGACATGGTCCGGTTGGTTCTGGAATATAATTTCCGCATGGGGATGGAAAGTCCTGTCCTTTCTAGGTATTGCAGTAGCGATCATATTCAGCTGCTGCCTCTGTATACAATGTGGCCCTGCGATTTGCAGCATGTGTGCTACCTCTTGTACTCCCCGTTCCAAGCCCTGTTCTAAATCCCGTTCCAAGACAATTCGAGACGAGCAAATGGTACTGTATGAAATGATAGACGGTATCATGAATATTGATGTTTCCTGATGGAAACGTAGTGACAAGGAGGGAATGTGGAAAAGTAAATTTTGCCATGTTCTGTGTCCCTACGCCCCATCCATCATATGTTATGTGTGCATGACCAATATGCATATGTTATTCCCCATTTCTGATTAAAGACGCAATTACAGTTGTGTCCACCTCTAGTATGTTAGTTTCCAGTCCTCGTGAATACTACGAATATCAGGCCTATGTAAGTAATGTTGCCACGTTTCTCAGTGTGCACGTTATTCAATTATAAAGTCCCCGTTTCCAGGCCTCAAAAGGGCCCGGACCACAGATTCAGCTCCTGTCTCCTGAAAGCCTCGCTGAGGAGCGATACAGCCCCCACCTGTATCCTCGACCCCTCACTTACTTCCTGCCTTGCAGTGCCCGGTGCACCCCGGCTCTGCCTCTGAGTCTGCCAAAAGTATGTTACAGTTCCTGCTATCAGTTCAGTCCTCCTCCTCTGCATTCCTAAGCTACTGAACTGCATCAATAGTTTCCGTCATTGTCTAGCCTTCTCGTCTCCATGTTAGAGAAATACTGTATTTAATGGTCATTTAGTATTCTTCATCACGCACTACATGTAGAATAATGCATGGTCCAGTCTTAGAATCAGGTTAGCTTTTCCCCTCATGACTTCTAGTTTATATCAACATGTTCCCTAAACATTAGATACCAGATAGGGTTTAGGTACATGTCGCTCCGACCCTCCAGACTCTAGTCTCTGCTCCTAGCACAGAGTTCGTAGCCCCCAGCTTCTCCTAGTAATACGTCATTGCCAGTTTTCGCGCACCATTAGGTTAGAGGTCCCGGCTCCTTAGGTAGCCCCCTCCTATGTTTCCGCCCATTCATGACATATTCTGTTACGTTCGCATCACATGTCTATGTATACTCCCAGTTACACCTCTTATTTCTCTTATCTCTCGCGACTGTTACGCGTCACGCCTTCTACTCCACCTACTGTTACGCCCACTGCAATGTAATGCTATGTGTTTGCGCTATGTATATAAGTCAATGTTTGGTTATTAAATGTTAGCGCGCTCATCCCAGACCCAGCCCCGGCAGCTGCCGGGCCTTATTGTCCTATTCCCATGCAGGTTGTCCTGATCCTGTCCTTATGCTGTAATAAACCTGCAGAAACTCCTACTACCTCGAATCTTGACTCTTATTTATTGAGCTATCTGTTATGCTATCAAAAATAGGGTATTATTTATTTATTTACCACATAATATTGGACTCGTATTTTTAGACGCTGAAAAAGCTTTTGACCGGGTTGCTTGGGATTATCTTTGGGAAATTCTGCTCAGGAAGGGATTAGGTCAGGGGATCATTAAAGCTTTGAAAACTTTGTATATTACCCCCAAGGCATATATTCGAATTAACGGACAATTATCTTCACCTTTATTAATCTCCAGAGGTACCCATCAGGGATGTCCCTGTTCTCCCTTGCTTTTTGCTTTTTATATTGACCCCTTAATCAATCGTTTTTTTCGGAAGCCAATATTAAACCCATACATTTAGCTAATATTAACTATCGAGTCCTTGCTTATGCTGAAGATATCGTGATTACTACTGCAGATGTCCAAACAGCCTTACCTATTATTGACCAGATTGCTAAACAGTTCGGGTTCTTTTCGGGTTATAAACTTAATTTGGAAAAGACTCAAGTTTTATGTTCAGGAGAAAACCCACCAGCAAATATCCCTACCACTTCAGAAGTCACATATTTAGGAATTAAAATTTTGCTACCTATAGAAAAGATACCAGAGCGCAACTTAAACCCTATTATCACCCAAATTAACACCTCATTACAGCGTCTTGATCATTTACGGTTGTCCCTGTTTGGCCGAACCAACATCTTAAAAATGCTGGTTTTACCAAAGGTCTTATACCTATTCCGCACAATTCCTCTGGATTTCCAATTACATTCCTTCAAAAATTTAGAAAGAACCACATTTCGTTTTCTTTGGGGTTATACATGACATAGAAAAGCTGCTAAAAAAATTATTCTTAGCAAGGAATGCGGCGGATGGAATGTACCGTATTTTCTTTTTTATTACTTTTCTGCCGTCTTACAATACATCGGCCCCTTAATTCTGGGTGAAAGAATTGAACTTGCAGAATGTCAGACTCCATCAATTTACCAAATGATTTTGGGCGAGAAAGTTAAGGGTAGCTTTTTGAGAATAGTAGAACCCAGCTATTACAAAAAAACCAAATATAAGACGCTGAAATCAGCTTTTGGAGTCTGGCAGAAAATTCGAAAACATATTAAATTAGTGAAATTAAATTTCTACACTCCTCTTATATCAACTGAGCTATTTCCAGAAATTTTTTCTGATTTAATTATGTATAAATGGCAGCAGAAAGGAATAAAGCACCTGGGTGATTTATTTTGTAATGGGCAAATGAGTTCGTTTCAGGATTTAATGACCCACTTTTCTGTGGGAAGAAATGATTTTTTTAAATACCTACAACTTCGTAGCTTCCTACAGGGCCATCCTTCAATTCCACCGGTTAAAAATCCTTTATTAGAGCTTTTACAAAAAAAACCTCGGATAGGTGTTATATACTCAAGCTTAATGCATGAATACGGGGATGATTTAGGCCAATGTCAGACTAAATGGGCTAACAGTCTAGGTATAGTAGATGTTGATATTCTATTGTCGATTAAAATGGCTGCAGAATGTCTCATAACTGGGATGATGAAATCCCAACATTTTATGTGTATCCATAATCTTTATTATACTCCTAGAAAAGTAGTTAAATGGAGCACGTCGGCAGGCACGAATTGCAGCCGATGTGGATTGTATGCAGCCGATGAATTGCATATGTTCTTTCTTTGCCCTAAATTATCATTGCTGTTTCAACAAATTGAAACTTTTTTGTCTATTATTTTGAAATGTAATATAAAGTTAACTGATGAACTAGTATTGCTTGGTATAGATCATACTGCTACCCGGCCTAGACCAATTTTTTATTTTATTTTTCTATGCATGGCCGCAATTAGATCCTGTATTACCAAAGAATGGATTAGCCAGGATTCCCCCACGTTTTTCATGTGGCGGGAAAAATTACTATTTATGTTTAATATGGAATCTGCTATTTATAAACTTAAGGGGGTTAAAAAAAGAACCATGGGGGAAAAAATCTGGGCACCAATTGCCAAGTGGATCTAATTTTTATATATTCTATATTTGTTCTTCCATTTTGTACTTTGTTAAAAATTTATTATATAATTTGTTCTTCTTTTGAAGATATTTTGTTTATTTACTTTTTGTTTTTTTTATTTTATTAATATGCTTTGCTGTATTTCCTTGCAATAAAACAATAAAACTTAAAAAAAAAAAAAAATGAATCAATCAAACACTCACACCCAGTCAAAAGATCTGGGTTTAATCCATCACCGTTCTTTAGCCCACTCTGCCACCCCAGTTCTGACATGGCTATATGCAAATCATCTGACCCTGTGCCTCATGGGAACAGTCCAGCCCGAACTGCCAAGCCATGTCTTCCCTGGACCGGAAACAAGCTTCCGAGGACCGGTTTCTGGCATTCAAGCCGTGTTCAGCCCGGCTTGCTTGAATCCAGTGGCAAAGTGAGCAAGGGACTCACGTCTGAGCATACCCTGCCACACTTATGGCGGCCAAAAGCGTTACAAAAGGGGGTGGTGATGGACGGAGCATCTGAATCAATCAAACACTCACACCCAGTCAAAAGATCTGGGTTTAATCCATCACCGTTCTTTAGCCCACTCTGCCACCCCAGTTCTGACATCGCTATATGCAAATCAGTCTGACCCTGTGCCTCATGGGAACAGTCCAGCCCGAACTGCCAAGCCATGTCTTCCCTGCACCGGAAACAAGCTTCCGAGGTCCGGTTTCTGGCATTCAAGCCGTCTTCAGCCCGGCTTGCTTGAATCCAGTGGCAAAGTGAGCAAGGGACTCACGTCTGAGCATACCCTGCCACACTTATAGCGGCCAAAAGCAATACAAAAGGGGGTGGTGATGGACGGAGCATCTGAATCAATCAAACACTCACACCCAGTCAAAAGATCTGGGTTTAATCCATCACCGTTCTTTAGCCCACTCTGCCACCCCAGTTCTGACATGGCTATATGCAAATCATTCTGACCCTGTGCCTCATGGGAACAGTCCAGCCCGAACTGCCAAGCCATGTCTTCCCTGGACCGGAAACAAGCTTCCGAGGACCGGTTTCTGGCATTCAAGCCGTCTTCAGCCTGGCTTGCTTGAATCCAGTGGCAAAGTGAGCAAGGGACTCACGTCTGAGCATACCCTGCCACACTTATGGCGGCCAAAAGCGTTACAAAAGGGGGTGGTGATGGACGGAGCATCTGAATCAATCAAACACTCACACCCAGTCAAAAGATCTGGGTTTAATCCATCACCGTTCTTTAGCCCACTCTGCCACCCCAGTTCTGACATGGCTATATGCAAATCAGTCTGACCCTGTGCCTCATGGGAACAGTCCAGCCCGAACTGCCAAGCCATGTCTTCCCTGGGCCGGAAACAAGCTTCCGAGGACCGGTTTCTGGCATTCAAGCCGTCTTCAGCCCGGCTTGCTTGAATCCAGTGGCAAAGTGATCAAGGGACTCACGTCTGAGCATACCCTGCCACACTTATGGCGGCCAAAAGCGTTACAAAAGAGGGTGGTGATGGACGGAGCATCTGAATCAATCAAACACTCACACCCAGTCAAAAGATCTGGGTTTAATCCATCACCGTTCTTTAGCCCACTCTGCCACTCCAGTTCTGACATGGCTATATGCAAATCAGTCTGACCCTGTGCCTCATGGGAACAGTCCAGCCCGAACTGCCAAGCCATGTCTTCCCTGGACCGGAAACAAGCTTCCGAGGACCGGTTTCTGGCATTCAAGCCGTCTTCAGCCCGGCTTGCTTGAATCCAGTGGCAAAGTGAGCTAGGTACTCACGTCTGAACATACCCTGCCACACTTATGGCGGCCAAAAGCATTACAAAAGGGGGTGGTGATGGACGGGGCATCTGAATCAATCAAACACTCACACCCAGTCAAAAGATCTGGGTTTAATCCATCACCGTTCTTTAGCCCACTCTGCCACCCCAGTTCTGACATGGCTATTTGCAAATCAGTCTGACCCTGTGCCTCATGGGAACAGTCCAGTCCGAACTGCCAAGCCATGTCTTCCCTGGACCGGAAACAAGCTTCCGAGGACCGGTTTCTGGCATTCAAGCCGTCTTCAGCCCGGCTTGCTTGAATCCAGTGGCAAAGTGAGCAAGGGACTCACGTCTGAGCATACCCTGCCACACTTATGGCGGCCAAAAGCGTTACAAAAGGGGGTGGTGATGGCTGGAGCATCTGAATCAATCAAACACTCACACCCAGTCAAAAGATCTGGGTTTAATCCATCACCGTTCTTTAGCCCACTCTGCCACCCCAGTTCTGACATGGCTATTTGCAAATCAGTCTGACCTTGTGCCTCATGGGAACAGTCCAGCCCGAACTGCCAAGCCATGTCTTCCCTGGACTGGAAACAAGCTTCCGAGGATCGGTTTCTGGCATTCAAGCCGTCTTCAGCCCAGCTTGCTTGAATCCAGTGGCAAAGTGAGCAAGGGACTCACGTCTGAGCATACCCTGCCACACTTATGGCGGCCAAAAGCGTTACAAAAGAGGGTGGTGAGGTGATGGATGGAGCATCTGAATCAATCAAACACTCACACCCAGTCAAAAGATCTGGGTTTAATCCATCACCGTTCTTTAGCCCACTCTGCCACCCCAGTTCTGACATGGCTATATGCAAATCAGTCTGACCCTGTGCCTCATGGGAACAGACCAGCCCGAACTGCCAAGCCATGTCTTCCCTGTACCGGAAACAAGCTGCCGAGGACCGGTTTCTGGCATTCAAGCCGTCTTCAGCCCGGCTTGCTTGAATCCAGTGGCAAAGTGAGCAAGGGACTCACGTCTGAGCATACCCTGCCACACTTATGGCGGCCAAAAGCGTTACAAAAATTGGGTGGTGATGGACGGAGCATTTGAATCAATCAAACACTCACACCCAGTCAAAAGATCTGGGTTTAATCCATCACCGTTCTTTAGCCCACTCTGCCATCCCAGTTCTGACATGGCTATATGCAAATCAGTCTGACCTTGTGCCTCATGGGAACAGTCCAGCCCGAACTGCCAAGCCATGTCTTCCCTGGACCGGAAACAAGCTTCCGAGGACCGGTTTCTGGCATTCAAGCCGTCTTCAGCCCGGCTTGCTTGAATCCAGTGGCAAAGTGAGCAAGGGACTCACGTCTGAGCATACCCTGCCACACTTATGGCGGCCAAAAGCGTTACAAAAGGGGGTGGTGATGGACGGAGCATCTGAATCAATCAAACACTCACACCCAGTCAAAAGATCTGGGTTTAATCCATCACCGTTCTTTAGCCCACTCTGCCACCCCAGTTCTGACATGGCTATTTGCAAATCAGTCTGACCTTGTGCCTCATGGGAACAGTCCAGCCCGAACTGCCAAGCCATGTCTTCCCTGGACCGGAAACAAGCTTCCGAGGACCGGTTTCTGGCATTCAAGCCGTCTTCAGCCCAGCTTGCTTGAATCCAGTGGCAAAGTGAGCAAGGGACTCACGTCTGAGCATACCCTGCCACACTTATGGCGGCCAAAAGCGTTACAAAAGAGGGTGGTGATGGATGGAGCATCTGAATCAATCAAACACTCACACCCAGTCAACAGATCTGGGTTTAATCCATCACCGTTCTTTAGCCCACTCTGCCACCCCAGTTCTGACATGGCTATATGCAAATCAGTCTGACCCTGTGCCTCATGGGAACAGACCAGCCCGAACTGCCAAGCCATGTCTTCCCTGTACCGGAAACAAGCTGCCGAGGACCGGTTTCTGGCATTCAAGCCGTCTTCAGCCCGGCTTGCTTGAATCCAGTGGCAAAGTGAGCAAGGGACTCACGTCTGAGCATACCCTGCCACACTTATGGCGGCCAAAAGCGTTACAAAAGGGGGTGGTGATGGACGGAGCATTTGAATCAATCAAACACTCACACCCAGTCAAAAGATCTGGGTTTAATCCATCACCGTTCTTTAGCCCACTCTGCCATCCCAGTTCTGACATGGCTATATGCAAATCAGTCTCACCTTGTGCCTCATGGGAACAGTCCAGCCCGAACTGCCAAGCCATGTCTTCCCTGTACCGGAAACAAGCTTCCGAGGACCGGTTTGTGGCATTCAAGCCGTCTTCAGCCCAGCTTGCTTGAATCCAGTGGCAAAGTGAGCAAGGGACTCACGTCTGAGCATACCCTGCCACACTTATGGCGGCCAAAAGCGTTACAAAAGAGGGTGGTGATGGATGGAGCATCTGAATCAATCAAACACTCACACCCAGTCAAAAGATCTGGGTTTAATCCATCACCGTTCTTTAGCCCACTCTGCCACCCCAGTTCTGACATGGCTATATGCAAATCAGTCTGACCCTGTGCCTCATGGGAACAGACCAGCCCGAACTGCCAAGCCATGTCTTCCCTGGACCGGAAACAAGCTGCCGAGTACCGGTTTCTGGCATTCAAGCCGTCTTCAGCCCGGCTTGCTTGAATCCAGTGGCAAAGTGAGCAAGGGACTCACGTCTGAGCATACCCTGCCACACTTATGGCGGCCAAAAGCGTTACAAAAGGGGGTGGTGATGGACGGAGCATTTGAATCAATCAAACACTCACACCCAGTCAAAAGATCTGGGTTTAATCCATCACCGTTCTTTAGCCCACTCTGCCATCCCAGTTCTGACATGGCTATATGCAAATCAGTCTGACCTTGTGCCTCATGGGAACAGTCCAGCCCGAACTGCCAAGCCATGTCTTCCCTGGACCGGAAACAAGCTTCCGAGGACCGGTTTCTGGCATTCAAGCCGTCTTCAGCCCGGCTTGCTTGAATCCAGTGGCAAAGTGAGCAAGGGACTCACGTCTGAGCATACCCTCCCACACCTATGGCGGCCAAAAGCGTTACAAAAGGGGGTGGTGATGAACGGAGCATCTGAAACAATCAAACACTCACACCCAGTCAAAAGATTTGGGTTTAATCCATCACCGTTCTTTAGCCCACTCTGCCACCCCAGTTCTGACATGGCTATATGCAAATCAGTCTGACGCTGTGCCTCATGGGAACAGTCCAGCCTGATCTGCCAAGCCATGTCTTCCCTGGACCGGAAACAAGCTTCCGAGGACCGGTTTCTAGCATTCAAGCTGTCTTCAGCCCGGCTTGCTTGAATCCAGTGGCAAAGTGAGCAAGGGACTCACGTCTGAGCATACCCTGCCACACTTATGGCGTCCGAAAGCGTTACAAAAGGGGGTGGTGATGGACGGAGCATCTGAATCAATCAAACACTCACACCCAGTCAAAAGATCTGGGTTTAATCCATCACCGTTCTTTAGCCCACTCTGCCACCCCAGTTCTGACATGGCTATATGCAAATCAGTCTGACCCTGTGCCTCATGGGATCAGTTCAGCCCAAACTGCCAAGCCATGTCTTCCCTGTACCGGAAACAAGCTTCCGAGGACCGGTTTCTGGCATTCAAGCCGTCTTCTGCCCGGCTTGCTTGAATCCAGTGGCAAAGTGAGCAAGGGATTCACGTCTGAGCCTACCCTGCCACACTTATGGCGGCCAAAAGCGTTACAAAAGGGGGTGGTGATGGACGGAGCATCTGAATCAATCAAACACTCACACCCAGTCAAAAGATCTGGGTTTAATCCATCACCGTTCTTTAGCCCACTCTGCCACCCCAGTTCTGACATGGCTATTTGCAAATCAGTCTGACCTTGTGCCTCTTGGGAACAGTCCAGCCCGAACTGCCAAGCCATGTCTTCCCTGGACCGGAAACAAGCTTCCGAGGACCGGTTTCTGGCATTCAAGCCGTCTTCAGCCCAGCTTGCTTGAATCCAGTGGCAAAGTGAGCAAGGGACTCACGTCTGAGCATACCCTGCCACACTTATGGCGGCCAAAAGCGTTACAAAAGAGGGTGGTGATGGATGGAGCATCTGAATCAATCAAACACTCACACCCAGTCAAAAGATCTGGGTTTAATCCATCACCGTTCTTTAGCCCACTCTGCCACCCCAGTTCTGACATGGCTATATGCAAATCAGTCTGACCCTGTGCCTCATGGGAACAGACCAGCCCGAACTGCCAAGACATGTCTTCCCTGGACCGGAAACAAGCTGCAGAGGACCGGTTTCTGGCATTCAAGCCGTCTTCAGCCCGGCTTGCTTGAATCCAGTGGCAAAGTGAGCAAGGGACTCACGTCTGAGCATACCCTGCCACACTTATGGCGGCCAAAAGCGTTACAAAAGGGGGTGGTGATGGACGGAGCATTTGAATCAATCAAACACTCACACCCAGTCAAAAGATCTGGGTTTAATCCATCACCGTTCTTTAGCCCACTCTGCCATCCCAGTTCTGACATGGCTATATGCAAATCAGTCTGACCTTGTGCCTCATGGGAACAGTCCAGCCCGAACTGCCAAGCCATGTCTTCCCTAGACCGGAACAAGCTTCCGAGGACCGGTTTCTGGCATTCAAGCCGTCTTCAGCCCAGCTTGCTTGAATCCAGTGGCAAAGTGAGCAAGGGACTCACGTCTGAGCATACCCTGCCACACTTATGGCGGCCAAAAGCGTTACAAAAGAGGGTAGTGATGGATGGAGCATCTGAATCAATCAAACACTCACACCCAGTCAAAAGATCTGGGTTTAATCCATCACCGTTCTTTAGCCCACTCTGCCACCCCAGTTCTGACATGGCTATATGCAAATCAGTCTGACCCTGTGCCTCATGGGAACAGACCAGCCCGAACTGCCAAGCCATGTCTTCCCTGGACCGGAAACAAGCTTCCGAGGACCGGTTTCTGGCATTCAAGCCGTCTTCAGCAAGGCTTGCTTGAATCCAGTGGCAAAGTGAGCAAGGGACTCACGTCTGAGCATACCCTGCCACACGTATGGCGGCCAAAAGCGTTACAAAAGGGGGTGGTGATGGACGGAGCATCTGAATCAATCAAACACTCACACCCAGTCAAAAGATCTGGGTTTAATCCATCACCGTTCTTTAGCCCACTCTGCCACCCCAGTTTTGACATGGCTATATGCAAATCAGTCTGACCCTGTGCCTCATGGGATCAGTTCAGCCCGAACTGCCAAGCCATGTCTTCCCTGGACCGGAAACAAGCTTCCGAGGACCGGTTTCTGGCATTCAAGCCGTCTTCTGCCCGGCTTGCTTGAATCCAGTGGCAAAGTGAGCAAGGGACTCACGTCTGAGCATACCCTGCCACACTTATGTCGGCCAAAAGCGTTACAAAAGGGGGTGGTGATGGACGGAGCATCTGAATCAATCAAACACTCACACCCAGTCAAAAGATCTGGGTTTAATCCATCACTGTTCTTTAGCCCACTCTGCCACCCCAGTTCTGACATGGCTATATGCAAATCAGTCTGACCCTGTGCCTCATGGGAACAGTTCAGCCCGAACTGCCAAGCCATGTCTTCCCTGGACCGGAAACAGGCTTCCGAGGACCGGTTTCTGGCATTCAAGCCGTCTTCAGCCCGGCTTGCTTGAATCCAGTGGCAAAGTGAGCAAGGGACTCACGTCTGAGCATACCCTGCCACACTTATGGCGGCCAAAAGCGTTACAAAAGGGGGTGGTGATGGACGGAGCATCTGAATCAATCAAACACTCACACCCAGTTAAAAGATCTGGGTTTAATCCATCACCGTTCTTTAGCCCACTCTGCCACCCCAGTTCTGACATGGCTATATGCAAATCAGTCTGACCCTGTGCCTCATGGGAACAGTCCAGCCCGAACTGCCAAGCCATGTCTTCCCTGGACCGAAAACAAGCTTCCGAGGACCGGTTTCTGGCATTCAAGCCGTCTTCAGCCTAGCTTGCTTGAATCCAGTGGCAAAGTGAGCAAGGGACTCACGTCTGAGCATACCCTGCCACACTTATGGCGTCCGAAAGCGTTACAAAAGAGGGTGGGGATGGACGGAGCATCTGAATCAATCAAACACTCACACCCAGTCAAAAGATCTGGGTTTAATCCATCACCGTTCTTTAGCCCACTCTGCCACCCCAGTTCTGACATGGCTATATGCAAATCAGTCTGACCCTGTGCCTCATGGGAACAGTCCAGCCCGAACTGCCAAGCCATGTCTTCCCTGGACCGGAAACAAGCTTCCGAGGACTGGTTTCTGGCATTCAAGCCGTCTTCAGCCTAGCTTGCTTGAATCCAGTGGCAAAGTGAGCTAGGTACTCACGTCTGAACATACCCTGCCACACTTATGGCGGCCAAAAGCGTTACAAAAGGGGGTGGTGATGGACGGAGCATCTGAATCAATCAAACACTCACACCCAGTCAAAACATCTGAGTTTAATCCATCACCGTTCTTTAGCCCACTCTGCCACCCCAGTTCTGACATGGCTATATGCAAATCAGTCTGACCCTGTGCCTCATGGGAACAGTCCAGCCCGAACTGCCAAGCCATGTCTTCCCTGGACCGGAAACAAGCTTCCGAGGACCGGTTTCTGGCATTCAAGCCGTCTTCAGCCCGGCTTGCTTGAATCCAGTGGCAAAGTGAGCAAGGGACTCACGTCTGAGCATACCCTGCCACACTTATGGCGGCCAAAAGCGTTACAAAAGGGGGTGGTGATGGCTGGAGTATCTGAATCAATCAAACACTCACACCCAGTCAAAAGATCCGGGTTTAATCCATCACCGTTCTTTAGCCCACTCTGCCACCCCAGTTCTGACATGGCTATTTGCAAATCAGTCTGACCTTGTGCCTCATGGGAACAGTCCAGCCCGAACTGCCAAGCCATGTCTTCCCTGGACTGGAAACAAGATTCTGAGGACCGGTTTCTGGCATTCAAGCCGTCTTCAGCCCAGCTTGCTTGAATCCAGTGGCAAAGTGAGCAAGGGACTCACGTCTGAGCATACCCTGCCACACTTATGGCGGCCAAAAGCGTTACAAAAGAGGGTGGTGATGGATGGAGCATCTGAATCAATCAAACACTCACACCCAGTCAAAAGATCTGGGTTTAATCCATCACTGTTCTTTAGCCCACTCTGCCACCCCAGTTCTGACATGGCTATATGCAAATCAGTCTGACCCTGTGCCTCATGGGAACAGACCAGCCCGAACTGCCAAGCCATGTCTTCCCTGTACCGGAAACAAGCTGCCGAGGACCGGTTTCTGGCATTCAAGCCGTCTTCAGCCCGGCTTGCTTGAATCCAGTGGCAAAGTGAGCAAGGGACTCACGTCTGAGCATACCCTGCCACACTTATGGCGGCCAAAAGCGTTACAAAAATTGGGTGGTGATGGACGGAGCATTTGAATCAATCAAACACTCACACCCAGTCAAAAGATCTGGGTTTAATCCATCACCGTTCTTTAGCCCACTCTGCCATCCCAGTTCTGACATGGCTATATGCAAATCAGTCTGACCTTGTGCCTCATGGGAACAGTCCAGCCCGAACTGCCAAGCCATGTCTTCCCTGGACCGGAAACAAGCTTCCGAGGACCGGTTTCTGGCATTCAAGCCGTCTTCAGCCCGGCTTGCTTGAATCCAGTGGCAAAGTGAGCAAGGGACTCACGTCTGAGCATACCCTGCCACACTTATGGCGGCCAAAAGCGTTACAAAAGGGGGTGGTGATGGACGGAGCATCTGAATCAATCAAACACTCACACCCAGTCAAAAGATCTGGGTTTAATCCATCACCGTTCTTTAGCCCACTCTGCCACCCCAGTTCTGACATGGCTATTTGCAAATCAGTCTGACCTTGTGCCTCATGGGAACAGTCCAGCCCGAACTGCCAAGCCATGTCTTCCCTGGACCGGAAACAAGCTTCCGAGGACCGGTTTCTGGCATTCAAGCCGTCTTCAGCCCAGCTTGCTTGAATCCAGTGGCAAAGTGAGCAAGGGACTCACGTCTGAGCATACCCTGCCACACTTATGGCGGCCAAAAGCGTTACAAAAGAGGGTGGTGATGGATGGAGCATCTGAATCAATCAAACACTCACACCCAGTCAACAGATCTGGGTTTAATCCATCACCGTTCTTTAGCCCACTCTGCCACCCCAGTTCTGACATGGCTATATGCAAATCAGTCTGACCCTGTGCCTCATGGGAACAGACCAGCCAGAACTGCCAAGCCATGTCTTCCCTGTACCGGAAACAAGCTGCCGAGGACCGGTTTCTGGCATTCAAGCCGTCTTCAGCCCGGCTTGCTTGAATCCAGTGGCAAAGTGAGCAAGGGACTCACGTCTGAGCATACCCTGCCACACTTATGGCGGCCAAAAGCGTTACAAAAGGGGGTGGTGATGGACGGAGCATTTGAATCAATCAAACACTCACACCCAGTCAAAAGATCTGGGTTTAATCCATCACCGTTCTTTAGCCCACTCTGCCATCCCAGTTCTGACATGGCTATATGCAAATCAGTCTCACCTTGTGCCTCATGGGAACAGTCCAGCCCGAACTGCCAAGCCATGTCTTCCCTGGACCGGAAACAAGCTTCCGAGGACCGGTTTGTGGCATTCAAGCCGTCTTCAGCCCAGCTTGCTTGAATCCAGTGGCAAAGTGAGCAAGGGACTCACGTCTGAGCATACCCTGCCACACTTATGGCGGCCAAAAGCATTACAAAAGAGGGTGGTGATGGATGGAGCATCTGAATCAATCAAACACTCACACCCAGTCAAAAGATCTGGGTTTAATCCATCACCGTTCTTTAGCCCACTCTGCCACCCCAGTTCTGACATGGCTATATGCAAATCAGTCTGACATTGTGCCTCATGGGAACAGTCCAGCCCGAACTGCCAAGCCATGTCTTCCCTGGACCGGAAACAAGCTTCCGAGGACCGGTTTCTGGCATTCAAGCCGTCTTCAGCCTAGCTTGCTTGAATCCAGTGGCAAAGTGAGCTAGGTACTCACGTCTGAACATACCCTGCCACACTTATGGCGGCCAAAAGCGTTACAAAAGGGGGTGGTGATGGACGGAGCATCTGAATCAATCAACACTCACACCCAGTCAAAAGATCTGGGTTTAATCCATCACCGTTCTTTAGCCCACTCTGCCACCCCAGTTCTGACATGGCTATTTGCAAATCAGTCTGACCCTGTGCCTCATGGGAACAGTCCAGCCCGAACTGCCAAGCCATGTCTTCCCTGGACCGGAAACAAGCTTCCGAGGACCGGTTTCTGGCATTCAAGCCGTCTTCAGCCCGGCTTGCTTGAATCCAGTGGCAAAGTGAGCAAGGGACTCACGTCTGAGCATACCCTGCCACACTTATGGTGGCCAAAAGCGTTACAAAAGGGGGTGGTGATGGACGGAGCATCTGAATCAATCAAACACTCACACCCAGTCAAAACATCTGGGTTTAATCCATCACCGTTCTTTAGCCCACTCTGCCACCCCAGTTCTGACATGGCTATATGCAAATCAGTCTGACCCTGTGCCTCATGGGAACAGTCCAGCCCGAACTGCCAAGCCATGTCTTCCCTGGACCGGAAACAAGCTTCCGAGGACCGGTTTCTGGCATTCAAGCCGTCTTCAGCCCGGCTTGCTTGAATCCAGTGGCAAAGTGAGCAAGGGACTCACGTCTGAGCATACCCTGCCACACTTATGGCGGCCAAAAGCGTTACAAAAGGGGGTGGTGATGGCTGGAGCATCTGAATCAATCAAACACTCACACCCAGTCAAAAGATCTGGGTATAATCCATCACCGTTCTTTAGCCCACTCTGCCACCCCAGTTCTGACATGGCTATATGCAAATCAGTCTGACCCTGTGCCTCATGGGAACAGACCAGCCCGAACTGCCAAGCCATGTCTTCCCTGTACCGGAAACAAGCTGCCGAGGACCGGTTTCTGGCATTCAAGCCGTCTTCAGCCCGGCTTGCTTGAATCCAGTGGCAAAGTGAGCAAGGGACTCACGTCTGAGCATACCCTGCCACACTTATGGCGGCCAAAAGCGTTACAAAAATTGGGTGGTGATGGACGGAGCATTTGAATCAATCAAACACTCACACCCAGTCAAAAGATCTGGGTTTAATCCATCACCGTTCTTTAGCCCACTCTGCCATCCCAGTTCTGACATGGCTATATGCAAATCAGTCTGACCTTGTGCCTCATGGGAACAGTCCAGCCCGAACTGCCAAGCCATGTCTTCCCTGGACCGGAAACAAGCTTCCGAGGACCGGTTTCTGGCATTCAAGCCGTCTTCAGCCCGGCTTGCTTGAATCCAGTGGCAAAGTGAGCAAGGGACTCACGTCTGAGCATACCCTGCCACACTTATGGCGGCCAAAAGCGTTACAAAAGGGGGTGGTGATGGACGGAGCATCTGAATCAATCAAACACTCACACCCAGTCAAAAGATCTGGGTTTAATCCATCACCGTTCTTTAGCCCACTCTGCCACCCCAGTTCTGACATGGCTATTTGCAAATCAGTCTGACCTTGTGCCTCATGGGAACAGTCCAGCCCGAACTGCCAAGCCATGTCTTCCCTGGACCGGAAACAAGCTTCCGAGGACCGGTTTCTGGCATTCAAGCCGTCTTCAGCCCAGCTTGCTTGAATCCAGTGGCAAAGTGAGCAAGGGACTCACGTCTGAGCATACCCTGCCACACTTATGGCGGCCAAAAGCGTTACAAAAGGGGGTGGTGATGAACGGAGCATCTGAAACAATCAAACACTCACACCCAGTCAAAAGATTTGGGTTTAATCCATCACCGTTCTTTAGCCCACTCTGCCACCCCAGTTCTGACATGGCTATATGCAAATCAGTCTGACGCTGTGCCTCATGGGAACAGTCCAGCCTGATCTGCCAAGCCATTTCTTCCCTGGACCGGAAACAAGCTTCCGAGGACCGGTTTCTAGCATTCAAGCCGTCTTCAACCCGGCTTGCTTGAATCCAGTGGCAAAGTGAGCAAGGGACTCACGTCTGAGCATACCCTGCCACACTTATGGCGTCCGAAAGCGTTACAAAAGGGGGTGGTGATGGACGGAGCATCTGAATCAATCAAACACTCACACCCAGTCAAAAGATCTGGGTTTAATCCATCACCGTTCTTTAGCCCACTCTGCCACCCCAGTTCTGACATGGCTATATGCAAATCAGTCTGACCCTGTGCCTCATGGGATCAGTTCAGCCCGAACTGCCAAGCCATGTCTTCCCTGTACCGGAAACAAGCTTCCGAGGACCGGTTTCTGGCATTCAAGCCGTCTTCTGCCCGGCTTGCTTGAATCCAGTGGCAAAGTGAGCAAGGGATTCACGTCTGAGCCTACCCTGCCACACTTATGGCGGCCAAAAGCGTTACAAAAGGGGGTGGTGATGGACGGAGCATCTGAATCAATCAAACACTCACACCCAGTCAAAAGATCTGGGTTTAATCCATCACCGTTCTTTAGACCACTCTGCCACCCCAGTTCTGACATGGCTATTTGCAAATCAGTCTGACCTTGTGCCTCATGGGAACAGTCCAGCCCAAACTGCCAAGCCATGTCTTCCCTGGACCGGAAACAAGCTTCCGAGGACCGGTTTCTGGCATTCAAGCCGTCTTCAGCCCAGCTTGCTTGAATCCAGTGGCAAAGTGAGCAAGGGACTCACGTCTGAGCATACCCTGCCACACTTATGGCGGCCAAAAGCGTTACAAAAGAGGGTGGTGATGGATGGAGCATCTGAATCAATCAAACACTCACACCCAGTCAAAAGATCTGGGTTTAATCCATCACCGTTCTTTAGCCCACTCTGCCACCCCAGTTCTGACATTGCTATATGCAAATCAGTCTGACCCTGTGCCTCATGGGAACAGACCAGCCCGAACTGCCAAGCCATGTCTTCCCTGGACCGGAAACAAGCTGCCGAGGACCGGTTTCTGGCATTCAAGCCGTCTTCAGCCCGGCTTGCTTGAATCCAGTGGCAAAGTGAGCAAGGGACTCACGTCTGAGCATACCCTGCCACACTTATGGCGGCCAAAAGCGTTACAAAAGGGGGTGGTGATGGACGGAGCATTTGAATCAATCAAACACTCACACCCAGTTAAAAGATCTGGGTTTAATCCATCACCGTTCTTTAGCCCACTCTGCCATCCCAGTTCTGACATGGCTATATGCAAATCAGTCTGACCTTGTGCCTCATGGGAACAGTCCAGCCCGAACTGCCAAGCCATGTCTTCCCTGGACCGGAAACAAGCTTCCGAGGACCGGTTTCTGGCATTCAAGCCGTCTTCAGCCCAGCTTGCTTGAATCCAGTGGCAAAGTGAGCAAGGGACTCACGTCTGAGCATACCCTGCCACACTTATGGCGGCCAAAAGCGTTACAAAAGAGGGTGGTGATGGATGGAGCATCTGAATCAATCAAACACTCACACCCAGTCAAAAGATCTGGGTTTAATCCATCACCGTTCTTTAGCCCACTCTGCCACCCCAGTTCTGACATGGCTATATGCAAATCAGTCTGACCCTGTGCCTCATGGGAACAGACCAGCCCGAACTGCCAAGCCATGTCTTCCCTGGACCGGAAACAAGCTTCCGAGGACCGGTTTCTGGCATTCAAGCCGTCTTCAGCCCGGCTTGCTTGAATCCAGTGGCAAAGTGAGCAAGGGACTCACGTCTGAGCATACCCTGCCACACTTATGGCGGCCAAAAGCGTTACAAAAGGGGGTGGTGATGGACGGAGCATCTGAATCAATCAAACACTCACACCCAGTCAAAAGATCTGGGTTTAATCCATCACCGTTCTTTAGCCCACTCTGCCACCCCAGTTCTGACATGGCTATATGCAAATCAGTCTGACCCTGTGCCTCATGGGATCAGTTCAGCCCGAACTGCCAAGCCATGTCTTCCCTGGACCGGAAACAAGCTTCCGAGGACCGGTTTCTGGCCTTCAAGCCGTCTTCTGCCCGGCTTGCTTGAATCCAGTGGCAAAGTGAGCAAGGGACTCACGTCTGAGCATACCCTGCCACACTTATGTCGGCCAAAAGCGTTACAAAAGGGGGTGGTGATGGACGGAGCATCTGAATCAATCAAACACTCACACCCAGTCAAAAGATCTGGGTTTAATCCATCACCGTTCTTTAGCCCACTCTGCCACCCCAGTTCTGACATGGCTATATGCAAATCAGTCTGACCCTGTGCCTCATGGGAACAGTTCAGCCCGAACTGCCAAGCCATGTCTTCCCTGTACCGGAAACAAGCTTCCGAGGACCGGTTTCTGGCATTCAAGCCGTCTTCTGCCCGGCTTGCTTGAATCCAGTGGCAAAGTGAGCAAGGGATTCACGTCTGAGCCTACCCTGCCACACTTATGGCGGCCAAAAGCGTTACAAAAGGGGGTGGTGATGGACGGAGCATCTGAATCAATCAAACACTCACACCCAGTCAAAAGATCTGGGTTTAATCCATCACCGTTCTTTAGCCCACTCTGCCACCCCAGTTCTGACATGGCTATTTGCAAATCAGTCTGACCTTGTGCCTCATGGGAACAGTCCAGCCCGAACTGCCAAGCCATGTCTTCCCTGGACCGGAAACAAGCTTCCGAGGACCGGTTTCTGGCATTCAAGCCGTCTTCAGCCCAGCTTGCTTGAATCCAGTGGCAAAGTGAGCAAGGGACTCACGTCTGAGCATACCCTGCCACACTTATGGCGGCCAAAAGCGTTACAAAAGAGGGTGGTGATGGATGGAGCATCTGAATCAACCAAAAACTCACACCCAGTCAAAAGATCTGGGTTTAATCCATCACCGTTCTTTAGCCCACTCTGCCACCCCAGTTCTGACATTGCTATATGCAAATCAGTCTGACCCTGTGCCTCATGGGAACAGACCAGCCCGAACTGCCAAGCCATGTCTTCCCTGGACCGGAAACAAGCTGCCGAGGACCGGTTTCTGGCATTCAAGCCGTCTTCAGCCCGGCTTGCTTGAATCCAGTGGCAAAGTGAGCAAGGGACTCACGTCTGAGCATACCCTGCCACACTTATGGCGGCCAAAAGCGTTACAAAAGGGGGTGGTGATGGACGGAGCATTTGAATCAATCAAACACTCACACCCAGTTAAAAGATCTGGGTTTAATCCATCACCGTTCTTTAGCCCACTCTGCCATCCCAGTTCTGACATGGCTATATGCAAATCAGTCTGACCTTGTGCCTCATGGGAACAGTCCAGCCCGAACTGCCAAGCCATGTCTTCCCTGGACCGGAAACAAGCTTCCGAGGACCGGTTTCTGGCATTCAAGCCGTCTTCAGCCCAGCTTGCTTGAATCCAGTGGCAAAGTGAGCAAGGGACTCACGTCTGAGCATACCCTGCCACACTTATGGCGGCCAAAAGCGTTACAAAAGAGGGTGGTGATGGATGGAGCATCTGAATCAATCAAACACTCACACCCAGTCAAAAGATCTGGGTTTAATCCATCACCGTTCTTTAGCCCACTCTGCCACCCCAGTTCTGACATGGCTATATGCAAATCAGTCTGACCCTGTGCCTCATGGGAACAGACCAGCCCGAACTGCCAAGCCATGTCTTCCCTGGACCGGAAACAAGCTTCCGAGGACCGGTTTCTGGCATTCAAGCCGTCTTCAGCCCGGCTTGCTTGAATCCAGTGGCAAAGTGAGCAAGGGACTCACGTCTGAGCATACCCTGCCACACTTATGGCGGCCAAAAGCGTTACAAAAGGGGGTGGTGATGGACGGAGCATCTGAATCAATCAAACACTCACACCCAGTCAAAATATCTGGGTTTAATCCATCACCGTTCTTTAGCCCACTCTGCCACCCCAGTTCTGACATGGCTATATGCAAATCAGTCTGACCCTGTGCCTCATGGGATCAGTTCAGCCCGAACTGCCAAGCCATGTCTTCCCTGGACCGGAAACAAGCTTCCGAGGACCGGTTTCTGGCCTTCAAGCCGTCTTCTGCCCGGCTTGCTTGAATCCAGTGGCAAAGTGAGCAAGGGACTCACGTCTGAGCATACCCTGCCACACTTATGTCGGCCAAAAGCGTTACAAAAGGGGGTGGTGATGGACGGAGCATCTGAATCAATCAAACACTCACACCCAGTTAAAAGATCTGGGTTTAATCCATCACCGTTCTTTAGCCCACTCTGCCACCCCAGTTCTGACATGGCTATATGCAAATCAGTCTGACCCTGTGCCTCATGGGAACAGTCCAGCCCGAACTGCCAAGCCATGTCTTCCCTGGACCGGAAACAAGCTTCCGAGGACCGGTTTCTGGCATTCAAGCCGTCTTCAGCCTAGCTTGCTTGAATCAAGTGGCAAAGTGAGCAAGGGACTCACGTCTGAGCATACCCTGCCACACTTATGGCGTCCGAAAGCGTTACAAAAGAGGGTGGGGATGGAGGGTGCATCTGAATCAATCAAACACTCACACCCAGTCAAAAGATCTGGGTTTAATCCATCACCGTTCTTTAGCCCACTCTGCCACCCCAGTTCTGACATGGCTATATGCAAATCAGTCTGACATCTGTGCCTCATGGGAACAGTTCAGCCCGAACTGCCAAGCCATGTCTTCCCTGGACCGGAAACAAGCTTCCGAGGACCGGTTTCTGGCATTCAAGCCGTCTTCAGCCCGGCTTGCTTGAATCCAGTGGCAAAGTGAGCAAGGGATTCACGTCTGAGCATACCCTGCCACACTTATGGCGGCCAAAAGCGTTACAAAAGGGGGTGGTGATGGACGGAGCATCTGAATCAATCAAACACTCACACCCAGTCAAAAGATCTGGGTTTAATCCATCACCGTTCTTTAGCCCACTCTGCCACCCCAGTTCTGACATGGCTATATGCAAATCAGTCTGACCCTGTGCCTCATGGGAACAGTCCAGCCCGAACTGCCAAGCCATGTCTTCCCTGGACCGTAAACAAGCTTCCGAGGACCGGTTTCTGGCATTCAAGCCGTCTTCAGCCTAGCTTGCTTGAATCCAGTGGCAAAGTGAGCAAGGGACTCACGTCTGAGCATACCCTGCCACACTTATGGCGGCCAAAAGCGTTACAAAAGAGGGTGGTGATGGATGGAGCATCTGAATCAATCAAACACTCACACCCAGTCAAAAGATTTGGGTTTAATCCATCACCGTTCTTTAGCCCACTCTGCCACCCCAGTTCTGACATGGCTATATGCAAATCAGTCTGACCCTGTGCCTCATGGGAACAGACCAGCCCGAACTGCCAAGCCATGTCTTCCCTGGACCGGAAACAAGCTTCCGAGGACCGGTTTCTGGCATTCAAGCCGTCTTCAGCCCGGCTTGCTTGAATCCAGTGGCAAAGTGAGCAAGGGACTCACGTCTGAGCATACCCTGCCACACTTATGGCGGCCAAAAGCGTTACAAAAGGGGGTGGTGATGGACGGAGCATCTGAATCAATCAAACACTCACACCCAGTCAAAAGATCTGGGTTTAATCCATCACCGTTCTTTAGCCCACTCTGCCACCCCAGTTCTGACATGGCTATATGCAAATCAGTCTGACCCTGTGCCTCATGGGATCAGTTCAGCCCGAACTGCCAAGCCATGTCTTCCCTGGACCGGAAACAAGCTTCCGAGGACCGGTTTCTGGCCTTCAAGCCGTCTTCTGCCCGGCTTGCTTGAATCCAGTGGCAAAGTGAGCAAGGGACTCACGTCTGAGCATACCCTGCCACACTTATGTCGGCCAAAAGCGTTACAAAAGGGGGTGGTGATGGACGGAGCATCTGAATCAATCAAACACTCACACCCAGTCAAAAGATCTGGGTTTAATCCATCACCGTTCTTTAGCCCACTCTGCCACCCCAGTTCTGACATGGCTATATGCAAATCAGTCTGACCCTGTGCCTCATGGGAACAGTTCAGCCCGAACTGCCAAGCCATGTCTTCCCTGTACCGGAAACAAGCTTCCGAGGACCGGTTTCTGGCATTCAAGCCGTCTTCTGCCCGGCTTGCTTGAATCCAGTGGCAAAGTGAGCAAGGGATTCACGTCTGAGCCTACCCTGCCACACTTATGGCGGCCAAAAGCGTTACAAAAGGGGGTGGTGATGGACGGAGCATCTGAATCAATCAAACACTCACACCCAGTCAAAAGATCTGGGTTTAATCCATCACCGTTCTTTAGCCCACTCTGCCACCCCAGTTCTGACATGGCTATTTGCAAATCAGTCTGACCTTGTGCCTCATGGGAACAGTCCAGCCCGAACTGCCAAGCCATGTCTTCCCTGGACCGGAAACAAGCTTCCGAGGACCGGTTTCTGGCATTCAAGCCGTCTTCAGCCCAGCTTGCTTGAATCCAGTGGCAAAGTGAGCAAGGGACTCACGTCTGAGCATACCCTGCCACACTTATGGCGGCCAAAAGCGTTACAAAAGGGAGTGGTGATGGACGGAGCATCTGAATCAATCAAACACTCACACCCAGTTAAAAGATCTGGGTTTAATCCATCACCGTTCTTTAGCCCACTCTGCCACCCCAGTTCTGACATGGCTATATGCAAATCAGTCTGACCCTGTGCCTCATGGGAACAGTCCAGCCCGAACTGCCAAGCCATGTCTTCCCTGGACCGGAAACAAGCTTCCGAGGACCGGTTTCTGGCATTCAAGCCGTCTTCAGCCTAGCTTGCTTGAATCAAGTGGCAAAGTGAGCAAGGGACTCATGTCTGAGCATACCCTGCTACACATATGGCGGCCAAAAGCGTTACAAAAGGGGGTGGTAATGGACGGAGCATCTGAATCAATCAAACACTCACACCCAGTCAAAAGATCTGGCTTTAATCCATCACCGTTCTTTAGCCCACTCTTCCACCCCAGTTCTGACATGGCTATATGCAAATCAGTCTGACCCTGTGCCTCATGGGAACAGACCAGCCCGAACTGCCAAGCCATGTCTTCCCTGGACCGGAAACAAGCTGCCGAGGACCGGTTTCTGGCATTCAAGCCGTCTTCAGCCCGGCTTGCTTGAATCCAGTGGCAAAGTGAGCAAGGGACTCACGTCTGAGCATACCCTGCCACACTTATGGCGGCCAAAAGCATTACAAAAGGGGGTGGTGATGGACGGAGCATCTGAATCAATCAAACACTCACACCCAGTCAAAAGATCTGGGTTTAATCCATCACCGTTCTTTAGCCCACTCTGCCACCCCAGTTCTGACATGGCTATATGCAAATCAGTCTGACCCTGTGCCTCATGGGATCAGTTCAGCCCGAACTGCCAAGCCATGTCCTCCCTGGACCGGAAACAAGCTTCCGAGGACCGGTTTCTGGCATTCAAGCCGTCTTCTGCCCGGCTTGCTTGAATCCAGTGGCAAAGTGAGCAAGGGACTCACGTCTGAGCATACCCTGCCACACTTATGTCGGCCAAAAGCATTACAAAAGGGGGTGGTGATGGACGGAGCATCTGAATCAATCAAACACTCACACCCAGTCAAAAGATCTGGGTTTAATCCATCACCGTTCTTTAGCCCACTCTGCCACCCCAGTTCTGACATGGCTATATGCAAATCAGTCTGACCCTGTGCCTCATGGGAACAGTTCAGCCCGAACTGCCAAGCCATGTCTTCCCTGGACCGGAAACAGGCTTCCGAGGACCGGTTTCTGGCATTCAAGCCGTCTTCAGCCCGGCTTGCTTGAATCCAGTGGCAAAGTGAGCAAGGGACTCACGTCTGAGCATACCCTGCCACACTTATGGCGGCCAAAAGCGTTACAAAAGGGGGTGGTGATGGACGGAGCATCTGAATCAATCAAACACTCACACCCAGTTAAAAGATCTGGGTTTAATCCATCACCGTTCTTTAGCCCACTCTGCCACCCCAGTTCTGACATGGCTATATGCAAATCAGTCTGACCCTGTGCCTCATGGGAACAGTCCAGCCCGAACTGCCAAGCCATGTCTTCCCTGGACCGGAAATAAGCTTTCGATGACTGGTTTCTGGCATTCAAGCCGTCTTCAGCCCGGCTTGCTTGAATCCAGTGGCAAAGTGAGCAAGGGATTCACGTCTGAGCATACCCTGCCACACTTATGGCGGCCAAAAGCGTTACAAAAGGGGGTGGTGATGGACGGAGCATCTGGATCAATCAAACACTCACACCCAGTCAAAAGATATGGCTTTAATCCATCACCGTTCTTTAGCCCACTCTTCCAACCCAGTTCTGACAGGGCTATATGCAAATCAGTCTGACCCTGTGCCTCATGGGAACAGTCCAGCCCGAACTGCCAAGCCATGTCTTCCCTGGACCGGAAACAAGCTTCCAAGGACCGGTTTCTGGCATTCAACGCGTCTTTAGCCCGGCTTGCTTGAATCCAGTGGCAAAGTGAGCAAGGGACTCACGTCTGAGCATACCCTGCCACACTTATGGCGGCCAAAAGCGTTACAATAGGGGGTGGTGATGGTTGGAGCATCTGAATCAATCAAACACTCACACCCAGTCAAAAGATCTGGGTTTAATCCATCACCTTTCTTTAGCCCACTATCCCACCCCAGTTCTGACATGGCTATTTGCAAATCAGTCTGACCTTGTGCCTCATGGGAACAGTCCAGCCCGAACTGCCAAGCCATGTCTTCCCTGGACCGGAAACAAGCTTCCGAGGACCGGTTTCTGGCATTCAAGCCGTCTTCAGCCTAGCTTGCTTGAATCCAGTGGCAAAGTGAGCAAGGGACTCACGTCTGAGCATACCCTGCCACACTTATGGCGTCCGAAAGCGTTACAAAAGAGGGTGGGGATGGACGGTGCATCTGAATCAATCAAACACTCACACCCAGTCAAAAGATCTGGGTTTAATCCGTCACCGTTCTTTAGCCCACTCTGCCACCCCAGTTCTGACATGGCTATATGCATATCAGTCTGACCCTGTGCCTCATGGGAACAGTTCAGCCCGAACTGCCAGCCATGTCTTCCCTGGACCGGAAACAAGCTTCCGAGGACCGGTTTCTGGCATTCAAGCCGTCTTCTGCCCGGCTTGCTTGAATCCAGTGGCAAAGTGAGCAAGGGACTCACGTCTGAGCATACCCTGCCACACTTATGTCGGCCAAAAGCGTTACAAAAGGGGGTGGTGATGGACGGAGCATCTGAATCAATCAAACACTCACACCCAGTTAAAAGATCTGGGTTTAATCCATCACCGTTCTTTAGCCCACTCTGCCACCCCAGTTCTGACATGGCTATATGCAAATCAGTCTGACCCTGTGCCTCATGGGAACAGTCCAGCCCGAACTGCCAAGCCATGTCTTCCCTGGACCGGAAACAAGCTTCCGAGGACCGGTTTCTGGCATTCAAGCCGTCTTCAGCCTAGCTTGCTTGAATCAAGTGGCAAAGTGAGCAAGGGACTCACGTCTGAGCATACCCTGCCACACTTATGGCGTCCGAAAGCGTTACAAAAGAGGGTGGGGATGGAGGGTGCATCTGAATCAATCAAACACTCACACCCAGTCAAAAGATCTGGGTTTAATCCATCACCGTTCTTTAGCCCACTCTGCCACCCCAGTTCTGACATGGCTATATGCAAATCAGTCTGACATCTGTGCCTCATGGGAACAGTTCAGCCCGAACTGCCAAGCCATGTCTTCCCTGGACCGGAAACAAGCTTCCGAGGACCGGTTTCTGGCATTCAAGCCGTCTTCAGCCCGGCTTGCTTGAATCCAGTGGCAAAGTGAGCAAGGGATTCACGTCTGAGCATACCCTGCCACACTTATGGCGGCCAAAAGCGTTACAAAAGGGGGTGGTGATGGACGGAGCATCTGAATCAATCAAACACTCACACCCAGTCAAAAGATCTGGGTTTAATCCATCACCGTTCTTTAGCCCACTCTGCCACCCCAGTTCTGACATGGCTATATGCAAATCAGTCTGACCCTGTGCCTCATGGGAACAGTCCAGCCCGAACTGCCAAGCCATGTCTTCCCTGGACCGTAAACAAGCTTCCGAGGACCGGTTTCTGGCATTCAAGCCGTCTTCAGCCTAGCTTGCTTGAATCCAGTGGCAAAGTGAGCAAGGGACTCACGTCTGAGCATACCCTGCCACACTTATGGCGGCCAAAAGCGTTACAAAAGAGGGTGGTGATGGATGGAGCATCTGAATCAATCAAACACTCACACCCAGTCAAAAGATTTGGGTTTAATCCATCACCGTTCTTTAGCCCACTCTGCCACCCCAGTTCTGACATGGCTATATGCAAATCAGTCTGACCCTGTGCCTCATGGGAACAGACCAGCCCGAACTGCCAAGCCATGTCTTCCCTGGACCGGAAACAAGCTTCCGAGGACCGGTTTCTGGCATTCAAGCCGTCTTCAGCCCGGCTTGCTTGAATCCAGTGGCAAAGTGAGCAAGGGACTCACGTCTGAGCATACCCTGCCACACTTATGGCGGCCAAAAGCGTTACAAAAGGGGGTGGTGATGGACGGAGCATCTGAATCAATCAAACACTCACACCCAGTCAAAAGATCTGGGTTTAATCCATCACCGTTCTTTAGCCCACTCTGCCACCCCAGTTCTGACATGGCTATATGCAAATCAGTCTGACCCTGTGCCTCATGGGATCAGTTCAGCCCGAACTGCCAAGCCATGTCTTCCCTGGACCGGAAACAAGCTTCCGAGGACCGGTTTCTGGCCTTCAAGCCGTCTTCTGCCCGGCTTGCTTGAATCCAGTGGCAAAGTGAGCAAGGGACTCACGTCTGAGCATACCCTGCCACACTTATGTCGGCCAAAAGCGTTACAAAAGGGGGTGGTGATGGACGGAGCATCTGAATCAATCAAACACTCACACCCAGTCAAAAGATCTGGGTTTAATCCATCACCGTTCTTTAGCCCACTCTGCCACCCCAGTTCTGACATGGCTATATGCAAATCAGTCTGACCCTGTGCCTCATGGGAACAGTTCAGCCCGAACTGCCAAGCCATGTCTTCCCTGTACCGGAAACAAGCTTCCGAGGACCGGTTTCTGGCATTCAAGCCGTCTTCTGCCCGGCTTGCTTGAATCCAGTGGCAAAGTGAGCAAGGGATTCACGTCTGAGCCTACCCTGCCACACTTATGGCGGCCAAAAGCGTTACAAAAGGGGGTGGTGATGGACGGAGCATCTGAATCAATCAAACACTCACACCCAGTCAAAAGATCTGGGTTTAATCCATCACCGTTCTTTAGCCCACTCTGCCACCCCAGTTCTGACATGGCTATTTGCAAATCAGTCTGACCTTGTGCCTCATGGGAACAGTCCAGCCCGAACTGCCAAGCCATGTCTTCCCTGGACCGGAAACAAGCTTCCGAGGACCGGTTTCTGGCATTCAAGCCGTCTTCAGCCCAGCTTGCTTGAATCCAGTGGCAAAGTGAGCAAGGGACTCACGTCTGAGCATACCCTGCCACACTTATGGCGGCCAAAAGCGTTACAAAAGGGAGTGGTGATGGACGGAGCATCTGAATCAATCAAACACTCACACCCAGTTAAAAGATCTGGGTTTAATCCATCACCGTTCTTTAGCCCACTCTGCCACCCCAGTTCTGACATGGCTATATGCAAATCAGTCTGACCCTGTGCCTCATGGGAACAGTCCAGCCCGAACTGCCAAGCCATGTCTTCCCTGGACCGGAAACAAGCTTCCGAGGACCGGTTTCTGGCATTCAAGCCGTCTTCAGCCTAGCTTGCTTGAATCAAGTGGCAAAGTGAGCAAGGGACTCACGTCTGAGCATACCCTGCTACACATATGGCGGCCAAAAGCGTTACAAAAGGGGGTGGTAATGGACGGAGCATCTGAATCAATCAAACACTCACACCCAGTCAAAAGATCTGGCTTTAATCCATCACCGTTCTTTAGCCCACTCTTCCACCCCAGTTCTGACATGGCTATATGCAAATCAGTCTGACCCTGTGCCTCATGGGAACAGACCAGCCCGAACTGCCAAGCCATGTCTTCCCTGGACCGGAAACAAGCTGCCGAGGACCGGTTTCTGGCATTCAAGCCGTCTTCAGCCCGGCTTGCTTGAATCCAGTGGCAAAGTGAGCAAGGGACTCACGTCTGAGCATACCCTGCCACACTTATGGCGGCCAAAAGCATTACAAAAGGGGGTGGTGATGGACGGAGCATCTGAATCAATCAAACACTCACACCCAGTCAAAAGATCTGGGTTTAATCCATCACCGTTCTTTAGCCCACTCTGCCACCCCAGTTCTGACATGGCTATATGCAAATCAGTCTGACCCTGTGCCTCATGGGATCAGTTCAGCCCGAACTGCCAAGCCATGTCCTCCCTGGACCGGAAACAAGCTTCCGAGGACCGGTTTCTGGCATTCAAGCCGTCTTCTGCCCGGCTTGCTTGAATCCAGTGGCAAAGTGAGCAAGGGACTCACGTCTGAGCATACCCTGCCACACTTATGTCGGCCAAAAGCATTAAAAAAGGGGGTGGTGATGGACGGAGCATCTGAATCAATCAAACACTCACACCCAGTCAAAAGATCTGGGTTTAATCCATCACCGTTCTTTAGCCCACTCTGCCACCCCAGTTCTGACATGGCTATATGCAAATCAGTCTGACCCTGTGCCTCATGGGAACAGTTCAGCCCGAACTGCCAAGCCATGTCTTCCCTGGACCGGAAACAGGCTTCCGAGGACCGGTTTCTGGCATTCAAGCCGTCTTCAGCCCGGCTTGCTTGAATCCAGTGGCAAAGTGAGCAAGGGACTCACGTCTGAGCATACCCTGCCACACTTATGGCGGCCAAAAGCGTTACAAAAGGGGGTGGTGATGGACGGAGCATCTGAATCAATCAAACACTCACACCCAGTTAAAAGATCTGGGTTTAATCCATCACCGTTCTTTAGCCCACTCTGCCACCCCAGTTCTGACATGGCTATATGCAAATCAGTCTGACCCTGTGCCTCATGGGAACAGTCCAGCCCGAACTGCCAAGCCATGTCTTCCCTGGACCGGAAATAAGCTTTCGATGACTGGTTTCTGGCATTCAAGCCGTCTTCAGCCCGGCTTGCTTGAATCCAGTGGCAAAGTGAGCAAGGGATTCACGTCTGAGCATACCCTGCCACACTTATGGCGGCCAAAAGCGTTACAAAAGGGGGTGGTGATGGACGGAGCATCTGGATCAATCAAACACTCACACCCAGTCAAAAGATATGGCTTTAATCCATCACCGTTCTTTAGCCCACTCTTCCAACCCAGTTCTGACAGGGCTATATGCAAATCAGTCTGACCCTGTGCCTCATGGGAACAGTCCAGCCCGAACTGCCAAGCCATGTCTTCCCTGGACCGGAAACAAGCTTCCAAGGACCGGTTTCTGGCATTCAACGCGTCTTTAGCCCGGCTTGCTTGAATCCAGTGGCAAAGTGAGCAAGGGACTCACGTCTGAGCATACCCTGCCACACTTATGGCGGCCAAAAGCGTTACAATAGGGGGTGGTGATGGTTGGAGCATCTGAATCAATCAAACACTCACACCCAGTCAAAAGATCTGGGTTTAATCCATCACCTTTCTTTAGCCCACTATCCCACCCCAGTTCTGACATGGCTATTTGCAAATCAGTCTGACCTTGTGCCTCATGGGAACAGTCCAGCCCGAACTGCCAAGCCATGTCTTCCCTGGACCGGAAACAAGCTTCCGAGGACCGGTTTCTGGCATTCAAGCCGTCTTCAGCCTAGCTTGCTTGAATCCAGTGGCAAAGTGAGCAAGGGACTCACGTCTGAGCATACCCTGCCACACTTATGGCGTCCGAAAGCGTTACAAAAGAGGGTGGGGATGGACGGTGCATCTGAATCAATCAAACACTCACACCCAGTCAAAAGATCTGGGTTTAATCCGTCACCGTTCTTTAGCCCACTCTGCCACCCCAGTTCTGACATGGCTATATGCATATCAGTCTGACCCTGTGCCTCATGGGAACAGTTCAGCCCGAACTGCCAGCCATGTCTTCCCTGGACCGGAAACAAGCTTCCGAGGACCGGTTTCTGGCATTCAAGCCGTCTTCAGCCCGGCTTGCTTGAATCCAGTGGCAAAGTGAGTAAGGGATTCACGTCTGAGCATACCCTGCCACACGTATGGCGGCCAAAAGCGTTACAAAAGGGGGTGGTGATGGACGGAGCATCTGAATCAATCAAACACTCACACCCAGTCAAAAGATCTGGGTTTAATCCATCACCGTTCTTTAGCCCACTCTGCCACCCCAGTTCTGACATGGCTAGATGCAAATCAGTCTGACCCTGTGCCTCATGGGAACAGTCCAGCCCGAACTGCCAAGCCATGTCTTCCCTGGACCGGAAACAAGCTTCCGAGGACCGGTTTCTGGCATTCAAGCCGTCTTCAGCCTAGCTTGCTTGAATCCAGTGGCAAAGTGAGCAAGGGACTCACGTCTGAGCATACCCTGCCACACTTATGGCGGCCAAAAGCGTTACAAAAGAGGGTGGTGATGGATGGAGCATCTGAATCAATCAAACACTCACACCCAGTCAAAAGATTTGGGTTTAATCCATCACCGTTCTTTAGCCCACTCTGCCACCCCAGTTCTGACATGGCTATATGCAAATCAGTCTGACCCTGTGCCTCATGGGAACAGTCCAGCCTGAACTGCCAAACCATGTCTTCCCTGGACCGGAAACAAGCTTCCGCGGACCGGTTTCTAGCATTCAAGCCGTCTTCAGCCCGGCTTGCTTGAATCCAGTGGCAAAGTGAGCAAGGGACTCACGTCTGAGCATACCCTGCCACACTTATGGCGTCCGAAAGCGTTACAAAAGGGGGTGGTGATGGACGGAGCATCTGAATCAATCAAACACTCACACCCAGTCAAAAGATCTGGGTTTAATCCATCACCGTTCTTTAGCTCACTCTGCCACCCCAGTTCTGACATGGCTATAGGCAAATCAGTCTGACCCTGTGCCTCATGGGAACAGTTCAGCCCGAACTGCCAAGCCATGTCTTCCCTGGACCGGAAACAAGCTTCCGAGGACCGGTTTCTGGCATTCAAGCCGTCTTCAGCCCGGCTTGCTTGAATCCAGTGGCAAAGTGAGCAAGGGATTCACGTCTGAGCATACCCTGCCACACTTATGGCGGCCAAAAGCGTTACAAAAGGGGGTGGTGATGGACGGAGCATCTGAATCAATCAAACACTCACACCCAGTCAAAAGATCTGGGCTTAATCCATCACCGTTCTTTAGCCCACTCTGCCACCCCAGTTCTGACATGGCTATATGCAAATCAGTCTGACCCTGTGCCTCATGGGAACAGTCCAGCCCCAACTGCCAAGCCATGTCTTCCCTGGACCGGAAACAAGCTTCCGAGGACCGGTTTCTGGCATTCAAGCCGTCTTCAGCCCGGCTTGCTTAAATCCAGTGGCAAAGTGAGCAAGGGACTCACGTCTGAACATACCCTGCCACACTTATGTCGGCCAAAAGCGTTACAAAAGGGGGGGTGGTGATGGACGGAGCATCTGAATCAATCAAACACTCACACCCAGTCAAAAGATCTGGCTTTAATCCATCACCGTTCTTTAGCCCACTCTTCCACCCCAGTTCTGACATGGCTATATGCAAATCAGTCTGACCCTGTGCCTCATGGGAACAGTCCAGCCAGAACTGCCAAGCCATGTCTTCCCTGGACCGGAAATAAGCTTCCGAGGACCGGTTTCTAGGATTCAAGCCGTCTTCAGCCCGGCTTGCTTGAATCCAGTGGCAAAGTGAGCAAGGGATTCACGTCTGAGCATACCCTGCCACACTTATGGCGGCCAAAAGCGTTACAAAAGGGGGTGGTGATGGACGGAGCATCTGAATCAATCAAACACTCACACCCAGTCAAAAGATATGGCTTTAATCCATCACCGTTCTTTAGCCCACTCTTCCACCCCAGTTCTGACATGGCTATATGCAAATCAGTCTGACCCTGTGCCTCATGGGAACAGTCCAGCCCGAACTGCCAAGCCATGTCTTCCCTGGACCGGAAACAAGCTTCCGAGGACCGGTTTCTGGCATTCAAGCCGTCTTCAGCCCGGCTTGCTTGAATCCAGTGGAAAAGTGAGCAAGGGACTCACGTCTGAGCATACCCTGCCACACTTATGGCGGCCAAAAGCATTACAAAAGGGGGTGGTGATGGACGGAGCATCTGAATCAATCAAACACTCACACCCAGTCAAAAGATCTGGGTTTAAAACATCACCGTTCTTTAGCCCACTGTTCCACCCCAGTTCTGACATGGCTATATGCAAATCAGTCTGACCCCGTGCCTCATGGGAACAGTCCAGCCCGAACTGCCAAGCCATGTCTTCCCTGGACCGGAAACAAGCTTTCGAGGATCGGTTTCTGGCATTCAAGCCGTTTTCAGCCCGGCTTGCTTGAATCCAGTGGCAAAGTGAGCAAGGGACTCACGTCTGAGCATACCCTGCCACACTTATGGCGGCCAAAAGCATTACAAAAGGGGGTGGTGATGGACGGAGCATCTGAATCAATCAAACACTCACACCCAGTCAAAAGATCTGGGTTTAATCCATCACCGTTCTTTAGCCCACTCTGCCACCCCAGTTCTGACATGGCTATATGCAAATCAGTCTGACCCTGTGCCTCATGGGAACAGTCCAGCCCGAACTGCCAAGCCATGTCTTCCCTGGACCGGAAACAAGCTTCCGAGGACCGGTTTCTGGCATTCAAGCCGTCTTCAGCCCGGCTTGCTTGAATCCAGTGGCAAAGTGAGCAAGGGATTCACGTCTGAGCATACCCTGCCACACTTATGGCGGCCAAAAGCGTTACAAAAGGGGGTGGTGATGGACGGAGCATCTGAATCAATCAAACACTCACACCCAGTTAAAAGATCTGGGTTTAATCCATCACCGTTCTTTAGCCCACTCTGCCACCCCAGTTCTGACATGGCTATATGCAAATCAGTCTGACCCTGTGCCTCATGGGAACAGTCCAGCCCGAACTGCCAAGCCATGTCTTCCCTGGACCGGAAACAAGCTTTCGATGACTGGTTTCTGGCATTCAAGCCGTCTTCAGCCCGGCTTGCTTGAATCCAGTGGCAAAGTGAGCAAGGGATTCACGTCTGAGCATACCCTGCCACACTTATGGCGGCCAAAAGCGTTACAAAAGGGGGTGGTGATGGACGGAGCATCTGAATCAATCAAACACTCACACCCAGTCAAAAGATATGGCTTTAATCCATCACCGTTCTTTAGCCCACTCTTCCACCCCAGTTCTGACAGGGCTATATGCAAATCAGTCTGACCCTGTGCCTCATGGGAACAGTCCAGCCCGAACTGCCAAGCCATGTCTTCCCTGGACCGGAAACAAGCTTCCGAGGACCGGTTTCTGGCATTCAAGCCGTCTTCAGCCCGGCTTGCTTGAATCCAGTGGCAAAGTGAGCAAGGGACTCACGTCTGAGCATACCCTGCCACACTTATGGCGGCCAAAAGCGTTACGAAAGGGGGTGGTGATGGACGGAGCATCTGAATCAATCAAACACTCACACCCAGTCAAAAGATCTGGGTTTAATCCATCACCGTTCTTTAGCCCACTCTTCCACCCCAGTTCTGACATGGCTATATGCAAATCAGTCTGACCCTGTGCCTCATGGGAACAGTCCAGCCCGAACTGCCAAGCCATGTCTTCCCTGGACCGGAAACAAGCTTTCGAGGATCGGTTTCTGGCATTCAAGCCGTTTTCAGCCCGGCTTGCTTGAATCCAGTGGCAAAGTGAGCAAGGTACTCACGTCTGAGCATACCCTGCCACACTTATGGCGGCCAAAAGCATTACAAAAGGGGGTGGTGATGGACGGAGCATCTGAATCAATCAAACACTCACACCCAGTCAAAAGATCTGGGTTTAATCCATCACCGTTCTTTAGCCCACTCTGCCACCCCAGTTCTGACATGGCTATATGCAAATCAGTCTGACCCTGTGCCTCATGGGAACAGTCCAGCCCGAACTGCCAACCCATGTCTTCCCTGGACCGGAAACAAGCTTCCGAGGACCGGTTTCTGGCATTCAAGCCGTCTTCAGCCCGGCTTGCTTGAATCCAGTGGCAAAGTGAGCAAGGGATTCACGTCTGAGCATACCCTGCCACACTTATGGCGGCCAAAAGCGTTACAAAAGGGGGTGGTGATGGACGGAGCATCTGAATCAATCAAACACTCACACCCAGCCAAAAGATCTGGGTTTAATCCATCACCGTTCTTTAGCCCACTGTGAGAAGTTGGCCTGATGTGCAGTGTTCACTATTCTAGTGATCACTATATATCAGTCCAAACAACCCTTATTGATGATTGGTTGTAAGTCAACCTTATAGACCAGCTATCCTAGTAGCATGGATACGAGCAGTCTAAGGCTAAGACTCTAGAGGGCGTGTTAAGCCAGCTGTTTTACCATCACATTACCCCTTGAACACCCAGTGAAAGGACACCACACAAGTTGTTATGAAAATAAACAGTGTATTTATTTATAACAAGTCTACCCTGGCTCTTTATGAGACAGGGAGCTAAGCACACAACAAAACTCTTACGAAAATACTTTAAGTCGCACAATTTACACAAATGCCCGAAGGGCACGAAAAACCATATACTACAAAAGTGGAATGCGAAATTACTAGCAGGTAAGTACTACTCTCATAGGCTTTGGGATCGCTAGGACTGGACTACTGAACCTTTAGATTACTAGCAGGAGACCTAGGGACGTCGTGTGCAGAGTGGGAACTCTCACGCGTAAGGCGGAACAAAGTCTATGGATCCTAGTAAATGCAAAGTTAGTGTTTTCGGGCGAACCCGACTAGGTAGGACAAAAACGAAAGTGGATCTAGACACTTAGAGAGTGGGCCTACGCTGGAGCACCGGAGTACTCGGTTTACCTAGCCCAGGGGCTGCGGCTGCATAGGGTTCAAGTGTCGTCGGGTTTCTTCGTTGATGAACCGGGAGCCTGAAGAAAGAGTTGCTGGCAGGCGGCCAGTGAAGAAAGTTCGGAGTGATCCAAGCCTGGATCAGGGAAGAAGAAGACCTGAAAGCAGAGGGGACCAAGTTCTGAATCACTAGCCAGTGATTAAGTGGGCACCAGGATGGCACCGGGCGAAGTCACCGCAGTCAGGTGAGTGGGCGCTGCTGGGCTCTGCAGTCTCTCGGACCAGGAGGCGTTGTCGGCGACCAGGATGGAGGTGCGAGCTGTCCCACGATGGATGATGCTCTCGACGTCGCTGGACCCAGGATTGGGCAACAAGTCTTGGCAAATGCAAGGCCCACGCGGTGGACCTAAAATGGCGTCTTGAGTGGACCAGGCGGGTCCGGGGTGCTCCTCTTCGGGAAGGGAGCAAGGGCCAGTCTGGAGCAACCAGACCAGCAGCAGTGATGTCGTCGGGCGTCGTTCAGAAGGCCACAAGCCAGCGGGCTAGTAGCCAAACAACGCGGTGAGCAGCAAAAAGCAGAAGGGCCCCACGCAGATCGTGGAGATGCTGGGAGGCTGCACTTCGGTGCTGGAGCTGCTCAGGGTCGGGGCTTTTCGGACCCCAAAGCACTCACCAGGAAATTACTCGGCGGGCTTGCTGTGCAGAAGTCGTGCAGTCTTGCAGATGGCCGGTCCCTCGAGGTCTCGTCGCACCCACGGTTCTCAGCTGGGCTGTAGAGGTGGGTAGAGGTCAGAGGTGCCAGGGAAGCCGGTTCTCGTCGAGCTGGGCAGTCGGATTCCGGAGGAAGGACTTGCAGCAGACCGCAGTGTTCTGAAGATGGTGCCTGCGGATGCAGGGTGACTACTCCTTAGTCACAAGGGAGAAATCTTAGGAAGAAGTCTTGAGTTCCTTTCGTGGAAAGTAGTTTCAGGATTCAAAGATGATCTGATTTGGAAGGGGGCCAGTTCCTACCTTTATCCTGTAAAAAGGGGCTGGCACGCGACTAAGTCCTGCCCTATGGGTGGGACCAGGAGGGGGGTGGTTACACCCACTTCCTTGGCGGGCTTTTCCCCAGCACAGGGTCTGGAGTGACCCTGGAACTGGTTCAAGCCAGCCTATGCACAGTGAGCACCGGGGTGCCACGTGCAGTCACCTTCCTCTGAAGCCCTGCCTACCTACAATACACAAAACCCTGTCTGGGACGGTGCTGGCACCGCCCCTGGCAGGAAACCCTTTGTCCTTATCTCCTGCTCTGGGAGGACTCCCAGCAGCAGGAGGGCAGACTTGTGTCTCGGTGGCAGCATCCATTTTGTGGATGCTAAGGCTCTGTCTGACTTTAACCGGGGTTAGGGGTTACATACATGTCGTGTCCCTCTAGAAGGGTGGAATGCTAACCCCGTCGCCAGAATTGGCGAGGGGTTAGTATTCCAATTCGTATGACACCTTACTCGACATGTTTTGATAAAGCGATACCAGAGTTGGCATATAACCGCGAGGATTATAATGCACTTAAGAGTATATGGTATGCAATATCATGGAAACGGCTAAGGGATGGATCCCGAAAACCGCAGACAGGCTCAGCTCATGCCAGAGCACCATCTCACACGATTCCAAGCACTCTGCCTTCAGGATTGTTAAGGCCTGCCATAGGAGTGACTGATAGGAGATCTGTGTGTCCATTTTTAGGGTTAGATATAGGTATACTATATCTACAGCAAAGGGTGATTACACCACCTTGCCCCAGCTGTCGTGCATCCAGTTGTGTCAGTTTAGTTAGTCAGCCCAGGGGTGGCACAATACATGCTTCAGCCCCTGGGAGACTCCTGGGTACCTCAGCCCTGGGTACAGGGACTTAGAGAGGGCCCAGTGCCAATTCAGTACCTGAGTACAATTTGGATAGAGAGAACAGCTAGGCTGTGGGTCTGATTAGCAGGCCCACAGCCAGGGAAAGTCGTAAACCAGTGCAGCAAAAAGCAAAAATCTGGGTGATCATAGGATTGCAGACCCTACTCTCCTACACCCACTCTGCCACCCCAGTTCTGACATGGCTATATGCAAATCGGTCTGACCCTGTGCCTCATGGGAACAGTTCAGCCCGAACTGCCAAGCCATGTCTTCCCTGGACCGGAAACAAGCTTTCGAGGAGCCGTTTCTGCCATTCAAGCCGTCTTCAGCCCGGCTTGCTTGAATCCAGTGGCAAAGTGAGCAAGGAATTCACGTCTGAGCATACCCTGCCACACTTATGGCGGCCAAAAGCATTACAAAAGGGGGTGGTGATGGACGGAGCATCTGAATCAATCAAACACTCACACCCAGTCAAAAGATCTGGCTTTAATCCATCACCATTCCTTAGCCCACTCTTCCACCCCAGTTCTGACATGGCTATATGCAAATCAGTCTGACCCTGTGCCTCATGGGAACAGTCCAGCCCGAACTGCCAAGCCATGTCTTCCCTGGACCCGAAACAAGCTTCCGAGGACCGGTTTCTGGCATTCAAGCCGTCTTCAGCCCAGCTTGCTTGAATCCAGTGGCAAAGTGAGCAAGGGACTCACGTCTGAGCATACCCTGCCACACTTATGGCGGCCAAAAGCATTACAAAAGAGGGTGGTGATGGATGGAGCATCTGAATCAATCAAACACTCACACCCAGTCAAAAGATTTGGGTTTAATCCATCACCGTTCTTTAGCCCAATCTGCCACCCCAGTTCTGACATGGCTATATGCAAATCAGTCTGACCCTGTGCCTCATGGGAACAGACCAGCCCGAACTGCCAAGCCATGTCTTCCCTGGACCGGAAACAAGCTGCCGAGGACCGGTTTCTGGCATTCAAGCCGTCTTCAGCCCGGCTTGCTTGAATCCAGTGGCAAAGTGAGCAAGGGACTCACGTCTGAGCATACCCTGCCACACTTATGGCGGCCAAAAGCGTTACAAAAGGGGGTGGTGATGGACGGAGCATCTGAATCAATCAAACACTCACACCCAGTCAAAAGATCTGGGTTTAATCCATCACCGTTCTTTAGCCCACTCTGCCACCCCAGTTCTGACATGGCTATATGCAAATCAGTCTGACCCTGTGCCTCATGGGATCAGTTCAGCCCGAACTGCCAAGCCATGTCTTCCCTGGACCGGAAACAAGCTTCCGAGGACCGGTTTCTGGCATTCAAGCCGTCTTCTGCCCGGCTTGCTTGAATCCAGTGGCAAAGTGAGCAAGGGACTCACGTCTGAGCATACCCTGCCACACTTATGTCGGCCAAAAGCGTTACAAAAGGGGGTGGTGATGGACGGAGCATCTGAATCAATCAAACACTCACACCCAGTCAAAAGATCTGGGTTTAATCCATCACCGTTCTTTAGCCCACTCTGCCACCCCAGTTCTGACATGGCTATATGCAAATCAGTCTGACCCTGTGCCTCATGGGAACAGTTCAGCCCGAACTGCCAAGCCATGTCTTCCCTGGACCGGAAACAGGCTTCCGAGGACCGGTTTCTGGCATTCAAGCCGTCTTCAGCCCGGCTTGCTTGAATCCAGTGGCAAAGTGAGCAAGGGACTCACGTCTGAGCATACCCTGCCACACTTATGGCGGCCAAAAGCGTTACAAAAGGGGGTGGTGATGGACGGAGCATCTGAATCAATCAAACACTCACACCCAGTTAAAAGATCTGGGTTTAATCCATCACCGTTCTTTAGCCCACTCTGCCACCCCAGTTCTGACATGGCTATATGCAAATCAGTCTGACCCTGTGCCTCATGGGAACAGTCCAGCCCGAACTGCCAAGCCATGTCTTCCCTGGACCGGAAACAAGCTTTCGATGACTGGTTTCTGGCATTCAAGCCGTCTTCAGCCCGGCTTGCTTGAATCCAGTGGCAAAGTGAGCAAGGGATTCACGTCTGAGCATATCCTGCCACACTTATGGCAGCCAAAAGCGTTACAAAAGGGGGTGGTGATGGACGGAGCATCTGGATCAATCAAACACTCACACCCAGTCAAAAGATATGGCTTTAATCCATCACCGTTCTTTAGCCCACTCTTCCAACCCAGTTCTGACAGGGCTATATGCAAATCAGTCTGACCCTGTGCCTCATGGGAACAGTCCAGCCCGAACTGCCAAGCCATGTCTTCCCTGGACCCGAAACAAGCTTCCGAGGACCGGTTTCTGGCATTCAAGCCGTCTTCAGCCCGGCTTGCTTGAATCCAGTGGCAAAGTGAGCAAGGGACTCACGTCTGAGCATACCCTGCCACACTTATGGCGGCCAAAAGCGTTACAAAAGGGGGTGGTGATGGCTGGAGCATCTGAATCAATCAAACACTCACACCCAGTCAAAAGATTTGGGTTTAATCCATCACCGTTCTTTAGCCCACTCTGCCACCCCAGTTCTGACATGGCTATATGCAAATCAGTCTGACCCTGTGCCTCATGGGAACAGTCCAGCCTGAACTGCCAAGCCATGTCTTCCCTGGACCGGAAACAAGCTTCCGAGGACCGGTTTCTGGCATTCAAGCCGTCTTCAGCCCGGCTTGCTTGAATCCAGTGGCAAAGTGAGCAAGGGATTCACGTCTGAGCATACCCTGCCACACTTATGGCGGCCAAAAGCGTTACAAAAGGGGGTGGTGATGGACGGAGCATCTGAATCAATCAAACACTCACACCCAGTCAAAAGATCTGGGTTTAATCCATCACCGTTCTTTAGCCCACTCTTCCACCCCAGTCCTGACATGGCTATATGCAAATCAGTCTGACCCTGTGCCTCATGGGAACAGTCCAGCCCGAACTGCCAAGCCATGTCTTCCCTGGACCCGAAACAAGCTTCCGAGGACCGGTTTCTGGCATTCAAGCCGTCTTCAGCCCAGCTTGCTTGAATCCAGTGGCAAAGTGAGCAAGGGACTCACGTCTGAGCATACCCTGCCACACTTATGGCGGCCAAAAGCATTACAAAAGAGGGTGGTGATGGATGGAGCATCTGAATCAATCAAACACTCACACCCAGTCAAAAGATATGGCTTTAATCCATCACCGTTCTTTAGCCCACTCTTCCACCCCAGTTCTGACAGGGCTATCTTGCCTAACATCCTACCAAACATCTTACCACCACAAAGGCGAACAACTTCAATTGTTCCATTGACTTTGGACTTCTTTTATCCTAGAAAGGGAAGCGGACCAAATTCAAGTATTTTAAGAACCAAATGGAACATTGTGACTAAGAGGGGGAGGAAGGATGTTGCTTCAGTGGACTGGGGTCTGGGGTTGGAAAATCGTTTTTCTGCATTGTCTAACCTAAGCGATTGCGATTGACAACCATTTACCTGTAACACTGTTGCCGTGCCTCTTTGTGCCAAAAGTACATCTGATTTAGCCTGTAATTTAACAACAACTAGCCCTCTGGGGCTTCTGACTGTTGATTTACCTGGCTTATCTAATGTAACAACCATAGACCAGGCTACTGGGGGTAAGGTGATAAACACGCATACTACAAACCCCGGTATTCTTATGACACCTATCTCAGGGAATCTTTTGTCATGGAATGTGGCTGGAATATCTTCCAAAATGGACAGCGCTGATTGGTTTGTATTTATTAATAAGTATGACCTCTGTATTTTTCAAGAGACTTGGGCCTGTGAGCCTACTTTTGCATTGGGGTATGTAAACTTCTATGTTCCTGCTATTAAGGGCCCTAAAGGGCGGCCGATGGGGGGCCTTACTATATGGGTTAGGCAGTCTTTAAAAATTGCTGTAAAATGTGTGGAACTTGACCAAAAAGATATCCAGCTTATCAGATTGACCAGTGATTTACCCCTCTCCATGGATATATATAATATCTATGCTAGAGGTGGTAGCAAAGGTAGATCCGAGGTTCTAATGTGCCTTTTTACACTTCTTGAGACCCAATCTGCAGGAAAAAACATTTTAATTGCAGGTGATTTGAATCGGACATTCGAACCTCTAATCACTGGTGATTCTCCTCTGGGATCGGAGGAAGACAAGCTTTGGGACATTCCCACACTAGAGTCCCCCCCGATAACTCGGTGGACGGCCGACATCCTAGGTCTAAACGCCATGTGCTTGGAGCATGGGTTACGAGCCCTGAACGGCCGAACCCAGTCAGACCGTGTTCCAGCCATGACGTTTAATAACGGGCGAAGCAAAAGTCGTATTGACTATGTCATCTGTAGTACATCGCTATGGCCATCTCTCAGTGACATGGTAGTTACAGCCAGGATAGAAAGTGACCACGACCCGCTATGCGTCTCGCATAATTGGTGGACATCTAATGTAATCACTCCAAGCCCTTGTGACTTACTTGTGCCACCAACGATCATGCAATCCAATAATATGCGTAGGTTAAGATGGTCTGGTGTTAAGACGGACCAACAGGCCCTGGAAAAGATTGGAGCAGCGGCAGACAAGGCCATTCTGGCATTGGAAAATATTACTGCTTTTGAGCAAGGACAAGAAGATGTTAATAAAGTTCATACGACTCTCTTTGATGAAGTCAAAAACTTTTTCTTAAAACCCGCACGAAACAACAGGGCTTGTCCACTTAAATCAGCAAAGTGGTATAACCAAGATTGCAGGGCAGCAAGATTTAAACTAGGAGCTGCAATCAAAAACAATAATCTGAGTGAGATTCGGTCTGCCAGGAAGCATTACAAAAACTGTATCGCCAGGGCAAAAAGAGACTGGGACGAAGACCACTGGCAGAAACTGAGATGTGCTAGTGAAAGTAAAAATTCTAGACAATTTTGGCATATTGTCAAATGGGGCCATGATAGATCTCCAGAGCCTCCTAACAACAATGTCCCTCATGATGCCTGGGTTAAGTTTTTTAGCGAGCAGTACTCTTCCAGAGATCAGCCTGGTAGTAATTCCAACCTTATACATCTGTTCGCAGATGAAGATATTTTTATGCTAAGTGAAATCCTGATTGCCCTGAAATCTGTTCATAGGGGCAGAGCCCCGGGTAATGACGGAGTCCCGGCGGATGTCTTCTTAGATGACACCGATAGGTGGAGTAAATACATCTGCCTTTTATTGAACCATATAGCCAGGGGGGCTGAAATCCCGGTATCCTGGCGGGGTGCTGTCATTATACCAGTATATAAAAAGGGGGATCGTGCCCAACCCTGTAATTATCGCCCAATCAGCTTAATAGACACGGTCCAAAAAGTGGTAGGACGTGTACTCATTAATAATCTGCTTGATTGGGCTGAGGAGCAGAACGTCCTATCCCCTTTTCAGGCTGGTTTTCGCAGAGCAACTAGCACTGTAGACCAGGTCTTCCGCTTCCAACTGATACAATGGCGGACAGTGGTCCTGGGCGGCTGCAGTCTCTATGCAGCTTTTGTTGACCTACGGGCTGCATTCGACCTGGTGCCGAGGGCAAAGTTGTGGGAGGTGTTGGCAGCCCTGGGGGTCCCGATGATTATTTTAACCTTGATCATGAGACTTCATGAGGGCACTTATGCTAAGATCCAATGGGGTGGCTACGGTAACGATACCATTGACTTCCCTGTCGAGCGTGGGGTTCGGCAGGGTTGTTCAATGGCACCAACATTGTTTACTCTTTTTATAAATGGAATTGTTCCCCTTATGCAAGCTGAGCCCGTAGATGCTCCCTCACTTGCTGGTGCAAAAGTTCCTATTTTAATGTTCGCAGACGACACCTTAATTTTATCAAAATCCCCAAGTGGTCTGCAAAAGGCATTGGTAATTTTTGACAAATTTTGTTGTGATCATGGTTTGGAGGTAAACGCAGCCAAAACAAAACTCATGGTTTTTAATCCTTGTAAGAATTTTAAATCCAAAATAACCATGAGTGGGCGCTGCCTTGAAGTTGTGAATTCTTTTACCTATCTAGGGATACATATCTCAAATGACAACAGATGGAACCATCACTTGAATCTGGCAGTATTAAGACACAAACAACTGGCTGGTACCATTATTAAGGAGCACACGAAATCTTTAACTAAGCCAATTAAACCGCCACTAATCATATATGAGGCTAAAGCAATAGGGTCTGCACTATATGGGGCAGAGCTGTGGGGGCAAGAAAACCTCCAGGAGCTACAGAGGTCAGAGAATAGCTTCTTCCGAAAACTAACTGGTACCCCACAGAGCAGTCCCCTCTTGCCACTCAGATATGATCTTGGCAGGAAGGAAATCTCGGCTATGTGTAAACTTCGCCCGATATTATATTGGCGTAGAATTTGGACCACCCCCGAGTTGTCACAATATGCAGAAGGATTTGCTGATGTGATCAAAGCAGATCGATTTCATAAAATTAAATGGTTTAGATCATTGAGAACAGCATTAAGTGAACTAGGGTTAAGTGAATTGTGGTCTGATCCAACCGGGTCATCCTTTCCGTCAAAGCTGTTTATAAAAAACCTTTATTGGGAACAGGCTGAAAACAAGAGTCTCCTTAACAACAATAATGGGTCTATGACGACTGCCTTCCTTGAAGCTAAACTGTTTCCAATGTTTGAAATGTACTGGGACATTATAACTAAATCCATGGACAGGAAACTGTTTTTCCACATGAGGGCTGGCTCTCTACCTCTTGGTAATTTAACATCTAAATGGAGAAATGGAGGTCCAGCAACTTGCCCAGTTTGTGGGGAAGGCAATGAGACGCTGGGTCATTTTTTGTTTGTTTGTCATGCATATTCTGTTCCTAGACGGGTGTGGTTGGCCCCCATGTGTAGAAATTTGGGTACTAAAAGCAGCATGGTTGCTCTACGTATTGTTAAAACTACCTCCCTTAATTGGATTATCATAGCGACCGCAAAGTACTTGGGGTGGGCGTGGGTAACTAGGCAGAGATTGCTAGTAGGGTGACTACTCTCTGCCTAGCTGATCAGAGACTGCTAGTTTATCTATTCTCTGTTCCCATGCCAGGTGTCTATCTGACGAAAAAATTTTATATTAATTTTTAATTGTGTAATTGGATTGTTTTTTATGATTTTATAATATGAACTTTGCACCTTGATGGTAAATAACTGGATGTAATGTTATTTTAAATCTCTTTTTTAATGTGTATTGTGCTTAAAGTCACGTCGACTTAGAAATGTAATTGTATTTTATTATGTGTTTGTTTGTCTGCTTTTATGAGTAAACACTCGAATAAAGCACTTTTGAATTGAATTGCATCTGAATCAATCAAACACTCACACCCAGTCAAAAGATTTGGGTTTAATCCATCACCGTTCTTTAGCCCAATCTGCCACCCCAGTTCTGACATGGCTATATGCAAATCAGTCTGACCCTGTGCCTCATGGGAACAGTCCAGCCTGAACTGCCAAGCCATGTCTTCCCTGGACCGAAAACAAGCTTCCGAGGACCGGTTTCTAGCATTCAAGCCGTCTTCAGCCCGGCTTGCTTGAATCCAGTGGCAAAGTGAACAAGGGACTCACGTCTGAGCATACCCTGCCACACTTATGGCGTCCGAAAGCGTTACAAAAGGGGGTGGTGATGGACGGAGCATCTGAATCAATCAAACACTCACACCCAGTCAAAAGATCTGGGTTTAATCCATCACCGTTCTTTAGCCCACTTTGCCACCCCAGGTCTGACATGGCTATATGCAAATCAGTCTGACCCTGTGCCTCATGGGAACAGTTCAGCCCGAACTGCCAAGCCATGTCTTCCCTGGACCGGAAACAAGCTTCCGAGGACCGGTTTCTGGCATTCAAGCCGTCTTCAGCCCGGCTTGCTTGAATCCAGTGGCAAAGTGAGCAAGGGATTCACGTCTGAGCATACCCTGCCACACTTATGGCGGCCAAAAGCGTTACAAAAGGGGGTGGTGATGGACGGAGCATCTGAATCACTCAAACACTCACACCCAGTCAAAAGATCTGGCTTTAATCCATCACCGTTCTTTAGCCCACTCTTCCACCCCAGTTCTGACATGGCTATATGCAAATCAGTCTGACCCTGTGCCTCATGGGAACAGTCCAGCCAGAACTGCCAAGCCATGTCTTCCCTGGACCGGAAACAAGCTTCCGAGGACCGGTTTCTGGCATTCAAGCCGTCTTCAGCCCGGCTTGCTTGAATCCAGTGGCAAAGTGAGCAAGGGACTCACGTCTGAGCATACCCTGCCACACTTATGGCGGCCAAAAGCGTTACAAAAGGGGGTGGTGATGGACGGAGCATCTGAATCAATCAAACACTCACACCCAGTCAAAAGATCTGGCTTTAATCCATCACCGTTCTTTAGCCCACTCTTCCACCCCAGTTCTGACATGGCTATATGCAAATCAGTCTGACCCTGTGCCTCATGGGAACAGTCCAGCCCGAACTGCCAAGCCATGTCTTCCCTGGACCGGAAACAAGCTTTCGAGGATCGGTTTCTGGCATTCAAGCCGTTTTCAGCCCGGCTTGCTTGAATCCAGTGGCAAAGTGAGCAAGGGACTCACGTCTGAGCATACCCGGCCACACTTATGGCGGCCAAAAGCATTACAAAAGGGGGTGGTGATGGACGGAGCATCTGAATCAATCAAACACTCACACCCAGTCAAAAGATCTTGGTTTAATCCATCACCGTTCTTTAGCCCACTCTGCCACCCCAGTTCTGACATGGCTATATGCAAATCAGTCTGACTCTGTGCCTCATGGGAACAGTCCAGCCCGAACTGCCAAGCCATGTCTTCCCTGGACCGGAAACAAGCTTCCGAGGACCGGTTTCTGGCATTCAAGCCGTCTTCAGCCCGGCTTGCTTGAATCCAGTGGCAAAGTGAGCAAGGGATTCACGTCTGAGCAAACCCTGCCACACTTATGGCGGCCAAAAGCGTTACAAAAGGGGGTGGTGATGGACGGAGCATCTGAATCAATCAAACACTCACACCCAGTCAAAAGATCTGGGTTTAATCCATCACCGTTCTTTAGCCCACTCTGCCACCCCAGTTCTGACATGGCTATATGCAAATCAGTCTGACCCTGTGCCTCATGGGAACAGTCCAGCCCGAACTGCCAAGCCATGTCTTCCCTGGACCGGAAACAAGCTTCCGAGGACCGGTTTCTGGCATTCAAGCCGTCTTCAGCCCGGCTTGCTTGAATCCAGTGGCAAAGTGAGCAAGGGATTCACGTCTGAGCATACCCTGCCACACTTATGGCGGCCAAAAGCGTTACAAAAGGGGGTGGTGATGGACGGAGCATCTGAATCAATCAAACACTCACACCCAGTCAAAAGATCTGGGTTTAATCCATCACCGTTCTTTAGCCCACTCTGCCACCCCAGTTCTCACATGGCTATATGCAAATCGGTCTGACCCTGTGCCTCATGGGAACAGTTCAGCCCGAACTGCCAAGCCATGTCTTCCCTGGACCGGAAACAAGCTTTCGAGGAGCCGTTTCTGGCATTCAAGCCGTTTTCAGCCCGGCTTGCTTGAATCCAGTGGCAAAGTGAGCAAGGAATTCACGTCTGAGCATACCCTGCCACACTTATGGCGGCCAAAAGCATTACAAAAGTGGGTGGTGATGGACGGAGCATCTGAATCAATCAAACACTCACACCCAGTCAAAAGATCTGGCTTTAATCCATCACCATTCCTTAGCCCACTCTTCCACCCCAGTTCTGACATGGCTATATGCAAATCAGTCTGACCCTGTGCCTCATGGGAACAGTCCAGCCCGAACTGCCAAGCCATGTCTTCCCTGGACCCGAAACAAGCTTCCGAGGACCGGTTTCTGGCATTCAAGCCGTCTTCAGCCCAGCTTGCTTGAATCCAGTGGCAAAGTGAGCAAGGGACTCACGTCTGAGCATACCCTGCCACACTTATGGCGGCCAAAAGCATTACAAAAGAGGGTGGTGATGGATGGAGCATCTGAATCAATCAAACACTCACACCCAGTCAAAAGATTTGGGTTTAATCCATCACCGTTCTTTAGCCCAATCTGCCACCCCAGTTCTGACTTGGCTATATGCAAATCAGTCTGACCCTGTGCCTCATGGGAACAGTCCAGCCTGAACTGCCAAGCCATGTCTTCCCTGGACCGAAAACATGCTTCCGAGGACCGGTTTCTAGCATTCAAGCCGTCTTCAGCCCGGCTTGCTTGAATCCAGTGGCAAAGTGAGCAAGGGATTCACGTCTGAGCATACCCTGCCACACTTATGGCGGCCAAAAGCGTTACAAAAGGGGGTGGTGATGGACGGAGCATCTGAATCAATCAAACACTCACACCCAGTCAAAAGATCTGGCTTTAATCCATCACCGTTCTTTAGCCCACTCTTCCACCCCAGTTCTGACATGGCTATATGCAAATCAGTCTGACCCTGTGCCTCATGGGAACAGTCCAGCCCGAACTGCCAAGCCATGTCTTCCCTGGACCGGAAACAAGCTTTCGAGGATCGGTTTCTGGCATTCAAGCCGTTTTCAGCCCGGCTTGCTTGAATCCAGTGGCAAAGTGAGCAAGGGACTCACGTCTGAGCATACCCGGCCACACTTATGGCGGCCAAAAGCATTACAAAAGGGGGTGGTGATGGACGGAGCATCTGAATCAATCAAACACTCACACCCAGTCAAAAGATCTGGGTTTAATCCATCACCGTTCTTTAGCCCACTCTGCCACCCCAGTTCTGACATGGCTATATGCAAATCAGTCTGACTCTGTGCCTCATGGGAACAGTCCAGCCCGAACTGCCAAGCCATGTCTTCCCTGGACCGGAAACAAGCTTCCGAGGACCGGTTTCTGGCATTCAAGCCGTCTTCAGCCCGGCTTGCTTGAATCCAGTGGCAAAGTGAGCAAGGGATTCACGTCTGAGCAAACCCTGCCACACTTATGGCGGCCAAAAGCGTTACAAAAGGGGGTGGTGATGGACGGAGCATCTGAATCAATCAAACACTCACACCCAGTCAAAAGATCTGGGTTTAATCCATCACCGTTCTTTAGCCCACTCTGCCACCCCAGTTCTGACATGGCTATATGCAAATCAGTCTGACCCTGTGCCTCATGGGAACAGTCCAGCCCGAACTGCCAAGCCATGTCTTCCCTGGACCGGAAACAAGCTTCCGAGGACCGGTTTCTGGCATTCAAGCCGTCTTCAGCCCGGCTTGCTTGAATCCAGTGGCAAAGTGAGCAAGGGATTCACGTCTGAGCATACCCTGCCACACTTATGGCGGCCAAAAGCGTTACAAAAGGGGGTGGTGATGGACGGAGCATCTGAATCAATCAAACACTCACACCCAGTCAAAAGATCTGGGTTTAATCCATCACCGTTCTTTAGCCCACTCTGCCACCCCAGTTCTCACATGGCTATATGCAAATCGGTCTGACCCTGTGCCTCATGGGAACAGTTCAGCCCGAACTGCCAAGCCATGTCTTCCCTGGACCGGAAACAAGCTTTCGAGGAGCCGTTTCTGGCATTCAAGCCGTTTTCAGCCCGGCTTGCTTGAATCCAGTGGCAAAGTGAGCAAGGAATTCACGTCTGAGCATACCCTGCCACACTTATGGCGGCCAAAAGCATTACAAAAGTGGGTGGTGATGGACGGAGCATCTGAATCAATCAAACACTCACACCCAGTCAAAAGATCTGGCTTTAATCCATCACCATTCCTTAGCCCACTCTTCCACCCCAGTTCTGACATGGCTATATGCAAATCAGTCTGACCCTGTGCCTCATGGGAACAGTCCAGCCCGAACTGCCAAGCCATGTCTTCCCTGGACCCGAAACAAGCTTCCGAGGACCGGTTTCTGGCATTCAAGCCGTCTTCAGCCCAGCTTGCTTGAATCCAGTGGCAAAGTGAGCAAGGGACTCACGTCTGAGCATACCCTGCCACACTTATGGCGGCCAAAAGCATTACAAAAGAGGGTGGTGATGGATGGAGCATCTGAATCAATCAAACACTCACACCCAGTCAAAAGATTTGGGTTTAATCCATCACCGTTCTTTAGCCCAATCTGCCACCCCAGTTCTGACTTGGCTATATGCAAATCAGTCTGACCCTGTGCCTCATGGGAACAGTCCAGCCTGAACTGCCAAGCCATGTCTTCCCTGGACCGAAAACATGCTTCCGAGGACCGGTTTCTAGCATTCAAGCCGTCTTCAGCCCGGCTTGCTTGAATCCAGTGGCAAAGTGAGCAAGGGACTCACGTCTGAGCATACCCTGCCACACTTATGGCGTCCGAAAGCGTTACAAAAGGGGGTGGTGATGGACGGAGCATCGTATCGTATCGTATCGTAAGGGGTGCTTATAAAGCGCACTGACACCATGGGTTTCCTGGCGCTGGTTGGAAATAGAGGGGACAGAGAGACTAACCAGATTGAGGGAAAAGCCAGGTTTTTAGAGATTTGCGAAAAAGGGTCAAAGAGTTGGAGATTTTAAGAGAGAGAGGGAAAGAGTTCCAGAGCTTGGGGGCCAGGTATGCAAATCTCCGGCCTCCAGATCTGCAGAGCTTATAAGAGGGAACAGTCAAGAAATGGAGATAGGAAGATCTCAGATTGCGGGACGGGCAATAGGGTCGGATGAGCGATTTTACAAAGATGGGGCAGGAACCAGCCAAAGATTTGAAAATGAGGCAGCCGATCTTAAAGGCTGCCCTAGAAGCAACAGGGAGCCAGTGGAGTTTAACGAGAAGGGGCCTGGCAGATTGCCACTTCGGAATCCCTAAGGCCAATCTCGCCGCCTGATTTTGGACCACCTGTAGTCTGCCCATCGATGTTTTAGGCAGACCATGGTAGATCGAGTTGGAAAAATCTAGGCGGGAGAGGACGAGGGCCATGATAACCTGCAGGAGGGCATCAGGTGTCAGAAGATATGCCACTTTCCTGATCCTGCGCAGTTGGTAGATGCAGTACGAGACCACGGTCCCCACCTGCGGCCCTAGGGATAGAGCGGAGTCAATAGTGACCCCTAAGCTCTTCACCGACGCCACAGGGGTGGGAGAAGGGCCCAATTCCACCGGCCAAAATTGAGGCCCCCAGAAAGTGGAGCTCCTGCCAGGGAGGAGGAGCTCCGTCTTACCGGGGTTCAATTTTAACTGGTTATGGCCCATCCACTGGAGAATATGGGACATAGCTGACTGAAAGTTAGAAATAGCAGAGGGGGAATTAAGAGAAAAGATGAGCTGCAGGTCGTCCGCGTAATTAAACACGGTGACGTCCCACAGCCTCAGAGAAAAAAGAAGGGGACGAAGATAAAGATTGAAAAGAAGAGGGGACAAAGAAGAACCCTGGGGGACCCCACAGAGCGAATGCTCTCTAGGAGCCCTAAAAGCACCCAGGCTTAGGGTCTGAGACCTACCCGTCAGGAAGGATCTGACCCAGGCCAGAGCCAGGCCCTGGATACCAGCCTCCTCGACACGGTGGAGAAGGATGTTATGATCCACCGTGTCGAAGGCGGCTGACAGATCTAACAGTACCAGGGCCTGGGGGGTGCCCTTGTCAACACCGTCTCTCAGGGCATCCAGCACGGCCAAGATCACGGTCTCCGTAGAGTGGCCGGGTCTGAAGCCAGCTTGGTTGCCCTCGAGGAAGTTGGAACTCTCGATAAACTGCGAGAGACAGGTGGTGACATGGGCTTCCAGGATTTTTGAGAAGAAAGGTAAAAGAGAGATGGGGCGGTAGTTTGCCGGGACAGCGGGGTCAGCCCCCGGCTTCTTCAGAAGAGGCACCAACACGGCCTCCTTGAAGGAGCCCGGCACCGTCCCAGAAGAAAGAGAAGAATTTAGCAAAGGGAGGATACAGTCAGGTAGGGTATGACAGATGTCCCTAAGAATGGAGGGGGGGCAGCAGTCATCCGGAGATCCCGACTTGATTCGGGTGGCAAGGGAGGCCAAGGAAGAGAGGTCTAGAGGAGGGAATTGTGTGAAAGAAGAAAGGTTGTGAGGGGGGGGAGCAGATCCAGCGCCAGGAACCATAACAGGGATGGTGTCCTTAATCGATACGATTTTTTCAACAAAAAAAGTGCTGAGGGCATTACATGCTTCCTGTGTAGGGGCCTGAGTAGGACGCGTCCTGGGGTCAGAAGTGAATTCATTAAAAATTTTAAAGATTTCCTTAGACTGGCCAGGGGCAGATAAAATTTTACCGGAGGCATAGGTTTTTTTGGCAGCCAAAATGGCAAGTTTATACCCATTGCGGGCAACCACGTAGGCATCTCTGCTCACAGAGCTGTAGTCTCTCCTCCACTTGCGCTCGAGCTGGCGGAGTTCCAGATGGAGGGCTTTTAGGTGGGGGGTAAACCATTTGTGGGAGTTACTGTGCCGGGATTGGGGAAACTTAGTGAAGGGAGCAAAGATGTCACTGGCTGTAGTAAGCCAGTCTGCCACGAGGCCGTGGAGCTCATCGGTACCAGTGTCATTAGGTGGCAGAGGATAGGTTTGGGACAAATGAGCCAGGAGTTTGGAAGAGTCGACAGCCTTCCACTTGCGAGCCATGCCATTCTCCCGTGGGGGAACCTTGATCTGGCCGACCGCTGAAAAGGTGGTATCAATCAGGCAATGGTCTGACCACACACAAGGTGTTATTAGTGGGCAAGAGGACGTGACTCCATGGATCCAAACATGGTCGAGGATGTGGCCACCCTTATGGGTGGCAGACCTGACTAGTTGGGTAAAGTTCAGGTTTAAAAGACCCTCTGAATCTGAATCAATCAAACACTCACACCCAGTCAAAAGATCTGGGTTTAATCCATCACCGTTCTTTAGCCCACTTTGCCACCCCAGGTCTGACATGGCTATATGCAAATCAGTCTGACCCTGTGCCTCATGGGAACAGTTCAGCCCGAACTGCCAAGCCATGTCTTCCCTGGACCGGAAACAAGCTTCCGAGGACCGGTTTCTGGCATTCAAGCCGTCTTCAGCCCGGCTTGCTTGAATCCAGTGGCAAAGTGAGCAAGGGACTCACGTCTGAGCATACCCTGCCACACTTATGGCGGCCAAAAGCGTTACAAAAGGGGGTGGTGATGGACGGAGCATCTGAATCAATCAAACACTCACACCCAGTCAAAAGATCTGGGTTTAATCCATCACCGTTCTTTAGCCCACTCTTCCACCCCAGTTCTGACATGGCTATATGCAAATCAGTCTGACCCTGTGCCTCATGGGAACAGTCCAGCCCGAACTGCCAAGCCATGTCTTCCCTGGACCGGAAACAAGCTTTCGAGGATCGGTTTCTGGCATTCAATCCGTTTTCAGCCCGGCTTGCTTGAATCCAGTGGCAAAGTGAGCAAGGGACTCACGTCTGAGCATACCCTGCCACACTTATGGTGGCCAAAAGCATTACAAAAGGGGGTGGTGATGGACGGAGCATCTGAATCAATCAAACACTCACACCCAGTCAAAAGATCTGGGTTTAATCCATCACCGTTCTTTAGCCCACTCTGCCACCCCAGTTCTGACATGGCTATATGCAAATCAGTCTGACCCTGTGCCTCATGGGAACAGTCCAGCCCGAACTGCCAAGCCATGTCTTCTGTGGTATATAAATAAATAATACCGGATCTAGGTTTGTCTGGACATAGCAATAACAGATAGCTCAATAAATAAGAGTCAAGATTCGAGGTAGTAGGAGTTTGCAGGTTTAATACAGCATAAAGGACAGGAACAGGACAACCTACACGGACAAGATCTGGGATGAGCGCGCTCCAGGATAGGACAGGAAGGACGGATAGATTTAATAACAAATGCATAACATATATATACTAAAACAGTTACATTACAGTGAATTACAGTAGGCGGAGCAGTGGGTGTGGTCAATAGCAGTCGCGAAAGATAAGGCATAAAAGTGGGTGTAACAGGGGGCGTATACATAGACATGTGATGTAAACGTAACAGAATATGTCATAAATGGGGCGGAAACATGGAGGGGGCTACTCAAGGAGCCGGGACCTCTAACCTAATGGTGCGCGCAAACTGACAATGACGTGTTACTAGGAGAAGCTGGGGGCTATGAACTCTGTGCTAGGAGTAGAGACTGAAGTCTGGAGAGTCAGGGCGACATGTACCTAAACAGTATCTAGTATCTGATGTTTGGAGAACATGTTGATAGAATCCAAAAGTTATCGGGGTAAAGGCTAACAGACTCTAAGAATGGTGCATGCATTATTCTACATGTAGTGCGTGTTGAGGAATATTAAATGACCATTAAATGCAGTATTTCTCTTACATGGAGACGTAAAGGCTAGACAATGACGGAAACTATTGATGCGATTCAGTAGCTTAGGAATGCAGAGAAGGAGGGCTGGACTGATAACTAGAATCATAACATACTCTTGGCAGACTCAGAGGCAGAGCCAGGCTGAGCCGGGCACTGTGAGGCAGGAAGTAAGTGAAGGGTCGAGGATACAGGTGGGGGCTGTACCGCTCCTCAGCGAGGACTCAGAAGACAGGAGCTGAATCTGGTGTCCGGGCCCTTTTGAGGCCTAGAAACGGGGACTTTACAATGAAATAACGTGCACACTGAGAAACGTGGTAACGTAACTTTACATAGGCCTGATACTCGTAGCTTTCACGAAAACTGGAAACTGGCATACTAGTGATGGACACAACTGTAATTGCGTCTTTAATCAAACATGGGGGATACATATGCATATTTAATCATGCACACATAACATAAGATGGCGGACACGTAGGGACACAGAACATGGCAAAATTTACTTTTCCACATTCCCTCCTTGTCACTACGTTTCCATCAGGAAACATCAATATTCATGATACCATCTATCATTTCATACAGTATCATTTGCTCGTCTCGAATTTTCTTGGAACGGGATTTAGGACGGGACTTGGGACTAGGAATACAAGATGTAGCACAAATGCCGCAAATCGCAGGGCCACATTGTAAACAGAGGCAGCAACTGAATATGATCGCTACTGCAATACCCAGAAATGACAATACTTTCCATCCCCAGGCGGAAATTATATTCCAGAACCAACCAGACCATGTCCAGGTGCCTGGATCTTGGTGTAACATATGGGCAATATTATGGAGTCTGGTTATAGCTGAATAAACAGACGGCGCGTTATTAGGAATGAAAATGCAGCAACTAGATCCGATGACTCTACAGGCCCCGCCCCTATCGGCCAGTATGACGTCAATGACGAGACGATTCTGGAGCACGACAATTCTCATAAAGGATTGCTCTTCGGTTAAGTTACCTAGAGCAGAAGTAGTCTCGATCACTACTGCTTCAAGGGTTCTGGTTAATCTACGTATCAGTTTACTATTTACAACAGTACCTAAGTAGGGGAAGACACCTTTATTGATATCTATGTATTGTTCTAGAGCAGTTTCAGTATAATCGACAATCGGGAGATTTCTCTTGTGTCTAGTATGTACTAGGTGGGAATTCCTATGATAGTCAGGTGGGGCTAGGAAAACTGGTGGCAGTAGGAAGGCAATGTAACATGTACCATCCCAATCAAGGGGCAGACGAACATATGCGGTCTGACCACAAACAAAATAAGAATGACGTGAAGCTTTGAAAATAGATTTCCCACTGTCACTATACTTGACAATAGTAGTACAATCACTATGGCCTACATGTACGGAACCATTATTTCTGACACATAATTCACCTTTGACTGGTAGTACTGACATGGCAGGTAAGTCTGGAGTAGAATCAGACTGAACATTCAGGACCATAAAATTCGAAGAATAATTACCTAGATTATAAACTTCATTTTCTAGATCTAACCCTGTTCTGTGGGGAAGACCTTGCTTGTCTGGGAAACATGTACTGTTAAGTAAAGACATATCTGTTGAGGATGACGTTAACGTGGACCATGCTCCACACGAACCATTATGTGAAAATGGATAAGGAAAGAGTGGCAGAACTCCCTTCGGTGTCTGGAAAGGGGGGAGTCGACCACACACCCAACAATTTGTGGCATTGCTGGTCTGGTGTGAATAATGTAACATACGGATAAAGGAGTTATTACGCATAGCAAGACGATAAGAAAGTTCATGAGGAGGCAGATCACTAAACGTGTGCTCTACTGTAACATTAGCAGACTTATTTACATGAGAAACTGAAAAACACAAATAAAATGCATAACTGGTGCAGGAAATCATAATGCTAAAATATAGCAGAAAACATAAAATAATAGTGCAACTTCTAGAGTTCTCACTAACTCTCTCTCTGTGTGGGTCTATTATATACATGTCAGAAACCGGTCTAACCGTTTCACCTAGGGGAGGACTTAGACAATCAAACTGGCTGACTTATTTTACTAGACCTTAGTTTAAGCTTATACTCCTGCTGCGGAGTTTTCTCTAACAGGGAAGGGTTCGTAGCAATGTCTTTTGCGGGACAGTCCTTAAGAATAGTACTTTGGCAGTTTTTAGAATCCTCGGAAATGTTCTTTGAAACAGGTTTCAGTCCATAAAACTTCTTTAAATGCGACAGATGCACCCAGCCTTTTCTCCCCTCCAACTTCACGGCTGTACGAGTGGTTAGGAGGACCAGTCGGGGTTCTTTCCAGCGAGGCTCCAGCGGATTTGAACGATCAAAGTTCCTGACAAGAACCATGGATCCGGGAATGATTTCATGCGGTGCCACCTCGGTATTGTCTGGAAAGGCGGCAGCAACCTGTGAACGACAAGAGTTGAGGGCAGACATCAAGGAAGCTAGGTAATCTGTCAGCATATTACTTGAAACATCGGTAATACTTCGAGGTCTAGGTGTACCCCACATGTTAGGGGGGCGGCCGAATACGACCTCATAAGGGGACAGACCTGATCTGGAATGTGCGACCATGCGCATATAAAACAAGGCAACTGGCAGAGCTACTAGCCAGTCCACACCTTTCTCTTTACATACTTTTGCAATTCTGATTTTCAGGGTCTGGTTATGTCTCTCTACGAGACCGGCTGCTTCTGGATGGCGTACACAATGGAACTTCCACTGGTACCCTAACAACAGGGAAATATGTTTCATGAGCTCAGATGAGAATGGCTGGCCGTTATCAGAATATACGACTCTTGGGAGTCCGTAGCGGGGGAAGAATTCACGAACCAACTGCTTGGCAGTGGTCGCGGCTGTGTAATCTGGGACTGGATATGCTTCTGTCCACCTGGACAAAGCGCATACAACTACGAGGACATACTTGAAACCTCGACATCGCTCCATCTGAATATAATCCATCTGGAGGACTTCAAAAGGGTGGTCAGGGGGCTGGAATCCACCTTGTTCCACCGGAACACTTTTACCTGGATTAAACTGACAACATATCATACAGGTACGGACTTTCTGCTTGGCTGCAGCTCGTAAATGCTTGTTGAACCAAATGTTCTGGATACTATCTAACATAGCTTTTTCTCCTAAATGTGCTGGACTATGTGAGGTATTGATAATGACTTGAACCATAGAATCGGGGAGAAACCATGTGGCTTTACCCTTCGTTACCCATCCCTGATCTGTCTGGACCCCTCCTTGTTCGGACCATTTCTTGATTTCCTCGGGAGTAGCATGTAACTGGATATCTATGACATCTTGAGTGGGGTCCTTAACTGTCATACAGGTAGTTGGATCTGGAGTGTGTGTCGGTGTCTTATTAACTGGAATGTCTGGTGTCTGAGCTGTAAGCTTGGCTATGCGATCTGCTAGATCATTACCTTGAGAAATAGTGTCAGTAACTTTCGTATGTGCTTTGCATTTCATGATAGCAATAGATGTCGGTAAGTGTATGGCATCTAACAGAGCTTGAATAAGGAGACCATGCTGAATCTTGGTTCCATGAGAAGTCATGAAACCTCTCTCCTGCCAGAGCACTCCAAAGTCGTGTACGACTCCAAATGCGTAACGTGAATCTGTGTAAACATTAACTTTCAGGTTCTTGGCGTGTATGCAGGCTTGAGTCAGAGCGACTAGCTCTGCTGCTTGAGCAGACAAGGTGTCAATACGGTGTGTTTCAATAACTTCAGTGTCTGTAGTCACTGCATACGCGGCTACTAGTTCTCCTGTACTTGTTCTCATACATGAACCATCCACATAAAGTGTCAGGTCGGGATCTGGTAATGGAATATCTGTCAGATCTTGTCTTGGCTTAGTCATAATGTTAACTACTTCTACACAGTCGTGTGTGGCAGGATTTGAATTAACTGACGGTAACAGTGTTGCAGGATTTAGAACGTTGCAGCGTCTGATTTCTATGTGTGGCTGGAACAGTGTCAATTCATAACCTGTTAAACGTGCAATTGTCAAGTGCTGAGTCTGTGTTCGGTTTAAAAGAACTTCCACGGAGTGTGGAACTTGTACTGTCAAGGAATGTCCTAATACTATGGAATCACTTTGTCTGATAGCTAGTGCTGTGGCTGCAACTGACTTGAGGCACGCAGGCAGAGCCTGGGCTACAGGATCTAATGTGCTCGAAAAATAAGCACAGGGCTTGTATTGTCCTGCTTGATCTTGTGTGAGAACAGATAATGCTGTACCTTCGCGTTCAGTGACAAAAAGCGTAAAAGGCTTACTGTAGTTCGGTGTAGCAAGAACTGGAGCTTGGCATAAGGCTTTCTTTAATTCATTGAAACTAAGTGTATGTTCAGATGTCCAAGGGAGGACAGTCGATACGGCTGCCTCCTGTGTCGTTAACTGTATCAGTGGCTTAGCTAGAAATGCATACTGAGGAATCCATTGTCTGCAGTAAGAAGTGAGGCCAATAAAAGCACGTACCTCCTTCTGGGTCTTGGGCTGAGGAAGAGTCGCTATTAACTGGATACGGTCAGGTGTCAACTGCCTACCCCTCTTGGACAGTAAGTGGCCTAAATAGATCACTTGCTGGACACAGAATTGAAGCTTCGAAGGGGACACCTTGTGCCCCATCTCGGCTAGGAAATACAAGACTGTAAGGGATGCTCGCTCGCAAGCACGTTCAGAACGGGCTGTGATCAGTAGATCATCGACATATTGGAGCAGGGCAGTGTCAGTTGGCATGTGAATATTGTCTAGTTGTCTCTTAAGTGCTTGACTGTAAATACTAGGACTTTCTGTGAAACCTTGAGGAGCGCGTGTGAACATATAGCTCCTTCCATTTAAACAAAATCCGAAAAGGAACTGGCTGTCTGGATGAATGGGGACACTAAAAAATGCGTTCTTGAGGTCTATGACTGAAAAAAATGAGGCTTCAGAATCAATGGCTGTCAATAGGGAAGAGATATCTGGGACAACTGGGTACTGGGGAATAATACATTTGTTAAGCTCTCGGAGGTCAATCACTAATCGATATACTGGGGGTGCATTTGGATCAGTACGTTTCATGACTGGAATGATCGGAGAATTACATACATTGGAGTCAGTTTCTACAACCACTCCTTGAGCCATGAGCTCGTCAATAATTTTGGATAAGGCTGCTACAGCCTCAGGTGGCAATCTGTACTGTCTGATTCGTGGTAACACTACACCTGGCTTGAGAGTCACACGATGGGGTGTGATTTGCATGAAGCCAACATCAGTTGGACCTTGTGCCCATAGATGCTGCGGAACATTAGACAATCTCGGATCAAAATCTCTTAATACATAGTGACCCTTGAAGTCACGTAGGAACAGTCGTATTCCCTCTGGGGAACAGCAAATAACTGCACCTAATTCTTTCAGTGTTTTAATACCTAACAAATTTTCTGGACATGACTTCGTAAGTAACAGATCAGTAGTGCGGGACAATGGACCTACTTCTAGAGTAACTGGCTTAGATATCTCATTTACAATAGGCTTTCCTGAAAATCCAAGGGAAACATTTCTAGAGCCTGAGAGTGGAGCCCCTGGAACTTCGGCGTGACTGATGGTGGTCCTACTTGCCCCTGTATCAATCAAAAACTTTCTGTCTTTCCCTAATACTTGACTATGAACATAGGGACCCTCTTGATCTACAGGTATCTCGATGAGAGGCAAGCCTACCTCCCTCTCTAGGCTGTTTCATGAATATGGCTGATACTCTGGATACTCGGACTGTGCATACTGGTACATCTGCTGTGTAACATGCTGTGTTGCAGCAATAGGCTGCGGTGCTGTAACTGTCTGTTGTGCATTCTGTGGCTGAGAAGTCTGTGAAACTTGTTCTTGTCTAGGCGGACGTGGTCTTTCTTTAGTCTTACCGGTAGCTATATTGTGTTTCAGAACTGCACACTCGTTTATATAATGACCTGGCTGTTTACAATAATTGCAGGTCCCTTTAACGGGAACTGCAGAATGACTGGCTTGATTCGTACCCCTCTTCTGACTGTCTTGAGGAACAGATTGTGCAACTAGTACTTTCATTTTCGTGTCTTTCATACGTTTCCTTTCGTGATCTTGTTCTTCTCTGATTCTATTCTGGTGGTATTGAAGCATCTGTAACATCTGGGACGGAGTATTAGCTTGCCAGGTACTTTCGACTTTCAAAACTCGATTCTTAACTTGTGGACTTGAATTCTCGACTAATTTAGTAACAAAAAGATGAGGGTATGACTCGCTACTTGTCTTGAGGCCACTGTTAATACTAAAGCATTTCTCAAATCTAGAATAAAAATCACTAGTGTCTTCATCTTGTTTCTGTTTACAGGCTGAAATTGCATCCCAGTCTTCCTTTTTAGTAGCTAATAATCTAGGCAAAACTTGTATTAATAGTTCTGGTAATTCTTTACATTTCTCTCCAAGACCGGTACCTGGTACTCGTATCTTATCTTCAGCTTCTAGAACTGCCCAATCGATTTTTTTCTCTCCCACCTCCCAATCTTTTTCCTTGAGTTTCTCGTATACCCCTGCGGGCAACAGGACTTTTAACATTTTAATTATATCTGGATACGTGTATTCTCCCATACGGAGCATGTCTTTTAATTCTCGGTGGAACCCTGCTGGATCTTTGTCGTGACAGGGAATTAATTTCTTCATCTCTAAGAGTTCCATCTTTGTAATCGGAGTGTAAACAAACACTCGTTGCATTTCACCATCTGTTGTCCTAACTGGGTGTACTTCTCGTAACGGATTCTGTCTGTCTATGTAAAACGGTTTACTTTCTGGAGGTGAGACATGAACAAAATGCGGGTTCAAAAACGTTCTATATTTGTGGCGCTGTTCTCGGATGACACTAATTAAGTGTCGCGTTTATTGTTCTTTTTTGTATTTTCAAAAACCTAGCCAGAAATAGAACTTAGACGTATTTTCTCTTCTCACAGAACGGCGGATTTAGTCCCTTTCACCGGCACATTTGAAACACGTATACTTACACACAGTATTTGCTGGGCTTGAAGTGAGTATGATATTACAGAACAGGGTTGAAGCAACAGTAATATTTTCAGTACTTATTTTTATGACTTACAAGGCATACAGTGACTTGCTATCTACTATGCAATTTGAAGAACCACATTCAGTTTAGTGATGGAAATCAATTTTCTTGTTTTTTAGGTACCGCCCCTGATGAAGGGCCGGGTGGCCCGAAATGCATTGGGCAGGAAAAATAACCATTATTTGTTATTGTCACAAAAATGCTCATGATGAAATATTGTTATTCGGATTGATTTAATTCATGTATTAATGGTTTTTGTACACGAAGTGTGTGCCATGATGATTACTATAATTTGCCAGTAAAGAATATGAAGATCAAATCACAAGAATAATTTGCAGTGTGCTTTTTGATGTAATTTGAATTAATTATTTGATGAATGTAGTGAAGAAGTTCCCATTGTGGACTTGCAACAGTGCACAGAGGGCAAGCGGCCACGCTTGAATTTCAGTGTACTAATTAAATCGGTACCTAGACCTTTCCATCTATACTGGAGTAACTCGTTCAGGACATCGTGTAACGGACCTGGATCAGAATGTTGACCCTCATACAGAGTAATGAGGTGCTGGATCATATACATACCCACCAGTCGTTGCTCGGCTGGGGGCAGTTTCAGGAACATTTGTGCCACTATTTCGTCTGGAAAAGTGGTAGAATCAGTAATCCATCGGACTGCTGATCGGGCTAGTTCTTGTTCATGCATAGTACTTAACTCACTGTAACCGATTTGTGATTTCAGAATGTGATCGGTAGCTTGAAATACTTGTTCCAGAGAACCTTGTTCTGGTGCTGGATGATGTAAAACTGACTTGTGTTCTAGGCGCAAATGGCGATCTGGAAATCTAGATTTTCCTACATACGCTATTCTAGTGGGATTCTCGTCGTCTACCTCTTCGGTAGAGTCATTTTCTTTCTCGCTTACTTGTGCTGCTTTACGTTGTTCGTGTAACTTTAGTATTTCCTTACGAATTTTCTTGTACATACTCTCTATACTACTGATAGTCTTGTGTTTACCCTCGGCTATATTATCACTCCACCTTGTCAGGATTTTCATTTCGGCCGGATCTTTAGTCGGGGAATCTTGTTCTCTTATTAGACAATTAATCAGAAACTTTAATAACATGAGCTGGATCTCAGCTTTCCTTTGAGACATGGCTTCGCCAATACTTTCTGGATCATCCCCTGTACGGATGAAACGATATATTCTGTCTAGATCTCCTTTCATATCTGGTAGGGTGTCCAAATACCCGGTCACCCGTCTTACACGGATGGAATATATTACTGTACTATCATCACCTGCAACTGGATCATAGCGGCATTCAGTGAGAGCTCGTCGGATGTCTGCAACGGACTTATATTTGGGCGTACGCTGTAACGCACATTCATGTAACTCGGCCAACGTTCTACGTTGGTGCGGTGGTGGGGTACCAGGAGGACCTCCTCCTGCGGCCCCTAAACCGGAATCGTCGACTGATACTCTTCGTGCTGGCAGAGTGGGAAATTGTAATGTTGACTGGACCGGGGGTACCGTAGCGGGTACTCCGGTGACTGGAGGAGCAGGATTTACATTATTTACAGGAGCTGGCGGAACAGGATTTGCATATTCTGGGACTGTGTCGTCCAAATAGGACGAAATAAAAATATCAGCTGCGGTCGGTTTGTGACGTAGCTTGGTCGGTACTAATGGTGGCGGGAAATTACTGGATGCCTCCGGGGTCGCTTGTGGCAAGCCCTCGGCAAGAAGAGGATACATACCCTTAATAAGGGCATTCCTCTGTCTGTCTGACTGTTCGGTTTTGACTCGTTCACCTATCTCGATTAATTCCTTTTCTTGGGCTCGTTCTAAGGATTCTCTACTTAGTTCTGACTTTCTGATTTCTTTTTCGGTTCTTTTATGAGATTCTTTGCGCCATAACTCGATGGCATCTTTCTGTGACTGTCTGGCTTTCTTTTTCCATAATGCTTCTTCTACTCTCATGATGCACTCGGCATCCCACGTACCCGATAAGGGCCATCTATACTTTTCTTCTAATTCCTTGGTATACTCTACCCATAAATCTAGATATAATATGGCACTTATGCCATGCTTCTGATACATAAAATGACCTGGACTGTCCCTAGGCGGGACAGGAACTGCTGCTTCTAGCAGACCTTTTCTGGTTTTTAACTGAATTAATTTCGAGAATAAAGGCATGACTGAACTGTAATCTAGACACAATTCAATACACAACGAACACGATAACTACACCACTTTCATACCACGACATTAAAAATACATGAAGAACATTTAAAATAACAGTTCGAACAGAATACTACCTGGAATACTGAAAACAGAATACATGAATTTTCTCGAGAACAGAACTGACTAGAACAGAAACTAGATGCACTGCTGAAACAGTACGAAACTTACCGGTCTCATAAAGAGACACGTCAGGACCCGCATCCACCGAAGTGGACACTTCGTTTTGGGTCTGTGTACCACCAACCCACGGACCAGAGTCAATTAGACTGACCCTGTCTAGATACTACCCCAGCAATGGTACTCACCGGGCAGCAAGAATGGAAGGCCTCTGACTGGACTGGACTGCTTCGACGCCGGACGGACGAACTTCGGACTTCTGTTACGGGTGGGCCTCCGGATACCTCGGACCTTGGACTCTCGGCTTGGGCTCTGGTCGGGACTCGCCGCGTTCCTCCACCGCCTCGTCTGGATGCTGGACCGCCACCTCCGTCTCCTCCGTGGGCCTGAGGGATACTTGAAGCAGAAATATCTGCACGTGCACGGTATGGTTCCGTCACGGCTGCAGAGGGTCAGGGGGCCGGCGTGGCTTCACCGGCGCGTGGGGAAAGGGCAAGTACCTATTCGGGCGCCATTATGTGGTATATAAATAAATAATACCGGATCTAGGTTTGTCTGGACATAGCAATAACAGATAGCTCAATAAATAAGAGTCAAGATTCGAGGTAGTAGGAGTTTGCAGGTTTAATACAGCATAAAGGACAGGAACAGGACAACCTGCACGGACAAGATCTGGGATGAGCGCGCTCCAGGATAGGACAGGAAGGACGGATAGATTTAATAACAAATGCATAACATATATATACTAAAACAGTTACATTACAGTGAATTACAGTAGGCGGAGCAGTGGGTGTGGTCAATAGCAGTCGCGAAAGATAAGGCATAAAAGTGGGTGTAACAGGGGGCGTATACATAGACATGTGATGTAAACGTAACAGAATATGTCATAAATGGGGCGGAAACATGGAGGGGGCTACTCAAGGAGCCGGGACCTCTAACCTAATGGTGCGCGCAAACTGACAATGACGTGTTACTAGGAGAAGCTGGGGGCTATGAACTCTGTGCTAGGAGTAGAGACTGAAGTCTGGAGAGTCAGGGCGACATGTACCTAAACAGTATCTAGTATCTGATGTTTGGAGAACATGTTGATAGAATCCAAAAGTTATCGGGGTAAAGGCTAACAGACTCTAAGAATGGTGCATGCATTATTCTACATGTAGTGCGTGTTGAGGAATATTAAATGACCATTAAATGCAGTATTTCTCTTACATGGAGACGTAAAGGCTAGACAATGACGGAAACTATTGATGCGATTCAGTAGCTTAGGAATGCAGAGAAGGAGGGCTGGACTGATAACTAGAATCATAACATACTCTTGGCAGACTCAGAGGCAGAGCCAGGCTGAGCCGGGCACTGTGAGGCAGGAAGTAAGTGAAGGGTCGAGGATACAGGTGGGGGCTGTACCGCTCCTCAGCGAGGACTCAGAAGACAGGAGCTGAATCTGGTGTCCGGGCCCTTTTGAGGCCTAGAAACGGGGACTTTACAATGAAATAACGTGCACACTGAGAAACGTGGCAACGTAACTTTACATAGGCCTGATACTCGTAGCTTTCACGAAAACTGGAAACTGGCATACTAGTGATGGACACAACTGTAATTGCGTCTTTAATCAAACATGGGGGATACATATGCATATTTAATCATGCACACATAACATAAGATGGAGGACACGTAGGGACACAGAACATGGCAAAATTTACTTTTCCACACTTCCCTGGACCGGAAACAAGCTTCCGAGGACCGGTTTCTGGCATTCAAGCCGTCTTCAGCCCGGCTTGCTTGAATCCAGTGGCAAAGTGAGCAAGGGATTCACGTCTGAGCATACCCTGCCACACTTATGGCGGCCAAAAGCGTTACAAAAGGGGGTGGTGATGGACGGAGCATCTGAATCAATCAAACACTCACACCCAGTTAAATGAACTGGGTTTAATCCATCACCGTTCTTTAGCCCACTCTGCCACCCCAGTTCTGACATGGCTATATGCAAATCAGTCTGACCCTGTGCCTCATGGGAACAGTCCAGCCCGAACTGCCAAGCCATGTCTTCCCTGGACCGGAAACAAGCTTTCGATGACTGGTTTCTGGCATTCAAGCCGTCTTCAGCCCGGCTTGCTTGAATCCAGTGGCAAAGTGAGCAAGGGATTCACATCTGAGCATACCCTGCCACACTTATGGCGGCCAAAAGCGTTACAAAAGGGGGTGGTGATGGACGGAGCATCTGAATCAATCAAACACTCACACCCAGTCAAAAGATATGGCTTAAATCCATCACCGTTCTTTAGCCCACTCTGCCACCCCAGTTCTGACAGGGCTATATGCAAATCAGTCTGACCCTGTGCCTCATGGGAACAGTCCAGCCCGAACTGCCAAGCCATGTCTTCCCTGGACCGGAAACAAGCTTCCGAGGACCGGTTTCTGGCATTCAAGCCGTCTTCAGCCCGGCTTGCTTGAATCCAGTGGCAAAGTGAGCAAGGGACTCACGTCTGAGCATACCCTGCCACACTTATGGCGGCCAAAAGCGTTACAAAAGGGGGTGGTGATGGACGGAGCATCTGAATCAATCAAACACTCACACCCAGTCAAAAGATCTGGGTTTAATCCATCACCGTTCTTTAGCCCACTCTTCCACCCCAGTTCTGACATGGCTATATGCAAATCAGTCTGACCCTGTGCCTCATGGGAACAGTCCAGCCCGAACTGCCAAGCCATGTCTTTCCTGGACCGGAAACAAGCTTTCGAGGATCGGTTTCTGGCATTCAAGCCGTTTTCAGCCCGGCTTGCTTGAATCCAGTGGCAAAGTGAGCAAGGGACTCACGTCTGAGCATACCCTGCCACACCTATGGCGGCCAAAAGCATTACAAAAGGGGGTGGTGATGGACGGAGCATCTGAATCAATCAAACACTCACACCCAGTCAAAAGATCTGGGTTTAATCCATCACCGTTCTTTAGCCCACTCTGCCACCCCAGTTCTGACATGGCTATATGCAAATCAGTCTGACCCTGTGCCTCATGGGAACAGTCCAGCCCGAACTGCCAAGCCATGTCTTCCCTGGACCGGAAACAAGCTTCCAAGGACCGGTTTCTGGCATTCAAGCCGTCTTCAGCCCGGCTTGCTTGAATCCAGTGGCAAAGTGAGCATGGGATTCACGTCTGAGCATACCTTGCCACACTTATGGCGGCCAAAAGCGTTACAAAAGGGGGTGGTGATGGACGGAGCATCTGAATCAATCAAACACTCACACCCAGTCAAAAGATCTGGGTTTAATCCATCACCGTTCTTTAGCCCACTCTTCCACCCCAGTTCTGACATGGCTATATGCAAATCAGTCTGACCCTGTGCCTCATGGGAACAGTCCAGCCCGAACTGCCAAGCCATGTCTTCCCTGGACCGGAAACAAGCTTTTGAGGATCGGTTTCTGGCATTCAAGCCGTTTTCAGCCCGGCTTGCTTGAATCCAGTGGCAAAGTGAGCAAGGGACTCACGTCTGAGCATACCCTGCCACACTTATGGCGGCCAAAAGCATTACAAAAGGGGGTGGTGATGGACGGAGCATCTGAATCAATCAAACACTCACACCCAGTCAAAAGATCTGGGTTTAATCCATCACCGTTCTTTAGCCCACTCTGCCACCCCAGTTCTGACATGGCTATATGCAAATCAGTCTGACCCTGTGCCTCATGGGAACAGTCCAGCCCGAACTGCCAAGCCATGTCTTCCCTGGACCGGAAACAAGCTTCCGAGGACCGGTTTCTGGCATTCAAGCCGTCTTCAGCCCGGCTTGCTTGAATCCAGTGGCAAAGTGAGCAAGGGATTCACGTCTGAGCATACCCTGCCACACTTATGGCGGCCAAAAGCGTTACAAAAGGGGGTGGTGATGGACGGAGCATCTGAATCAATCAAACACTCACACCCAGTTAAAAGAACTGGGTTTAATCCATCACCGTTCTTTAGCCCACTCTGCCACCCCAGTTCTGACATGGCTATATGCAAATCAGTCTGACCCTGTGCCTCATGGGAACAGTCCAGCCCGAACTGCCAAGCCATGTCTTCCCTGGACCGGAAACAAGCTTTCGATGACTGGTTTCTGGCATTCAAGCCGTCTTCAGCCCGGCTTGCTTGAATCCAGTGGCAAAGTGAGCAAGGGATTCAGATCTGAGCATACCCTGCCACACTTATGGCGTCCAAAAGCGTTACAAAAGGGGGTGGTGATGGACGGAGCATCTGAATCAATCAAACACTCACACCCAGTCAAAAGATATGGCTTTAATCCATCACCGTTCTTTAGCCCACTCTGCCACCCCAGTTCTGACAGGGCTATATGCAAATCAGTCTGACCCTGTGCCTCATGGGAACAGTCCAGCCCGAACTGCCAAGCCATGTCTTCCCTGGACCGGAAACAAGCTTCCGAGGACCGGTTTCTGGCATTCAAGCCGTCTTCAGCCCGGCTTGCTTGAATCCAGTGGCAAAGTGAGCAAGGGACTCACGTCTGAGCATACCCTGCCACACTTATGGCGGCCAAAAGCGTTACAAAAGGGGGTGGTGATGGACGCAGCATCTGAATCAATCAAACACTCACACCCAGTCAAAAGATCTGGGTTTAATCCATCACCGTTCTTTAGCCCACTCTTCCACCCCAGTTCTGACATGGCTATATGCAAATCAGTCTGACCCTGTGCCTCATGGGAACAGTCCAGCCCGAACTGCCAAGCCATGTCTTCCCTGGACCGGAAACAAGCTTTCGAGGATCGGTTTCTGGCATTCAAGCCGTTTTCAGCCAGGCTTGCTTGAATCCAGTGGCAAAGTGAGCAAGGGACTCACGTCTGAGCATACCCTGCCACACTTATGGCGGCCAAAAGCATTACAAAAGGGGGTGGTGATGGACGGAGCATCTGAATCAATCAAACACTCACACCCAGTCAAAAGATCTGGGTTTAATCCATCACCGTTCTTTAGCCCACTCTGCCACCCCAGTTCTGACATGGCTATATGCAAATCAGTCTGACCCTGTGCCTCATGGGAACAGTCCAGCCCGAACTGCCAAGCCATGTCTTCCCTGGACCGGAAACAAGCTTCCAAGGACCGGTTTCTGGCATTCAAGCCGTCTTCAGCCCGGCTTGCTTGAATCCAGTGGCAAAGTGAGCATGGGATTCACGTCTGAGCATACCCTGCCACACTTATGGCGGCCAAAAGCGTTACAAAAGGGGGTGGTGATGGACAGAGCATCTGAATCAATCAAACACTCACACCCAGTCAAAAGATCTGGGTTTAATCCATCACCGTTCTTTAGCCCACTCTTCCACCCCAGTTCTGACATGGCTATATGCAAATCAGTCTGACCCTGTGCCTCATGGGAACAGTCCAGCCCGAACTGCCAAGCCATGTCTTCCCTGGACCGGAAACAAGCTTTCGAGGATCGGTTTCTGGCATTCAAGCCGTTTTCAGCCCGGCTTGCTTGAATCCAGTGGCAAAGTGAGCAAGGGACTCACGTCTGAGCATACCCTGCCACACTTATGGCGGCCAAAAGCATTACAAAAGGGGGTGGTGATGGACGGAGCATCTGAATCAATCAAACACTCACACCCAGTCAAAAGATCTGGGTTTAATCCATCACCGTTCTTTAGCCCACTCTGCCACCCCAGTTCTGACATGGCTATATGCAAATCAGTCTGACCCTGTGCCTCATGGGAACAGTCCAGCCCGAACTGCCAAGCCATGTCTTCCCTGGACCGGAAACAAGCTTCCGAGGACCGGTTTCTGGCATTCAAGCCGTCTTCAGCCCGGCTTGCTTGAATCCAGTGGCAAAGTGAGCAAGGGATTCACGTCTGAGCATACCCTGCCACACTTATGGCGGCCAAAAGCGTTACAAAAGGGGGTGGTGATGGACGGAGCATCTGAATCAATCAAACACTCACACCCAGTTAAAAGAACTGGGTTTAATCCATCACCGTTCTTTAGCCCACTCTGCCACCCCAGTTCTGACATGGCTATATGCAAATCAGTCTGACCCTGTGCCTCATGGGAACAGTCCAGCCCGAACTGCCAAGCCATGTCTTCCCTGGACCGGAAACAAGCTTTCGATGACTGGTTTCTGGCATTCAAGCCGTCTTCAGCCCGGCTTGCTTGAATCCAGTGGGAAAGTGAGCAAGGGATTCACATCTGAGCATACCCTGCCACACTTATTGCGGCCAAAAGCGTTACAAAAGGGGGTGGTGATGGACGGAGCATCTGAATCAATCAAACACTCACACCCAGTCAAAAGATATGGCTTTAATCCATCACCGTTCTTTAGCCCACTCTGCCACCCCAGTTCTGACAGGGCTATATGCAAATCAGTCTGACCCTGTGCCTCATGGGAACAGTCCAGCCCGAACTGCCAAGCCATGTCTTCCCTGGACCGGAAACAAGCTTCCGAGGACCGGTTTCTGGCATTCAAGCCGTCTTCAGCCCGGCTTGCTTGAATCCAGTGGCAAAGTGAGCAAGGGACTCACGTCTGAGCATACCCTGCCACACTTATGGCGGCCAAAAGCGTTACAAAAGGGGGTGGTGATGGACAGAGCATCTGAATCAATCAAACACTCACACCCAGTCAAAAGATCTGGGTTTAATCCATCACCGTTCTTTAGCCCACTCTTCCACCCCAGTTCTGACATGGCTATATGCAAATCAGTCTGACCCTGTGCCTCATGGGAACAGTCCAGCCCGAACTGCCAAGCCATGTCTTCCCTGGACCGGAAACAAGCTTTCGAGGATCGGTTTCTGGCATTCAAGCCGTTTTCAGCCAGGCTTGCTTGAATCCAGTGGCAAAGTGAGCAAGGGACTCACGTCTGAGCATACCCTGCCACACTTATGGCGGCCAAAAGCGTTACAAAAGGGGGTGGTGATGGACGGAGCATCTGAATCAATCAAACACTCACACCCAGTCAAAAGATCTGGGTTTAATCCATCACCGTTCTTTAGCCCACTCTGCCACCCCAGTTCTGACATGGCTATATGCAAATCAGTCTGACCCTGTGCCTCATGGGAACAGTCCAGCCCGAACTGCCAAGCCATGTCTTTCCTGGACCGGAAACAAGCTTCCGAGGACCGGTTTCTGGCATTCAAGCCGTCTTCAGCCCGGCTTGCTTGAATCCAGTGGCAAAGTGAGCAAGGGATTCACGTCTGAGCATACCCTGCCACACTTATGGCAGCCAAAAGCGTTACAAAAGGGGGTGGTGATGGACGGAGCATCTGAATCAATCAAACACTCACACCCAGTCAAAAGATATGGCTTTAATCCATCACCGTTCTTTAGCCCACTCTTCCACCCCAGTTCTGACAGGGCTATATGCAAATCAGTCTGACCCTGTGCCTCATGGGAACAGTCCAGCCCGAACTGCCAAGCCTTGTCTTCCCTGGACCGGAAACAAGCTTCCGAGGACCGGTTTCTGGCATTCAAGTCGTCTTCAGCCCGGCTTGCTTGAATCCAGTGGCAAAGTGAGCAAGGGACTCACGTCTGAGCATACCCTGCCACACTTATGGCGGCCAAAAGCGTTACAAAAGGGGGTGGTGATGGACGGAGCATCTGAATCAATCAAACACTCACACCCAGTCAAAAGATCTGGGTTTAATCCATCACCGTTCTTTAGCCCACTCTGCCACCCCAGTTCTGACATTGCTATATGCAAATCAGTCTGACCCTGTGCCTCATGGGAACAGTTCAGCCCGAACTGCCAAGCCATGTCTTCCCTTGACCGGAAACAAGCTTCCAAGGACCGGTTTCTGGCATTCAAGCCGTCTTCAGCCCGGCTTGCTTGAATCCAGTGGCAAAGTGAGCATGGGATTCACGTCTGAGCATACCCTGCCACACTTATGGCGGCCAAAAGCGTTACAAAAGGGGGTGGTGATGGACGGAGCATCTGAATCAATCAAACACTCACACCCAGTCAAAAGATCTGGGTTTAATCCATCACCGTTCTTTAGCCCACTCTTCCACCCCAGTTCTGACATGGCTATATGCAAATCAGTCTGACCCTGTGCCTCATGGGAACAGTCCAGCCCGAACTGCCAAGCCATGTCTTCCCTGGACCGGAAACAAGCTTTCGAGGACCGGTTTCTGGCATTCAAGCCGTTTTCAGCCCGGCTTGCTTGAATCCAGTGGCAAAGTGAGCAAGGGACTCACGTCTGAGCATACCCTGCCACACTTATGGCGGCCAAAAGCATTACAAAAAGGCGTGGTGATGGACGGAGCATCTGAATCAATCAAACACTCACACCCAGTCAAAAGATCTGGGTTTAATCCATCACCGTTCTTTAGCCCACTCTGCCACCCCAGTTCTGACATGGCTATATGCAAATCAGTCTGACCCTGTGCCTCATGGGAACAGTCCAGCCCGAACTGCCAAGCCATGTCTTCCCTGGACCGGAAACAAGCTTCCGAGGACCGGTTTCTGGCATTCAAGCCGTCTTCAGCCCGGCTTGCTTGAATCCAGTGGCAAAGTGAGCAAGGAATTCACGTCTGAGCATACCCTGCCACACTTATGGCGGCCAAAAGTGTTACAAAAGGGGGTGGTGATGGACGGAGCATCGGAATCAATCAAAGACTCACACCCAGTCAAAAGATCTGGGTTTAATCCATCACCGTTCTTTAGCCCACTCTGCCACCCCAGTTCTGACATGGCTATATGCAAATCGGTCTGACCCTGTGCCTCATGGGAACAGTTCAGCCCGAACTGCCAAGCCATGTCTTCTCTGGACCGGAAACAAGCTTCAGAGGAGCCGTTTCTGGCATTCAAGCCGTCTTCAGCCCGGCTTGCTTGAATCCAGTGGCAAAGTGAGCAAGGGATTCACGTCTGAGCATACCCTGCCACATTTATGGCGGCCAAAAGCATTACAAAAGGGGGTGGTGATGGACGGAGCATCTGAATCAATCAAACACTCACACCCAGTCAAAAGATCTGGCTTTAATCCATCACCGTTCCTTAGCCCACTCTTCCACCCCAGTTCTGACATGGCTATATGCAAATCAGTCTGACCCTGTGCCTCATGGGAACAGTCCAGCCCGAACTGCCAAGCCATGTCTTCCCTGGACCGGAAACAAGCTTCCGAGGACCGGTTTCTGGCATTCAAGCCGTTTTCAGCCCGGCTTGCTTGAATCCAGTGGCAAAGTGAGCAAGGGACTCACGTCTGAGCATACCCTGCCACACTTATGGTGGCCAAAAGCGTTACAAAAGGGGGTGGTGATGGACGGAGCATCTGAATCAATCAAACACTCACACCCAGTCAAAAGATATGGCTTTAATCCATCACCGTTCTTTAGCCCACTCTTCCACCCCAGTTCTGACAGGGCTATATGCAAATCAGTCTGACCCTGTGCCTCATGGGAACAGTCCAGCCCGAACTGCCAAGCCATGTCTTCCCTGGACCGGAAACAAGCTTCCGAGGACCGGTTTCTGGCATTCAAGCCGTCTTCAGCCCGGCTTGCTTGAATCCAGTGGCAAAGTGAGCAAGGGACTCACGTCTGAGCATACCCTGCCACACTTATGGCGGCCAAAAGCGTTACAAAAGGGGGTGGTGATGGACGGAGCATCTGAATCAATCAAACACTCACACCCAGTCAAAAGATCTGGGTTTAATCCATCACCGTTCTTTAGCCCACTCTTCCACCCCAGTTCTGACATGGCTATATGCAAATCAATCTGACCCTGTGCCTCATGGGAACAGTCCAGCCCGAACTGCCAAGCCATGTCTTCCCTGGACCGGAAACAAGCTTTCGAGGATCGGTTTCTAGCATTCAAGCCGTTTTCAGCCCGGCTTGCTTGAATCCAGTGGCAAAGTGAGCAAGGGACTCACGTCTGAGCATACCCTGCCACACTTATGGCGGCCAAAAGCATTACAAAAGGGGGTGGTGATGGACGGAGCATCTGAATCAATCAAACACTCACACCCAGTCAAAAGATCTGGGTTTAATCCATCACCGTTCTTTAGCCCACTCTGCCACCCCAGTTCTGACATGGCTATATGCAAATCAGTCTGACCCTGTGCCTCATGGGAACAGTCCAGCCCGAACTGCCAAGCCATATCTTCCCTGGACCGGAAACAAGCTTCCGAGGACCGGTTTCTGGCATTCAAGCCGTCTTCAGCCCGGCTTGCTTGAATCCAGTGGCAAAGTGAGCAAGGGACTCACGTCTGAGCATACCCTGCCACACTTATGGCGGCCAAAAGCGTTACAAAAGGGGGTGGTGATGGACGGAGCATCTGAATCAATCAAACACTCACACCCAGTCAAAAGATCTGGGTTTAATCCATCACTGTTCTTTAGCCCACTCTGCCACCCCAGTTCTGACATGGCTATATGCAAATCGGTCTGACCCTGTGCCTCATGGGAACAGTTCGGCTGAACTGCCAAGCCATGTCTTCCCTGGACCGGAAACAAGCTTTCGAGGAGCCGTTTCTGGCATTCAAGCCGTCTTCAGCCCGGCTTGCTTGAATCCAGTGGCAAAGTGAGCAAGGAATTCACGTCTGAGCATACCCTGCCACACTTATGGCGGCCAAAAGCATTACAAAAGGGGGTGGTGATGGACGGAGCATCTGAATCAATCAAACACTCACACCCAGTCAAAAGATCTGGCTTTAATCCATCACCATTCCTTAGCCCACTCTTCCACCCCAGTTCTGACATGGCTATATGCAAATCAGTCTGACCCTGTGCCTCATGGGAACAGTCCAGCCCGAACTGCCAAGCCATGTCTTCCCTGTACCCGAAACAAGCTTCCGAGGACCGGTTTCTGGCATTCAAGCCGTCTTCAGCCCAGCTTGCTTGAATCCAGTGGCATAGTGAGCAAGGGACTCACGTCTGAGCATACCCTGCCACACTTATGGCGGCCAAAAGCATTACAAAAGAGGGTGGTGATGGATGGAGCATCTGAATCAATCAAACACTCACACCCAGTCAAAAGATTTGGGTTTAATCCATCACCGTTCTTTAGCCCAATCTGCCACCCCAGTTCTGACATGGCTATATGCAAATCAGTCTGACCCTGTGCCTCATGGGAACAGTCCAGCATGAACTGCCAAGCCATGTCTTCCCTGGACCGAAAACAAGCTTCCGAGGACCGGTTTCTAGCATTCAAGCCGTCTTCAGCCCGGCTTGCTTGAATCCAGTGGCAAAGTGAGCAAGGGATTCACGTCTGAGCATACCCTGCCACACTTATGGCGGCCAAAAGCGTTACAAAAGGGGGTGGTGATGGACGGAGCATCTGAATCACTCAAACACTCACACCCAGTCAAAAGATCTGGCTTTAATCCATCACTGTTCTTTAGCCCACTCTTCCACCCCAGTTCTGACATGGCTATATGCAAATCAGTCTGACCCTGTGCCTCATGGGAACAGTCCAGCCAGAACTGCCAAGCCATGTCTTCCCTGGACCGGAAACAAGCTTCCGAGGACCGGTTTCTGGCATTAAAGCCGTCTTCAGCCCGGCTTGCTTGAATCCAGTGGCAAAGTGAGCAAGGGACTCACGTCTGAGCATACCCTGCCACACTTATGGCGGCCAAAAGCGTTACAAAAGGGGGTGGTGATGGACGGAGCATCTGAATCAATCAAACACTCACACCCAGTCAAAAGATCTGGGTTTAATCCATCACCGTTCTTTAGCCCACTCTTCCACCCCAGTTCTGACATGGCTATATGCAAATCAGTCTGACCCTGTGCCTCATGGGAACAGTCCAGCCCAAACTGCCAAGCCATGTCTTCCCTGGACCGGAAACAAGCTTTCGAGGATCGGTTTCTGGCATTCAAGCCGTTTTCAGCCAGGCTTGCTTGAATCCAGTGGCAAAGTGAGCAAGGGACTCACGTCTGAGCATACCCTGCCACACTTATGGCGGCAAAAAGCATTACAAAAGGGGGTGGTGATGGACGGAGCATCTGAATCAATCAAACACTCACACCCAGTCAAAAGATCTGGGTTTAATCCATCACCGTTCTTTAGCCCACTCTGCCACCCCAGTTCTGACATGGCTATATGCAAATCAGTCTGACCCTGTGCCTCATGGGAACAGTCCAGCCCGAACTGCCAAGCCATGTCTTTCCTGGACCGGAAACAAGCTTCCGAGGACCGGTTTCTGGCATTCAAGCCGTCTTCAGCCCGGCTTGCTTGAATCCAGTGGCAAAGTGAGCAAGGGACTCACGTCTGAGCATACCCTGCCACACTTATGGCGGCCAAAAGCGTTACAAAAGGGGGTGGTAATGGACGGAGCATCTGAATCAATCAAACACTCACACCCAGTCAAAAGATCTGGGTTTAATCCATCACCGTTCTTTAGCCCACTCTTCCACCCCAGTTCTGACATGGCTATATGCAAATCAGTCTGACCCTGTGCCTCATGGGAACAGTCCAGCCCGAACTGCCAAGCCATGTCTTCCCTGGACCGGAAACAAGCTTTCGAGGATCGGTTTCTGGCATTCAAGCCGTTTTCAGCCCGGCTTGCTTGAATCCAGTGGCAAAGTGAGCAAGGGACTCACGTCTGAGCATACCCTGCCACACTTATGGCAGCCAAAAGCATTACAAAAGGGGGTGGTGATGGACGGAGCATCTGAATCAATCAAACACTCACACCCAGTCAAAAGATCTGGGTTTAATCCATCACCGTTCTTTAGCCCACTCTGCCACCCCAGTTCTGACATGGCTATATGCAAATCAGTCTGACCCTGTGCCTCATGGGAACAGTCCAGCCCGAACTGCCAAGCCATGTCTTCCCTGGACCGGAAACAAGCTTCCGAGGACCGGTTTCTGGCATTCAAGCCGTCTTCAGCCCGGCTTGCTTGAATCCAGTGGCAAAGTGAGCAAGGGATTCACGTCTGAGCATACCCTGCCACACTTATGGCGGCCAAAAGCGTTACAAAAGGGGGTGGTGATGGACGGAGCATCTGAATCAATCAAACACTCACACCCAGTCAAAAGAACTGGGTTTAATCCATCACCGTTCGTTAGCCCACTCTGCCACCCCAGTTCTGACATGGCTATATGCAAATCAGTCTGACCCTGTGCCTCATGGGAACAGTCCAGCCCGAACTGCCAAGCCATGTCTTCCCTGGACCGGAAACAAGCTTTCGATGACTGGTTTCTGGCATTCAAGCCGTCTTCAGCCCGGCTTGCTTGAATCCAGTGGCAAAGTGCGCAAGGGATTCACATCTGAGCATACCCTGCCACACTTATGGCGGCCAAAAGCGTTACAAAAGGGGGTGGTGATGGACGGAGCATCTGAATCAATCAAACACTCACACCCAGTCAAAAGATATGGCTTTAATCCATCACCGTTCTTTAGCCCACTCTGCCACCCCAGTTCTGACAGGGCTATATGCAAATCAGTCTGACCCTGTGCCTCATGGGAACAGTCCAGCCCGAACTGCCAAGCCATGTCTTCCCTGGACCGGAAACAAGCTTCCGAGGACCGGTTTCTGGCATTCAAGCCGTCTTCAGCCCGGCTTGCTTGAATCCAGTGGCAAAGTGAGCAAGGGACTCACGTCTGAGCATACCCTGCCACACTTATGGCGGCCAAAAGCATTACAAAAGGGGGTGGTGATGGACGGAGCATCTGAATCAATCAAACACTCACACCCAGTCAAAAGATCTGGGTTTAATCCATCACCGTTCTTTAGCCCACTCTGCCACCCCAGTTCTGACATGGCTATATGCAAATCAGTCTGACCCTGTGCCTCATGGGAACAGTCCAGCCCGAACTGCCAAGCCATGTCTTTCCTGGACCGGAAACAAGCTTCCGAGGACCGGTTTCTGGCATTCAAGCCGTCTTCAGCCCGGCTTGCTTGAATCCAGTAGCAAAGTGAGCAAGGGATTCACGTCTGAGCATACCCTGCCACACTTATGGCGGCCAAAAGCGTTACAAAAGGGGGTGGTGATGGACGGAGCATCTGAATCAATCAAACACTCACACCCAGTCAAAAGATATGGCTTTAATCCATCACCGTTCTGTGGTAAATAAATAAATAATACCCTATTTTTGAATGTATAAATGAATAACAGATAGCTCAATAAATAAGAGTCAAAATTCGAGGTAGTAGGAGTTTCGCAGGTTTATTACAGCATAAAGGACAGGAACAGGACAACCTGCATAGGAATAGGATGGCAGGGCCCAGCAGCGCTGCTGGTGTCAGGATCGGGACAAGGAAAAGGGATCATTTTTAATAACAATACATGAGCATATATACATAACGCAGACACATAGCATTACATTACAATAGGCGTAGCAGTGGGTGGAGCAAAAGGCGTGACGCGTAGCAGTCGCGAAAGATAAGGGTGAAAAGAGGTGTAACGGGGCGTATACATAGACATGTGATGCAAACGTAACAGAATATGTCATGAATGGGGCGGAAACCATGGAGGGGGCTACCTAAGGAGCCGGGACCTCTAACCTGATGGTGCGCGCAAACTCGCAATGACGTATCACTAGGAGAAGCTGGGGGCTTCGAACTCTGTGCTAGGAGCAGAGACTGAAGTCTGGAGAGTCAGGGCGACATGTACCTAAACAGTATCTAGTATCTGATGTTTAGAGAACATGTTGATATAAACTAGAAGTCAGGAGGGGAAAAGGCTAACAGACACTAAGACTGGACCATGCATTATTCTACATGTAGTGCGTGATGAAGAATATGGAATGACCATTAAATACAGTATTTCTCTAACGTGGAGACGGAAAGGCTAGACAATGACAGAAACTATTGATGCGGTTCAGTAGCTTAGGAATGCAGAGAAGGAGGACTGAACTGATAACTGGAACTATAACATACTTTTGGCAGACTCAAAGGCAGAGCCAGCTGAACCGGGCACTGCAAGGCAGGATGTAAGTGAAGGGTCGAGGATACAGGTGGGGGCTGTATCGCTCCTCAGCGAAGTTTCAGGAGACAGGAGCTGAATCTGATGTCCGGGCCCTTTTGAGGCCTAGAAACGGGAACTTTACAATGAAATAACGTGCACACTGAGAAACGTGGCAACGTAACTTTACATAGGCCTGATATTCATAGTATTCACGAGGACTAGAAACTGACATACTAGAGGTGGACACAACTATAATTGCGTCATTAATCGAACATGGGGAATGCATATGCATATTTAATCATGCACACATAACATATGATGGATGACACGTAGGGACACAGAACATGGCAAAATTTACTTTTCCACATTCCCTCCTTGTCACTACGTTTCCATCAGGAAACATCAATATTCATGATACCATCTATCATTTCATACAGTATCATTTGCTCGTCTCGAATTATCCTGGAACGGGATTTAGGACGGGGCTTGGGACTAGGAATACAAGAGGTAGCACAAATGCCGCAAATCGCAGGGCCACATTGTATACAGAGACAGCAGCTGAATATGATCGCTACTGCAATACCTAGGAAGGACAATATTTTCCATCCCCATGCGGAAATTATATTCCAGAACCAACCGGACCATGTCCAGGTGCCTGGATCTTGGTGTATCAGATGGGCAATTTTATGGAGTCTGGTTATAGCTGAATAAACAGACGGTGCGTTATTTGGAATGAAAATGCAGCAACTAGATCCGATGACTCTACAGGCCCCGCCCCTATCGGCCAGTATGACGTCAAGGACGAGACGATTCTGTAAAACGACAAATCTCATAGCAGATTGCTCTTCGGTTAAATTACCTAGAGCAGAGGCAGTCTCATTTACTACAGCTTCGAGGGTTCTGGTTAACCTACGGATCAGTTTACTATTCTGGATAGGTCCTATAAAGAAAAAGAAACCTCTATTGAAATCTGTATACTGTTCTAGAGCAGTTTCAGTATAATCGACAATTGGGGACTCCCTTCTATGTCTAATGTGTACTAGATGTGTATTCCTGTGATAATCAGATGGGGCTAGAAAAACTGGTGGCAGTAGGAAGGCAATGTAACAGGTTCCCTCCCAATCGAGGGGCAGACGAACATATGCAGTTTGACCACAAATAAAATAAGAATGACGTGAAGCTTTGAAAATAGATTTCCCACTGTCACTATACTTGACAATAGTAGTACAATCACTATGTCCTACATGTACGGAACCATTATTTCGGACACATAATTCACCTCTGACTGGCAGTACTGAAATAGCAGGTAAGTCTGGAGTGGAATCAGACTGAACATTCAGGACCATGAAATTCGAAGAATAGTTACCTAAATTATACACTTCATTTTCTAGATCTAAACCTGTTCTGTGGGGGAGACCTTGCTTGTCTGGAAAGCATGTACTGTTAAGAAAAGACATATCTGTTGAGGATGACGTTAACGTGGACCATGCTCCACACGAACCATTATGTGAGAATGGATAAGGAAAAAGTGGCAGAACTCCCTTCGGTGTCTGGAAAGGGGGGAGTCGACCACACACCCAACAATTAGTGGCATTGCTGGACTGGTGTGAGTAATGTAACATGCGGATGAATGAGTTATTTCGCATAGCGAGGCGGTAAGAGAGTTCATGAGGAGGCAGATCACTAAACGTGTGCTCTACTGTAGCATTAGCAGACTTATTTACATGAAGAACTGGGAAATACAAGAAAAATGCATAACTGGTGCAGGAAATCATAATGCTGAGAAACAATATGAAACATAGAAAAACGATACATCGAATTGAGTTTTGACTAACTCTCTCACTATGGGGGTCTATTTTATACATGTCAGAAACAGTCTAACCGTTTCACCTAGGGGAGGACTTAGACAATCAAACTGACTGACTTATTTTACTAGACCGGAGTTTTAACTTATACTCCTGTTGCGGAGTTTTCTCTAACAGGGGAGGGTTTGTAGCAATGTCTTTTGCGGGACAGTCCTTGAGAACAATATTTTGGCAATCCTTCAAATCCTGGGAAATGTTCTTTAAGACGGGTTTCAGTCCATTAAATTGTTTTACATGAGAAAGGTGCACCCAGCCTTTGCGACCTTCCAACTTCACGGCTGTACGGGTGGTGAGGAGGACCTGTCGGGGCTCTTTCCAGCGAGGCTCCAGCGGACTTGATCTGTCAAAATTCCTCACCATCACCATGGATCCTGGAACGATTTCATGCGGTGCCACCTCGGTATTGTCTGGAAATGCGGCGGCAACCTGTGAACGACATGAGTTGAGGGCAGACATCAAGGAAGCTAGGTAATCTGTCAGCATATTACTTGACACATCGGTAATACTTCGGGGTCTAGGAGTACCCCACATATTTGGGGGGCGGCCGAAAACGACCTCATACGGGGACAGACCTGATCTGGAATGTGCGACCATGCGCATATAAAATAAAGCGACTGGCAGAGCTACTAGCCAGTCCACACCTTTTTCTTTGCATACTTTGGCGATACAGATTTTCAGAGTCTGATTATGTCTCTCTACAAGACCGGCTGCTTCAGGATGGCGTACACAATGAAACTTCCACTGGTACCCTAACAACAGGGAAACATGCTTCATTAACTCAGATGAGAATGGCTGGCCGTTGTCAGAATATACGACTCTAGGGAGTCCATAACGGGGGAAGAACTCACGAACCAACTGCTTGGCAGTGGTCGCGGCTGTGTAATCTGGGACTGGATATGCTTCTGTCCACCTGGACAAAGCGCATACAACTACAAGGACATACTTGAAACCTCGACATCGCTCCATCTGAATATAATCCATCTGGAGGACTTCAAAAGGGTGGTCAGGAGGCTGGAATCCACCTTGTTCCACCGGGACACTTTTACCTGGATTAAACTGACAACATATCATACAGGTACGGACTTTCTGCTTGGCTGCAGCTCGTAAATGCTTGTTGAACCAAATGTTCTGGATACTGTCTAACATAGCTTTTTCTCCTAAATGTGCTGGACTATGTGCGGTATTAATAATGACTTGAACCATAGAGTCGGGGAGAAACCATGTGGCTTTACCCTTCGTTACCCATCCCTGATCTGTCTGGACCCCTCCTTGTTCGGACCATTTCTTGATTTCTTCGGGAGTAGCATGTAACTGGATATCTATGACATCTTGTGTAGGGTCCTTAACTGTCATGCATGTAGTCGGATCTGGAGTGTGTGTCATGTTAACTGGAATGTCTGGAGTCTGTGCTGTAAGCTTGGCTGTGCGATCTGCTAGATCGTTACCTTGAGAAATGGTGTCAGTAACTTTCGTATGTGCTTTGCACTTCATGATAGCGATAGATGTCGGTAAATGTATGGCATCTAACAGAGCTTGAATAAGGAGACCATGCTGAATCTTGGTTCCATGAGAAGTCATGAAACCTCTCTCCTGCCAGAGCACTCCGAAGTCGTGTACAACTCCAAATGCGTAACGTGAATCTGTGTAAACATTAACTTTCAAGTTCTTGGCGTGTATGCAGGCTTGTGTCAGAGCAACTAGCTCTGCTGCTTGAGCGGACAGGGTATCAATACGGTGTGTTTCAATAACTTCAGTGTCAGTAGTCACTGCATACGCGGCGACTAGTTCTCCTGTACTTGTTCTCATACATGAACCATCCACATAAAGTGTCAGGTCGGGGTCTGGTAACGGAGTATCTGTCAGATCTTGTCTTGGCTTTGTCGTAATGTTAACTACTTCCACGCAATCATGTGTGGCTGGATTTGAATTAACTGATGGTAACAGTGTAGCAGGATTTAAAACGTTGCAGCGTCTGATTTCTATGTGTGGCTGGAACAGTGTCAATTCATAACCTGTTAAACGTGCAATTGTCAAGTGCTGAGTTTGTGTTCGGTTTAAAAGAACTTCCAAGGAATGTGGAACTTGTACTGTCAAGGAGTGTCCTAAGACTATGGAATCACTTTGTCTGATAGCTAGTGCTGTGGCTGCAACTGACTTGAGGCACGCAGGCAGAGCCTGGGCTACAGGATCTAATGTGCTCGAAAAATAAGCACAGGGCTTGTATTGTCCTGCTTGATCTTGTGTGAGAACAGATAATGCTGTACCTTCGCGTTCAGTAACGAAAAGTGTAAAAGGCTTACTGTAGTCCGGTGTCGCTAGAACTGGAGCTTGGCATAGGGCTTTCTTTAACTCATTGAAACTAAGTGTATGTTCAGATGTCCAAGGGAGGACAGTCGATACGGCTGCCTCCTGTGTCGTTAATTGTATCAGTGGCTTGGCTAGAAATGCATACTGAGGAATCCATTGTCTGCAATAAGAAGTAAGGCCAATAAAAGCACGTACCTCCTTCTGGGTCTTGGGCTGAGGAAGACTCGCTATTAACTGGATACGGTCTGGTGTCAACTGTCTACCCCTCTTGGACAGTAAGTGTCCTAAGTAGACCACTTGCTGGACACAGAATTGAAGCTTAGAAGGGGACACCTTGTGCCCCATCTCGGCTAGGAAATACAGAACTGTCAGTGATGCTCGCTCGCAAGCACGTTCAGAACGGGCTGTGATCAGTAGATCATCGACATACTGGAGCAGGGCAGTGTCAATTGGCATGTGAATGTTGTCTAGTTGTCTCTTGAGTGCTTGACTGTAAATACTAGGACTTTCTGTGAAACCTTGAGGAGCTCGTGTAAACATATAGCTCCTTCCATTTAAACAAAATCCGAAAAGGAACTGGCTGTCTGGATGAATAGGGACACTGAAAAACGCGTTCTTGAGGTCGATTACAGTAAAGAACGTGGCTTCGGAATCAATGGCCGTTAATAGGGAAGAGATGTCTGGGACAACTGGGTACTGCGGAATAATACATTTATTAAGCTCTCGTAGGTCAATCACTAATCGATATACTGGGGGTGCATTTGGATCAGTACGTTTCATGACTGGAATGATCGGAGAATTACATACATTGGAGTCAGTTTCTACAACCACTCCTTGAGCCATGAGCTCGTCAATAATTTTGGATAAGGCTGCTACAGCCTCAGGTGGCAATCTGTACTGTCTGATTCGTGGTAACACTACACCTGGCTTGAGAGTCACACGATAGGGTGTGATTTGCATGTAACCTACATCAGTTGGACCTTGCGCCCATAAGTGCTGCGGGACATTAGACAGTCTTGAATCAAAATTTCGTAATACATAGTGACCCTTAAAGTCACGTAGGAACAATCGTATTCCCTCTGGGGAACAGCATATAACTGCACCTAACTCTTTCAGTGTTTTAATGCCTAATAGATTTTCTGGACATGACTTAGTAAGTAACAGATCAGTAGTGCGGGACAATGGACCTACTTCTAGAGAAACTGGTTTTGAAATCTCATTTACGATAGGTTTTCCTGAAAATCCAAGGGAAACATTTCTTGAGCCTGAGAGCGGAGCCCCTGGAACTTCGGCGTGACTAATTGTGGTCCTACTTGCCCCTGTATCAATCAAAAACTTTCTGTCTTTCCCTAATACTTGACTGTGAACATAGGGACCTTCTTGATCTACAGGTATCTCGATGAGAGGCAAGCCTACCTCCCTCTCTAGGCTGTTTCATGAATACTGCTGGTACTCTGGATACTCAGACTGTGCATACTGGTACATCTGCTGTGTGACATGCTGTGTTGCAGCGATAGGCTGCGGAGCTGTAACTGTCTGTGGCGCATTCTGTGGCTGAGGAATCTGTGAAACTTGTTCTTGTCTAGGCGGACGTGGTCTTTCTTTAGTCTTACCAGTAGCTATGTTGTGTTTCAGAACTGCACACTCATTTATAAAATGACCTGGCTGTTTACAATAATTGCAGTTCCCTTTAACGGGAGCTGCAGGATGACTGGCTTGATTCGGACCCCTCTTCTGACTGTCTTGAGGAACAGATTGTGCAACTAGTACTTTCATCTTCGTGTCTTTCATACGTTTTCTTTCGTGTTCTTGTTCTTTTCTGATTCTATTCTGGTGGTATTGAAGCATCTGCAACATCTGGGACGGGGTATTAGCTTGCCAGGTACTTTCGACTTTCAAAACTCGATTTTTAATTTGTGGGCTTGAATTCTCGACTAATTTAGTAACAAAAAGGTGAGGGTATGACTCACTACTTGTCTTGAGGCCACTGTTGATGCTAAAACATTTTTCAAATCTAGAATAAAAATCACTAATATCTTCGTCTTGTTTCTGTTTACAGGCTGAGATTGCATCCCAGTCTTCTTTTCTAGTTGTCAATAATCTGGGTAAAACTTGTATTAATAATTCCGGTAATTCTTTACATTTATCTCCAAGACCGGTACCTGGTACTCGTGCCTTATCTTCAGCTTCTAGAACTGCCCAATCGATCTTTTTCTCTCCCACCTCCCATTCTTTTTCCTTGAGCTTTTCATACACCCCTGCGGGCAGCAGAACCTTTAACATTTTAATTATATCTGGATACGTGTATTCTCCCATACGGAGCATGTCTTTTAATTCTCTATGGAACCCTGCTGGATCTTTGTCATGACAGGGAATTAATTTCTTCATCTCGAGGAGTTCCATCTTTGTAATCGGAGTGTAAACAAACACTTGTTCTAGTTCGCCACCCGTTCCTCTGACTGGGTGGACTTCTCGTAACGGATTCTGTCTCTCCATGTAAAATGGTTTACCTTCTGGGGGTGAGGCATGAACAAAATGCGGGTTCAGAAACGTTCTATATTTGTGACGCTGTTCTAGAATGACACTAATTAAATCGGTACCTAGACCTTTCCATCTATACTGGAGTAACTCGTTCAGGACATCATGTAACGGGCCTGGATCAGAGTGCTGACCCTCATACAATGTAATGAGGTGCTGAATCATATACATACCCACCAGTCGTTGTTCGGCTGGGGGCATTTTCAGAAACATTTGTGCCACTATTTCGTCTGGAAAAGTGGTAGAATCTGTAATCCATCGGACTGCTGATCGGGCTAGCTCTTGTTCATGCATGGTACTTAACTCACTGTAACCGATTCGTGATTTCAGAATATGATCGGTAGCTTGGAATACTTGTTCTAGAGAACCTTGTTCTGGTGCTGGAGAATGAAAAATAGACTTGTGTTCTAGGCGTAAATGGCGATCTGGAAATCTAGATTTTCCTACATACGCTATTCTGGCGGGATTCTCGTCGTCTAACTCTTCAGGATCAGAGTTACTTTCTTTCTCGCTTACTTGTGCTTCTTTACGCTGTTCGTGTAATTTTATTATTTCTTTACGGATTTTCTTGTACATACTCTCCATAGCACCGACGGTCTTGTGCTTACCCTCGGCTATATTATCACTCCACCTTGTCAGGATTTTCATTTCGGCCGGATCTTTAGACGGGTAATCTTGTTCTCTTATTAGACAATTGATCAGAAACTTTAATATCATGAGCTGGATCTCGGCTTTCCTTTGAGACATGGCCTCGCTAATACTTTCTGGATCATCCCCTGTACGGATGAAACGATATATTCTGTCTAGATCTTCTTTCATATTCGGTAAGGTGACTAGATACTCGGCCACCTTTCTTACGCGGAATGAATATAAAACCATATTATCCTCGCCTGGGACTGGATCATAGCCGCATTCGGCAAGGGATTTTCTTATTTCTGCTACAGTCTGATGTCTGGGCGTACGCTGTGACGCTTGTGCATGTAATTCGGCTGTCGTTAAACGCTTGTGTGGCGGCGGGGTTTGAGGAGTACCTCCCCCTGCGGCCCCTAAACTAGAGTCGTCTACTGAGGCTCTTCGTCCTGGCAGAGTGGGAAATGGAAATGCAGGCTGGACTTGTATGGCGGGCTGGACCGGGGGTACCGTAACAGGTACTCCGGTGTCTGGAGGAGCGGGAAGTGCCTGATTTACAGGGACTGGCGGAGCGCGAACAGGATTTGCATATTCTGGGACTGTGTCGTCCAAATAGGACGAAATAAAAATATCAGCTGCGGTCTGTTTGTGACGTAGTTTGGTCGGAACTAATGGTGGCGGGAAATTACTGGATGCCTCTGGGGTCGCTTTTGGCAAGCCCTCGGCAAGGAGAGGTTACATACCCCTAATAAGGGCATGCCTCTGTCTGTCTGACTGTTCGGCTTTGACTTGTTCACCTATCTCGATTAGTTCTTTTTCTTGTGCTCGTTCTAAGGATTCTCTACTTAATTCTGACTTTCTGATTTCCTTTTCAGTTCTTTTATGAGCTTCTTTGCGCCATAACTCGATGGCATCTTTCTGTGACTGTCTGGCTTTCTTTTTCCATAATGCTTCTTCTACTCGCATGATGCATTCGGCATCCCATGTACCCGATACGGGCCATCTATACTTTTCTTCTAACTGTTTGGTATACTCTACCCATAAATCTAGATACAGTATGGCGCTTATGCCATGCTTCTGATACATAAAATGACCTGGACTGTCCCTAGGCGGAACTGGAACTGCTGCTTCCAGCAGACCCTTTCTGGTTTTTAACTGACGTAATTTCGAAAAGAGCGGCATGACTGAACTATAATCTAGACACAATACAATACACAATAAACACGATACTTATTCCCCATTCATACCACGACATTAAAATACATGAAGAACATTTAAAAATAACAGTTCGAACAGAATACTACCTGGAATACGGAACACAGAATACATGAATTTTCTCGAGAACAGAACTGACTAGAACAGGAACTAGATGCACTGCTGAAACAGTACGAAACTTACCGGTCTCATAAAGAGACACGTCAGGACCCGCATCCACCGAAGTGGACACTTCGTTTGTGGGTCTGTGTACCACCAACCCACGGACCAGAGTCAATTAAATTGACCCTGTCTAGATACCACCCCAGTAACGGTACTCACCGGGCAGCAAGAACGGAAGGCCTCAGACTGGACGAGACTGCTTGGACGTCGGACGGACGAACTTCGGACTTCAGTTACGGGTGGACCTCCGGATACCTCGGACCTTGGACTCTCGGCTTGGGCTCTGGTCGGGACTCGCCGCGTTCCTCCACCGTCTCGTTTGGATGCTGGACCGCCTCCTCCGTCTCCTCCGTGGGCCTGAGGGATACTTGAAGCAGAAATATCTGCCGGTGCGCAGAAGAGTTCCGTCACGACTGCAGAGGGTCAGGGGGTCGGCGTGGCTTCACCGACGCGTGGGGAAAGGGCAAGTCCCTATTCGGGCGCCATTATGTGGTAAATAAATAAATAATACCCTATTTTTGAATGTATAAATGAATAACAGATAGCTCAATAAATAAGAGTCAAAATTCGAGGTAGTAGGAGTTTCGCAGGTTTATTACAGCATAAAGGACAGGAACAGGACAACCTGCATAGGAATAGGATGGCAGGGCCCAGCAGCGCTGCTGGTGTCAGGATCGGGACAAGGAAAAGGGATCATTTTTAATAACAATACATGAGCATATATACATAACGCAGACACATAGCATTACATTACAATAGGCGTAGCAGTGGGTGGAGCAAAAGGCGTGACGCGTAGCAGTCGCGAAAGATAAGGGTGAAAAGAGGTGTAACGGGGCGTATACATAGACATGTGATGCAAACGTAACAGAATATGTCATGAATGGGGCGGAAACCATGGAGGGGGCTACCTAAGGAGCCGGGACCTCTAACCTGATGGTGCGCGCAAACTCGCAATGACGTATCACTAGGAGAAGCTGGGGGCTTCGAACTCTGTGCTAGGAGCAGAGACTGAAGTCTGGAGAGTCAGGGCGACATGTACCTAAACAGTATCTAGTATCTGATGTTTAGAGAACATGTTGATATAAACTAGAAGTCAGGAGGGGAAAAGGCTAACAGACACTAAGACTGGACCATGCATTATTCTACATGTAGTGCGTGATGAAGAATATGGAATGACCATTAAATACAGTATTTCTCTAACGTGGAGACGGAAAGGCTAGACAATGACGGAAACTATTGATGCGGTTCAGTAGCTTAGGAATGCAGAGAAGGAGGACTGAACTGATAACTGGAACTATAACATACTTTTGGCAGACTCAAAGGCAGAGCCAGCTGAACCGGGCACTGCAAGGCAGGATGTAAGTGAAGGGTCGAGGATACAGGTGGGGGCTGTATCGCTCCTCAGCGAAGTTTCAGGAGACAGGAGCTGAATCTGATGTCCGGGCCCTTTTGAGGCCTAGAAACGGGAACTTTACAATGAAATAACGTGCACACTGAGAAACGTGGCAACGTAACTTTACATAGGCCTGATATTCGTAGTATTCACGAGGACTAGAAACTGACATACTAGAGGTGGACACAACTATAATTGCGTCATTAATCGAACATGGGGAATGCATATGCATATTTAATCATGCACACATAACATATGATGGATGACACGTAGGGACACAGAACATGGCAAAATTTACTTTTCCACAGTTCTTTAGCCCACTCTTCCACCCCAGTTCTGACAGGGCTATATGCAAATCAGTCTGACCCTGTGCCTCATGGGAACAGTCCAGCCCGAACTGCCAAGCCATGTCTTCCCTGGACCGGAAACAAGCTTCCGAGGACCGGTTTCTGGCATTCAAGCCGTCTTCAGCCGGGCTTGCTTGAATCCAGTGGCAAAGTGAGCAAGGGACTCACGTCTGAGCATACCCTGCCACACTTATGGCGGCCAAAAGCGTTACAAAAGGGGGTGGTGATGGACGGAGCATCTGAATCAATCAAACACTCACACCCAGTCAAAAGATCTGGGTTTAATCCATCACCGTTCTTTAGCCCACTCTGCCACCCCAGTTCTGACATGGCTATATGCAAATCAGTCTGACCTTGTGCCTCATGGGAACAGTTCAGCCCGAACTGCCAAGCCATGTCTTCCCTGGACCGGAAACAAGCTTCCAAGGACCGGTTTCTGGCATTCAAGCCGTCTTCAGCCCGGCTTGCTTGAATACAGTGGCAAAGTGAGCATGGGATTCACGTCTGAGCATACCCTGCCACACTTATGGTGGCCAAAAGCGTTACAAAAGGGGGTGGTGATGGACGGAGCATCTGAATCAATCAAACACTCACACCTAGTCAAAAGATCTGGGTTTAATCCATCACCGTTCTTTAGCCCACTCTTCCACCCCAGTTCTGACATGGCTATATGCAAATCAGTCTGACCCTGTGCCTCATGGGAACAGTCCAGCCCGAACTGCCAAGCCATGTCTTCCCTGGACCGGAAACAAGCTTTCGAGGATCGGTTTCTGGCATTCAAGCCGTTTTCAGCCCGGCTTGCTTGAATCCAGTGGCAAAGTGAGCAAGGGACTCACGTCTGAGCATACCCTGCCACACTTATGGTGGCCAAAAGCATTACAAAAGGGGGTGGTGATGGACGGAGCATCTGAATCAATCAAACACTCACACCCAGTCAAAAGATCTGGGTTTAATCCATCACCGTTCTTTAGCCCACTCTGCCACCCCAGTTCTGACATGGCTATATGCAAATCAGTCTGACCCTGTGCCTCATGGGAACAGTCCAGCCCGAACTGCCAAGCCATGTCTTCCCTGGACCGGAAACAAGCTTCCGTGGACCGGTTTCTGGCATTCAAGCCGTCTTCAGCCCGGCTTGCTTGAATCCAGTGGCAAAGTGAGCAAGGGATTCACGTCTGAGCATACCCTGCCACACTTATGGAGGCCAAAAGCGTTACAAAAGGGGGTGGTGATGGACGGAGCATCTGAATCAATCAAACACTCACACCCAGTTAAAAGAACTGGGTTTAATCCATCACCGTTCTTTAGCCCACTCTGCCACCCCAGTTCTGACATGGCTATATGCAAATCAGTCTGACCCTGTGCCTCATGGGAACAGTCCAGCCCGAACTGCCAAGCCATGTCTTCCCTGGACCGGAAACAAGCTTTCGATGACTGGTTTCTGGCATTCAAGCCGTCTTCAGCCCGGCTTGCTTGAATCCAGTGGCAAAGTGAGCAAGGGATTCACATCTGAGCATACCCTGCCACACTTATGGCGGCCAAAAGCGTTACAAAAGGGGGTGGTGATGGACGGAGCATCTGAATCAATCAAACACTCACACCCAGTCAAAAGATCTGGGTTTAATCCATCACCGTTCTTTAGCCCACTCTTCCACCCCAGTTCTGACATGGCTATAAGCAAATCAGTCTGACCCTGTGCCTCATGGGAACAGTCCAGCCCGAACTGCCAAGCCATGTCTTCCCTGGACCGGAAACAAGCTTTCGAGGATCGGTTTCTGGCATTCAAGCCGTTTTCAGCCAGGCTTGCTTGAATCCAGTGGCAAAGTGAGCAAGGGACTCACGTCTGAGCATACCCTGCCACACTTATGGCGGCAAAAAGCATTACAAAAGGGGGTGGTGATGGACGGAGCATCTGAATCAATCAAACACTCACACCCAGTCAAAAGATCTGGGTTTAATCCATCACCGTTCTTTAGCCCACTCTGCCACCCCAGTTCTGACATGGCTATATGCAAATCAGTCTGACCCTGTGCCTCATGGGAACAGTCCAGCCCGAACTGCCAAGCCATGTCTTTCCTGGACCGGAAACAAGCTTCCGAGGACCGGTTTCTGGCATTCAAGCCGTCTTCAGCCCGGCTTGCTTGAATCCAGTGGCAAAGTGAGCAAGGGATTCACGTCTGAGCATACCCTGCCACACTTATGGCGGCCAAAAGCGTTACAAAAGGGGGTGGTGATGGACGGAGCATCTGAATCAATCAAACACTCACACCCAGTCAAAAGATATGGCTTTAATCCATCACCGTTCTTTAGCCCACTCTTCCACCCCAGTTCTGACAGGGCTATATGCAAATCAGTCTGACCCTGTGCCTCATGGGAACAGTCCAGCCCGAACTGCCAAGCCATGTCTTCCCTGGACCGGAAACAAGCTTCCGAGGACCGGTTTCTGGCATTCAAGCCGTCTTCAGCCCGGCTTGCTTGAATCCAGTGGCAAAGTGAGCAAGGGACTCACGTCTGAGCATACCCTGCCACACTTATGGCGGCCAAAAGCGTTACAAAAGGGGGTGGTGATGGACGGAGCATCTGAATCAATCAAACACTCACACCCAGTCAAAAGATCTGGGTTTAATCCATCACCGTTCTTTAGCCCACTCTTCCACCCCAGTTCTGACATGGCTATATGCAAATCAGTCTGACCCTGTGCCTCATGGGAACAGTCCAGCCCGAACTGCCAAGCCATGTCTTCCCTGGACCGGAAACAAGCTTCCGAGGACCGGTTTCTGGCATTCAAGCCGTCTTCAGCCCGGCTTGCTTGAATCCAGTGGCAAAGTGAGCAAGGGACTCACGTCTGAGCATACCCTGCCACACTTATGGCGGCCAAAAGCGTTACAAAAGGGGGTGGTGATGGACGGAGCATCTGAATCAATCAAACACTCACACCCAGTCAAAAGATCTGGGTTTAATCCATCACCGTTCTTTAGCCCACTCTTCCACCCCAGTTCTGACATGGCTATATGCAAATCAGTCTGACCCTGTGCCTCATGGGAACAGTCCAGCCCGAACTGCCAAGCCATGTCTTCCCTGGACCGGAAACAAGCTTCCGAGGACCGGTTTCTGGCATTCAAGCCGTCTTCAGCCCGGCTTGCTTGAATCCAGTGGCAAAGTGAGCAAGGGACTCACGTCTGAGCATACCCTGCCACACTTATGGCGGCCAAAAGCGTTACAAAAGGGGGTGGTGATGGACGGAGCATCCGAATCAATCAAACACTCACACCCAGTCAAAAGATCTGGGTTTAATCCATCACCGTTCTTTAGCCCACTCTTCCACCCCAGTTCTGACATGGCTATATGCAAATCAGTCTGACCCTGTGCCTCATGGGAACAGTCCAGCCCGAACTGCCAAGCCATGTCTTCCCTGGACCGGAAACAAGCTTTCGAGGACCGGTTTCTGGCATTCAAGCCGTTTTCAGCCCGGCTTGCTTGAATCCAGTGGCAAAGTGAGCAAGGGACTCACGTCTGAGCATACCCTGCCACACTTATGGCGGCCAAAAGCATTACAAAAAGGCGTGGTGATGGACGGAGCATCTGAATCAATCAAACACTCACACCCAGTCAAAAGATCTGGGTTTAATCCATCACCGTTCTTTAGCCCACTCTTGCACCCCAGTTCTGACATGGCTATATGCAAATCAGTCTGACCCTGTGCCTCATGGGAACAGTCCAGCCCGAACTGCCAAGCCATGTCTTCCCTGGACCGGAAACAAGCTTCCGAGGACCGGTTTCTGGCATTCAAGCCGTCTTCAGCCCGGCTTGCTTGAATCCAGTGGCAAAGTGAGCAAGGAATTCACGTCTGAGCATACCCTGCCACACTTATGGCGGCCAAAAGTGTTACAAAAGGGGGTGGTGATGGACGGAGCATCTGAATCAATCAAACACTCACACCCAGTCAAAAGATCTGGGTTTAATCCATCACCGTTCTTTAGCCCACTCTGCCTCCCCAGTTCTGACATGGCTATATGCAAATCGGTCTGACCCTGTGCCTCATGGGAACAGTTCAGCCCGAACTGCCAAGCCATGTCTTCTCTGGACCGGAAACAAGCTTCCGAGGAGCCGTTTCTGGCATTCAAGCCGTCTTCAGCCCGGCTTGCTTGAATCCAGTGGCAAAGTGAGCAAGGGATTCACGTCTGAGCATACCCTGCCACATTTATGGCGGCCAAAAGCATTACAAAAGGGGGTGGTGATGGACGGAGCATCTGAATCAATCAAACACTCACACCCAGTCAAAAGATCTGGCTTTAATCCATCACCGTTCCTTAGCCCACTCTTCCACCCCAGTTCTGACATGGCTATATGCAAATCAGTCTGACCCTGTGCCTCATGGGAACAGTCCAGCCCGAACTGCCAAGCCATGTCTTCCCTGGACCGGAAACAAGCTTCCGAGGACCGGTTTCTGGCATTCAAGCCGTTTTCAGCCCGGCTTGCTTGAATCCAGTGGCAAAGTGAGCAAGGGACTCACGTCTGAGCATACCCTGCCACACTTATGGTGGCCAAAAGCGTTACAAAAGGGGGTGGTGATGGACGGAGCATCTGAATCAATCAAACACTCACACCCAGTCAAAAGATATGGCTTTAATCCATCACCTTTCTTTAGCCCACTCTTCCACCCCAGTTCTGACAGGGCTATATGCAAATCAGTCTGACCCTGTGCCTCATGGGAACAGTCCAGCCCGAACTGCCAAGCCATGTCTTCCCTGGACCGGAAACAAGCTTCCGAGGACCGGTTTCTGGCATTCAAGCCGTCTTCAGCCCGGCTTGCTTGAATCCAGTGGCAAAGTGAGCAAGGGACTCACGTCTGAGCATACCCTGCCACACTTATGGCGGCCAAAAGCGTTACAAAAGGGGGTGGTGATGGACGGAGCATCTGAATCAATCAAACACTCACACCCAGTCAAAAGATCTGGGTTTAATCCATCACCGTTCTTTAGCCCACTCTTCCACCCCAGTTCTGACATGGCTATATGCAAATCAGTCTGACCCTGTGCCTCATGGGAACAGTCCAGCCCGAACTGCCAAGCCATGTCTTCCCTGGACCGGAAACAAGCTTTCGAGGATCGGTTTCTGGCATTCAAGCCGTTTTCAGCCCGGCTTGCTTGAATCCAGTGGCAAAGTGAGCAAGGGACTCACGTCTGAGCATACCCTGCCACACTTATGGCGGCCAAAAGCATTACAAAAGGGGGTGGTGATGGACGGAGCATCTGAATCAATCAAACACTCACACCCAGTCAAAAGATCTGGGTTTAATCCATCACCGTTCTTTAGCCCACTCTGCCACCCCAGTTCTGACATGGCTATATGCAAATCAGTCTGACCCTGTGCCTCATGGGAACAGTCCAGCCCGAACTGCCAAGCAATATCTTCCCTGGACCGGAAACAAGCTTCCGAGGACCGGTTTCTGGCATTCAAGCCGTCTTCAGCCCGGCTTGCTTGAATCCAGTGGCAAAGTGAGCAAGGGACTCACGTCTGAGCATACCCTGCCACACTTATGGCGGCCAAAAGCGTTACAAAAGGGGGTGGTGATGGACGGAGCATCTGAATCAATCAAACACTCACACCCAGTCAAAAGATCTGGGTTTAATCCATCACTGTTCTTTAGCCCACTCTGCCACCCCAGTTCTGACATGGCTATATGCAAATCGGTCTGACCCTGTGCCTCATGGGAACAGTTCAGCCCGAACTGCCAAGCCATGTCTTCCCTGGACCGGAAACAAGCTTTCGAGGAGCCGTTTCTGGCATTCAAGCCGTCTTCAGCCCGGCTTGCTTGAATCCAGTGGCAAAGTGAGCAAGGAATTCACGTCTGAGCATACCCTGCCACACTTATGGCGGCCAAAAGCATTACAAAAGGGGGTGGTGATGGACGGAGCATCTGAATCAATCAAACACTCACACCCAGTCAAAAGATCTGGCTTTAATCCATCACCATTCCTTAACCCACTCTTCCACCCCAGTTCTGACATGGCTATATGCAAATCAGTCTGACCCTGTGCCTCATGGGAACAGTCCAGCCCGAACTGCCAAGCCATGTCTTCCCTGGACCCGAAACAAGCTTCCGAGGACCGGTTTCTGGCATTCAAGCCGTCTTCAGCCCAGCTTGCTTGAATCCAGTGGCAAAGTGAGCAAGGGACTCACGTCTGAGCATACCCTGCCACACTTATGGCGGCCAAAAGCATTACAAAAGAGGGTGGTGATGGATGGAGCATCTGAATCAATCAAACACTCACACCCAGTCAAAAGATTTGGGTTTAATCCATCACCGTTCTTTAGCCCAATCTGCCACCCCAGTTCTGACATGGCTATATGCAAATCAGTCTGACCCTGTGCCTCATGGGAACAGCCCAGCATGAACTGCCAAGCCATGTCTTCCCTGGACCGAAAACAAGCTTCCGAGGACCGGTTTCTAGCATTCAAGCCGTCTTCAGCCCGGCTTGCTTGAATCCAGTGGCAAAGTGAGCAAGGGATTCACGTCTGAGCATACCCTGCCACACTTATGGCGGCCAAAAGCGTTACAAAAGGGGGTGGTGATGGACGGAGCATCTGAATCACTCAAACACTCACACCCAGTCAAAAGATCTGGCTTTAATCCATCACTGTTCTTTAGCCCACTCTTCCACCCCAGTTCTGACATGGCTATATGCAAATCAGTCTGACCCTGTGCCTCATGGGAACAGTCCAGCCAGAACTGCCAAGCCATGTCTTCCCTGGACCGGAAACAAGCTTCCGAGGACCGGTTTCTGGCATTCAAGCCGTCTTCAGCCCGGCTTGCTTGAATCCAGTGGCAAAGTGAGCAAGGGACTCACGTCTGAGCATACCCTGCCACACTTATGGCGGCCAAAAGCGTTACAAAAGGGGGTGGTAATGGACGGAGCATCTGAATCAATCAAACACTCACACCCAGTCAAAAGATCTGGGTTTAATCCATCACCGTTCTTTAGCCCACTCTTCCACCCCAGTTCTGACATGGCTATATGCAAATCAGTCTGACCCTGTGCCTCATGGGAACAGTCCAGCCCGAACTGCCAAGCCATGTCTTCCCTGGACCGGAAACAAGCTTTCGAGGATCGGTTTCTGGCATTCAAGCCGTTTTCAGCCCGGCTTGCTTGAATCCAGTGGCAAAGTGAGCAAGGGACTCACGTCTGAGCATACCCTGCCACACTTATGGCGGCCAAAAGCATTACAAAAGGGGGTGGTGATGGACGGAGCATCTGAATCAATCAAACACTCACACCCAGTCAAAAGATCTGGGTTTAATCCATCACCGTTCTTTAGCCCACTCTGCCACCCCAGTTCTGACATGGCTATATGCAAATCAGTCTGACCCTGTGCCTCATGGGAACAGTCCAGCCCGAACTGCCAAGCCATGTCTTCCCTGGACCGGAAACAAGCTTCCGAGGACCGGTTTCTGGCATTCAAGCCGTCTTCAGCCCGGCTTGCTTGAATCCAGTGGCAAAGTGAGCAAGGGATTCACGTCTGAGCATACCCTGCCACACTTATGGCGGCCAAAAGCGTTACAAAAGGGGGTGGTGATGGACGGAGCATCTGAATCAATCAAACACTCACACCCAGTTAAAAGAACTGGGTTTAATCCATCACCGTTCGTTAGCCCACTCTGCCACCCCAGTTCTGACATGGCTATATGCAAATCAGTCTGACCCTGTGCCTCATGGGAACAGTCCAGCCCGAACTGCCAAGCCATGTCTTCCCTGGACCGGAAACAAGCTTTCGATGACTGGTTTCTGGCATTCAAGCCGTCTTCAGCCCGGCTTGCTTGAATCCAGTGGCAAAGTGCGCAAGGGATTCACATCTGAGCATACCCTGCCACACTTATGGCGGCCAAAAGCGTTACAAAAGGGGGTGGTGATGGACGGAGCATCTGAATCAATCAAACACTCACACCCAGTCAAAAGATATGGCTTTAATCCATCACCGTTCTTTAGCCCACTCTGCCACCCCAGTTCTGACAGGGCTATATGCAAATCAGTCTGACCCTGTGCCTCATGGGAACAGTCCAGCCCGAACTGCCAAGCCATGTCTTCCCTGGACCGGAAACAAGCTTCCGAGGACCGGTTTCTGGCATTCAAGCCGTCTTCAGCCCGGCTTGCTTGAATCCAGTGGCAAAGTGAGCAAGGGACTCACGTCTGAGCATACCCTGCCACACTTATGGCGGCCAAAAGCATTACAAAAGGGGGTGGTGATGGACGGAGCATCTGAATCAATCAAACACTCACACCCAGTCAAAAGATCTGGGTTTAATCCATCACCGTTCTTTAGCCCACTCTGCCACCCCAGTTCTGACATGGCTATATGCAAATCAGTCTGACCCTGTGCCTCATGGGAACAGTCCAGCCCGAACTGCCAAGCCATGTCTTTCCTGGACCGGAAACAAGCTTCCGAGGACCGGTTTCTGGCATTCAAGCCGTCTTCAGCCCGGCTTGCTTGAATCCAGTGGCAAAGTGAGCAAGGGATTCACGTCTGAGCATACCCTGCCACACTTATGGCGGCCAAAAGCGTTACAAAAGGGGGTGGTGATGGACGGAGCATCTGAATCAATCAAACACTCACACCCAGTCAAAAGATATGGCTTTAATCCATCACCGTTCTTTAGCCCACTCTTCCACCCCAGTTCTGACAGGGCTATATGCAAATCAGTCTGACCCTGTGCCTCATGGGAACAGTCCAGCCCGAACTGCCAAGCCATGTCTTCCCTGGACCGGAAACAAGCTTCCGAGGACCGGTTTCTGGCATTCAAGCCGTCTTCAGCCCGGCTTGCTTGAATCCAGTGGCAAAGTGAGCAAGGGACTCACGTCTGAGCATACCCTGCCACACTTATGGCGGCCAAAAGCGTTACAAAAGGGGGTGGTGATGGACGGAGCATCTGAATCAATCAAACACTCACACCCAGTCAAAAGATCTGGGTTTAATCCATCACCGTTCTTTAGCCCACTCTGCCACCCCAGTTCTGACCAGGCTATATGCAAATCAGTCTGACCCTGTGCCTCATGGGAACAGTTCAGCCCGAACTGCCAAGCCATGTCTTCCCTGGACCGGAAACAAGCTTCCAAGGACCGGTTTCTGGCATTCAAGCCGTCTTCAGCCCGGCTTGCTTGAATACAGTGGCAAAGTGAGCATGGGATTCACGTCTGAGCATACCCTGCCGCACTTATGGCGGCCAAAAGCGTTACAAAAGGGGGTGGTGATGGACGGAGCATCTGAATCAATCAAACACTCACACCCAGTCAAAAGATCTGGGTTTAATCCATCACCGTTCTTTAGCCCACTCTTCCACCCCAGTTCTGACATGGCTATATGCAAATCAGTCTGACCCTGTGCCTCATGGGAACAGTCCAGCCCGAACTGCCAAGCCATGTCTTCCCTGGACCGGAAACAAGCTTTCGAGGATCGGTTTCTGGCATTCAAGCCGTTTTCAGCCCGGCTTGCTTGAATCCAGTGGCAAAGTGAGCAAGGGACTCACGTCTGAGCATACCCTGCCACACTTATGGTGGCCAAAAGCATTACAAAAGGGGGTGGTGATGGACGGAGCATCTGAATCAATCAAACACTCACACCCAGTCAAAAGATCTGGGTTTAATCCATCACCGTTCTTTAGCCCACTCTGCCACCCCAGTTCTGACATGGCTATATGCAAATCAGTCTGACCCTGTGCCTCATGGGAACAGTCCAGCCCGAACTGCCAAGCCATGTCTTCCCTGGACCGGAAACAAGCTTCCGTGGACCGGTTTCTGGCATTCAAGCCGTCTTCAGCCCGGCTTGCTTGAATCCAGTGGCAAAGTGAGCAAGGGATTCACGTCTGAGCATACCCTGCCACACTTATGGAGGCCAAAAGCGTTACAAAAGGGGGTGGTGATGGACGGAGCATCTGAATCAATCAAACACTCACACCCAGTTAAAAGAACTGGGTTTAATCCATCACCGTTCTTTAGCCCACTCTGCCACCCCAGTTCTGACATGGCTATATGCAAATCAGTCTGACCCTGTGCCTCATGGGAACAGTCCAGCCCGAACTGCCAAGCCATGTCTTCCCTGGACCGGAAACAAGCTTTCGATGACTGGTTTCTGGCATTCAAGCCGTCTTCAGCCCGGCTTGCTTGAATCCAGTGGCAAAGTGAGCAAGGGATTCACATCTGAGCATACCCTGCCACACTTATGGCGGCCAAAAGCGTTACAAAAGGGGGTGGTGATGGACGGAGCATCTGAATCAATCAAACACTCACACCCAGTCAAAAGATATGGCTTTAATCCATCACCGTTCTTTAGCCCACTCTGCCACCCCAGTTCTGACAGGGCTATATGCAAATCAGTCTGACCCTGTGCCTCATGGGAACAGTCCAGCCCGAACTGCCAAGCCATGTCTTCCCTGGACCGGAAACAAGCTTCCGAGGACCGGTTTCTGGCATTCAAGCCGTCTTCAGCCCGGCTTGCTTGAATCCAGTGGCAAAGTGAGCAAGGGACTCACGTCTGAGCATACCCTGCCACACTTATGGCGGCCAAAAGCATTACAAAAGGGGGTGGTGATGGACGGAGCATCTGAATCAATCAAACACTCACACCCAGTCAAAAGATCTGGGTTTAATCCATCACCGTTCTTTAGCCCACTCTGCCACCCCAGTTCTGACATGGCTATATGCAAATCAGTCTGACCCTGTGCCTCATGGGAACAGTCCAGCCCGAACTGCCAAGCCATGTCTTTCCTGGACCGGAAACAAGCTTCCGAGGACCGGTTTCTGGCATTCAAGCCGTCTTCAGCCCGGCTTGCTTGAATCCAGTGGCAAAGTGAGCAAGGGATTCACGTCTGAGCATACCCTGCCACACTTATGGCGGCCAAAAGCGTTACAAAAGGGGGTGGTGATGGACGGAGCATCTGAATCAATCAAACACTCACACCCAGTCAAAAGATATGGCTTTAATCCATCACCGTTCTTTAGCCCACTCTTCCACCCCAGTTCTGACAGGGCTATATGCAAATCAGTCTGACCCTGTGCCTCATGGGAACAGTCCAGCCCGAACTGCCAAGCCATGTCTTCCCTGGACCGGAAACAAGCTTCCGAGGACCGGTTTCTGGCATTCAAGCCGTCTTCAGCCCGGCTTGCTTGAATCCAGTGGCAAAGTGAGCAAGGGACTCACGTCTGAGCATACCCTGCCACACTTATGGCGGCCAAAAGCGTTACAAAAGGGGGTGGTGATGGACGGAGCATCTGAATCAATCAAACACTCACACCCAGTCAAAAGATCTGGGTTTAATCCATCACCGTTCTTTAGCCCACTCTGCCACCCCAGTTCTGACATGGCTATATGCAAATCAGTCTGACCCTGTGCCTCATGGGAACAGTTCAGCCCGAACTGCCAAGCCATGTCTTCCCTGGACCGGAAACAAGCTTCCAAGGACCGGTTTCTGGCATTCAAGCCGTCTTCAGCCCGGCTTGCTTGAATACAGTGGCAAAGTGAGCATGGGATTCACGTCTGAGCATACCCTGCCGCACTTATGGCGGCCAAAAGCGTTACAAAAGGGGGTGGTGATGGACGGAGCATCTGAATCAATCAAACACTCACACCCAGTCAAAAGATCTGGGTTTAATCCATCACCGTTCTTTAGCCCACTCTTCCACCCCAGTTCTGACATGGCTATATGCAAATCAGTCTGACCCTGTGCCTCATGGGAACAGTCCAGCCCGAACTGCCAAGCCATGTCTTCCCTGGACCGGAAACAAGCTTTCGAGGATCGGTTTCTGGCATTCAAGCCGTTTTCAGCCCGGCTTGCTTGAATCCAGTGGCAAAGTGAGCAAGGGACTCACGTCTGAGCATACCCTGCCACACTTATGGTGGCCAAAAGCATTACAAAAGGGGGTGGTGATGGACGGAGCATCTGAATCAATCAAACACTCACACCCAGTCAAAAGATCTGGGTTTAATCCATCACCGTTCTTTAGCCCACTCTGCCACCCCAGTTCTGACATGGCTATATGCAAATCAGTCTGACCCTGTGCCTCATGGGAACAGTCCAGCCCGAACTGCCAAGCCATGTCTTCCCTGGACCGGAAACAAGCTTCCGTGGACCGGTTTCTGGCATTCAAGCCGTCTTCAGCCCGGCTTGCTTGAATCCAGTGGCAAAGTGAGCAAGGGATTCACGTCTGAGCATACCCTGCCACACTTATGGAGGCCAAAAGCGTTACAAAAGGGGGTGGTGATGGACGGAGCATCTGAATCAATCAAACACTCACACCCAGTTAAAAGAACTGGGTTTAATCCATCACCGTTCTTTAGCCCACTCTGCCACCCCAGTTCTGACATGGCTATATGCAAATCAGTCTGACCCTGTGCCTCATGGGAACAGTCCAGCCCGAACTGCCAAGCCATGTCTTCCCTGGACCGGAAACAAGCTTTCGATGACTGGTTTCTGGCATTCAAGCCGTCTTCAGCCCGGCTTGCTTGAATCCAGTGGCAAAGTGAGCAAGGGATTCACATCTGAGCATACCCTGCCACACTTATGGCGGCCAAAAGCGTTACAAAAGGGGGTGGTGATGGACGGAGCATCTAAATCAATCAAACACTCACACCCAGTCAAAAGATCTGGGTTTAATCCATCACCGTTCTTTAGCCCACTCTTCCACCCCAGTTCTGACATGGCTATATGCAAATCAGTCTGACCCTGTGCCTCATGGGAACAGTCCAGCCCGAACTGCCAAGCCATGTCTTCCCTGGACCGGAAACAAGCTTTCGAGGATCGGTTTCTGGCATTCAAGCCGTTTTCAGCCAGGCTTGCTTGAATCCAGTGGCAAAGTGAGCAAGGGACTCACGTCTGAGCATACCCTGCCACACTTATGGCGGCAAAAAGCATTACAAAAGGGGGTGGTGATGGACGGAGCATCTGAATCAATCAAACACTCATACCCAGTCAAAAGATCTGGGTTTAATCCATCACCGTTCTTTAGCCCACTCTGCCACCCCAGTTCTGACATGGCTATATGCAAATCAGTCTGACCCTGTGCCTCATGGGAACAGTCCAGCCCGAACTGCCAAGCCATGTCTTTCCTGGACCGGAAACAAGCTTCCGAGGACCGGTTTCTGGCATTCAAGCCGTCTTCAGCCCGGCTTGCTTGAATCCAGTGGCAAAGTGAGCAAGGGATTCACGTCTGAGCATACCCTGCCACACTTATGGCGGCCAAAAGCGTTACAAAAGGGGGTGGTGATGGACGGAGCATCTGAATCAATCAAACACTCACACCCAGTCAAAAGATATGGCTTTAATCCATCACCGTTCTTTAGCCCACTCTTCCACCCCAGTTCTGACAGGGCTATATGCAAATCAGTCTGACCCTGTGCCTCATGGGAACAGTCCAGCCCGAACTGCCAAGCCATGTCTTCCCTGGACCGGAAACAAGCTTCCGAGGACCGGTTTCTGGCATTCAAGCCGTCTTCAGCCCGGCTTGCTTGAATCCAGTGGCAAAGTGAGCAAGGGACTCACGTCTGAGCATACCCTGCCACACTTATGGCGGCCAAAAGCGTTACAAAAGGGGGTGGTGATGGACGGAGCATCTGAATCAATCAAACACTCACACCCAGTCAAAAGATCTGGGTTTAATCCATCACCGTTCTTTAGCCCACTCTGCCACCCCAGTTCTGACATGGCTATATGCAAATCAGTCTGACCCTGTGCCTCATGGGAACAGTTCAGCCCGAACTGCCAAGCCATGTCTTCCCTGGACCGGAAACAAGCTTCCAAGGACCGGTTTCTGGCATTCAAGCCGTCTTCAGCCCGGCTTGCTTGAATACAGTGGCAAAGTGAGCATGGGATTCACGTCTGAGCATACCCTGCCGCACTTATGGCGGCCAAAAGCGTTACAAAAGGGGGTGGTGATGGACGGAGCATCTGAATCAATCAAACACTCACACCCAGTCAAAAGATCTGGGTTTAATCCATCACCGTTCTTTAGCCCACTCTTCCACCCCAGTTCTGACATGGCTATATGCAAATCAGTCTGACCCTGTGCCTCATGGGAACAGTCCAGCCCGAACTGCCAAGCCATGTCTTCCCTGGACCGGAAACAAGCTTTCGAGGATCGGTTTCTGGCATTCAAGCCGTTTTCAGCCCGGCTTGCTTGAATCCAGTGGCAAAGTGAGCAAGGGACTCACGTCTGAGCATACCCTGCCACACTTATGGTGGCCAAAAGCATTACAAAAGGGGGTGGTGATGGACGGAGCATCTGAATCAATCAAACACTCACACCCAGTCAAAAGATCTGGGTTTAATCCATCACCGTTCTTTAGCCCACTCTGCCACCCCAGTTCTGACATGGCTATATGCAAATCAGTCTGACCCTGTGCCTCATGGGAACAGTCCAGCCCGAACTGCCAAGCCATGTCTTCCCTGGACCGGAAACAAGCTTTCGATGACTGGTTTCTGGCATTCAAGCCGTCTTCAGCCCGGCTTGCTTGAATCCAGTGGCAAAGTGAGCAAGGGATTCACATCTGAGCATACCCTGCCACACTTATGGCGGCCAAAAGCGTTACAAAATGGGGTGGTGATGGACGGAGCATCTGAATCAATCAAACACTCACACCCAGTCAAAAGATCTGGGTTTAATCCATCACCGTTCTTTAGCCCACTCTTCCACCCCAGTTCTGACATGGCTATATGCAAATCAGTCTGACCCTGTGCCTCATGGGAACAGTCCAGCCCGAACTGCCAAGCCATGTCTTCCCTGGACCGGAAACAAGCTTTCGAGGATCGGTTTCTGGCATTCAAGCCGTTTTCAGCCAGGCTTGCTTGAATCCAGTGGCAAAGTGAGCAAGGGACTCACGTCTGAGCATACCCTGCCACACTTATGGCGGCAAAAAGCATTACAAAAGGGGGTGGTGATGGACGGAGCATCTGAATCAATCAAACACTCATACCCAGTCAAAAGATCTGGGTTTAATCCATCACCGTTCTTTAGCCCACTCTGCCACCCCAGTTCTGACATGGCTATATGCAAATCAGTCTGACCCTGTGCCTCATGGGAACAGTCCAGCCCGAACTGCCAAGCCATGTCTTTCCTGGACCGGAAACAAGCTTCCGAGGACCGGTTTCTGGCATTCAAGCCGTCTTCAGCCCGGCTTGCTTGAATCCAGTGGCAAAGTGAGCAAGGGATTCACGTCTGAGCATACCCTGCCACACTTATGGCGGCCAAAAGCGTTACAAAAGGGGGTGGTGATGGACGGAGCATCTGAATCAATCAAACACTCACACCCAGTCAAAAGATATGGCTTTAATCCATCACCGTTCTTTAGCCCACTCTTCCACCCCAGTTCTGACAGGGCTATATGCAAATCAGTCTGACCCTGTGCCTCATGGGAACAGTCCAGCCCGAACTGCCAAGCCATGTCTTCCCTGGACCGGAAACAAGCTTCCGAGGACCGGTTTCTGGCATTCAAGACGTCTTCAGCCCGGCTTGCTTGAATCCAGTGGCAAAGTGAGCAAGGGACTCACGTCTGAGCATACCCTGCCACACTTATGGCGGCCAAAAGCGTTACAAAAGGGGGTGGTGATGGACGGAGCATCTGAATCAATCAAACACTCACACCCAGTCAAAAGATCTGGGTTTAATCCATCACCGTTCTTTAGCCCACTCTTCCACCCCAGTTCTGACATGGCTATATGCAAATCAGTCTGACCCTGTGCCTCATGGGAACAGTCCAGCCCGAACTGCCAAGCCATGTCTTCCCTGGACCGGAAACAAGCTTCCGAGGACCGGTTTCTGGCATTCAAGCCGTCTTCAGCCCGGCTTGCTTGAATCCAGTGGCAAAGTGAGCAAGGGACTCACGTCTGAGCATACCCTGCCACACTTATGGCGGCCAAAAGCGTTACAAAAGGGGGTGGTGATGGACGGAGCATCTGAATCAATCAAACACTCACACCCATTCAAAAGATCTGGGTTTAATCCATCACCGTTCTTTAGCCCACTCTTCCACCCCAGTTCTGACATGGCTATATGCAAATCAGTCTGACCCTGTGCCTCATGGGAACAGTCCAGCCCGAACTGCCAAGCCATGTCTTCCCTGGACCGGAAACAAGCTTTCGAGGACCGGTTTCTGGCATTCAAGCCGTTTTCAGCCCGGCTTGCTTGAATCCAGTGGCAAAGTGAGCAAGGGACTCACGTCTGAGCATACCCTGCCACACTTATGGCGGCCAAAAGCATTACAAAAAGGCGTGGTGATGGACGGAGCATCTGAATCAATCAAACACTCACACCCAGTCAAAAGATCTGGGTTTAATCCATCACCGTTCTTTAGCCCACTCTTCCACCCCAGTTCTGACATGGCTATATGCAAATCAGTCTGACCCTGTGCCTCATGGGAACAGTCCAGCCCGAACTGCCAAGCCATGTCTTCCCTGGACCGGAAACAAGCTTCCGAGGACCGGTTTCTGGCATTCAAGCCGTCTTCAGCCCGGCTTGCTTGAATCCAGTGGCAAAGTGAGCAAGGGATTCACGTCTGAGCATACCCTGCCACATTTATGGCGGCCAAAAGCATTACAAAAGGGGGTGGTGATGGACGGAGCATCTGAATCAATCAAACACTCACACCCAGTCAAAAGATCTGGCTTTAATCCATCACCGTTCCTTAGCCCACTCTTCCACCCCAGTTCTGACATGGCTATATGCAAATCAGTCTGACCCTGTGCCTCATGGGAACAGTCCAGCCCGAACTGCCAAGCCATGTCTTCCCTGGACCGGAAACAAGCTTCCGAGGACCGGTTTCTGGCATTCAAGCCGTTTTCAGCCCGGCTTGCTTGAATCCAGTGGCAAAGTGAGCAAGGGACTCACGTCTGAGCATACCCTGCCACACTTATGGTGGCCAAAAGCGTTACAAAAGGGGGTGGTGATGGACGGAGCTTCTGAATCAATCAAACACTCACACCCAGTCAAAAGATATGGCTTTAATCCATCACCGTTCTTTAGCCCACTCTTCCACCCCAGTTCTGACAGGGCTATATGCAAATCAGTCTGACCCTGTGCCTCATGGGAACAGTCCAGCCCGAACTGCCAAGCCATGTCTTCCCTGGACCGGAAACAAGCTTCCGAGGACCGGTTTCTGGCATTCAAGCCGTCTTCAGCCCGGCTTGCTTGAATCCAGTGGCAAAGTGAGCAAGGGACTCACGTCTGAGCATACCCTGCCACACTTATGGCGGCCAAAAGCGTTACAAAAGGGGGTGGTGATGGACGGAGCATCTGAATCAATCAAACACTCACACCCAGTCAAAAGATCTGGGTTTAATCCATCACCGTTCTTTAGCCCACTCTTCCACCCCAGTTCTGACATGGCTATATGCAAATCAGTCTGACCCTGTGCCTCATGGGAACAGTCCAGCCCGAACTGCCAAGCCATGTCTTCCCTGGACCGGAAACAAGCTTTCGAGGATCGGTTTCTGGCATTCAAGCCGTTTTCAGCCCGGCTTGCTTGAATCCAGTGGCAAAGTGAGCAAGGGACTCACGTCTGAGCATACCCTGCCACACTTATGGCGGCCAAAAGCATTACAAAAGGGGGTGGTGATGGACGGAGCATCTGAATCAATCAAACACTCACACCCAGTCAAAAGATCTGGGTTTAATCCATCACCGTTCTTTAGCCCACTCTGCCACCCCAGTTCTGACATGGCTATATGCAAATCAGTCTGACCCTGTGCCTCATGGGAACAGTCCAGCCCGAACTGCCAAGCCATATCTTCCCTGGACCGGAAACAAGCTTCCGAGGACCGGTTTCTGGCATTCAAGCCGTCTTCAGCCCGGCTTGCTTGAATCCAGTGGCAAAGTGAGCAAGGGACTCACGTCTGAGCATACCCTGCCACACTTATGGCGGCCAAAAGCGTTACAAAAGGGGGTGGTGATGGACGGAGCATCTGAATCAATCAAACACTCACACCCAGTCAAAAGATCTGGGTTTAATCCATCACTGTTCTTTAGCCCACTCTGCCACCCCAGTTCTGACATGGCTATATGCAAATCGGTCTCACCCTGTGCCTCATGGGAACAGTTCAGCCCGAACTGCCAAGCCATGTCTTCCCTGGACCGGAAACAAGCTTTCGAGGAGCCGTTTCTGGCATTCAAGCCGTCTTCAGCCCGGCTTGCTTGAATCCAGTGGCAAAGTGAGCAAGGAATTCACGTCTGAGCATACCCTGCCACACTTATGGCGGCCAAAAGCATTACAAAAGAGGGTGGTGATGGATGGAGCATCTGAATCAATCAAACACTCACACCCAGTCAAAAGATTTGGGTTTAATCCATCACCGTTCTTTAGCCCAATCTGCCACCCCAGTTCTGACATGGCTATATGCAAATCAGTCTGACCCTGTGCCTCATGGGAACAGTCCAGCATGAACTGCCAAGCCATGTCTTCCCTGGACCGAAAACAAGCTTCCGAGGACCGGTTTCTGGCATTCAAGCCGTCTTCAGCCCGGCTTGCTTGAATCCAGTGGCAAAGTGAGCAAGGGATTCACGTCTGAGCATACCCTGCCACACTTATGGCGGCCAAAAGCGTTACAAAAGGGGGTGGTGATGGACGGAGCATCTGAATCACTCAAACACTCACACCCAGTCAAAAGATCTGGCTTTAATCCATCACTGTTCTTTAGCCCACTCTTCCACCCCAGTTCTGACATGGCTATATGCAAATCAGTCTGACCCTGTGCCTCATGGGAACAGTCCAGCCAGAACTGCCAAGCTATGTCTTCCCTGGACCGGAAACAAGCTTCCGAGGACCGGTTTCTGGCATTCAAGCCGTCTTCAGCCCGGCTTGCTTGAATCCAGTGGCAAAGTGAGCAAGGGACTCACGTCTGAGCATACCCTGCCACACTTATGGCGGCCAAAAGCGTTACAAAAGGGGGTGGTAATGGACGGAGCATCTGAATCAATCAAACACTCACACCCAGTCAAAAGATCTGGGTTTAATCCATCACCGTTCTTTAGCCCACTCTTCCACCCCAGTTCTGACATGGCTATATGCAAATCAGTCTGACCCTGTGCCTCATGGGAACAGTCCAGCCCGAACTGCCAAGCCATGTCTTCTCTGGACCGGAAACAAGCTTCCGAGGACCGGTTTCTGGCATTCAAGCCGTCTTCAGCCCGGCTTGCTTGAATCCAGTGGCAAAGTGAGCAAGGGATTCACGTCTGAGCATACCCTGCCACACTTATGGCGGCCAAAAGCGTTACAAAAGGGGGTGGTGATGGACGGAGCATCTGAATCAATCAAACACTCACACCCAGTTAAAAGAACTGGGTTTAATCCATCACCGTTCGTTAGCCCACTCTGCCACCCCAGTTCTGACATGGCTATATGCAAATCAGTCTGACCCTGTGCCTCATGGGAACAGTCCAGCCCGAACTGCCAAGCCATGTCTTCCCTGGACCGGAAACAAGCTTTCGATGACTGGTTTCTGGCATTCAAGCCGTCTTTAGCCCGGCTTGCTTGAATCCAGTGGCAAAGTGCGCAAGGGATTCACATCTGAGCATACCCTGCCACACTTATGGCGGCCAAAAGCGTTACAAAAGGGGGTGGTGATGGACGGAGCATCTGAATCAATCAAACACTCACACCCAGTCAAAAGATATGGCTTTAATCCATCACCGTTCTTTAGCCCACTCTGCCACCCGAAGTTCTGACAGGGCTATATGCAAATCAGTCTGACCCTGTGCCTCATGGGAACAGTCCAGCCCGAACTGCCAAGCCATGTCTTCCCTGGACCGGAAACAAGCTTCCGAGGACCGGTTTCTGGCATTCAAGCCGTCTTCAGCCCGGCTTGCTTGAATCCAGTGGCAAAGTGAGCAAGGGACTCACGTCTGAGCATACCCTGCCACACTTATGGCGGCCAAAAGCATTGCAAAAGGGGGTGGTGATGGACGGAGCATCTGAATCAATCAAACACTCACACCCAGTCAAAAGATCTGGGTTTAATCCATCACCGTTCTTTAGCCCACTCTGCCACCCCAGTTCTGACATGGCTATATGCAAATCAGTCTGACCCTGTGCCTCATGGGAACAGTCCAGCCCGAACTGCCAAGCCATGTCTTTCCTGGACCGGAAACAAGCTTCCGAGGACCGGTTTCTGGCATTCAAGCCGTCTTCAGCCCGGCTTGCTTGAATCCAGTGGCAAAGTGAGCAAGGGATTCACGTCTGAGCATACCCTGCCACACTTATGGCGGCCAAAAGCGTTACAAAAGGGGGTGGTGATGGACGGAGCATCTGAATCAATCAAACACTCACACCCAGTCAAAAGATCTGGGTTTAATCCATCACCGTTCTTTAGCCCACTCTTCCACCCCAGTTCTGACAGGGCTATATGCAAATCAGTCTGACCCTGTGCCTCATGGGAACAGTCCAGCCCGAACTGCCAAGCCATGTCTTCCCTGGACTGGAAACAAGCTTCCGAGGCTAGGTTTCTGGCATTCAAGCCGTCTTCAGCCCGGCTTGCTTGAATCCAGTGGCAAAGTGAGCAAGGGACTCACGTCTGAGCATACCCTGCCACACTTATGGCGGCCAAAAGCGTTACAAAAGGGGGTGGTGATGGACGGAGCATCTGAATCAATCAAACACTCACACCCAGTCAAAAGATCTGGGTTTAATCCATCACCGTTCTTTAGCCCACTCTGCCACCCCAGTTCTGACATGGCTATATGCAAATCAGTCTGACCCTGTGCCTCATGGGAACAGTTCAGCCCGAACTGCCAAGCCATGTCTTCCCTGGACCGGAAACAAGCTTCCAAGGACCGGTTTCTGGCATTCAAGCCGTCTTCAGCCCGGCTTGCTTGAATCCAGTGGCAAAGTGAGCATGGGATTCACGTCTGAGCATACCCTGCCACACTTATGGCGGCCAAAAGCGTTACAAAAGGGGGTGGTGATGGACGGAGCATCTGAATCAATCAAACACTCACACCCAGTCAAAAGATCTGGGTTTAATCCATCACCGTTCTTTGCCCACTCTTCCACCCCAGTTCTGACATGGCTATATGCAAATCAGTCTGACCCTGTGCCTCATGGGAACAGTCCAGCCCGAACTGCCAAGCCATGTCTTCCCTGGACCGGAAACAAGCTTTCGAGGATCGGTTTCTGGCATTCAAGCCGTTTTCAGCCCGGCTTGCTTGAATCCAGTGGCAAAGTGAGCAAGGGACTCACGTCTGAGCATACCCTGCCACACTTATGGTGGCCAAAAGCATTACAAAAGGGGGTGGTGATGGACGGAGCATCTGAATCAATCAAACACTCACACCCAGTCAAAAGATCTGGGTTTAATCCATCACCGTTCTTTAGCCCACTCTGCCACCCCAGTTCTGACATGGCTATATGCAAATCAGTCTGACCCTGTGCCTCATGGGAACAGTCCAGCCCGAACTGCCAAGCCATGTCTTTCCTGGACCGGAAACAAGCTTCCGAGGACCGGTTTCTGGCATTCAAGCCGTCTTCAGCCCGGCTTGCTTGAATCCAGTGGCAAAGTGAGCAAGGGATTCACGTCTGAGCATACCCTGCCACACTTATGGCGGCCAAAAGCGTTACAAAAGGGGGTGGTGATGGACGGAGCTTCTGAATCAATCAAACACTCACACCCAGTCAAAAGATATGGCTTTAATCCATCACCGTTCTTTAGCCCACTCTTCCACCCCAGTTCTGACAGGGCTATATGCAAATCAGTCTGACCCTGTGCCTCATGGGAACAGTCCAACCCGAACTGCCAAGCCATGTCTTCCCTGGACCGGAAACAAGCTTCCGAGGACCGGTTTCTGGCATTCAAGCCGTCTTCAGCCCGGCTTGCTTGAATCCAGTGGCAAAGTGAGCAAGGGTCTCACGTCTGAGCATACCCTGCCACACTTATGGCGGCCAAAAGCGTTACAAAAGGGGGTGGTGATGGACGGAGCATCTGAATCAATCAAACACTCACACCCAGTCAAAAGATCTGGGTTTAATCCATCACCGTTCTTTAGCCCACTCTTCCACCCCAGTTCTGACATGGCTATATGCAAATCAGTCTGACCCTGTGCCTCATGGGAACAGTCCAGCCCGAACTGCCAAGCCATGTCTTCCCTGGACCGTAAACAAGCTTTCGAGGACCGGTTTCTGGCATTCAAGCCGTTTTCAGCCCGGCTTGCTTGAATTCAGTGGCAAAGTGAGCAAGGGACTCACGTCTGAGCATACCCTGCCACACTTATGGTGGCCAAAAGCATTACAAAAAGGCGTGGTGATGGACGGAGCATCTGAATCAATCAAACACTCACACCCAGTCAAAAGATCTGGGTTTAATCCATCACCGTTCTTTAGCCCACTCTGCCACCCCAGTTCTGACATGGCTATATGCAAATCAGTCTGACCCTGTGCCTCATGGGAACAGTCCAGCCCGAACTGCCAAGCCATGTCTTCCCTGGACCGGAAACAAGCTTCCGAGGACCGGTTTCTGGCATTCAAGCCGTCTTCAGCCCGGCTTGCTTGAATCCAGTGGCAAAGTGAGCAAGGAATTCACGTCTGAGCATACCCTGCCACACTTATGGCGGCGAAAAGTGTTACAAAAGGGGGTGGTGATGGACGGAGCATCTGAATCAATCAAACACTCACACCCAGTCAAAAGATCTGGGTTTAATCCATCACCGTTCTTTAGCCCACTCTGCCACCCCAGTTCTGACATGGCTATATGCAAATCGGTCTGACCCTGTGCCTCATGGGAACAGTTCAGCCCGAACTGCCAAGCCATGTCTTCTCTGGACCGGAAACAAGCTTCCGAGGAGCCGTTTCTGGCATTCAAGCCGTCTTCAGCCCGGCTTGCTTGAATCCAGTGGCAAAGTGAGCAAGGGATTCACGTCTGAGCATACCCTGCCACATTTATGGCGGCCAAAAGCATTACAAAAGGGGGCGGTGATGGACGGAGCATCTGAATCAATCAAACACTCACACCCAGTCAAAAGATCTGGCTTTAATCCATCACCGTTCCTTAGCCCACTCTTCCACCCCAGTTCTGACATGGCTATATGCAAATCAGTCTGACCCTGTGCCTCATGGGAACAGTCCAGCCCGAACTGCCAAGCCATGTCTTCCCTGGACCCGAAACAAGCTTCCGAGGACCGATTTCTGGCATTCAAGCCGTCTTCAGCCCGGCTTGCTTGAATCCAGTGGCAAAGTGAGCAAGGGACTCACGTCTGAGCATACCCTGCCACACTTATGGCGGCCAAAAGCGTTACAAAAGGGGGTGGTGATGGACGGAGCATCTGAATCAATCAAACACTCACACCCAGTCAAAAGATCTGGGTTTAATCAATCACTGTTCTTTAGCCCATTCTTCCACCCCAGTTCTGACATGGCTATATGCAAATCAGTCTGACCCTGTGCCTCATGGGAACAGTCCAGCCCGAACTGCCAAGCCATGTCTTCCCTGGACCGGAAACAAGCTTTCGAGGATCGGTTTCTGACATTCAAGCCGTTTTCAGCCAGGCTTGCTTGAATCCAGTGGCAAAGTGAGCAAGGGACTCACGTCTGAGCATACCCTGCCACACTTATGGCGGCAAAAAGCATTACAAAAGGGGGTGGTGATGGACGGAGCATCTGAATCAATCAAACACTCACACCCAGTCAAAAGATCTGGGTTTAATCCATCACCGTTCTTTAGCCCACTCTGCCACCCCAGTTCTGACATGGCTATATGCAAATCAGTCTGACCCTGTGCCTCATGGGAACAGTCCAGCCCGAACTGCCAAGCCATGTCTTTCCTGGACCGGAAACAAGCTTCCGAGGACCGGTTTCTGGCATTCAAGCCGTCTTCAGCCCGGCTTGCTTGAATCCAGTGGCAAAGTGAGCAAGGGATTCACGTCTGAGCATACCCTGCCACACTTATGGCGGCCAAAAGCGTTACAAAAGGGGGTGGTGATGGACGGAGCATCTGAATCAATCAAACACTCACACCCAGTCAAAAGATATGGCTTTAATCCATCACCGTTCTTTAGCCCACTCTTCCACCCCAGTTCTGACAGGGCTATATGCAAATCAGTCTGACCCTGTGCCTCATGGGAACAGTCCAGCCCGAACTGCTAAGCCATGTCTTCCCTGGACCGGAAACAAGCTTCCGAGGACCGGTTTCTGGCATTCAAGCCGTCTTCAGCCCGGCTTGCTTGAATCCAGTGGCAAAGTGAGCAAGGGACTCACGTCTGAGCATACCCTGCCACACTTATGGCGGCCAAAAGCGTTACAAAAGGGGGTGGTGATGGACGGAGCATCTGAATCAATCAAACACTCACACCCAGTCAAAAGATCTGGGTTTAATCCATCACCGTTCTTTAGCCCACTCTGCCACCCCAGTTCTGACATGGCTATATGCAAATCCGTCTGACCCTGTGCCTCATGGGAACAGTTCAGCCCGAACTGCCAAGCCATGTCTTCCCTGGACCGGAAACAAGCTTCCAAGGACCGGTTTCTGGCATTCACGCCGTCTTCAGCCCGGCTTGCTTGAATCCAGTGGCAAAGTGAGCATGGGATTCACGTCTGACCATACCCTGCCACACTTATGGCGGCCAAAAGCGTTACAAAAGGGGGTGGTGATGGACGGAGCATCTGAATCAATCAAACACTCACACCCAGTCAAAAGATCTGGGTTTAATCCATCACCGTTCTTTAGCCCACTCTTCCACCCCAGTTCTGACATGGCTATATGCAAATCAGTCTGACCCTGTGCCTCATGGGAACAGTCCAGCCCGAACTGCCAAGCCATGTCTTCCCTGGACCGGAAACAAGCTTTCGAGGACCGGTTTCTGGCATTCAAGCCGTTTTCAGCCCGACTTGCTTGAATCCAGTGGCAAAGTGAGCAAGGGACTCACGTCTGAGCATACCCTGCCACACTTACGGTGGCCAAAAGCATTACAAAAAGGCGTGGTGATGGACGGAGCATCTGAATCAATCAAACACTCACACCCAGTCAAAAGATCTGGGTTTAATCCATCACCGTTCTTTAGCCCACTCTGCCACCCCAGTTCTGACATGGCTATATGCAAATCAGTCTGACCCTGTGCCTCATGGGAACAGTCCAGCCCGAACTGCCAAGCCATGTCTTCCCTGGACCGGAAACAAGCTTCCGAGGACCAGTTTCTGGCATTCAAGCCGTCTTCAGCCCGGCTTGCTTGAATCCAGTGGCAAAGTGAGCAAGGAATTCACGTCTGAGCATACCCTGCCACACTTATGGCGGCCAAAAGTGTTACAAAAGGGGGTGGTGATGGACGGAGCATCTGAATCAATCAAACACTCACACCCAGTCAAAAGATCTGGGTTTAATCCATCACCGTTCTTTAGCCCACTCTGCCACCCCAGTTCTGACATGGCTATATGCAAATCGGTCTGACCCTGTGCCTCATGGGAACAGTTCAGCCCGAACTGCCAAGCCATGTCTTCTCTGGACCGGAAACAAGCTTCCGAGGAGCCGTTTCTGGCATTCAAGCCGTCTTCAGCCCGGCTTGCTTGAATCCAGTGGCAAAGTGAGCAAGGGATTCACGTCTGAGCATACCCTGCCACATTTATGGCGGCCAAAAGCATTACAAAAGGGGGTGGTGATGGACGGAGCATCTGAATCAATCAAACACTCACACCCAGTCAAAAGATCTGGCTTTAATCCATCACCGTTCCTTAGCCCACTCTTCCACCCCAGTTCTGACATGGCTATATGCAAATCAGTCTGACCCTGTGCCTCATGGGAACAGTCCAGCCCGAACTGCCAAGCCATGTCTTCCCTGGACCCGAACCAAGCTTCCGAGGACCGATTTCTGGCATTCAAGCCGTCTTCAGCCCGGCTTGCTTGAATCCAGTGGCAAAGTGAGCAAGGGACTCACGTCTGAGCATACCCTGCCACACTTATGGCGGCCAAAAGCGTTACAAAAGGGGGTGGTGATGGACGGAGCATCTGAATCAATCAAACACTCACACCCAGTCAAAAGATCTGGGTTTAATCAATCACTGTTCTTTAGCCCATTCTGCCACCCCAGTTCTGACATGGCTATATGCAAATCAGTCTGACCCTGTGCCTCATGGGAACAGTCCAGCCCGAACTGCCAAGCCATGTCTTCCCTAGACCGAAAACAAGCTTCCGAGGACCGGTTTCTGGCATTCAAGCCGTCTTCAGCCCGGCTTGCTTGAATCCAGTGGCAAAGTGAGCAAGGGATTCATGTCTGAGCATACCCTGCCACACTTATGGCGGCCAAAAGCATTACAAAAGGGGGTGGTGATGGACGGAGCATCTGAATCAATCAAACACTCACACCCAGTCAAAAGATCTGGGTTTAATCCATCACCGTTCTTTAGCCCACTCTGCCACCCCAGTTCTGACATGGCTATATGCAAATCAGTCTGACCCTGTGCCTCATGGGAACAGTCCAGTCTGAACTGCCAAGCCATGTCTTCCCTGGACCGGAAACAAACTTCCGAGGACCGGTTTCTGGCATTCAAGCCGTCTTCAGCCCGGCTTGCTTGAATCCAGTGGCAAATTGAGCAAGGGACTCACGTCTGAGCATACCCTGCCACACTTATGGCGGCCAAAAGCGTTACAAAAGGGGGTGGTGATGGACGGAGCATCTGAATCAATCAAACACTCACACCCAGTCAAAAGATCTGGGTTTAATCCATCACCGTACTTTAGCCCACTCTGCCACCCCAGTTCTGACATGGCTATATGCAAATCAGTCTGACCCTGCCCTCATGGGAACAGTCCAGCCCGAACTGCCAAGCCATGTCTTCCCTGGACCGGAAACAATCTTCCGAGGACCGGTTTCTGGCATTCAAGCCGTCTTCAGCCTGGCTTGCTTGAATCCAGTGGCAAAGTGAGCAAGGGATTCACGTCTGAGCATACCCTGCCACACTTATGGCGGCCAAAAGCGTTACAAAAGGGGGTGGTGATGGACGGAGCATCTGAATCAATCAAACACTCACACGCAGTCAAAAGATACGGCTTTAATCCATCACCGTTCTTTAGCCCACTCTTCCACCCCAGTTCTGACATGGCTATATGCAAATCAGTCTGATGCTGTGCCTCATGGGAACAGTCCAGCCCGAACTGCCAAGCCATGTCTTCCCTGGACCCGAAACAAGCTTCCGATGACCGGTTTCTGGCATTCAAGCCATCTTCAGCCCGGCTTGCTTGAATCCAGTGGCAAAGTGAGCAAGGGACTCACGTCTGAGCATACCCTGCCACACTTATGGTGGCCAAAAGCGTTACAAAAGGGGGTGGTGATGGACGGAGCATCTGAATCAATCAAACACTCACACCCAGTCAAAAGATCTGGGTTTAATCCATCACCGTTCTTTAGCCCACTCTGCCACCCCAGTTCTGACATGGCTAAATGCAATTCAGTCTGACCCTGTGCCTCATGGGAACAGTTCAGCCCGAACTGCCAAGCCATGTCTTCCCTGGACCGGAAACAAGCTTCCGAGGATCGGTTTCTGGCATTCAAGCCGTCTTCAGCCCGGCTTGCTTGAATCCAGTGGCAAAGTGAGCAAGGGATTCACGTCTGAGCATACCCTGCTACACTTATGGCGGCCAAAAGCGTTACAAAAGGGGGTGGTAATGGACGGAGCATCTGAATCAATCAAACACTCACACCCAGTCAAAAGATCTGGCTTTAATCCATCACCGTTCTTTAGCCCACTCTTCCACCCCAGTTCTGACATGGCTATATGCAAATCAGTCTGACCCTGTGCCTCATGGGAACAGTCCAGCCCGAACTGCCAAGCCATGTCTTCCCTGGACCGGAAACAAGCTTCCGAGGACCGGTTTCTGGCATTCAAGCCGTCTTCAGCCCGGCTTGCTTGAATCCAGTGGCAAAGTGAGCAAGGGACTCACGTCTGAGCATACCCTGCCACACTTATGGCGGCCAAAAGCGTTACAAAAGGGGGTGGTGATGGACGGAGCATCTGAATCAATCAAACACTCACACCCAGTCAAAAGATCTGGGTTTAATCCATCACAGTTCTTTAGCCCACTCTGACACCCCAGTTCTGACATGGCTATATGCAAATCAGCCTGACCCTGTGCCTCATGGGAACAGTCCAGCCCGAACTGCCAAGCCATGTCTTCCCTGGACCGGAAACAAGCTTTCGAGGACCAGTTTCTGGCATTCAAGCCGTCTTCAGCCCGGCTTGCTTGAATCCAGTGGCAAAGTGAGCAAGGGATTCACGTCTGAGCATACCCTGCCACACTTATTGTGGACAAAAGCGTTACAAAAGGGGGTGGTGATGGACGGAGCATCTGAATCAATCAAACACTCACACCCAGTCAAAAGATCTGGCTTTAATCCATCACCGTTCTTTAGTCCACTCTTCCACCCCAGTTCTGACATGGCTATATGCAAATCAGTCTGACCCTGTGCCTCATGGGAACAGTCCAGCCCGAACTGCCAAGCCATGTCTTCCCTGGACCGGAAACAAGCTACTGAGGACCGGTTTCTGGCATTCAAGCCGTCTTCAGCCCGGCTTGCTTGAATCCAGTGGCAAAGTGAGCAAGGGATTCACGTCTGAGCATACCCTGCCACACTTATGGCGGCCAAAAGCGTTACAAAAGGGGGTGGTGATGGACGGAGCATCTGAATCAATCAAACACTCACACCCAGTCAAAAGATCTGGGTTTAATCCATCACCGTTCTTTAGCCCACTCTGCCACCCCAGTTCTGACATGGCTAAATGCAATTCAGTCTGACCCTGTGCCTCATGGGAACAGTTCAGCCCGAACTGCCAAGCCATGTCTTCCCTGGACCGGAAACAAGCTTCTGAGGACCGGTTTCTGGCATTCAAGCCGTCTTCAGCCCGGCTTGCTTGAATCCAGTGGCAAAGTGAGCAAGGGATTCACTTCTGAGCATACCCTGCTACACTTATGGCGGCCAAAAGCGTTACAAAAGGGGGTGGTAATGGACGGAGCATCTGAATCAATCAAACACTCACACCCAGTCAAAAGATCTGGCTTTAATCCATCACCGTTCTTTAGCCCACTCTTCCACCCCAGTTCTGACATGGCTATATGCAAATCAGTCTGACCCTGTGCCTCATGGGAACAGTCCAGCCCGAACTGCCAAGCCATGTCTTCCCTGGACCGGAAACAAGCTTCCGAGGACCGGTTTCTGGCATTCAAGCCGTCTTCAGCCCGGCTTGCTTGAATCCAGTGGCAAAGTGAGCAAGGGACTCACGTCTGAGCATACCCTGCCACACTTATGGCGGCCAAAAGCGTTACAAAAGGGGGTGGTGATGGACGGAGCATCTGAATCAATCAAACACTCACACCCAGTCAAAAGATCTGGGTTTAATCCATCACCGTTCTTTAGCCCACTCTGCCACCCCAGTTCTGACATGGCTATATGCAAATTAGTCTGACCCTGTGCCTCATGGGAACAGTTCAGCCCGAACTGCCAAGCCATGTCTTCCCTGGACCGGAAACAATCTTCCGAGGACCGGTTTCTGGCATTCAAGCCGTCTTCAGCCTGGCTTGCTTGAATCCAGTGGCAAAGTGAGCAAGGGATTCACGTCTGAGCATACCCTGCCACACTTATGGCGGCCAAAAGCGTTACAAAAGGGGGTGGTGATGGACGGAGCATCTGAATCAATCAAACACTCACACGCAGTCAAAAGATACGGCTTTAATCCATCACCGTTCTTTAGCCCACTCTTCCACCCCAGTTCTGACATGGCTATATGCAAATCAGTCTGATGCTGTGCCTCATGGGAACAGTCCAGCCCGAACTGCCAAGCCATGTCTTCCCTGGACCCGAAACAAGCTTCCGATGACCGGTTTCTGGCATTCAAGCCATCTTCAGCCCGGCTTGCTTGAATCCAGTGGCAAAGTGAGCAAGGGACTCACGTCTGAGCATACCCTGCCACACTTATGGTGGCCAAAAGCGTTACAAAAGGGGGTGGTGATGGACGGAGCATCTGAATCAATCAAACACTCACACCCAGTCAAAAGATCTGGGTTTAATCCATCACCGTTCTTTAGCCCACTCTGCCACCCCAGTTCTGACATGGCTAAATGCAATTCAGTCTGACCCTGTGCCTCATGGGAACAGTTCAGCCCGAACTGCCAAGCCATGTCTTCCCTGGACCGGAAACAAGCTTCCGAGGATCGGTTTCTGGCATTCAAGCCGTCTTCAGCCCGGCTTGCTTGAATCCAGTGGCAAAGTGAGCAAGGGATTCACGTCTGAGCATACCCTGCTACACTTATGGCGGCCAAAAGCGTTACAAAAGGGGGTGGTAATGGACGGAGCATCTGAATCAATCAAACACTCACACCCAGTCAAAAGATCTGGCTTTAATCCATCACCGTTCTTTAGCCCACTCTTCCACCCCAGTTCTGACATGGCTATATGCAAATCAGTCTGACCCTGTGCCTCATGGGAACAGTCCAGCCCGAACTGCCAAGCCATGTCTTCCCTGGACCGGAAACAAGCTTCCGAGGACCGGTTTCTGGCATTCAAGCCGTCTTCAGCCCGGCTTGCTTGAATCCAGTGGCAAAGTGAGCAAGGGACTCACGTCTGAGCATACCCTGCCACACTTATGGCGGCCAAAAGCGTTACAAAAGGGGGTGGTGATGGACGGAGCATCTGAATCAATCAAACACTCACACCCAGTCAAAAGATCTGGGTTTAATCCATCACAGTTCTTTAGCCCACTCTGACACCCCAGTTCTGACATGGCTATATGCAAATCAGCCTGACCCTGTGCCTCATGGGAACAGTCCAGCCCGAACTGCCAAGCCATGTCTTCCCTGGACCGGAAACAAGCTTTCGAGGACCAGTTTCTGGCATTCAAGCCGTCTTCAGCCCGGCTTGCTTGAATCCAGTGGCAAAGTGAGCAAGGGATTCACGTCTGAGCATACCCTGCCACACTTATTGTGGACAAAAGCGTTACAAAAGGGGGTGGTGATGGACGGAGCATCTGAATCAATCAAACACTCACACCCAGTCAAAAGATCTGGCTTTAATCCATCACCGTTCTTTAGTCCACTCTTCCACCCCAGTTCTGACATGGCTATATGCAAATCAGTCTGACCCTGTGCCTCATGGGAACAGTCCAGCCCGAACTGCCAAGCCATGTCTTCCCTGGACCGGAAACAAGCTACTGAGGACCGGTTTCTGGCATTCAAGCCGTCTTCAGCCCGGCTTGCTTGAATCCAGTGGCAAAGTGAGCAAGGGATTCACGTCTGAGCATACCCTGCCACACTTATGGCGGCCAAAAGCGTTACAAAAGGGGGTGGTGATGGACGGAGCATCTGAATCAATCAAACACTCACACCCAGTCAAAAGATCTGGGTTTAATCCATCACCGTTCTTTAGCCCACTCTGCCACCCCAGTTCTGACATGGCTAAATGCAATTCAGTCTGACCCTGTGCCTCATGGGAACAGTTCAGCCCGAACTGCCAAGCCATGTCTTCCCTGGACCGGAAACAAGCTTCTGAGGACCGGTTTCTGGCATTCAAGCCGTCTTCAGCCCGGCTTGCTTGAATCCAGTGGCAAAGTGAGCAAGGGATTCACGTCTGAGCATACCCTGCTACACTTATGGCGGCCAAAAGCGTTACAAAAGGGGGTGGTAATGGACGGAGCATCTGAATCAATCAAACACTCACACCCAGTCAAAAGATCTGGCTTTAATCCATCACCGTTCTTTAGCCCACTCTTCCACCCCAGTTCTGACATGGCTATATGCAAATCAGTCTGACCCTGTGCCTCATGGGAACAGTCCAGCCCGAACTGCCAAGCCATGTCTTCCCTGGACCGGAAACAAGCTTCCGAGGACCGGTTTCTGGCATTCAAGCCGTCTTCAGCCCGGCTTGCTTGAATCCAGTGGCAAAGTGAGCAAGGGACTCACGTCTGAGCATACCCTGCCACACTTATGGCGGCCAAAAGCGTTACAAAAGGGGGTGGTGATGGACGGAGCATTTGAATCAATCAAACACTCACACCCAGTCAAAAGATCTGGGTTTAATCCATCACAGTTCTTTAGCCCACTCTGCCACCCCAGTTCTGACATGGCTATATGCAAATCAGTCTGACCCTGTGCCTCATGGGAACAGTCCAGCCCGAACTGCCAAGCCATGTCTTCCCTGGACCGGAAACAAGCTTTCGAGGACCAGTTTCTGGCATTCAAGCAATCTTCAGCCCGGCTTGCTTGAATCCAGTGGCAAAGTGAGCAAGGGATTCATGTCTGAGCATACCCTGCCACACTTATGGTGGACAAAAGCGTTACAAAAGGGGGTGGTGATGGACGGAGCATCTGAATCAATCAAACACTCACACCCAGTCAAAAGATCTGGCTTTAATCCATCACCGTTCTTTAGTCCACTCTTCCACCCCAGTTCTGACATGGCTATATGCAAATCAGTCTGACCCTGTGCCTCATGGGAACAGTCCAGCCCGAACTGCCAAGCCATGTCTTCCCTGGACCGGAAACAAGCTTCCGAGGACCGGTTTCTGGCATTCAAGCCGTCTTCAGCCCGGCTTGCTTGAATCCAGTGGCAAAGTGAGCAAGGGACTCACGTCTGAGCATACCCTGCCACACTTATGGCGGCCAAAAGCGTTACAAAAGGGGGTGGTGATGGACGGAGCATCTGAATCAATCAAACACTCACACCCAGTCAAAAGATCTGGGTTTAATCCATCACAGTTCTTTAGCCCACTCTGCCACCCCAGTTCTGACATGGCTATATGCAAATCAGTCTGACCCTGTGCCTCATGGGAACAGTCCAGCCCGAACTGCCAAGCCATGTCTTCCCTGGACCGGAAACAAGCTTTCGAGGACCAGTTTCTGGCATTCAAGCCGTCTTCAGCCCGGCTTTCTTGAATCCAGTGGCAAAGTGAGCAATGGATTCACGTCTGAGCATACCCTGCCACACTTATGGTGGACAAAAGCGTTACAAAAGGGGGTGGTGATGGACGGAGCATCTGAATCAATCAAACACTCACACCCAGTCAAAAGATCTAGCTTTAATCCATCACCGTTCTTTAGTCCACTCTTCCACCCCAGTTCTGACATGGCTATATGCAAATCAGTCTGACCCTGTGCCTCATGGGAACAGTCCAGCCCGAACTGCCAAGCCATGTCTTCCCTGGACCGGAAACAAGCTTCTGAGGACCGGTTTCTGGCATTCAAGCCGTCTTCAGCCCGGCTTGCTTGAAACCAGTGGCAAAGTGAGCAAGGGATTCACGTCTGAGCATACCCTGCCACACTTATGGCGGCCAAAAGCGTTACAAAAGGGGGTGGTGATGGACGGAGCATCTGAATCAATCAAACACTCACACCCAGTCAAAAGATCTGTGTTTAATCCATCACCGTTCTTTAGCCCACTCTGTCACCCCAGTTCTGACATGGCTATATGCAAATCAGTCTGACCCTGTGCCTCATGGGAACAGTCCAGCCCGAACTGCCAAGCCATGTCTTCCCTGGACCGGAAACAAGCTTCCGAGGACCGGTTTCTGGCATTCAAGCCGTCTTCAGCCCGGCTTGCTTGAATCCAGTGGCAAAGTGAGCAAGGGACTCACGCCTGAGCATACCCTGCCACACTTATGGCGGCCAAAAGCATTACAAAAGGGGTGGTGATGTACGGAGCATCTGAATCAATCAAACACTCACACCCAGGCAAAAGATCTGGGTTTAATCCATCACCGTTCTTTAGCCCACTCTGCCACCCCAGTTCTGACATGGCTATATGCAAATCAGTCTCACCCTGTGCCTCATGGGAACAGTCCAGCCCGAACTGCTAAGCCATGTCTTCCCTGGACCGGAAACAAGCTTCCGAGGACTGGTTTCTGGCATTCAAGCCGTCTTCAGCCCGGCTTGCTTGAATCCAGTGGCAAAGTGAGCAAGGGACTCACGTCTGATATTACCCTGCCACACTTATGGCGGCCAAAAGCATTACAAAAGGGGGTGGTGATGGACGGAGCATCTGAATCAATCAAACACTCACACCCAGTCAAAAGATCTGGGTTTAATCCATCACCGTTCTTTAGCCCACTCTGCCACCCCAGTTCTGACATGGCTATATGCAAATCAGTCTCACCCTGTGCCTCATGGGAACAGTCCAGCCCGAACTGCCAAGCCATGTCTTCCCTGGACCGGAAACAAGCTTCCGAGGACCGGTTTCTGGCATTCAATCCGTCTTCAGCCCGGCTTGCTTGAATCCAGTGGCAAAGTGAGCAAGGGACTCACGTCTGAGCATACCCTGCCACACTTATGGCGGCAAAAAGCATTACAAAAGGGGGTGGTGATGGACGGAGCATCTGAATCAATCAAACACTCACACCCAGTCAAAAGATCTGGGTTTAATCCATCACCGTTCTTTAGCCCACTCTGCCACCCCAGTTCTGACATGGCTATATGCAAATCAGTCTGACCCTGTGCCTCATGGGAACAGTCCAGCCCGAACTGCCAAGCCATGTCTTCCCTGGACCGGAAACAAGCTTCTGAGGACCGGTTTCTGGCATTCAAGCCGTCTTCAGCCCGGCTTGCTTGAAACCAGTGGCAAAGTGAGCAAGGGATTCACGTCTGAGCATACCCTGCCACACTTATGGCGGCCAAAAGCGTTACAAAAGGGGGTGGTGATGGACGGAGCATCTGAATCAATCAAACACTCACACCCAGTCAAAAGATCTGTGTTTAATCCATCACCGTTCTTTAGCCCACTCTGTCACCCCAGTTCTGACATGGCTATATGCAAATCAGTCTGACCCTGTGCCTCATGGGAACAGTCCAGCCCGAACTGCCAAGCCATGTCTTCCCTGGACCGGAAACAAGCTTCCGAGGACCGGTTTCTGGCATTCAAGCCGTCTTCAGCCCGGCTTGCTTGAATCCAGTGGCAAAGTGAGCAAGGGACTCACGCCTGAGCATACCCTGCCACACTTATGGCGGCCAAAAGCATTACAAAAGGGGTGGTGATGTACGGAGCATCTGAATCAATCAAACACTCACACCCAGGCAAAAGATCTGCGTTTAATCCATCACCGTTCTTTAGCCCACTCTGCCACCCCAGTTCTGACATGGCTATATGCAAATCAGTCTCACCCTGTGCCTCATGGGAACAGTCCAGCCCGAACTGCTAAGCCATGTCTTCCCTGGACCGGAAACAAGCTTCCGAGGACTGGTTTCTGGCATTCAAGCCGTCTTCAGCCCGGCTTGCTTGAATCCAGTGGCAAAGTGAGCAAGGGACTCACGTCTGATATTACCCTGCCACACTTATGGCGGCCAAAAGCATTACAAAAGGGGGTGGTGATGGACGGAGCATCTGAATCAATCAAACACTCACACCCAGTCAAAAGATCTGGGTTTAATCCATCACCGTTCTTTAGCCCACTCTGCCACCCCAGTTCTGACATGGCTATATGCAAATCAGTCTCACCCTGTGCCTCATGGGAACAGTCCAGCCCGAACTGCCAAGCCATGTCTTCCCTGGACCGGAAACAAGCTTCCGAGGACCGGTTTCTGGCATTCAATCCGTCTTCAGCCCGGCTTGCTTGAATCCAGTGGCAAAGTGAGCAAGGGACTCACGTCTGAGCATACCCTGCCACACTTATGGCGGCAAAAAGCGTTACAAAAAGGGGTGGTGATGGACGGAGCATCTGAATCAATCAAACACTCACACCCAGTCAAAAGATCTGGGTTTAATCCATCACCGTTCTTTAGCCCACTCTGCCACCCCAGTTCTGACATGGCTATATGCAAATCAGTCTGACCCTGTGCCTCATGGGAACAGTCCAGCCCGAACTGCCAAGCCATGTCTTCCCTGGACCGGAAACAAGCTTCCGAGGACCGGTTTGTGGCATTCAAGCCGTCTTCAGCCCGGCTTGCTTGAATCCAGTGGCAAAGTGAGCAAGGGACTCACGCCTGAGCATACCCTGCCACACTTATGGCGGCCAAAAGCATTACAAAAGGGGTGGTGATGTACGGAGCATCTGAATCAATCAAACACTCACACCCAGGCAAAAGATCTGGGTTTAATCCATCACCGTTCTTTAGCCCACTCTGCCACCCCAGTTCTGACATGGCTATATGCAAATCAGTCTCACCCTGTGCCTCATGGGAACAGTCCAGCCCGAACTGCTAAGCCATGTCTTCCCTGGACCGGAAACAAGCTTCCGAGGACTGGTTTCTGGCATTCAAGCCGTCTTCAGCCCGGCTTGCTTGAATCCAGTGGCAAAGTGAGCAAGGGACTCACGTCTGATATTACCCTGCCACACTTATGGCGGCCAAAAGCATTACAAAAGGGGGTGGTGATGGACGGAGCATCTGAATCAATCAAACACTCACACCCAGTCAAAAGATCTGGGTTTAATCCATCACCGTTCTTTAGCCCACTCTGCCACCCCAGTTCTGACATGGCTATATGCAAATCAGTCTCACCCTGTGCCTCATGGGAACAGTCCAGCCCGAACTGCCAAGCCATGTCTTCCCTGGACCGGAAACAAGCTTCCGAGGACCGGTTTCTGGCATTCAATCCGTCTTCAGCCCGGCTTGCTTGAATCCAGTGGCAAAGTGAGCAAGGGACTCACGTCTGAGCATACCCTGCCACACTTATGGCGGCAAAAAGCGTTACAAAAGGGGGTGGTGATGGACGGAGCATCTGAATCAATCAAACACTCACACCCAGTCAAAAGATCTGGGTTTAATCCATCACCGTTCTTTAGCCCACTCTGCCACCCCAGTTCTGACATGGCTATATGCAAATCAGTCTGACCCTGTGCCTCATGGGAACAGTCCAGCCCGAACTGCCAAGCCATGTCTTCCCTGGACCGGAAACAAGCTTCTGAGGACCGGTTTCTGGCATTCAAGCCGTCTTCAGCCCGGCTTGCTTGAAACCAGTGGCAAAGTGAGCAAGGGATTCACGTCTGAGCATACCCTGCCACACTTATGGCGGCCAAAAGCGTTACAAAAGGGGGTGGTGATGGACGGAGCATCTGAATCAATCAAACACTCACACCCAGTCAAAAGATCTGGGTTTAATCCATCACCGTTCTTTAGCCCACTCTGCCACCCCAGTTCTGACATGGCTATATGCAAATCAGTCTCACCCTGTGCCTCATGGGAACAGTCCAGCCCGAACTGCCAAGCCATGTCTTCCCTGGACCGGAAACAAGCTTCCGAGGACCGGTTTCTGGCATTCAATCCGTCTTCAGCCCGGCTTGCTTGAATCCAGTGGCAAAGTGAGCAAGGGACTCACGTCTGAGCATACCCTGCCACACTTATGGCGGCAAAAAGCGTTACAAAAGGGGGTGGTGATGGACGGAGCATCTGAATCAATCAAACACTCACACCCAGTCAAAAGATCTGGGTTTAATCCATCACCGTTCTTTAGCCCACTCTGCCACCCCAGTTCTGACATGGCTATATGCAAATCAGTCTGACCCTGTGCCTCATGGGAACAGTCCAGCCCGAACTGCCAAGCCATGTCTTCCCTGGACCGGAAACAAGCTTCCGAGGACCGGTTTCTGGCATTCAAGCCGTCTTCAGCCCGGCTTGCTTGAATCCAGTGGCAAAGTGAGCAAGGGACTCACGTCTGAGCATACCCTGCCACACTTATGGCGGCCAAAAGCGTTACAAAAGGGGGTGGTGATGGATGGAGCATCTTAATCAATCAAACACTCACACCCAGTCAAAAGATCTGGGTTTAATCCATCACAGTTCTTTAGCCCACTCTGCCACCCCAGTTCTGACATGGCTATATGCAAATCAGTCTGACCCTGTGCCTCATGGGAACAGTCCAGCCCGAACTGCCAAGCCATGTCTTCCCTGGACCGGAAACAAGCTTCCGAGGACCGTTTTCTGGCATTCAAGCCGTCTTCAGCCCGGCTTGCTTGAATCCAGATGCAAAGTGAGCAAGGGACTCACGTCTGAGCATACCCTGCCACACTTATGGCGGCCAAAAGCGTTACAAAAGGGGGTGGTGATGGACGGAGCATCTGAATCAATCAAACACTCACACCCAGTCAAAAGATCTGGGTTTAATCCATCTCCGTTCTTTAGCCCACTGTGCCACCCCAGTTCTGACATGGCTATATGCAAATCAGTCTGACCCTGTGCCTCATGGGAACAGTCCAGCCCGAACTGCCAAGCCATGTATTCCGTGGACCTGAAACAAGCTTCCGAGGACCGGTTTCTGGCATTCAAGCCGTCTTCAGCCCTGCTTGCTTGAATCCAGTGGCAAAGTGAGCAAGGGACTCACGTCTGAGCATACCCTGCCACACATATGGCGGCCAAAAGCGTTACAAAAGGGGGTGGTGATGGACGGAGCATCTGAAACAATCAAACACTCACACCCAGTCAAAAGATTTGGGTTTAATCCATCACCGTTCTTTAGCCCACTCTGCCACCCCAGTTCTGACATGGCTATATGCAAATCGGTCTGACCCTGTGCCTCATGGGAACAGTTCAGCCCGAACTGCCAAGCCATGTCTTCCGTGGACCGGAAACAAGCTTCCGAGGACCGGTTTCTGGCATTCAATCCGTCTTCAGCCCGGCTTGCTTGAATCCAGTGGCAAAGTGAGCAAGGGATTCACGTCTGAGCATACCCTGCCACACTTATGGCGGCCAAAAGCGTTACAAAAGGGGGTGGTGATGGACGGAGCATCTGAATCAATCAAACACTCACACCCAGTCAAAAGATCTGTGTTTAATCCATCACCGTTCTTTAGCCCACTCTGTCACCCCAGTTCTGACATGGCTATATGCAAATCAGTCTGACCCTGTGCCTCATGGGAACAGTCCAGCCCGAACTGCCAAGCCATGTCTTCCCTGGACCGGAAACAAGCTTCCGAGGACCGGTTTCTGGCATTCAAGCCGTCTTCAGCCCGGCTTGCTTGAATCCAGTGGCAAAGTGAGCAAGGGACTCACGCCTGAGCATACCCTGCCACACTTATGGCGGCCAAAAGCATTACAAAAGGGGTGGTGATGTACGGAGCATCTGAATCAATCAAACACTCACACCCAGGCAAAAGATCTGGGTTTAATCCATCACCGTTCTTTAGCCCACTCTGCCACCCCAGTTCTGACATGGCTATATGCAAATCAGTCTCACCCTGTGCCTCATGGGAACAGTCCAGCCCGAACTGCTAAGCCATGTCTTCCCTGGACCGGAAACAAGCTTCCGAGGACTGGTTTCTGGCATTCAAGCCGTCTTCAGCCCGGCTTGCTTGAATCCAGTGGCAAAGTGAGCAAGGGACTCACGTCTGATATTACCCTGCCACACTTATGGCGGCCAAAAGCATTACAAAAGGGGGTGGTGATGGACGGAGCATCTGAATCAATCAAACACTCACACCCAGTCAAAAGATCTGGGTTTAATCCATCACCGTTCTTTAGCCCACTCTGCCACCCCAGTTCTGACATGGCTATATGCAAATCAGTCTCACCCTGTGCCTCATGGGAACAGTCCAGCCCGAACTGCCAAGCCATGTCTTCCCTGGACCGGAAACAAGCTTCCGAGGACCGGTTTCTGGCATTCAATCCGTCTTCAGCCCGGCTTGCTTGAATCCAGTGGCAAAGTGAGCAAGGGACTCACGTCTGAGCATACCCTGCCACACTTATGGCGGCAAAAAGCGTTACAAAAAGGGGTGGTGATGGACGGAGCATCTGAATCAATCAAACACTCACACCCAGTCAAAAGATCTGGGTTTAATCCATCACCGTTCTTTAGCCCACTCTGCCACCCCAGTTCTGACATGGCTATATGCAAATCAGTCTGACCCTGTGCCTCATGGGAACAGTCCAGCCCGAACTGCCAAGCCATGTCTTCCCTGGACCGGAAACAAGCTTCCGAGGACCGGTTTGTGGCATTCAAGCCGTCTTCAGCCCGGCTTGCTTGAATCCAGTGGCAAAGTGAGCAAGGGACTCACGCCTGAGCATACCCTGCCACACTTATGGCGGCCAAAAGCATTACAAAAGGGGTGGTGATGTACGGAGCATCTGAATCAATCAAACACTCACACCCAGGCAAAAGATCTGGGTTTAATCCATCACCGTTCTTTAGCCCACTCTGCCACCCCAGTTCTGACATGGCTATATGCAAATCAGTCTCACCCTGTGCCTCATGGGAACAGTCCAGCCCGAACTGCTAAGCCATGTCTTCCCTGGACCGGAAACAAGCTTCCGAGGACTGGTTTCTGGCATTCAAGCCGTCTTCAGCCCGGCTTGCTTGAATCCAGTGGCAAAGTGAGCAAGGGACTCACGTCTGATATTACCCTGCCACACTTATGGCGGCCAAAAGCATTACAAAAGGGGGTGGTGATGGACGGAGCATCTGAATCAATCAAACACTCACACCCAGTCAAAAGATCTGGGTTTAATCCATCACCGTTCTTTAGCCCACTCTGCCACCCCAGTTCTGACATGGCTATATGCAAATCAGTCTCACCCTGTGCCTCATGGGAACAGTCCAGCCCGAACTGCCAAGCCATGTCTTCCCTGGACCGGAAACAAGCTTCCGAGGACCGGTTTCTGGCATTCAATCCGTCTTCAGCCCGGCTTGCTTGAATCCAGTGGCAAAGTGAGCAAGGGACTCACGTCTGAGCATACCCTGCCACACTTATGGCGGCAAAAAGCGTTACAAAAGGGGGTGGTGATGGACGGAGCATCTGAATCAATCAAACACTCACACCCAGTCAAAAGATCTGGGTTTAATCCATCACCGTTCTTTAGCCCACTCTGCCACCCCAGTTCTGACATGGCTATATGCAAATCAGTCTGACCCTGTGCCTCATGGGAACAGTCCAGCCCGAACTGCCAAGCCATGTCTTCCCTGGACCGGAAACAAGCTTCTGAGGACCGGTTTCTGGCATTCAAGCCGTCTTCAGCCCGGCTTGCTTGAAACCAGTGGCAAAGTGAGCAAGGGATTCACGTCTGAGCATACCCTGCCACACTTATGGCGGCCAAAAGCGTTACAAAAGGGGGTGGTGATGGACGGAGCATCTGAATCAATCAAACACTCACACCCAGTCAAAAGATCTGTGTTTAATCCATCACCGTTCTTTAGCCCACTCTGTCACCCCAGTTCTGACATGGCTATATGCAAATCAGTCTGACCCTGTGCCTCATGGGAACAGTCCAGCCCGAACTGCCAAGCCATGTCTTCCCTGGACCGGAAACAAGCTTCCGAGGACCGGTTTCTGGCATTCAAGCCGTCTTCAGCCCGGCTTGCTTGAATCCAGTGGCAAAGTGAGCAAGGGACTCACGCCTGAGCATACCCTGCCACACTTATGGCGGCCAAAAGCATTACAAAAGGGGTGGTGATGTACGGAGCATCTGAATCAATCAAACACTCACACCCAGGCAAAAGATCTGGGTTTAATCCATCACCGTTCTTTAGCCCACTCTGCCACCCCAGTTCTGACATGGCTATATGCAAATCAGTCTCACCCTGTGCCTCATGGGAACAGTCCAGCCCGAACTGCTAAGCCATGTCTTCCCTGGACCGGAAACAAGCTTCCGAGGACTGGTTTCTGGCATTCAAGCCGTCTTCAGCCCGGCTTGCTTGAATCCAGTGGCAAAGTGAGCAAGGGACTCACGTCTGATATTACCCTGCCACACTTATGGCGGCCAAAAGCATTACAAAAGGGGGTGGTGATGGACGGAGCATCTGAATCAATCAAACACTCACACCCAGTCAAAAGATCTGGGTTTAATCCATCACCGTTCTTTAGCCCACTCTGCCACCCCAGTTCTGACATGGCTATATGCAAATCAGTCTCACCCTGTGCCTCATGGGAACAGTCCAGCCCGAACTGCCAAGCCATGTCTTCCCTGGACCGGAAACAAGCTTCCGAGGACCGGTTTCTGGCATTCAATCCGTCTTCAGCCCGGCTTGCTTGAATCCAGTGGCAAAGTGAGCAAGGGACTCACGTCTGAGCATACCCTGCCACACTTATGGCGGCAAAAAGCGTTACAAAAGGGGGTGGTGATGGACGGAGCATCTGAATCAATCAAACACTCACACCCAGTCAAAAGATCTGGGTTTAATCCATCACCGTTCTTTAGCCCACTCTGCCACCCCAGTTCTGACATGGCTATATGCAAATCAGTCTGACCCTGTGCCTCATGGGAACAGTCCAGCCCGAACTGCCAAGCCATGTCTTCCCTGGACCGGAAACAAGCTTCCGAGGACCGGTTTCTGGCATTCAAGCCGTCTTCAGCCCGGCTTGCTTGAATCCAGTGGCAAAGTGAGCAAGGGACTCACGTCTGAGCATACCCTGCCACACTTATGGCGGCCAAAAGCGTTACAAAAGGGGGTGGTGATGGATGGAGCATCTTAATCAATCAAACACTCACACCCAGTCAAAAGATCTGGGTTTAATCCATCACAGTTCTTTAGCCCACTCTGCCACCCCAGTTCTGACATGGCTATATGCAAATCAGTCTGACCCTGTGCCTCATGGGAACAGTCCAGCCCGAACTGCCAAGCCATGTCTTCCCTGGACCGGAAACAAGCTTCCGAGGACCGTTTTCTGGCATTCAAGCCGTCTTCAGCCCGGCTTGCTTGAATCCAGATGCAAAGTGAGCAAGGGACTCACGTCTGAGCATATCCTGCCACACTTATGGCGGCCAAAAGCGTTACAAAAGGGGGTGGTGATGGACGGAGCATCTGAATCAATCAAACACTCACACCCAGTCAAAAGATCTGGGTTTAATCCATCTCCGTTCTTTAGCCCACTGTGCCACCCCAGTTCTGACATGGCTATATGCAAATCAGTCTGACCCTGTGCCTCATGGGAACAGTCCAGCCCGAACTGCCAAGCCATGTATTCCGTGGACCTGAAACAAGCTTCCGAGGACCGGTTTCTGGCATTCAAGCCGTCTTCAGCCCTGCTTGCTTGAATCCAGTGGCAAAGTGAGCAAGGGACTCACGTCTGAGCATACCCTGCCACACATATGGCGGCCAAAAGCGTTACAAAAGGGGGTGGTGATGGACGGAGCATCTGAAACAATCAAACACTCACACCCAGTCAAAAGATTTGGGTTTAATCCATCACCGTTCTTTAGCCCACTCTGCCACCCCAGTTCTGACATGGCTATATGCAAATCGGTCTGACCCTGTGCCTCATGGGAACAGTTCAGCCCGAACTGCCAAGCCATGTCTTCCGTGGACCGGAAACAAGCTTCCGAGGACCGGTTTCTGGCATTCAAGCCGTCTTCAGCCCGGCTTGCTTGAATCCAGTGGCAAAGTGAGCAAGGGACTCACGTCTGAGCATACCCTGCCACACTTATGGCGGCAAAAAGCGTTACAAAAGGGGGTGGTGATGGACGGAGCATCTGAATCAATCAAACACTCACACCCAGTCAAAAGATCTGGGTTTAATCCATCACCGTTCTTTAGCCCACTCTGCCACCCCAGTTCTGACATGGCTATATGCAAATCAGTCTGACCCTGTGCCTCATGGGAACAGTCCAGCCCGAACTGCCAAGCCATGTCTTCCCTGGACCGGAAACAAGCTTCCGAGGACCGGTTTCTGGCATTCAAGCCGTCTTCAGCCCGGCTTGCTTGAATCCAGTGGCAAAGTGAGCAAGGGACTCACGTCTGAGCATACCCTGCCACACTTATGGCGGCCAAAAGCGTTACAAAAGGGGGTGGTGATGGATGGAGCATCTTAATCAATCAAACACTCACACCCAGTCAAAAGATCTGGGTTTAATCCATCACAGTTCTTTAGCCCACTCTGCCACCCCAGTTCTGACATGGCTATATGCAAATCAGTCTGACCCTGTGCCTCATGGGAACAGTCCAGCCCGAACTGCCAAGCCATGTCTTCCCTGGACCGGAAACAAGCTTCCGAGGACCGTTTTCTGGCATTCAAGCCGTCTTCAGCCCGGCTTGCTTGAATCCAGATGCAAAGTGAGCAAGGGACTCACGTCTGAGCATACCCTGCCACACTTATGGCGGCCAAAAGCGTTACAAAAGGGGGTGGTGATGGACGGAGCATCTGAATCAATCAAACACTCACACCCAGTCAAAAGATCTGGGTTTAATCCATCTCCGTTCTTTAGCCCACTGTGCCACCCCAGTTCTGACATGGCTATATGCAAATCAGTCTGACCCTGTGCCTCATGGGAACAGTCCAGCCCGAACTGCCAAGCCATGTATTCCGTGGACCTGAAACAAGCTTCCGAGGACCGGTTTCTGGCATTCAAGCCGTCTTCAGCCCTGCTTGCTTGAATCCAGTGGCAAAGTGAGCAAGGGACTCACGTCTGAGCATACCCTGCCACACATATGGCGGCCAAAAGCGTTACAAAAGGGGGTGGTGATGGACGGAGCATCTGAAACAATCAAACACTCACACCCAGTCAAAAGATTTGGGTTTAATCCATCACCGTTCTTTAGCCCACTCTGCCACCCCAGTTCTGACATGGCTATATGCAAATCGGTCTGACCCTGTGCCTCATGGGAACAGTTCAGCCCGAACTGCCAAGCCATGTCTTCCGTGGACCGGAAACAAGCTTCCGAGGACCGGTTTCTGGCATTCAAGCCGTCTTCAGCCCGGCTTGCTTGAATCCAGTGGCAAAGTGAGCAAGGGACTCACGTCTGAGCATACCCTGCCACACTTATGGCGGCCAAAAGCATTACAAAAGGGGGTGGTGATGGAGGGAGCATCTGAATCAATCAAACACTCACACCCAGTCAAAAGATCTGAGTTTAATCCATCACCGTTCTTTAGCCCACTCTGCCACCCCAGTTCTGACATGGCTATATGCAAATCAGTCTGACCCTGTGCCTCATGGGAACAGTCCAGCCCGAACTGCCAAGCCATGTCTTCCCTGGACCGGAAACAAGCTTCTGAGGACCGGTTTCTGGCATTCAAGCCGTCTTCAGCCCGGCTTGCTTGAATCCAGTGGCAAAGTGAGCAAGGGATTCACGTCTGAGCATACCCTGCCACACATATGGCGGCCAAAAGCGTTACAAAAGGGGGTGGTGATGGACGGAGCATCTGAATCAATCAAACACTCACACCCAGTCAAAAGATCTGGGTTTAATCCATCACCGTTCTTTAGCCCACTCTGCCACCCCAGTTCTGACATGGCTAAATGCAATTCAGTCTGACCCTGTGCCTCATGGGAACAGTTCAGCCCGAACTGCCAAGCCATGTCTTCCCTGGACCGGAAACAAGCTTCCGAGGACCGGTTTCTGACATTCAAGCCGTCTTCAGCCCGGCTTGCTTGAATCCAGTGGCAAAGTGAGCAAGGGATTCACGTCTGAGCATACCCTGCTACACTTATGGCGGCCAAAAGCGTTACAAAAGGGGGTGGTAATGGACGGAGCATCTGAATCAATCAAACACTCACACCCAGTCAAAAGATCTGGCTTTAATCCATCACCGTTCTTTAGCCCACTCTTCCACCCCAGTTCTGACATGGCTATATGCAAATCAGTCTGACCCTGTGCCTCATGGGAACAGTCCAGCCCGAACTGCCAAGCCATGTCTTCCCTGGACCGGAAACAAGCTTCCGAGGACCGGTTTCTGGCATTCAAGCCGTCTTCAGCCCGGCTTGCTTGAATCCAGTGGCAAAGTGAGCAAGGGACTCACGTCTGAGCATACCCTGCCACACTTATGGCGGCCAAAAGCGTTACAAAAGGGGGTGGTGATGGACGGAGCATCTGAATCAATCAAACACTCACACCCAGTCAAAATATCTGGGTTTAATCCATCACAGTTCTTTAGCCCACTCTGCCACCCCAGTTCTGACATGGCTATATGCAAATCAGTCTGACCCTGTGCCTCATGGGAACAGTCCAGCCCGAACTGCCAAGCCATGTCTTCCCTGGACCGGAAACAAGCTTTCGAGGACCAGTTTCTGGCATTCAAGCCGTCTTCAGCCCGGCTTGCTTGAATCCAGTGGCAAAGTGAGCAATGGATTCACGTCTGAGCATACCCTGCCACACTTGTGGTGGACAAAAGCGTTACAAAAGGGGGTGGTGATGGACGGAGCATCTGAATCAATCAAACACTCACACCCAGTCAAAAGATCTGGCTTTAATCCATCACCGTTCTTTAGTCCACTCTTCCACCCCAGTTCTGACATGGCTATATGCAAATCAGTCTGACCCTGTGCCTCATGGGAACAGTCCAGCCCGAACTGCCAAGCCATGTCTTCCCTGGACCGGAAACAAGCTTCTGAGGACCGGTTTCTGGCATTCAAGCCGTCTTCAGCCCGGCTTGCTTGAAACCAGTGGCAAAGTGAGCAAGGGATTCACGTCTGAGCATACCCTGCCACACTTATGGCGGCCAAAAGCGTTACAAAAGGGGGTGGTGATGGACGGAGCATCTGAATCAATCAAACACTCACACCCAGTCAAAAGATCTGTGTTTAATCCATCACCGTTCTTTAGCCCACTCTGTCACCCCAGTTCTGACATGGCTATATGCAAATCAGTCTGACCCTGTGCCTCATGGGAACAGTCCAGCCCGAACTGCCAAGCCATGTCTTCCCTGGACCGGAAACAAGCTTCCGAGGACCGGTTTCTGGCATTCAAGCCGTCTTCAGCCCGGCTTGCTTGAATCCAGTGGCAAAGTGAGCAAGGGACTCACGCCTGAGCATACCCTGCCACACTTATGGCGGCCAAAAGCATTACAAAAGGGGGTGGTGATGTACGGAGCATCTGAATCATTCAAACACTCACACCCAGTCAAAAGATCTGGGTTTAATCCATCACCGTTCTTTAGCCCACTCTGCCACCCCAGTTCTGACATGGCTATATGCAAATCAGTCTCACCCTGTACCTCATGGGAACAGTCCAGCCCGAACTGCCAAGCCATGTCTTCCCTGGACCGGAAACAAGCTTCCGAGGACTGGTTTCTGGCATTCAAGCCGTCTTCAGCCCGGCTTGCTTGAATCCAGTGGCAAAGTGAGCAAGGGACTCACGTCTGATATTACCCTGCCACACTTATGGCGGCCAAAAGCATTACAAAAGGGGGTGGTGATGGACGGAGCATCTGAATCAATCAAACACTCACACCCAGTCAAAAGATCTGGGTTTAATCCATCACCGTTCTTTAGCCCACTCTGCCACCCCAGTTCTGACATGGCTATATGCAAATCAGTCTGACCCTGTGCCTCATGGGAACAGTCCAGCCCGAACTGCCAAGCCATGTCTTCCATGGACCGGAAACAAGCTTCTGAGGACCGGTTTCTGGCATTCAAGCCGTCTTCAGCCGGCTTGCTTGAAACCAGTGGCAAAGTGAGCAAGGGATTCACGTCTGAGCATACCCTGCCACACTTATGGCGGCCAAAAGCGTTACAAAAGGGGGTGGTGATGGACGGAGCATCTGAATCAATCAAACACTCACACCCAGTCAAAAGATCTGTGTTTAATCCATCACCGTTCTTTAGCCCACTCTGTCACCCCAGTTCTGACATGGCTATATGCAAATCAGTCTGACCCTGTGCCTCATGGGAACAGTCCAGCCCGAACTGCCAAGCCATGTCTTCCCTGGACCGGAAACAAGCTTCCGAGGACCGGTTTCTGGCATTCAAGCCGTCTTCAGCCCGGCTTGCTTGAATCCAGTGGCAAAGTGAGCAAGGGACTCACGCCTGAGCATACCCTGCCACACTTATGGCGGCCAAAAGCATTACAAAAGGGGGTGGTGATGTACGGAGCATCTGAATCATTCAAACACTCACACCCAGTCAAAAGATCTGGGTTTAATCCATCACCGTTCTTTAGCCCACTCTGCCACCCCAGTTCTGACATGGCTATATGCAAATCAGTCTCACCCTGTACCTCATGGGAACAGTCCAGCCCGAACTGCCAAGCCATGTCTTCCCTGGACCGGAAACAAGCTTCCGAGGACTGGTTTCTGGCATTCAAGCCGTCTTCAGCCCGGCTTGCTTGAATCCAGTGGCAAAGTGAGCAAGGGACTCACGTCTGATATTACCCTGCCACACTTATGGCGGCCAAAAGCATTACAAAAGGGGGTGGTGATGGACGGAGCATCTGAATCAATCAAACACTCACACCCAGTCAAAAGATCTGGGTTTAATCCATCACCGTTCTTTAGCCCACTCTGCCACCCCAGTTCTGACATGGCTATATGCAAATCAGTCTGACCCTGTGCCTCATGGGAACAGTCCAGCCCGAACTGCCAAGCCATGTCTTCCGTGGACCGGAAACAAGCTTCCGAGGACCGGTTTCTGGCATTCAAGCCGTCTTCAGCCCGGCTTGCTTGAATCCAGTGGCAAAGTGAGCAAGGGACTCACGTCTGAGCATACCCTGCCACACTTATGGCGGCCAAAAGCATTACAAAAGGGGGTGGTGATGGAGGGAGCATCTGAATCAATCAAACACTCACACCCAGTCAAAAGATCTGAGTTTAATCCATCACCGTTCTTTAGCCCACTCTGCCACCCCAGTTCTGACATGGCTATATGCAAATCAGTCTCACCCTGTGCCTCATGGGAACAGTCCAGCCCAAACTGCCAAGCCATGTCTTCCCTGGACCGGAAACAAGCTTCCGAGGACCGGTTTCTGGCATTCAAGCCGTCTTCAGCCCGGCTTGCTTGAATCCAGTGGCAAAGTGAGCAAGGGACTCACGTCTGAGCATACCCTGCCACACTTATGGCGGCAAAAAGCGTTACAAAAGGGGGTGGTGATGGACGGAGCATCTGAATCAATCAAACACTCACACCCAGTCAAAAGATCTGGGTTTAATCCATCACCGTTCTTTAGCCCACTCTGCCACCCCAGTTCTGACATGGCTATATGCAAATCAGTCTGACCCTGTGCCTCATGGGAACAGTCCAGCCCGAACTGCCAAGCCATGTCTTCCCTGGACCGGAAACAAGCTTCCGAGGACCGGTTTCTGGCATTCAAGCCGTCTTCAGCCCGGCTTGCTTGAATCCAGTGGCAAAGTGAGCAAGGGACTCACGTCTGAGCATACCCTGCCACACTTATGGCGGCCAAAAGCGTTACAAAAGGGGGTGGTGATGGATGGAGCATCTTAATCAATCAAACACTCACACCCAGTCAAAAGATCTGGGTTTAATCCATCACAGTTCTTTAGCCCACTCTGCCACCCCAGTTCTGACATGGCTATATGCAAATCAGTCTGACCCTGTGCCTCATGGGAACAGTCCAGCCCGAACTGCCAAGCCATGTCTTCCCTGGACCGGAAACAAGCTTCCGAGGACCGTTTTCTGGCATTCAAGCCGTCTTCAGCCCGGCTTGCTTGAATCCAGATGCAAAGTGAGCAAGGGACTCACGTCTGAGCATACCCTGCCACACTTATGGCGGCCAAAAGCGTTACAAAAGGGGGTGGTGATGGACGGAGCATCTGAATCAATCAAACACTCACACCCAGTCAAAAGATCTGGGTTTAATCCATCTCCGTTCTTTAGCCCACTCTGCCACCCCAGTTCTGACATGGCTATATGCAAATCAGTCTGACCCTGTGCCTCATGGGAACAGTCCAGCCCGAACTGCCAAGCCATGTATTCCGTGGACCTGAAACAAGCTTCCGAGGACCGGTTTCTGGCATTCAAGCCGTCTTCAGCCCTGCTTGCTTGAATCCAGTGGCAAAGTGAGCAAGGGACTCACGTCTGAGCATACCCTGCCACACATATGGCGGCCAAAAGCGTTACAAAAGGGGGTGGTGATGGACGGAGCATCTGAAACAATCAAACACTCACACCCAGTCAAAAGATTTGGGTTTAATCCATCACCGTTCTTTAGCCCACTCTGCCACCCCAGTTCTGACATGGCTATATGCAAATCGGTCTGACCCTGTGCCTCATGGGAACAGTTCAGCCCGAACTGCCAAGCCATGTCTTCCGTGGACCGGAAACAAGCTTCCGAGGACCGGTTTCTGGCATTCAAGCCGTCTTCAGCCCAGCTTGCTTGAATCCAGTGGCAAAGTGAGCAAGGGACTCACGTCTGAGCATACCCTGCCACACTTATGGCGGCCAAAAGCATTACAAAAGGGGGTGGTGATGGAGGGAGCATCTGAATCAATCAAACACTCACACCCAGTCAAAAGATCTGAGTTTAATCCATCACCGTTCTTTAGCCCACTCTGCCACCCCAGTTCTGACATGGCTATATGCAAATCAGTCTCACCCTGTGCCTCATGGGAACAGTCCAGCCCGAACTGCCAAGCCATGTCTTCCCTGGACCGGAAACAAGCTTCCGAGGACCGGTTTCTGGCATTCAAGCCGTCTTCAGCCCGGCTTGCTTGAATCCAGTGGCAAAGTGAGCAAGGGACTCACGTCTGAGCATACCCTGCCACACTTATGGCGGCCAAAAGCGTTACAAAAGGGGGTGGTGATGGACGGAGCATCTGAATCAATCAAACACTCACACCCAGTCAAAAGATCTGGGTTTAATCCATCACAGTTCTTTAGCCCACTCTGCCACCCCAGTTCTGACATGGCTATATGCAAATCAGTCTGACCCTGTGCCTCATGGGAACAGTCCAGCCCGAACTGCCAAGCCATGTCTTCCCTGGACCGGAAACAAGCTTCCGAGGACCGTTTTCTGGCATTCAAGCCGTCTTCAGCCCGGCTTGCTTGAATCCAGATGCAAAGTGAGCAAGGGACTCACGTCTGAGCATACCCTGCCACACTTATGGCGGCCAAAAGCGTTACAAAAGGGGGTGGTGATGGACGGAGCATCTGAATCAATCAAACACTCACACCCAGTCAAAAGATCTGGGTTTAATCCATCTCCGTTCTTTAGCCCACTCTGCCACCCCAGTTCTGACATGGCTATATGCAAATCAGTCTGACCCTGTGCCTCATGGGAACAGTCCAGCCCGAACTGCCAAGCCATGTATTCCGTGGACCTGAAACAAGATTCCGAGGACCGGTTTCTGGCATTCAAGCCGTCTTCAGCCCTGCTTGCTTGAATCCAGTGGCAAAGTGAGCAAGGGACTCACGTCTGAGCATACCCTGCCACACATATGGCGGCCAAAAGCGTTACAAAAGGGGGTGGTGATGGACGGAGCATCTGAAACAATCAAACACTCACACCCAGTCAAAAGATTTGGGTTTAATCCATCACCGTTCTTTAGCCCACTCTGCCACCCCAGTTCTGACATGGCTATATGCAAATCAGTCTGACCCTGTGCCTCATGGGAACAGTCCAGCCCGAACTGCCAAGCCATGTCTTCCCTGGACCGGAAACAAGCTTCCGAGGACCGGTTTCTGGCATTCAAGCCGTCTTCAGCCCGGCTTGCTTGAATCCAGTGGCAAAGTGAGCAAGGGACTCACGTCTGAGCATACCCTGCCACACTTATGGCGGCCAAAAGCGTTACAAAAGGGGGTGGTGATGGACGGAGCATCTGAATCAATCAAACACTCACACCCAGTCAAAAGATCTGGGTTTAATCCATCACCGTTCTTTAGCCCACTCTGCCACCCCAGTTCTGACATGGCTATATGCAAATCAGTCTGACCCTGTGCCTCATGGGAACAGTTCAGCCCGAACTGCCAAGCCATGTCTTCCCTGGACCGGAAACAAGCTTCCGAGGACCGGTTTCTGGCATTCAAGCCGTCTTCAGCCCGGCTTGCTTGAATCCAGTGGCAAAGTGAGCAAGGGATTCATGTCTGAGCATACCCTGCCACACTTATGGCGGCTAAAAGCGTTACAAAAGGGGGTGGTGATGGACGGAGCATCTGAATCAATCAAACACTCACACCCAGTCAAAAGATCTGGCTTTAATCCATCACCGTTCTTTAGCCCACTCTTCCACCCCAGTTCTGACATGGCTATATGCAAATCAGTCTGACCCTGTGCCTCATGGGAACAGTCCAGCCCGAACTGCCAAGCCATGTCTTCCCTGGACCGGAAACAAGCTTCCGAGGAACGGTTTCTGGCATTCAAGCCGTGTTCAGCCCGGCTTGCTTGAATCCAGTGGCAAAGTGAGCAAGGGACTCATGTCTGAGCATACCCTGCCACACTTATGGCGGCCAAAAGCGTTACAAAAGGGGGTGGTGATGGACGGAGCATCTGAAGCAATTAAACACTCACACCCAGTCAAAAGATCTGGGATTAATCCATCACCGTTCTTTAGCCCACTCTGCCACCCCAGTTCTGACATGGCTATATGCAAATCAGTCTGACCCTGTGCCTCATGGGAACAGTCCAGCCCGAACTGCCAAGCCATGTCTTCCCTGGACCGGAAACAAGCTTCCGAGGAACGGTTTCTGGCATTCAAGCCGTCTTCAGCCCGGCTTGCTTGAATCCAATGGCAAAGTGAGCAAGGGACTCACGTCTGAGCATACCCTGCCACACTTATGGCGGCCAAAAGCGTTACAAAAGGGGGTGGTGATGGACGGAGCATCTGAATCAATCAAACACTCACACCCAGTCAAAAGATCTGGGTTTAATCCATCACCGTTCTTTAGCCCACTCTGCCACCCCAGTTCTGACATGGCTAAATGCAATTCAGTCTGACCCTGTGCCTCATGGGAACAGTTCAGCCCGAACTGCCAAGCCATGTCTTCCCTGGACCGGAAACAAGCTTCCGAGGACCGGTTTCTGGCATTCAAGCCGTCTTCAGCCCGGCTTGCTTGAATCCAGTGGCAAAGTGAGCAAGGGATTCACGTCTGAGCATACCCTGCTACACTTATGGCGGCCAAAAGCGTTACAAAAGGGGGTGGTAATGGACGGAGCATCTGAATCAATCAAACACTCACACCCAGTCAAAAGATCTGGCTTTAATCCATCACCGTTCTTTAGCCCACTCTTCCACCCCAGTTCTGACATGGCTATATGCAAATCAGTCTGACCCTGTGCCTCATGGGAACAGTCCAGCCCGAACTGCCAAGCCATGTCTTCCCTGGACCGGAAACAAGCTTCCGAGGACCGGTTTCTGGCATTCAAGCCGTCTTCAGCCCGGCTTGCTTGAATCCAGTGGCAAAGTGAGCAAGGGACTCACGTCTGAGCATACCCTGCCACACTTATGGCGGCCAAAAGCGTTACAAAAGGGGGTGGTGATGGACGGAGCATCTGAATCAATCAAACACTCACACCCAGTCAAAATATCTGGGTTTAATCCATCACAGTTCTTTAGCCCACTCTGCCACCCCAGTTCTGACATGGCTATATGCAAATCAGTCTGACCCTGTGCCTCATGGGAACAGTCCAGCCCGAACTGCCAAGCCATGTCTTCCCTGGACCGGAAACAAGCTTTCGAGGACCAGTTTCTGGCATTCAAGCCGTCTTCAGCCCGGCTTGCTTGAATCCAGTGGCAAAGTGAGCAATGGATTCACGTCTGAGCATACCCTGCCACACTTGTGGTGGACAAAAGCGTTACAAAAGGGGGTGGTGATGGACGGAGCATCTGAATCAATCAAACACTCACACCCAGTCAAAAGATCTGGCTTTAATCCATCACCGTTCTTTAGTCCACTCTTCCACCCCAGTTCTGACATGGCTATATGCAAATCAGTCTGACCCTGTGCCTCATGGGAACAGTCCAGCCCGAACTGCCAAGCCATGTCTTCCATGGACCGGAAACAAGCTTCTGAGGACCGGTTTCTGGCATTCAAGCCGTCTTCAGCCGGCTTGCTTGAAACCAGTGGCAAAGTGAGCAAGGGATTCACGTCTGAGCATACCCTGCCACACTTATGGCGGCCAAAAGCGTTACAAAAGGGGGTGGTGATGGACGGAGCATCTGAATCAATCAAACACTCACACCCAGTCAAAAGATCTGTGTTTAATCCATCACCGTTCTTTAGCCCACTCTGTCACCCCAGTTCTGACATGGCTATATGCAAATCAGTCTGACCCTGTGCCTCATGGGAACAGTCCAGCCCGAACTGCCAAGCCATGTCTTCCCTGGACCGGAAACAAGCTTCCGAGGACCGGTTTCTGGCATTCAAGCCGTCTTCAGCCCGGCTTGCTTGAATCCAGTGGCAAAGTGAGCAAGGGACTCACGCCTGAGCATACCCTGCCACACTTATGGCGGCCAAAAGCATTACAAAAGGGGGTGGTGATGTACGGAGCATCTGAATCATTCAAACACTCACACCCAGTCAAAAGATCTGGGTTTAATCCATCACCGTTCTTTAGCCCACTCTGCCACCCCAGTTCTGACATGGCTATATGCAAATCAGTCTCACCCTGTACCTCATGGGAACAGTCCAGCCCGAACTGCCAAGCCATGTCTTCCCTGGACCGGAAACAAGCTTCCGAGGACTGGTTTCTGGCATTCAAGCCGTCTTCAGCCCGGCTTGCTTGAATCCAGTGGCAAAGTGAGCAAGGGACTCACGTCTGATATTACCCTGCCACACTTATGGCGGCCAAAAGCATTACAAAAGGGGGTGGTGATGGACGGAGCATCTGAATCAATCAAACACTCACACCCAGTCAAAAGATCTGGGTTTAATCCATCACCGTTCTTTAGCCCACTCTGCCACCCCAGTTCTGACATGGCTATATGCAAATCAGTCTGACCCTGTGCCTCATGGGAACAGTCCAGCCCGAACTGCCAAGCCATGTCTTCCGTGGACCGGAAACAAGCTTCCGAGGACCGGTTTCTGGCATTCAAGCCGTCTTCAGCCCGGCTTGCTTGAATCCAGTGGCAAAGTGAGCAAGGGACTCACGTCTGAGCATACCCTGCCACACTTATGGCGGCCAAAAGCATTACAAAAGGGGGTGGTGATGGAGGGAGCATCTGAATCAATCAAACACTCACACCCAGTCAAAAGATCTGAGTTTAATCCATCACCGTTCTTTAGCCCACTCTGCCACCCCAGTTCTGACATGGCTATATGCAAATCAGTCTCACCCTGTGCCTCATGGGAACAGTCCAGCCCAAACTGCCAAGCCATGTCTTCCCTGGACCGGAAACAAGCTTCCGAGGACCGGTTTCTGGCATTCAAGCCGTCTTCAGCCCGGCTTGCTTGAATCCAGTGGCAAAGTGAGCAAGGGACTCACGTCTGAGCATACCCTGCCACACTTATGGCGGCAAAAAGCGTTACAAAAGGGGGTGGTGATGGACGGAGCATCTGAATCAATCAAACACTCACACCCAGTCAAAAGATCTGGGTTTAATCCATCACCGTTCTTTAGCCCACTCTGCCACCCCAGTTCTGACATGGCTATATGCAAATCAGTCTGACCCTGTGCCTCATGGGAACAGTCCAGCCCGAACTGCCAAGCCATGTCTTCCCTGGACCGGAAACAAGCTTCCGAGGACCGGTTTCTGGCATTCAAGCCGTCTTCAGCCCGGCTTGCTTGAATCCAGTGGCAAAGTGAGCAAGGGACTCACGTCTGAGCATACCCTGCCACACTTATGGCGGCCAAAAGCGTTACAAAAGGGGGTGGTGATGGATGGAGCATCTTAATCAATCAAACACTCACACCCAGTCAAAAGATCTGGGTTTAATCCATCACAGTTCTTTAGCCCACTCTGCCACCCCAGTTCTGACATGGCTATATGCAAATCAGTCTGACCCTGTGCCTCATGGGAACAGTCCAGCCCGAACTGCCAAGCCATGTCTTCCCTGGACCGGAAACAAGCTTCCGAGGACCGTTTTCTGGCATTCAAGCCGTCTTCAGCCCGGCTTGCTTGAATCCAGATGCAAAGTGAGCAAGGGACTCACGTCTGAGCATACCCTGCCACACTTATGGCGGCCAAAAGCGTTACAAAAGGGGGTGGTGATGGACGGAGCATCTGAATCAATCAAACACTCACACCCAGTCAAAAGATCTGGGTTTAATCCATCTCCGTTCTTTAGCCCACTCTGCCACCCCAGTTCTGACATGACTATATGCAAATCAGTCTGACCCTGTGCCTCATGGGAACAGTCCAGCCCGAACTGCCAAGCCATGTATTCCGTGGACCTGAAACAAGCTTCCGAGGACCGGTTTCTGGCATTCAAGCCGTCTTCAGCCCTGCTTGCTTGAATCCAGTGGCAAAGTGAGCAAGGGACTCACGTCTGAGCATACCCTGCCACACATATGGCGGCCAAAAGCGTTACAAAAGGGGGTGGTGATGGACGGAGCATCTGAAACAATCAAACACTCACACCCAGTCAAAAGATTTGGGTTTAATCCATCACCGTTCTTTAGCCCACTCTGCCACCCCAGTTCTGACATGGCTATATGCAAATCGGTCTGACCCTGTGCCTCATGGGAACAGTTCAGCCCGAACTGCCAAGCCATGTCTTCCGTGGACCGGAAACAAGCTTCCGAGGACCGGTTTCTGGCATTCAAGCCGTCTTCAGCCCGGCTTGCTTGAATCCAGTGGCAAAGTGAGCAAGGGACTCACGTCTGAGCATACCCTGCCACACTTATGGCGGCCAAAAGCATTACAAAAGGGGGTGGTGATGGAGGGAGCATCTGAATCAATCAAACACTCACACCCAGTCAAAAGATCTGAGTTTAATCCATCACCGTTCTTTAGCCCACTCTGCCACCCCAGTTCTGACATGGCTATATGCAAATCAGTCTCACCCTGTGCCTCATGGGAACAGTCCAGCCCGAACTGCCAAGCCATGTCTTCCCTGGACCGGAAACAAGCTTCCGAGGACCGGTTTCTGGCATTCAAGCCGTCTTCAGCCCGGCTTGCTTGAATCCAGTGGCAAAGTGAGCAAGGGACTCACGTCTGAGCATACCCTGCCACACTTATGGCGGCCAAAAGCGTTACAAAAGGGGGTGGTGATGGACGGAGCATCTGAATCAATCAAACACTCACACCCAGTCAAAAGATCTGGGTTTAATCCATCACAGTTCTTTAGCCCACTCTGCCACCCCAGTTCTGACATGGCTATATGCAAATCAGTCTGACCCTGTGCCTCATGGGAACAGTCCAGCCCGAACTGCCAAGCCATGTCTTCCCTGGACCGGAAACAAGCTTCCGAGGACCGTTTTCTGGCATTCAAGCCGTCTTCAGCCCGGCTTGCTTGAATCCAGATGCAAAGTGAGCAAGGGACTCACGTCTGAGCATACCCTGCCACACTTATGGCGGCCAAAAGCGTTACAAAAGGGGGTGGTGATGGACGGAGCATCTGAATCAATCAAACACTCACACCCAGTCAAAAGATCTGGGTTTAATCCATCTCCGTTCTTTAGCCCACTCTGCCACCCCAGTTCTGACATGGCTATATGCAAATCAGTCTGACCCTGTGCCTCATGGGAACAGTCCAGCCCGAACTGCCAAGCCATGTATTCCGTGGACCTGAAACAAGCTTCCGAGGACCGGTTTCTGGCATTCAAGCCGTCTTCAGCCCTGCTTGCTTGAATCTAGTGGCAAAGTGAGCAAGGGACTCACGTCTGAGCATACCCTGCCACACATATGGCGGCCAAAAGTGTTACAAAAGGGGGTGGTGATGGACGGAGCATCTGAAACAATCAAACACTCACACCCAGTCAAAAGATTTGGGTTTAATCCATCACCGTTCTTTAGCCCACTCTGCCACCCCAGTTCTGACATGGCTATATGCAAATCAGTCTGACCCTGTGCCTCATGGGAACAGTCCAGCCCGAACTGCCAAGCCATGTCTTCCCTGGACCGGAAACAAGCTTCCGAGGACCGGTTTCTGGCATTCAAGCCGTCTTCAGCCCGGCTTGCTTGAATCCAGTGGCAAAGTGAGCAAGGGACTCACGTCTGAGCATACCCTGCCACACTTATGGCGGCCAAAAGCGTTACAAAAGGGGGTGGTGATGGACGGAGCATCTGAATCAATCAAACACTCACACCCAGTCAAAAGATCTGGGTTTAATCCATCACCGTTCTTTAGCCCACTCTGCCACCCCAGTTCTGACATGGCTATATGCAAATCAGTCTGACCCTGTGCCTCATGGGAACAGTTCAGCCCGAACTGCCAAGCCATGTCTTCCCTGGACCGGAAACAAGCTTCCGAGGACCGGTTTCTGGCATTCAAGCCGTCTTCAGCCCGGCTTGCTTGAATCCAGTGGCAAAGTGAGCAAGGGATTCATGTCTGAGCATACCCTGCCACACTTATGGCGGCTAAAAGCATTACAAAAGGGGGTGGTGATGGACGGAGCATCTGAATCAATCAAACACTCACACCCAGTCAAAAGATCTGGCTTTAATCCATCACCGTTCTTTAGCCCACTCTTCCACCCCAGTTCTGACATGGCTATATGCAAATCAGTCTGACCCTGTGCCTCATGGGAACAGTCCAGCCCGAACTGCCAAGCCATGTCTTCCCTGGACTGGAAACAAGCTTCCGAGGACCGGTTTCTGGCATTCAAGCCGTGTTCAGCCCGGCTTGCTTGAATCCAGTGGCAAAGTGAGCAAGGGACTCACGTCTGAGCATACCCTGCCACACTTATGGCGGCCAAAAGCGTTACAAAAGGGGGTGGTGATGGACGGAGCATCTGAAGCAATTAAACACTCACACCCAGTCAAAAGATCTGGGATTAATCCATCACCGTTCTTTAGCCCACTCTGCCACCCCAGTTCTGACATGGCTATATGCAAATCAGTCTGACCCTGTGCCTCATGGGAACAGTCCAGCCCGAACTGCCAAGCCATGTCTTCCCTGGACCGGAAACAAGCTTCCGAGGAACGGTTTCTGGCATTCAAGCCGTCTTCAGCCCGGCTTGCTTGAATCCAGTGGCAAAGTGAGCAAGGGACTCACGTCTGAGCATACCCTGCCACACTTATGGCGGCCAAAAGCGTTACAAAAGGGGGTGGTGATGGACGGAGCATCTGAATCAATCAAACACTCACACCCAGTCAAAAGATCTGGGTTTAATCCATCACCGTTCTTTAGCCCACTCTGCCACCCTAGTTCTGACATTGCTATATGCAAATCAGTCTGACCCTGTGCCTCATGGGAACAGTCCAACCCGAACTGCCAAGCCATGTCTTCCCTGGAACGGAAACAAGCTTCCGAGGACCGGTTTCTGGCATTCAAGCCGTCTTCAGCCCGGCTTGCTTGAATCCAGTGGCAAAGTGAGCAAGGGACTCATGTCTGAGCATACCCTGCCACACTTATGGCGGCCAAAAGCGTTACAAAAGGGGGTGGTGATGGACAGAGCTTCTGAATCAATCATAAACTCACACCCAGTCAAAAGATCTGGGTTTAATCCATCACTGTTCTTTAGCCCAATCTGCCACCCCAGTTCTGACATGGCTATATGCAAATCAGTCTGACCTTGTGCCTCATGGGAACAGTCCAGCCCGAACTGCCAAGCCATGTCTTCCCTGGACCGGAAACAAGCTTCCGAGGAACGGTTTCTGGCATTCAAGCCGTCTTCAGCCCGGCTTGCTTGAATCCAGTGGCAAAGTGAGCAAGGGACTCACGTCTGAGCATACCCTGCCACACTTATGGCGGCCAAAAGCGTTACAAAAGGGGGTGGTGATGGACGGAGCATCTGAATCAATCAAACACTCACACCCAGTCAAAAGATCTGGGTTTAATCCATCACCGTTCTTTAGCCCACTCTGCCACCCTAGTTCTGACATTGCTATATGCAAATCAGTCTGACCCTGTGCCTCATGGGAACAGTCCAACCCGAACTGCCAAGCCATGTCTTCCCTGGAACGGAAACAAGCTTCCGAGGACCGGTTTCTGGCATTCAAGCCGTCTTCAGCCCGGCTTGCTTGAATCCAGTGGCAAAGTGAGCAAGGGACTCACGTCTGAGCATACCCTGCCACACTTATGGCGGCCAAAAGCGTTACAAAAGGGGGTGGTGATGGACAGAGCTTCTGAATCAATCATAAACTCACACCCAGTCAAAAGATCTGGGTTTAATCCATCACTGTTCTTTAGCCCAATCTGCCACCCCAGTTCTGACATGGCTATATGCAAATCAGTCTGACCTTGTGCCTCATGGGAACAGTCCAGCCCGAACTGCCAAGCCATGTCTTCCCTGGACCGGAAACAAGCTTCCGAGGACCGGTTTCTGGCATTCAAGCCGTCTTCAGCCCGGCTTGCTTGAATCCAGTGGCAAAGTGAGCAAGGGACTCACGTCTGAGCATACCCTGCCACACTTATGGCGGCCAAAAGCGTTACAAAAGGGGGTGGTGATGGATGGAGCATCTGAATCAATCAAACACTCGCACCCAGTCAAAAGATCTGGGTTTAATCCATCACCGTTCTTTAGCCCACTCTGCCACCCCAGTTCTGACATTGCTATATGCAAATCAGTCTGACCCTGTGCCTCATGGGAACAGTCCAGCCCGAACTGCCAAGCCATGTCTTCCCTGGACCGGAAACAAGCTTCCGAGCACCGGTTTCTGGCATTCAAGCCGTCTTCAGCCCGGCTTGCTTGAATCCAGTGGCAAAGTGAGCAAGGGACTCACGTCTGAGCATACCCTGCCACACTTATGGCGGCCAAAAGCGTTACAAAAGGGGGTGGTGATGGACGGAGCACCTGAATCAATCAAACACTCACACCCAGTCAAAAGATCTGGGTTTAATCCATCACCGTTCTTTAGCCCACTCTGCCACCCTAGTTCTGACATGGCTATATGCAAATCATTCTGACCCTGTGCCTCATGGGAACAGTCCAGCCCGAACTGCCAAGCCATGTCTTCCCTGGACCGGAAACAAGCTTCCAAGGACCGCTTTCTAGCATTCAAGCCGTCTTCAGCCCGGCTTGCTTGAATCCAGTGGCAAAGTGAGCAAGGGACTCACGTCTGAGCATACCCTGCCACACTTATGGCGGCCAAAAGCGTTACAAAAGGGGGTGGTGATGGACGGAGCATCTGAATCAATCAAACACTCACACCCAGTCAAAAGATCTGGGTTTAATCCATCACCGTTCTTTAGCCCACTCTGCCACCCCAGTTCTGACATGGCTATATGCAAATCAGTCTGACCCTGTGCCTCATGGGAACAGTCCAGCCCGAACTGCCAAGCCATGTCTTCCCTGGAGCAGAAGCAAGCTTCCGAGGACCGGTTTCTGGCATTCAAGCCGTCTACAGCCCGGCTTGCTTGAATCCAGTGGCAAAGTGAGCAAGGGACTCACGTCTGAGCATACCCTGCCACACTTATGGTGGCCAAAAGCGTTACAAAAGGGGGTGGTGATGGACGGAGCATCTGAATCAATCAAACACTCACACCCAGTCAAAATATCTGGGTTTAATCCATCACCGTTCTTTAGCCCACTCTGCCACCCTAGTTCTGACATGGCTATATGCAAATCAGTCTGACCCTGTGCCTCATGGGAACAGTCCAGCCCAAACTGCCAAGCCATGTCTTCCCTGGAACGGAAACAATCTTCCGAGGACCGGTTTCTGGCATTCAAGCTGTCTTCAGCCCGGCTTGCTTGAATCCAGTGGCAAAGTGAGCAAGGGACTCACGTCTGAGCATACCCTGCCACACTTATGGCGGCCAAAAGCGTTACAAAAGGGGGTGGTGATGGACGAAGCATCTGAAACAATCAAACACTCACACCCAGTCAAAAGATCTGGGTTTAATCCATCACCGTTCTTTAGCCCACTCTGCCACCCCAGTTCTGACATGGCTATATGCAAATCAGTCTGACCCTGTGCCTCATGGGAACAGTCCAGCCAGAACTGCCAAGCCATGTCTTCCCTGGACCGGAAACAAGCTTCCGAGGACCGGTTTCTGGCATTCAAGCCGTCTTCAGCCCGGCTTGCTTGAATCCAGTGGCAAAGTGAGCAAGGGACTCACGTCTGAGCATACACTGCCACACTTATGGCGGCCAAAAGCGTTACAAAAGGGGGTGGTGATGGACGGAGCATCTGAATCAATCAAACACTCACACCCAGTCAAAAGATCTGGGTTTAATCCATCACCGTTCTTTAGCCCACTCTGCCACCCCAGTTCTGACATGGCTATATGCAAATCAGTCTGACCCTGTGCCTCATGGGAACAGTCCAGCCCGAACTGCCAAGCCATGTCTTCCCTGGACCGGAAACAAGCTTCCGAGGACCGGTTTCTGGCATTCAAGCCGTCTTCAGCCCCGCTTGCTTGAATCCAGTGGCAAAGTGAGCAAGGTACTCACGTCTGAGCATACCCTGCCACACTTATGGCGGCCAAAAGCGTTACAAAAGGGGGTGGTGATGGACGGAGCATCTGAATCAATCAAACACTCACACCCAGTCAAAAGATCTGGGTTTAATCCATCACCGTTCTTTAGCCAACTCTGCCACCCCAATTCTGACATGGCTATATGCAAATCAGTCTGACCCTGTGCCTCATGGGAACAGTCCAGCCCGAACTGCCAAGCCATGTCTTCCCTGGACCGGAAACAAGCTTCCGAGGACCGGTTTCTGGCATTCAAGCCGTCTTCAGCCCGGCTTTCTTGAATCCAGTGGCAAAGTGAGCAAGGGACTCACGTCTGAGCATACCCTGCCACACTTATGGCGGCCAAAAGCGTTACAAAAGGAGGTGGTGATGGACGGAGCATCTGAATCAATCAAACACTCACACCCAGTCAAAAGATCTGGGTTTAATCCATCACCGTTCTTTAGCCCACTCTGCCACCCCAGTTCTTTTTTTTTTTTTTTTTTAAAACATATTTTTATTGCAGAGTTAGAAACCACAGGATACAAACAATCAACCAGTGCCCCCGCGACACCCCACTGTCCAATAATAAATCCAAACTGTACACAGCCATTCAGCCCGCATCCCGGAGGCCGGGCGGCATGTTGATCCAGGCAATAGGAGAAAATCACAGTGCAAGTCCCACAGGGACCATGGTCGAAAAGCCATCGTACGTATCTGCTTTTTACCCCCCCCCCACAACAAAATCTCCGTCAGCCATCCCAAAACTAATGCAGTAACATCCCGCGCTTCGGGGCCCCCCCTAAGCGCCCCCGCCCCAACTCGCCTGGCCGCTCCCCCAGCCCTCCCCCACTGCCACAGCACGCAACCTCCCTAATAGAGCCTAGGCACCCAGGCTAGCCACCCCCTAATGGCTTCCGTCCCACCCCAAGTCCCATAAACCAGTCCCCCCCAAGGCCCCCCCCCCCCTGGCAACTGCTAGGAGTACCCCTCGCCCTGTCGAGTTGGATGGATCTACCACAGCGCGGAAATTAGCTCTTCTGTGTGCGCCCCGTGGTGTCCACCGGCTCAGTTCTCTCCATCCCCGTCATCCACCATAGAGTCACGCAAGGCCTGCACCACCTGCTCCCATGCACGCGCCGCGTCCAGAACCCTCTCATTCCCCAACTTAACAGCCTGTTTCATCCGGAGCACACTCTCGCAAGCAGACCACCGCAGCAATTCATTCCTCCACCTACGCAGCGAGGGCCCCCCCCTGGACTTCCAGTGCCACGATATCTCCCTCTGCGCCAGTATCAGACCCAGGTCAATAAATTTGCTCGTCACCTTGGTGCGTTTGGTGTGCGGGAACCAGAGCAACAGGCACGCCGCCATATCAAAGTCCACCTCCCTGGCAGACACTTCATTCAGGAGTCCCCCTACCTCTGCCCAGTAGGTCCCCAATTGCGGGCACCCCCAAAACAAATGATCCATGTCCGCACCCAAAGACGAACACCGTGGGCATCGGGCATCCGGCACCCGGAAGTACCGCTGTAATTTCTCCGGGGTTAAATAGGCCCTATGAAGCACATAGAAATGCACTTGTTGAAAGCGCGCATTCCTCGTGCCCTTCCACGTACGCCGCAGGATGTGTCCCCACGCCGTATCCGGTATGGGGCGGCCCACACTCTCCTCCCATTTAGACTTGAGCCCCAGGAGCGGCTCCAGACCCTCATGCAGCATCCTATTATGGAGGCACGTCACAGCCTTAACCGTACCAGCTGCCATCACCACATATTGGCACGCCATAGTCGTCGTTGGTTCTACGAGCCCCCCTTTCCAGTGCTTCTGTACGGCAGCCACCACTGCCGCGTGTAGGAGGAACCCCCCGTCAGGCAGCCCAAACTGGTCCCGGAGCACCTCAAACGGTGCCAACGCCCCATCTATGTACAGGTCGCCCACCACCTGCAATCCCATCTCTTCCCAAGCCAGCAACGGGGACCAATCACCCCCGTGCGGCAAGGCCGTCAGCATGCCGATCGGAATCTCCGGTGCATAAGGCCGCGAAGCCCTCGCTCTCCGAAGGCTCCTCTGCCAACACAAACGGAGCGTCCTTTCCTCCACGGTGAGGGCCCGCAACTCAAGCCGCTGCTGCATGATAATATAGGACAACACATGGCGTTGCATCCCCCGATCCCGGTCCTCCTCCGGACCCCTGAACACCCTAGCCACGTTCTGTGTTAGAACCTGCAGCTGTGCCGCTAGGTAATACAGCTCAAAGTCAGGCACAGCCATACCCCCTTCCATCTTCGGGCGGAGGAGCGTGGTCAGGGCCACTCTACGGCGGCCATGCCCCCACAGAAAGCCAATAATCATCGACCTCAGGTCTCTGAAGACCCCTTGGGGAATCCATATGGGCAGCGTCCGGAAATAATAGAGAAAGCGGGGGAGTGCCACCATCTTCAGAAGGGCAATCCTGCCTAGAACCGTCAGCGGGAGGGTCGACCAGAAAGACAAGCTGCCCCGCAGTGCCCGGACACAACGACCAATGTTGCCCTCCAATAGGTCTGCGGTAGCGTGGTAAATGCGAACACCCAGATAGGTGAAACAAGATGGTTCCCACACCACGTCCAAGTCTCCGTCAGGAGCAGGTGAACCCGCTCGCAGCGGGAACACACAAGTCTTCGCCCAATTGACCTGAAGGCCCGACAGCCGGCCGAACTCCGACAGCAGCTCCATAGCACCGGCCAACGCCCGGGAGGTGTCAGCCAGGTACAGGAGCAAGTCATCCGCATAAAGCGATATATAATGCCACTGCTCGCCCCTGGCTATCCCCAAGTACACGACACCCGACCTCGCATGGACCGCTAAAGGTTCCATTGCCAGAGCAAACAACAGGGGAGACAGAGAGCACCCCTGCCGCGTGCCCCTGCCCACCGGGTACGCCGCAGACACCAGGCCGCCCAAACGTACTCTCGCCGTCGCCGATGCATACAAGACCCTTGTCCACCTGCGGAACCCCTCGCCCATACCAAACCTCTCCAAAACTCCGTCCAGGAACGGCCATTCCAAACTATCAAAGGCCTTCTCGATGTCTACAGATAGGACCGCTGGGGCACCCTCCCCGTCCAAGACGGCGTCCATTATCCCCACCAGTCGGCGAACATTCAGCGCCGTGCTCCTCGTGGGTATGAACCCGGCCTGGTCCCTATGTACCAGGCCCGTCATATACGGGGCCAGCCTGGTGGCCAGTATCCGGCTCAGAATCTTATAATCCACCGTCAGCATGGACAGTGGGCGGTAAGACCGCACGTCTGCTGCATCCCGGCCAGGCTTCAGGAGCGGCACAATCAAGGCCTCCCGCATGGATCCGGGCAGCGCCCCAGCCTCGAATGCCTCAGCATACACCGCCAGCAATCTGGGTGTCAAAATATCCGCATACAGCTGATAAAATTCAATCGGTAATCCGTCCACCCCGGGCGTTTTGTTGCGGGCCATATGCTTTATGGCCGCCCGTATTTCCGTGAGCGTTACCGGGCCGCCCAGTTCCTTCGAGTCCTCCTCAGCAAGGACCGGAAGCTGCCTCTCCCCCAAGTATTCCACAATGTCCTGGACCCCCACCTCCAGCTGACTCTGGTACAGTTCCTCATAGTACCCCCTAAAGCACTCCAATATCGCTGCCTGGTTGTACACCATCTCCCCCTGCGCAGTGCGAATGCCGAGGATCGGGGAGCCCCTAAGTTCCGGGTTGGCCAGTCTGGCCAGGAGGGTACCCACCTTGTCCCTTTCCGCATGCGCCCTGACGATATACTGCTTATAGTCATAGCATCGCAAACGTTCCGTCTCAGTGGCAACCACCTCCTTCGCTTCTAATAGCTGGGCTTGTAAATCCGGTCTAGCCGGCCTGCGGCGCTCCAGGTCCCTCAACCTATCTTCCGCTGTCACGAGGTCATGCAACACAGCCGTGCGAGCATTCGAGAACCTGCCCAGACACACTCCCCTCGCCACCACTTTCATTGCATCCCATTCAATGGACCTACTCGTGGCCGTGCCCGCATTCATTCCGAAATAGCTATCAATGCCTTGCCGAACCACGTCTTGGAAGACAGGATCCTCAAGTGTCTCCGGCCGAAGCCGCCACGTTGGTATAACTGAGCGCTCCCTCTGCCACTGAATGTGCACCAATAGGGGATTATGATCTGAGATAGTCCTAGCTAAGTACTCCGCATGGGAGACCAACGGAGCTAGGGATCCACCACAGAGCACCGAATCAATCCTGACATGCAGGTCATGAAGCGCAGAGTAAAAGGAGTAATCCCTGGTCTCCCTGTGCCGCTCCCTCCAGACATCCAGCAGCCCCCACCTATCCTGCCAGTCCTTCCTGTGCGCGGTCAGCCTGCGCCCCGGGGAGTCCACCAGAGGGGGATGGGACCTATCCAGAGCCACATCAGTAATCGAGTTAAAGTCCCCCCCTAGCACTATCGGGCCCGCCAGGAAGGAGGCTAACGCCCCTGAGAGGCTATCAAGATATCGAGCTTGATCAGTGTTTGGCGCATACACACAGCAGAAAACCACATCCCGGCCATATAACCTCCCCTCCACCGCCACAAACCGGCCATCCGGATCCACTACTTGATTCAGCAATTGAAAGGGTATCCCCGCCCTCACCCAAATCAGCACCCCCCTGGCATACGCTGAGTAGGTGGTGCCAAACACCTGGCCCCGCCATCTTTTCTGCAAGGCAGTACATTCCTTCTTAGTGAGATGAGTCTCCTGAAGCATAGCAATCTGAACCCCCCTGCGTACAAGATATGCATGGACCTTATGACGTTTCACCATAGTTCGCAGCCCCCGGACATTCCACGTTAGGCATTTCAGATTAGGTAATGTCCCCATTCCAACTTCGTACAGTCCAAATCAAATAACGAATGTTCATAACCCCCCCAGTGCAGTTGCCCCCCCCCAAACACACCCAAAACAGAAAAACTTCCCAAACCCCACTCCCCAGGACAGAGCACACGAACCCAATGTCCGCCCCCATCCAAACCTTGAAACAACTTCTCACACTCATAACCCTGTGGTCTCCACCACAGGCGGCCTTAAGGGCCCAAGGGGGGTGAGTCACCGCCGACCTCAGCGAGCGGAGCCCACGCCCCGCGCCTCCATCCCTCTTAAAGCACAGATCCCCCCCTCCCGGCGTCCCGGCCCCCTATCAACAGGATACCACCCCATCATGAAGTCCTGATCTAGCTCAATCCAACCCAATGTCAGCCGCAAAAGATACCATCCGAGGTCTGTGGGGTCACCTCCGGCCCCTTCGAACTGTCCGCTTCTGAAAGTTCCTCTCCCGACCTGCCGCCTTCTCCTCCCGAGTCAGTGTCCGCACGTTCACTGTTCTGTTGCGACCCTGTAATGGCCGCCGTCGCTGCGAGTGCATCCCTCTTTTCCGCCGCCATTTGGGCCTCCCGCCTCTCCCGTTGGCGCCTGTTGCGGGATCGGATGCGTTGCGATTGTCTCACCCGGGGCTGCTTGGGCTCATCTCGCCTGCTTTTATGCGATCTGTCCGTACCCGCCCTGTACAACTCCAGCCATTGCCAAACCGCGTCCGGAGTCTGAAAAAAGTGCGTAGACCCATCCAACATGATCCGCAACTTAGCTGGGTAGAGCAAGGAGTACTGAATGCTTTCCTCCCTGAGCTCCTTTTTCACTGCCAGGAACGACGCCCGGTTTTTCTGGACCATTTGGGTGTAGTCCGGGAAGATCGTAACCCTACTATTCTCCACGTCATAGGGGCCCGACATCCTGGCCCGCTGAATGAGAAGATCCCGGTCTTTGTAGTGGAGGAGTCTCACCACCATCGGGCGGGGGGGGCGACCAAGCCCCGGTGGGCGAGCAGGTACCCGGTGGGCCCTCTCTAGCGTAAAGAAAGGAGTGAGCCCCTCCGGCGCCACCACAGTGCGGAACCAGTTCTCCATATAGGCCACTGCATCCTCCCCCTCAATCCGTTCCGGAAGGCCGACGACCCGCACGTTGTTCCGCCTATTGCGGCCTTCTGCATCCTCCGCCCTCCGTTCCAACGCGTCCAACCGGGCCAACATATCAGTGATCTTATGTTCCGCGGCCACCACCGACGGTTTCAGGTCCAGCAATAGTTGGTCATGGTCCTTAACTTTGTCCGCTAGCTTCGCGTGATCTGCGCGCAGCAGCCCCAGGCCCACGGCCACTTGGGCGATGTCTTGGTGCAACACGTCCTTAGTCGAGGCAATCGCATCAAGTATGGCATCTAGTCGCTGGTTCAGCCGTTGGTCTCGATCGAGCTCCGAGGAGGGGCTCTCGCCCAGCTGGGTGGAAGTTGCCGAGTCCCCCTCAGTGCATCCCGCGGCCATCGACCCACTCGTCGCCGCCATTCCAGGGTGCTGCGTCACAAGTCCAGGAGCTCGGTTACCGTCAGCGCCCGTGGGCAGCACCGGTCGCCGGCAGTGCAATGTCTCCACCGACACTCACAGGCACAAGAGCCACGGCCTGCGACGCCCACTCCACTCGGCCGCCCCCACGGGAGCCTGAGGGGAAGAGGAGAAGTCCCAAGACGGTATCCAGCTAGGGTCCCCAAGCTCCGGACGAGCCAAGGCAGCGCACCACGGCCTCAGATCACAGTCCCGCCGACCCTAGCGCCCCAGTCAGCGGATTGCAGGATCTCTCGCCAGGATCCCTCGCCAGTCGGCGACAACTCGGCTCAGGGCTGAAGTTCGGGGCCTTCCGACCTCCCCGCCGCCATTTTCTTCGCACCCTCGGCAACACCTCAGCCGCTGCTTCGGCACGGTCTCCTCGGGGGCGGCAGTCCCCCAGCAGTTCATCAAGTGCACCCAGCTGTCCCCTCACACTTCAGAGGGCAGGAGAGTCGTCTCCGGGCCGCCAAGGGTTCCGAAAACAGGAGAATTAGAGGGATCCTGCGCGGAGCTACGAGCTCACGCCGCCATCCCGATCGGCGTCCAAGCCACGCCCCCCCTGCCACCCCAGTTCTGACATGGCTATATGCAAATCAGTCTGACCCTGTGCCTCATGGGAACAGTCCAGCCCGAACTGCCAAGCCATGTCTTCCCTGGACTGGAAACAAGCTTCCGAGGACCGGTTTCTGGCATTCAAGCCGTCTTCAGCCCGGCTTCCTTGAATCCAGTGGCAAAGTGAGCAAGGGACTCACGTCTGAGCATACCCTGCCACACTTATGGCGGCCAAAAGCGTTACAAAAGGGGGTGGTGATGGACGGAGCATCTGAATCAATCAAACACTCACACCCAGTCAAAAGATCTGGCTTTAATCCATCACCGTTCTTTAGCCCACTCTTCCACCCCAGTTCTGACATGGCTATATGCAAATCAGTCTGACCCTGTGCCTCATGAGAACAGTCCAGCCCGAACTGCCAAGCCATGTCTTCCATGGACCGGAAACAAGCTTCCGAGGACCGGTTTCTGGCATTCAAGCCGTGTTCAGCCCGGCTTGCTTGAATCCAGTGGCAAAGTGAGCAAGGGATTCACGTCTGAGCATACCCTGCCACACTTATGGCGGCCAAAAGCGTTACAAAAGGGGGTGGTGATGGACGGAGCATCTGAATCAATCAAACACTCACACCCAGTCAAAAGATCTGGGTTTAATCCATCACCGTTATTTAGCCCACTCTGCCACCCCAGTTCTGACATGGCTATATGCAAATCAGTCTGACCCTGTGCCTCATGGGAACAGTCCAGCCCGAACTGCCAAGCCATGTCTTCCCTGGACCGGAAACAAGCTTCCGAGGACCGGTTTCTGGCATTCAAGCTGTCTTCAGCCCGTCTTGCTTGAATCCAGTGGCAAAGTGAGCAAGGGACTCACGTCTGAGCATACCCTGCCACACTTATGGCGGCCAAAAGCGTTACAAAAGGGGGTGGTGATGGACGAAGCATCTGAAACAATCAAACACTCACACCCAGTCAAAAGATCTGGGTTTAATCCATCACCGTTCTTTAGCCCACTCTGCCACCCCAGTTCTGACATGGCTATATGCAAATCAGTCTGACCCTGTGCCTCATGGGAACAGTCCAGCCAGAACTGCCAAGCCATGTCTTCCCTGGACCGGAAACAAGCTTCCGAGGACCGGTTTCTGGCATTCAAGCCGTCTTCAGCCCGGCTTGCTTGAATCCAGTGGCAAAGTGAGCAATGGACTCACGTCTGAGCATACCCTGCCACACTTATGGCAGCCAAAAGCGTTACAAAAGGGGGTGGTGATGGACGGAGCATCTGAATCAATCAAACACTCACACCCAGTCAAAAGATCTGGGTTTAATCCATCACCGTTCTTTAGCCCACTCTGCACCCCCAGTTCTGACATGGCTATATGCAAATCAGTCTGACCCTGTGCCTCATGGAAACAGTCCAGCCCGAACTGCCAAGCCATGTCTTCCCTGGACCGGGAACAAGCTTCCGAGGACAGGTTTCTGGCATTCAAGCCGTCTTCAGCCCCGCTTGCTTGAATCCAGTGGCAAAGTGAGCAAGGTACTCACGTCTGAGCATACCCTGCCACACTTATGGCGGCCAAAAGCGTTACAAAAGGGGGTGGTGATGGACGGAGCATCTGAATCAATCAAACACTCACACCCAGTCAAAAGATCTGGGTTTAATCCATCACCGTCCTTTAGCCCACTCTGCCACCCCAGTTCTGACATGGCTATATGCAAATCAGTCTGACCCTGTGCCTCATGGGAACAGTCCAGCCCGAACTGCCAAGCCATGTCTTCCCTGGACCGGAAACAAGCTTCCGAGGACCGGTTTCTGGCATTCAAGCTGTCTTCAGCCCGTCTTGCTTGAATCCAGTGGCAAAGTGAGCAAGGGACTCACGTCTGAGCATACCCTGCCACACTTATGGCGGCCAAAAGCGTTACAAAAGGGGGTGGTGATGGACGAAGCATCTGAAACAATCAAACACTCACACCCAGTCAAAAGATCTGGGTTTAATCCATCACCGTTCTTTAGCCCACTCTGCCACCCCAGTTCTGACATGGCTATATGCAAATCAGTCTGACCCTGTGCCTCATGGGAACAGTCCAGCCAGAACTGCCAAGCCATGTCTTCCCTGGACCGGAAACAAGCTTCCGAGGACCGGTTTCTGGCATTCAAGCCGTCTTCAGCCCGGCTTGCTTGAATCCAGTGGCAAAGTGAGCAATGGACTCACGTCTGAGCATACCCTGCCACACTTATGGCGGCCAAAAGCGTTACAAAAGGGGGTGGTGATGGACGGAGCATCTGAATCAATCAAACACTCACACCCAGTCAAAAGATCTGGGTTTAATCCATCACCGTTCTTTAGCCCACTCTGCCACCCCAGTTCTGACATGGCTATATGCAAATCAGTCTGACCCTGTGCCTCATGGGAACAGTCCAGCCCGAACTGCCAAGCCATGTCTTCCCTGGACCGGAAACAAGCTTCCGAGGACAGGTTTCTGGCATTCAAGCCGTCTTCAGCCCCGCTTGCTTGAATCCAGTGGCAAAGTGAGCAAGGTACTCACGTCTGAGCATACCCTGCCACACTTATGGCGGCCAAAAGCGTTACAAAAGGGGGTGGTGATGGACGGAGCATCTGAATCAATCAAACACTCACACCCAGTCAAAAGATCTGGGTTTAATCCATCACCGTCCTTTAGCCCACTCTGCCACCCCAGTTCTGACATGGCTATATGCAAATCAGTCTGACCCTGTGCCTCATGGGAACAGTTCAGCCTGAACTGCCAAGCCATGTCTTCCCTGGACCGGAAACAAGCTTCCGAGGACCGGTTTCTGGCATTCAAGCCGTCTTCAGCCCGGCTTGCTTGAATCCAGTGGCAAAGTGAGCAAGGGACTCACGTCTGAGCATACCCTGCCACACTTATGGCGGCCAAAAGCATTACAAAAGGGGGTGGTGATGGACGGAGCATCTGAATCAATCAAACACTCACACCCAGTCAAAAGATCTGAGTTTAATCCATCACCGTTCTTTAGCCCACTCTGCCAACCCAGTTCGGACATGGCTATATGCAAATCAGTCTCACCCTGTGCCTCATGGGAACAGTCCAGCCCGAACTGCCAAGCCATGTCTTCCCTGGACCAGAAACAAGCTTCCGAGGACCGGTTTCTGGCATTCAAGCCGTCTTCAGCCCGGCTTGCTTGAATCCAGTGGCAAAGTGAGCAAGGGACTCACGTCTGAGCATACCCTGCCACACTTATGGCAGCCAAAAGCTACAAAAGGGGGTGGTGATGGACGGAGCATCTGAATCAATCAAACACTCACACCCAGTCAAAAGATCTGGGTTTAATCCATCTCCGTTCTTTAGCCCACTCTGCCACCCCAGTTCTGACATGGCTATATGCAAATCAGACTGACCCTGTGCCTCATGGGAACAGTCCAGCCCGAACTGCCAAGCCATATCTTCCCTGGACCGGAAACAATCTTCTGAGGACCGGTTTCTGGCATTCAAGCCGTCTTCAGCCCGGCTTGCTTGAATCCAGTGGCAAAGTGAGCAAGGGACTCACGTCTGAGCATACCCTGCCACACTTATGGTGGCCAAAAGCGTTACAAAAGGGGGTGGTGATGGACGGAGCATCTGAATCAATCAAACACTCACACCCAGTCGAAAGATGTGGGTTTAATCCATCACCGTTCTTTAGCCCACTCTGCCACCCCAGTTCTGACATGGCTATATGCAAATCAGTCTGACCTTGTGCCTCATGGGAACAGTCCAGCCCGAACTGCCAAGCCATTTCTTCCCTGGACCGGAAACAAGCTTCCGAGGACCGGTTTCTGGCATTCAAGCCGTCTTCAGCCCGGCTTGCTTGAATCCAGTGGCAAAGTGAGCAAGGGACTCACGTCTGAGCATACCCTGCCACACTTATGGCGGCCAAAAGCGTTACAAAAGGGGGTGGTGATGGACGGAGCATCTGAATCAATCAAACGCTCACACCCAGTCAAAAGATCTGGGTTCAATCCATCACCGTTCTTTAGCCCACTCTGCCACCCCAGTTCTGACATGGCTATATGCAAATCAGTCTGACCCTGTGCCTCATGGGAACAGTCCAGCCCGAACTGCCAAGCCATGTCTTCCCTGGACCGGAAACAAGCTTCCGAGGACCGGTTTCTGGCATTCAAGCCGTCTTCAGCCCGGCTTGCTTGAATCCAGTGGTTAAGTGAGCAAGGGACTCACGTCTGAGCATACCCTGCCACACTTATGGCGGCCAAAAGCATTACAAAAGGGGGTGGTGATGGACGGAGCATCTGAATCAATCAAACACTCACACCCAGTCAAAAGATCTGGGTTTAATCCATCTCCGTTCTTTAGCCCACTCTGCCACCCCAGTTCTGACATGGCTATATGCAAATCAGACTGACCCTGTGCCTCATGGGAACAGTCCAGCCCGAACTGTCAAGCCATGTCTTCCCTGGACCGGAAACAAGCTTCCGAGGAACGGTTTCTGGCATTCAAGCCGTCTTCAGCCCGGCTTGCTTGAATCCAGTGGCAAAGAGATGAAGGGACTCACGTCTGAGCATACCCTGCCACACTTATGGCGGCCAAAAGTGTTACAAAAGGGGGTGGTGATGGACGGAGCATCTGAATCAATCAAACACTCACACCCAGTCAAAAGATGTGGGTTTAATCCATCACCGTTCTTTAGCCCACTCTGCCACCCCAGTTCTGACATGGCTATATGCAAATCAGTCTGACCTTGTGCCTCATGGGAACAATCCAGCCCGAACTGCCAAGCCATGTCTTCCCTAGACCGGAAACAAGCTTCCGAGGACCGGTTTCTGGCATTCAAGCCGTCTTCAGCCCGGCTTGCTTGAATCCAGTGGCAAAGTGAGCAAGGGACTCACGTCTGAGCATACCCTGCCACACTTATGGCGGCCAAAAGCGTTACAAAAGGGGGTGGTGATGGATGGAGCATCTGAATCAATCAAACACTCACACCCAGTCAAAAGATCTGGGTTTAATCCATCACCGTTCTTTAGCCCACTCTGCCACCCCAGTTCTGACATGGCTATATGGAAATCAGTCTGACCCTGTGCCTCATGGGAACAGTCCAGCCCGAACTGCCAAGCCATGTCTTCCCTGGACCGGAAACAAGCTTCCGAGGACCGGTTTCTGGCATTCAAACCGTCTTCAACCCGGCTTGCTTGAATCCAGTGGCAAAGTGAGCAAGGGACTCATGTCTGAGCATACCCAGCCACACTTATGGCAGCCAAAAGCGTTACAAAAGGGGGTGGTGATGGACGGAGCGTCTGAATCAATCAAACACTCACACCCAGTCAAAAGATCTGGGTTTAATCCATCACCGTTCTTTAGCCCACTCTGCCACCCCAGTTCTGACATGGCTATATGCAAATCAGTCTGACCCTGTGCCTCATGGGAAGAGTCCAGCCCGAACTGCCAAGCCATGTCTTCCGTGGACCGGAAACAAGCTTCCGAGGACCGGTTTCTGGCATTCAAGCCGTCTTCAGCCCGGCTTGCTTGAATCCAGTGGCAAAGTGAGCAAGGGACTCACGTCTGAGCATACCCTGCCACACATATGGCGGCCAAAAGCGTTACAAAAGGGGGTGGTGATGGACGGAGCATCTGAAACAATCAAACACTCACACCCAGTAAAAGATTTGGGTTTAATCCATCACTGTTCTTTAGCCCACTCTGCCACCCCAGTTCTGACATGGCTATATGCAAATCAGTCTGACCCTGTGCCTCATGGGAACAGTCCAGCCCGAACTGCCAAGCCATGTCTTCCCTGGACCGGAAACAAGCTTCCGAGGACCGGTTTCTGGCATTCAAGCCGTCTTCAGCCCGGCTTGCTTGAATCCAGTGGCAAAGTGAGCAAGGGACTCACGTCTGAGCATACCCTGCCACACTTATGGCGGCCAAAAGCATTACAAAAGGGGGTGGTGATGGACGGAGCATCTGAATCAATCAAACACTCACACCCAGTCAAAAGATCTGAGTTTAATCCATCACCGTTCTTTAGCCCACTCTGCCAACCCAGTTCGGACATGGCTATATGCAAATCAGTCTCACCCTGTGCCTCATGGGAACAGTCCAGCCCGAACTGCCAAGCCATGTCTTCCCTGGACCGGAAACAAGCTTCCGAGGACCGGTTTCTGGCATTCAAGCCGTCTTCAGCCCGGCTTGCTTGAATCCAGTGGCAAAGTGAGCAAGGGACTCACGTCTGAGCATACCCTGCCACACTTATGGCAGCCAAAAGCTACAAAAGGGGGTGGTGATGGACGGAGCATCTGAATCAATCAAACACTCACACCCAGTCAAAAGATCTGGGTTTAATCCATCTCCGTTCTTTAGCCCACTCTGCCACCCCAGTTCTGACATGGCTATATGCAAATCAGACTGACCCTGTGCCTCATGGGAACAGTCCAGCCCGAACTGCCAAGCCATATCTTCCCTGGACCGGAAACAATCTTCTGAGGACCGGTTTCTGGCATTCAAGCCGTCTTCAGCCCGGCTTGCTTGAATCCAGTGGCAAAGTGAGCAAGGGACTCACGTCTGAGCATACCCTGCCACACTTATGGTGGCCAAAAGCGTTACAAAAGGGGGTGGTGATGGACGGAGCATCTGAATCAATCAAACACTCACACCCAGTCGAAAGATGTGGGTTTAATCCATCACCGTTCTTTAGCCCACTCTGCCACCCCAGTTCTGACATGGCTATATGCAAATCAGTCTGACCTTGTGCCTCATGGGAACAGTCCAGCCCGAACTGCCAAGCCATTTCTTCCCTGGACCGGAAACAAGCTTCCGAGGACCGGTTTCTGGCATTCAAGCCGTCTTCAGCCCGGCTTGCTTGAATCCAGTGGCAAAGTGAGCAAGGGACTCACGTCTGAGCATACCCTGCCACACTTATGGCGGCCAAAAGCGTTACAAAAGGGGGTGGTGATGGACGGAGCATCTGAATCAATCAAACGCTCACACCCAGTCAAAAGATCTGGGTTCAATCCATCACCGTTCTTTAGCCCACTCTGCCACCCCAGTTCTGACATGGCTATATGCAAATCAGTCTGACCCTGTGCCTCATGGGAACAGTCCAGCCCGAACTGCCAAGCCATGTCTTCCCTGGACCGGAAACAAGCTTCCGAGGACCGGTTTCTGGCATTCAAGCCGTCTTCAGCCCGGCTTGCTTGAATCCAGTGGTTAAGTGAGCAAGGGACTCACGTCTGAGCATACCCTGCCACACTTATGGCGGCCAAAAGCATTACAAAAGGGGGTGGTGATGGACGGAGCATCTGAATCAATCAAACACTCACACCCAGTCAAAAGATCTGGGTTTAATCCATCTCCGTTCTTTAGCCCACTCTGCCACCCCAGTTCTGACATGGCTATATGCAAATCAGACTGACCCTGTGCCTCATGGGAACAGTCCAGCCCGAACTGTCAAGCCATGTCTTCCCTGGACCGGAAACAAGCTTCCGAGGAACGGTTTCTGGCATTCAAGCCGTCTTCAGCCCGGCTTGCTTGAATCCAGTGGCAAAGAGATGAAGGGACTCACGTCTGAGCATACCCTGCCACACTTATGGCGGCCAAAAGTGTTACAAAAGGGGGTGGTGATGGACGGAGCATCTGAATCAATCAAACACTCACACCCAGTCAAAAGATGTGGGTTTAATCCATCACCGTTCTTTAGCCCACTCTGCCACCCCAGTTCTGACATGGCTATATGCAAATCAGTCTGACCTTGTGCCTCATGGGAACAATCCAGCCCGAACTGCCAAGCCATGTCTTCCCTAGACCGGAAACAAGCTTCCGAGGACCGGTTTCTGGCATTCAAGCCGTCTTCAGCCCGGCTTGCTTGAATCCAGTGGCAAAGTGAGCAAGGGACTCACGTCTGAGCATACCCTGCCACACTTATGGCGGCCAAAAGCGTTACAAAAGGGGGTGGTGATGGATGGAGCATCTGAATCAATCAAACACTCACACCCAGTCAAAAGATCTGGGTTTAATCCATCACCGTTCTTTAGCCCACTCTGCCACCCCAGTTCTGACATGGCTATATGGAAATCAGTCTGACCCTGTGCCTCATGGGAACAGTCCAGCCCGAACTGCCAAGCCATGTCTTCCCTGGACCGGAAACAAGCTTCCGAGGACCGGTTTCTGGCATTCAAACCGTCTTCAGCCCGGCTTGCTTGAATCCAGTGGCAAAGTGAGCAAGGGACTCATGTCTGAGCATACCCAGCCACACTTATGGCAGCCAAAAGCGTTACAAAAGGGGGTGGTGATGGACGGAGCGTCTGAATCAATCAAACACTCACACCCAGTCAAAAGATCTGGGTTTAATCCATCACCGTTCTTTAGCCCACTCTGCCACCCCAGTTCTGACATGGCTATATGCAAATCAGTCTGACCCTGTGCCTCATGGGAAGAGTCCAGCCCGAACTGCCAAGCCATGTCTTCCGTGGACCGGAAACAAGCTTCCGAGGACCGGTTTCTGGCATTCAAGCCGTCTTCAGCCCGGCTTGCTTGAATCCAGTGGCAAAGTGAGCAAGGGACTCACGTCTGAGCATACCCTGCCACACATATGGCGGCCAAAAGCGTTACAAAAGGGGGTGGTGATGGACGGAGCATCTGAAACAATCAAACACTCACACCCAGTAAAAGATTTGGGTTTAATCCATCACTGTTCTTTAGCCCACTCTGCCACCCCAGTTCTGACATGGCTATATGCAAATCAGTCTGACCCTGTGCCTCATGGGAACAGTCCAGCCCGAACTGCCAAGCCATGTCTTCCCTGGACTGAAAACAAGCTTCCGAGGACCATTTTCTGGCATTCAAGCCGTCTTCAGCCCGGCTTGCTTGAATCCAGTGGCAAAGTGAGCAAGGGACTCACGTCTGAGCATACCCTGCCACACTTATGGCGGCCAAAAGCGTTACAAAAGGGAGTGGTGATGGACGGAGCATCTGAATCAATCAAACACTCACCTCCAGTCAAAAGATCTGGGTTTAATCCATCACCGTTCTTTAGCCCACTCTGCCACCCCAGTTCTGACATGGCTATATGCAAATCAGTCTGACCCTGTGCCTCATGGGAAGAGTTCAGCCCGAACTGCCAAGCCATGTCTTCCCTGGACCGGAAACAAGCTTCCGAGGACCGGTTTCTGGCATTCAAGCCGTCTTCAGCCCGGCTTGCTTGAATCCAGTGGCAAAGTGAGCAAGGGATTCACGTCTGAGCATACCCTGCCACACTTATGGCGGCCAAAAGCGTTACAAAAGGGGGTGGTGATGGACAGAACATCTGAATCAATCAAACACTCACACCCAGTCAAAAGATCTGGCTTTAATCCATCACCGTTCTTTAGCCCACTCTTCCACCCCAGTTCTGACATGGCTATATGCAAATCAGTCTGACCCTGTGCCTCATGGGAACAGTCCAGCCCGAACTGCCAAGCCATGTCTTCCCTGGACCGGAAACAAGCTTCCGAGGACCGGTTTCTAGCATTCAAGCCGTCTTCACCCCGGCTTGCTTGAATCCAGTGGCAAAGTGAGCAAAGGACTCACATCTGAGCATACCCTGCCACACTTATGGCGGCCAAAAGCGTTACAAAAGGGGGTGGTGATGGACGGAGCATCTGAATCAATCAAACACTCACACCCAGTCAAAAGATCTGGGTTTAATCCATCACCAATCTTTAGCCCAATCTGCCACCCCAGTTCTGACATGGCTATATGCAAATCAGTCTGACCTTGTGCCTCATGGGAACAGTCCAGCCCGAACTGCCAAGCCATGTCTTCCCTGGACCGGAAACAAGCTTCCAAGGACCGGTTTCTGGCATTCAAGCCGTCTTCAGCCCGGCTTGCTTGAATCCAGTGGCAAAGTGAGCAAGGGACTCACGTCTGAGCATACCCTGCCACACTTATGGCGGCCAAAAGCGTTACAAAAGGGGGTGGTGATGGATGGAGCATCTGAATCAATCAAACACTCGCACCCAGTCAAAAGATCTGGGTTTAATCCATCACCGTTCTTTAGCCCACTCTGCCACCCCAGTTCTGACATTGCTATATGCAAATCAGTCTGACCCTGTGCCTCATGGGAACAGTCCAGCCCGAACTGCCAAGCCATGTCTTCCCTGGACCGGAAACAAGCTTCCGAGCACCGGTTTCTGGCATTCAAGCCGTCTTCAGCCCGGCTTGCTTGAATCCAGTGGCAAAGTGAGCAAGGGACTCACGTCTGAGCATACCCTGCCACACTTATGGCGGCCAAAAGCGTTACAAAAGGGGGTGGTGATGGACGGAGCACCTGAATCAATCAAACACTCACACCCAGTCAAAAGATCTGGGTTTAATCCATCACCGTTCTTTAGCCCACTCTGCCACCCCAGTTGTGACATGGCTATATGCAAATCAGTCTGACCCTGTGCCTCATGGGAACAGTCCAGCCCGAACTGCCAAGCCATGTCTTCCCTGGAGCAGAAGCAAGCTTCCGAGGACCGGTTTCTGGCATTCAAGCCGTCTACAGCCCGGCTTGCTTGAATCCAGTGGCAAAGTGAGCAAGGGACTCACGTCTGAGCATACCCTGCCACACTTATGGTGGCCAAAAGCGTTACAAAAGGGGGTGGTGATGGACGGAGCATCTGAATCAATCAAACACTCACACCCAGTCAAAATATCTGGGTTTAATCCATCACCGTTCTTTAGCCCACTCTGCCACCCTAGTTCTGACATGGCTATATGCAAATCAGTCTGACCCTGTGCCTCATGGGAACAGTCCAGCCCAAACTGCCAAGCCATGTCTTCCCTGGAACGGAAACAATCTTCCGAGGACCGGTTTCTGGCATTCAAGCTGTCTTCAGCCCGGCTTGCTTGAATCCAGTGGCAAAGTGAGCAAGGGACTCACGTCTGAGCATACCCTGCCACACTTATGGCGGCCAAAAGCATTACAAAAGGGGGTGGTGATGGACGAAGCATCTGAAACAATCAAACACTCACACCCAGTCAAAAGATCTGGGTTTAATCCATCACCGTTCTTTAGCCCACTCTGCCACCCCAGTTCTGACATGGCTATATGCAAATCAGTCTGACCCTGTGCCTCATGGGAACAGTCCAGCCAGAACTGCCAAGCCATGTCTTCCCTGGACCGGAAACAAGCTTCCGAGGACCGGTTTCTGGCATTCAAGCCGTCTTCAGCCCGGCTTGCTTGAATCCAGTGGCAAAGTGAGCAAGGGACTCACGTCTGAGCATACACTGCCACACTTATGGCGGCCAAAAGCGTTACAAAAGGGGGTGGTGATGGACGGAGCATCTGAATCAATCAAACACTCACACCCAGTCAAAAGATCTGGGTTTAATCCATCACCGTTCTTTAGCCCACTCTGCCACCCCAGTTCTGACATGGCTATATGCAAATCAGTCTGACCCTGTGCCTCATGGGAACAGTCCAGCCCGAACTGCCAAGCCATGTCTTCCCTGGACCGGAAACAAGCTTCCGAGGACCGGTTTCTGGCATTCAAGCCGTCTTCAGCCCCGCTTGCTTGAATCCAGTGGCAAAGTGAGCAAGGTACTCACGTCTGAGCATACCCTGCCACACTTATGGCGGCCAAAAGCGTTACAAAAGGGGGTGGTGATGGACGGAGCATCTGAATCAATCAAACACTCACACCCAGTCAAAAGATCTGGGTTTAATCCATCACCGTTCTTTAGCCAACTCTGCCACCCCAATTCTGACATGGCTATATGCAAATCAGTCTGACCCTGTGCCTCATGGGAACAGTCCAGCCCGAACTGCCAAGCCATGTCTTCCCTGGACCGGAAACAAGCTTCCGAGGACCGGTTTCTGGCATTCAAGCCGTCTTCAGCCCGGCTTTCTTGAATCCAGTGGCAAAGTGAGCAAGGGACTCACGTCTGAGCATACCCTGCCACACTTATGGCGGCCAAAAGCGTTACAAAAGGAGATGGTGATGGACGGAGCATCTGAATCAATCAAACACTCACACCCAGTCAAAAGATCTGGGTTTAATCCATCACCGTTCTTTAGCCCACTCTGCCACCCCAGTTCTGACATGGCTATATGCAAATCAGTCTGACCCTGTGCCTCATGGGAACAGTCCAGCCCGAACTGCCAAGCCATGTCTTCCCTGGACTGGAAACAAGCTTCCGAGGACCGGTTTCTGGCATTCAAGCCGTCTTCAGCCCGGCTTCCTTGAATCCAGTGGCAAAGTGAGCAAGGGACTCACGTCTGAGCATACCCTGCCACACTTATGGCGGCCAAAAGCGTTACAAAAGGGGGTGGTGATGGACGGAGCATCTGAATCAATCAAACACTCACACCCAGTCAAAAGATCTGGCTTTAATCCATCACCGTTCTTTAGCCCACTCTTCCACCCCAGTTCTGACATGGCTATATGCAAATCAGTCTGACCCTGTGCCTCATGGGAACAGTCCAGCCCGAACTGCCAAGCCATATCTTCCATGGACCGGAAACAAGCTTCCGAGGACCGGTTTCTGGCATTCAAGCCGTGTTCAGCCCGGCTTGCTTGAATCCAGTGGCAAAGTGAGCAAGGGATTCACGTCTGAGCATACCCTGCCACACTTATGGCGGCCAAAAGCGTTACAAAAGGGGGTGGTGATGGACGGAGCATCTGAATCAATCAAACACTCACACCCAGTCAAAAGATCTGGGTTTAATCCATCACCGTTATTTAGCCCACTCTGCCACCCCAGTTCTGACATGGCTATATGCAAATCAGTCTGACCCTGTGCCTCATGGGAACAGTCCAGCCCGAACTGCCAAGCCATGTCTTCCCTGGACCGGAAACAAGCTTCCGAGGACCGGTTTCTGGCATTCAAGCTGTCTTCAGCCCGTCTTGCTTGAATCCAGTGGCAAAGTGAGCAAGGGACTCACGTCTGAGCATACCCTGCCACACTTATGGCGGCCAAAAGCGTTACAAAAGGGGGTGGTGATAGACGAAGCATCTGAAACAATCAAACACTCACACCCAGTCAAAAGATCTGGGTTTAATCCATCACCGTTCTTTAGCCCACTCTGCCACCCCAGTTCTGACATGGCTATATGCAAATCAGTCTGACCCTGTGCCTCATGGGAACAGTCCAGCCAGAACTGCCAAGCCATGTCTTCCCTGGACCGGAAACAAGCTTCCGAGGACCGGTTTCTGGCATTCAAGCCGTCTTCAGCACGGCTTGCTTGAATCCAGTGGCAAAGTGAGCAATGGACTCACGTCTGAGCATACCCTGCCACACTTATGGCAGCCAAAAGCGTTACAAAAGGGGGTGGTGATGGACGGAGCATCTGAATCAATCAAACACTCACACCCAGTCAAAAGATCTGGGTTTAATCCATCACCGTTCTTTAGCCCACTCTGCCACCCCAGTTCTGACATGGCTATATGCAAATCAGTCTGACCCTGTGCCTCATGGGAACAGTCCAGCCCGAACTGCCAAGCCATGTCTTCCCTGGACCGGAAACAAGCTTCCGAGGACAGGTTTCTGGCATTCAAGCCGTCTTCAGCCCCGCTTGCTTGAATCCAGTGGCAAAGTGAGCAAGGTACTCACGTCTGAGCATACCCTGCCACACTTATGGCGGCCAAAAGCGTTACAAAAGGGGGTGGTGATGGACGGAGCATCTGAATCAATCAAACACTCACACCCAGTCAAAGGATCTGGGTTTAATCCATCACCGTCCTTTAGCCCACTCTGCCACCCCAGTTCTGACATGGCTATATGCAAATCAGTCTGACCCTGTGCCTCATGGGAACAGTCCAGCCCGAACTGCCAAGCCATGTCTTCCCTGGACCGGAAACAATCTTCCGAGGACCGGTTTCTGGCATTCAAGCTGTCTTCAGCCCGTCTTGCTTGAATCCAGTGGCAAAGTGAGCAAGGGACTCACGTCTGAGCATACCCTGCCACACTTATGGTGGCCAAAAGCGTTACAAAAGGGAGTGGTGATGGACGAAGCATCTGAAACAATCAAACACTCACACCCAGTCAAAAGATCTGGGTTTAATCCATCACCGTTCTTTAGCCCACTCTGCCACCCCAGTTCTGACATGGCTATATGCAAATCAGTCTGACCCTGTGCCTCATGGGAACAGTCCAGCCAGAACTGCCAAGCCATGTCTTCCCTGGACCGGAAACAAGCTTCCGAGGACCGGTTTCTGGCATTCAAGCCGTCTTCAGCCCGGCTTGCTTGAATCCAGTGGCAAAGTGAGCAATGGACTCACGTCTGAGCATACCCTGCCACACTTATGGCGGCCAAAAGCGTTACAAAAGGGGGTGGTGATGGACGGAGCATCTGAATCAATCAAACACTCACACCCAGTCAAAAGATCTGGGTTTAATCCATCACCGTTCTTTAGCCCACTCTGCCACCCCAGTTCTGACATGGCTATATGCAAATCAGTCTGACCCTGTGCCTCATGGGAACAGTCCAGCCCGAACTGCCAAGCCATGTCTTCCCTGGACCGGAAACAAGCTTCCGAGGACAGGTTTCTGGCATTCAAGCCGTCTTCAGCCCCGCTTGCTTGAATCCAGTGGCAAAGTGAGCAAGGTACTCACGTCTGAGCATACCCTGCCACACTTATGGCGGCCAAAAGCGTTACAAAAGGGGGTGGTGATGGACGGAGCATCTGAATCAATCAAACACTCACACCCAGTCAAAAGATCTGGGTTTAATCCATCACCGTCCTTTAGCCCACTCTGCCACCCCAGTTCTGACATGGCTATATGCAAATCAGTCTGACCCTGTGCCTCATGGGAACAGTTCAGCCTGAACTGCCAAGCCATGTCTTCCCTGGACCGGAAACAAGCTTCCGAGGACCGGTTTCTGGCATTCAAGCCGTCTTCAGCCCGGCTTGCTTGAATCCAGTGGCAAAGTGAGCAAGGGACTCACGTCTGAGCATACCCTGCCACACTTATGGCGGCCAAAAGCATTACAAAAGGGGGTGGTGATGGACGGAGCATCTGAATCAATCAAACACTCACAACCAGTCAAAAGATCTGAGTTTAATCCATCACCGTTCTTTAGCCCACTCTGCCAACCCAGTTCGGACATGGCTATATGCAAATCAGTCTCACCCTGTGCCTCATGGGAACAGTCCAGCCCGAACTGCCAAGCCATGTCTTCCCTGGACCGGAAACAAGCTTCTGAGGACCGGTTTCTGGCATTCAAGCCGTCTTCAGCCCGGCTTGCTTGAATCCAGTGGCAAAGTGAGCAAGGGACTCACGTCTGAGCATACCCTGCCACACTTATGGCAGCCAAAAGCTACAAAAGGGGGTGGTGATGGACGGAGCATCTGAATCAATCAAACACTCACACCCAGTCAAAAGATCTGGGTTTAATCCATCTCCGTTCTTTAGCCCACTCTGCCACCCCAGTTCTGACATGGCTATATGCAAATCAGACTGACCCTGTGCCTCATGGGAACAGTCCAGCCCGAACTGCCAAGCCATATCTTCCCTGGACCGGAAACAATCTTCTGAGGACCGGTTTCTGGCATTCAAGCCGTCTTCAGCCCGGCTTGCTTGAATCCAGTGGCAAAGTGAGCAAGGGACTCACGTCTGAGCATACCCTGCCACACTTATGGTGGCCAAAAGCGTTACAAAAGGGGGTGGTGATGGACGGAGCATCTGAATCAATCAAACACTCACACCCAGTCGAAAGATGTGGGTTTAATCCATCACCGTTCTTTAGCCCACTCTGCCACCCCAGTTCTGACATGGCTATATGCAAATCAGTCTGACCTTGTGCCTCATGGGAACAGTCCAGCCCGAACTGCCAAGCCATTTCTTCCCTGGACCGGAAACAAGCTTCCAAGGACCGGTTTCTGGCATTCAAGCCGTCTTCAGCCCGGCTTGCTTGAATCCAGTGGCAAAGTGAGCAAGGGACTCACGTCTGAGCATACCCTGCCACACTTATGGCGGCCAAAAGCGTTACAAAAGGGTGTGGTGATGGACGGAGCATCTGAATCAATCAAACGCTCACACCCAGTCAAAAGATCTGGGTTCAATCCATCACCGTTCTTTAGCCCACTCTGCCACCCCAGTTCTGACATGGCTATATGCAAATCAGTCTGACCCTGTGCCTCATGGGAACAGTCCAGCCCGAACTGCCAAGCCATGTCTTCCCTGGACCGGAAACAAGCTTCCGAGGACCGGTTTCTGGCATTCAAGCCGTCTTCAGCCCGGCTTGCTTGAATCCAGTGGTTAAGTGAGCAAGGGACTCACGTCTGAGCATACCCTGCCACACTTATGGCGGCCAAAAGCATTACAAAAGGGGGTGGTGATGGACGAGCATCTGAATCAATCAAACACTCACACCCAGTCAAAAGATCTGGGTTTAATCCATCTCCGTTCTTTAGCCCACTCTGCCACCCCAGTTCTGACATGGCTATATGCAAATCAGACTGACCCTGTGCCTCATGGGAACAGTCCAGCCCGAACTGTCAAGCCATGTCTTCCCTGGACCGGAAACAAGCTTCCGAGGAACGGTTTCTGGCATTCAAGCCGTCTTCAGCCCGGCTTGCTTGAATCCAGTGGCAAAGAGATGAAGGGACTCACGTCTGAGCATACCCTGCCACACTTATGGCGGCCAAAAGCGTTACAAAAGGGGGTGGTGATGGACGGAGCATCTGAATCAATCAAACACTCACACCCAGTCAAAAGATGTGGGTTTAATCCATCACCGTTCTTTAGCCCACTCTGCCACCCCAGTTCTGACATGGCTATATGCAAATCAGTCTGACCTTGTGCCTCATGGGAACAATCCAGCCCGAACTGCCAAGCCATGTCTTCCCTAGACCGGAAACAAGCTTCCGAGGACCGGTTTCTGGCATTCAAGCCGTCTTCAGCCCGGCTTGCTTGAATCCAGTGGCAAAGTGAGCAAGGGACTCACGTCTGAGCATACCCTGCCACACTTATGGCGGCCAAAAGCGTTACAAAAGGGGGTGGTGATGGATGGAGCATCTGAATCAATCAAACACTCACACCCAGTCAAAAGATCTGGGTTTAATCCATCACCGTTCTTTAGCCCACTCTGCCACCCCAGTTCTGACATGGCTATATGGAAATCAGTCTGACCCTGTGCCTCATGGGAACAGTCCAGCCCGAACTGCCAAGCCATGTCTTCCCTGGACCGGAAACAAGCTTCCGAGGACCGGTTTCTGGCATTCAAACCGTCTTCAGCCCGGCTTGCTTGAATCCAGTGGCAAAGTGAGCAAGGGACTCATGTCTGAGCATACCCAGCCACACTTATGGCAGCCAAAAGCGTTACAAAAGGGGGTGGTGATGGACGGAGCATCTGAATCAATCAAACACTCACACCCAGTCAAAAGATCTGGGTTTAATCCATCACCGTTCTTTAGCCCACTCTGCCACCCCAGTTCTGACATGGCTATATGCAAATCAGTCTGACCCTGTGCCTCATGGGAAGAGTCCAGCCCGAACTGCCAAGCCATGTCTTCCGTGGACCGGAAACAAGCTTCCGAGGACCGGTTTCTGGCATTCAAGCCGTCTTCAGCCCGGCTTGCTTGAATCCAGTGGCAAAGTGAGCAAGGGACTCACGTCTGAGCATACCCTGCCACACATATGGCGGCCAAAAGCGTTACAAAAGGGGGTGGTGATGGACGGAGCATCTGAAACAATCAAACACTCACACCCAGTAAAAGATTTGGGTTTAATCCATCACTGTTCTTTAGCCCACTCTGCCACCCCAGTTCTGACATGGCTATATGCAAATCAGTCTGACCCTGTGCCTCATGGGAACAGTCCAGCCCGAACTGCCAAGCCATGTCTTCCCTGGACTGGAAACAAGCTTCCGAGGACCGTTTTCTGGCATTCAAGCCGTCTTCAGCCCGGCTTGCTTGAATCCAGTGGCAAAGTGAGCAAGGGACTCACGTCTGAGCATACCCTGCCACACTTATGGCGGCCAAAAGCGTTACAAAAGGGGGTGGTGATGGATGGAGCATCTGAATCAATCAAACACTCACACCCAGTCAAAAGATCTGGGTTTAATCCATCACCGTTCTTTAGCCCACTCTGCCACCCCAGTTCTGACATGGCTATATGGAAATCAGTCTGACCCTGTGCCTCATGGGAACAGTCCAGCCCGAACTGCCAAGCCATGTCTTCCCTGGACCGGAAACAAGCTTCCGAGGACCGGTTTCTGGCATTCAAACCGTCTTCAGCCCGGCTTGCTTGAATCCAGTGGCAAAGTGAGCAAGGGACTCATGTCTGAGCATACCCAGCCACACTTATGGCAGCCAAAAGCGTTACAAAAGGGGGTGGTGATGGACGGAGCATCTGAATCAATCAAACACTCACACCCAGTCAAAAGATCTGGGTTTAATCCATCACCGTTCTTTAGCCCACTCTGCCACCCCAGTTCTGACATGGCTATATGCAAATCAGTCTGACCCTGTGCCTCATGGGAAGAGTCCAGCCCGAACTGCCAAGCCATGTCTTCCGTGGACCGGAAACAAGCTTCCGAGGACCGGTTTCTGGCATTCAAGCCGTCTTCAGCCCGGCTTGCTTGAATCCAGTGGCAAAGTGAGCAAGGGACTCACGTCTGAGCATACCCTGCCACACATATGGCGGCCAAAAGCGTTACAAAAGGGGGTGGTGATGGACGGAGCATCTGAAACAATCAAACACTCACACCCAGTAAAAGATTTGGGTTTAATCCATCACTGTTCTTTAGCCCACTCTGCCACCCCAGTTCTGACATGGCTATATGCAAATCAGTCTGACCCTGTGCCTCATGGGAACAGTCCAGCCCGAACTGCCAAGCCATGTCTTCCCTGGACTGGAAACAAGCTTCCGAGGACCGTTTTCTGGCATTCAAGCCGTCTTCAGCCCGGCTTGCTTGAATCCAGTGGCAAAGTGAGCAAGGGACTCACGTCTGAGCATACCCTGCCACACTTATGGCGGCCAAAAGCGTTACAAAAGGGAGTGGTGATGGACGGAGCATCTGAATCAATCAAACACTCACCTCCAGTCAAAAGATCTGGGTTTAATCCATCACCGTTCTTTAGCCCACTCTGCCACCCCAGTTCTGACATGGCTATATGCAAATCAGTCTGACCCTGTGCCTCATGGGAAGAGTTCAGCCCGAACTGCCAAGCCATGTCTTCCCTGGACCGGAAACAAGCTTCCGAGGACCGGTTTCTGGCATTCAAGCCGTCTTCAGCCCGGCTTGCTTGAATCCAGTGGCAAAGTGAGCAAGGGATTCACGTCTGAGCATACCCTGCCACACTTATGGCGGCCAAAAGCGTTACAAAAGGGGGTGGTGATGGACGGAACATCTGAATCAATCAAACACTCACACCCAGTCAAAAGATCTGGCTTTAATCCATCACCGTTCTTTAGCCCACTCTTCCACCCCAGTTCTGACATGGCTATATGCAAATCAGTCTGACCCTGTGCCTCATGGGAACAGTCCAGCCCGAACTGCCAAGCCATGTCTTCCCTGGACCGGAAACAAGCTTCCGAGGACCGGTTTCTGGCATTCAAGCCGTCTTCACCCCGGCTTGCTTGAATCCAGTGGCAAAGTGAGCAAAGTACTCACATCTGAGCATACCCTGCCACACTTATGGCGGCCAAAAGCGTTACAAAAGGGGGTGGTGATGGACGGAGCATCTGAATCAATCAAACACTCACACCCAGTCAAAAGATCTGGGTTTAATCCATCACCAATCTTTAGCCCACTCTGCCACCCCAGTTCTGACATGGCTATATGCAAATCAGTCTGACCCTGTGCCTCATGGGAACAGTCCAGCCCGAACTGCCAAGCCATGTCTTCCCTGGACCGGAAACAAGCTTCCGAGGACCGGTTTCTGGCATTCAAGCCGTCTTAAGCCCGGCTTGCTTGAATCCAGTGGCAAAGAGAGCAAGGGACTCATGTCTGAGCATACCCTGCCACACTTATGGCGGCCAAAAGCGTTACAAAAGGGGGTGGTGATGGACGGAGCATCTGAATCAATCAAACACTCACACCCAGTAAAAAGATCTGGGTTTAATCCATCACCGTTCTTTAGACCACTCTGCCACCCCAGTTCTGACATGGCTATATGCAAATCAGTCTGACCCTGTGCCTCATGGGAACAGTCCAGCCCGAACTGCCAAGCCATGTCTTCCCTGGACCGGAAACAAGCTTCTGAGGACCGGTTTCTGGCATTCAAGCCGTCTTCAGCCCGGCTTGCTTGAATCCAGTGGCAAAGTGAGCAAGGGACTCACGTCTGAGCATACCCTGCCACACTTATGGCGGCCAAAAGCGTTACAAAAGGGGGTGGTGATGGACGGAACATCTGAATCAATCAAACACTCACACCCAGTCAAAAGATCTGGCTTTAATCCATCACCGTTCTTTAGCCCACTCTTCCACCCCAGTTCTGACATGGCTATATGCAAATCAGTCTGACCCTGTGCCTCATGGGAACAGTCCAGCCCGAACTGCCAAGCCATGTCTTCCCTGGACCGGAAACAAGCTTCCGAGGACCGGTTTCTGGCATTCAAGCCGTCTTCACCCCGGCTTGCTTGAATCCAGTGGCAAAGTGAGCAAAGGACTCACATCTGAGCATACCCTGCCACACTTATGGCGGCCAAAAGCGTTACAAAAGGGGGTGGTGATGGACGGAGCATCTGAATCAATCAAACACTCACACCCAGTCAAAAGATCTGGGTTTAATCCATCACCAATCTTTAGCCCACTCTGCCACCCCAGTTCTGACATGGCTATATGCAAATCAGTCTGACCCTGTGCCTCATGGGAACAGTCCAGCCCGAACTGCCAAGCCATGTCTTCCCTGGACCGGAAACAAGCTTCCGAGGACCGGTTTCTGGCATTCAAGCCGTCTTAAGCCCGGCTTGCTTGAATCCAGTGGCAAAGAGAGCAAGGGACTCATGTCTGAGCATACCCTGCCACACTTATGGCGGCCAAAAGCGTTACAAAAGGGGGTGGTGATGGACGGAGCATCTGAATCAATCAAACACTCACACCCAGTAAAAAGATCTGGGTTTAATCCATCACCGTTCTTTAGACCACTCTGCCACCCCAGTTCTGACATGGCTATATGCAAATCAGTCTGACCCTGTGCCTCATGGGAACAGTCCAGCCCGAACTGCCAAGCCATGTCTTCCCTGGACCGGAAACAAGCTTCTGAGGACCGGTTTCTGGCATTCAAGCCGTCTTCAGCCCGGCTTGCTTGAATCCAGTGGCAAAGTGAGCAAGGGACTCACGTCTGAGCATACCCTGCCACACTTATGGCGGCCAAAAGCGTTACAAAAGGGGGTGGTGATGGACGGAACATCTGAATCAATCAAACACTCACACCCAGTCAAAAGATCTGGCTTTAATCCATCACCGTTCTTTAGCCCACTCTTCCACCCCAGTTCTGACATGGCTATATGCAAATCAGTCTGACCCTGTGCCTCATGGGAACAGTCCAGCCCGAACTGCCAAGCCATGTCTTCCCTGGACCGGAAACAAGCTTCCGAGGACCGGTTTCTGGCATTCAAGCCGTCTTCACCCCGGCTTGCTTGAATCCAGTGGCAAAGTGAGCAAAGGACTCACATCTGAGCATACCCTGCCACACTTATGGCGGCCAAAAGCGTTACAAAAGGGGGTGGTGATGGACGGAGCATCTGAATCAATCAAACACTCACACCCAGTCAAAAGATCTGGGTTTAATCCATCACCAATCTTTAGCCCACTCTGCCACCCCAGTTCTGACATGGCTATATGCAAATCAGTCTGACCCTGTGCCTCATGGGAACAGTCCAGCCCGAACTGCCAAGCCATGTCTTCCCTGGACCGGAAACAAGCTTCCGAGGACCGGTTTCTGGCATTCAAGCCGTCTTAAGCCCGGCTTGCTTGAATCCAGTGGCAAAGAGAGCAAGGGACTCATGTCTGAGCATACCCTGCCACACTTATGGCGGCCAAAAGCGTTACAAAAGGGGGTGGTGATGGACGGAGCATCTGAATCAATCAAACACTCACACCCAGTAAAAAGATCTGGGTTTAATCCATCACCGTTCTTTAGACCACTCTGCCACCCCAGTTCTGACATGGCTATATGCAAATCAGTCTGACCCTGTGCCTCATGGGAACAGTCCAGCCCGAACTGCCAAGCCATGTCTTCCCTGGACCGGAAACAAGCTTCTGAGGACCGGTTTCTGGCATTCAAGCCGTCTTCAGCCCGGCTTGCTTGAATCCAGTGGCAAAGTGAGCAAGGGACTCACGTCTGAGCATACCCTGCCACACTTATGGCGGCCAAAAGCGTTACAAAAGGGGGTGGTGATGGACGGAGCATCTGAATCAATTAAACACTCACACCCAGTCAAAAGATCTGGGTTTAATCCATCACCGTTCTTTAGCCCACTCTGCCACCCCAGTTCTGACATGGCTATATGCAAATCAGTCTGACCCTGTGCCTCATGGGAACAGTCCAGCCCGAACTGCCAAGCCATGTCTTCCCTGGACCGGAAACAAGCTTCCGAGGACCGGTTTCTGGCATTCAAGCCGTCTTCAGCCCGGCTTGCTTGAATCCAGTGGCAAAGTGAGCAAGGGACTCACGTCTGAGCATACCCTGCCACACTTATGGCGGCCAAAAGCGTTACAAAAGGGGGTGGTGATGGACGGAGCATCTGAATCAATCAAACACTCACACCCAGTCAAAAGATCTGGGTTTAATCCATCACCGTTCTTTAGCCCACTCTGCCACCCCAGTTCTGACATGGCTATATGCAAATCAGTCTGACCCTGTGCCTCATGGGAACAGTCCAGCCCGAACTGCTAAGCCATGTCTTCCCTGGACCGGAAACAAGCTTCCGAGGACCGGTTTCTGGCATTCAAGCCGTCTTCAGCCCCGGCTTGCTTGAATCCAGTGGCAAAGTGAGCAAGGGACTCACGTCTGAGCATACCCTGCCACACTTATGGCGGCCAAAAGCATTACAAAAGGGGGTGGTGATGGACGGAGCATCTGAATCAATCAAACACTCACACCCAGTCAAAAGATCTGGGTTTAATCCATCAACGTTCTTTAGCCCACTCTGCCACCCCAGTTCTGACATGGCTATATGCAAATCAGTCTGACCCTGTGCCTCATGGGAACAGTCCAGCCCGAACTGCCAAGCCATGTCTTCTGTGGAAAAGTAAATTTTGCCATGTTATATGTGCCTACGTGTTCCCCATCCTATGTTATATGTGCATGATTAATATGCATATGTATTCCCTATGATCGATTAAAGACGCAATTACAGTTGTGTCCATCTCTAGTATGCCAGTTTCCAGTTTTCGTGAATACAACGAATATTAGGCCTATGTAAACCTACGTTGCCACGTTTCACAGTGTGCACGTTAATTCATTGAAAAGTCCCCGTTTCTAGGCCTCAAAAGGGCCCGGACTCAGATTCAGCTCCTGTTTCCTGAACCCTCTCCGAGGAGCAATACAGCCCCCACCTGTATCCCTGACCCTTAGCTTACTTCATTCCTCGCAATGCCCGGCTCGGCCTGGCTCTGCCTCTCAGTCTGCCAAGAGTATGTTATGATTCTAGTTATCAGTCCAGCCCTCCTTCTCTGCATTCCTAAGCTACTGAATCGCATCAATAGTTTCCGTCATGGTCTAGCCTTTATGTCTCCATGTAAGAGAAATACTGTATTAATATTCATAGAATATTCCCTGCACCCGCACTACATGTAGAATTATGTATGCACCAGTCTTAGTGTCTGTTAGCCTTTGCCCTGATAACTTTTGGATTCTATCAACATGTTCTCTAAACACTAGATACTAGATAGGCTTTAGGTACATGTCGCCCTGACACTCCAGACTTTTCGTCTCTTCTTCTAGTGCAGAAGTCATAGCCCCCAGTCCTCCTGGTAACACGTCATTGCCAGTTTGCGCGCACCACTAGGTTAGAGGTCCCAGCTCCTCAGGTGGCCCCCTCTATGTTTCCGCCCCCCTTATGACATATTCTGTTAAGTCTGCATCACATGTCTATGTATACGCCCTGTACACACCTCTTGTTACACCCACTTTATGCCTTATCTTTCGCGACTGCTACAAACTCCGCCTACTGCTACGCCTACTGTATTGACTGTAATGTATATGTTTTAACTATATATACTTGTGCACTGTTATTAAAAGCTTAGCGCTCCTTTGTCCCTGCCCCAGGCAGCTGCCATCCCATTCCCATGCAGGCTGTCCTGTTCCAGTCCTTTATGCTTGATTAAAGCCTGTATACTCCAGCTACCTCGTATCTTGACTCTTATTTATTGAGCTAACCGTTTATTAATTATAGTCAAAAATAGTACCGGTAATTAATTATTTATTTACCACATAATGGCGCCCGAATAGGGACTTGCCCTTTCCCCACGCGCCGGAGAAGCCACGCAAGCCCCCTGATCCTCTGCAGCCGTGACGGAACCATCCTGCGCAGCGGCAGATATTTCTGCTTCAAGTATCCCTCAGGTCCACGGAGGAGACGGAGGTTGCGGTCCAGCATCCAGACGAGGCGGTGGAGGAACGCGGCGAGTCCCGACCAGAGCCCAAGCCGAGAGTCCAAGGTATCCGGAGACCCACCTGTAACTGAAGTCCGAAGTTCGTCCGTCCGTCGTCGTAGCAGTCCAGTCCAGTCCGAGGCCTTCCGTTCTTGCTGCCCGGTGAGTACCGTTGCTGGGGTAGTATCTAGACAGGGTCAATTAATTTGTCTCTGGTCCGTGGGTTTGGGTACACAGATCCAACACAAAGTGTCCACTTAGGTGGATGCGGGTCCTGACGTGTCTCTTTTATGGGACCGGTAAGTTTTGTACTGTTTTAGCAGTGCATCTAGTCTGTTCTAGTAAGTTCTGTTCTCAAGAAATTCATGTGTTCTATTTTCAGTATTCCAGGTAGTATTCTGTCCGAACTGTTATTCTTAATGTTATTCCATGTGTTTTCAATGTCGTGGTATGAATTATTCGTATTGCAGTTATTATTGTGTTCATTGTGTATTGTATTGTGTCCAGACTCCAGTCTAGTCATGCCTCTGTTCTCTAAGTTACGTCAGTTAAAAACTAGAAAAGGTCTGCTCGAAGAAGCAGTTCCTGTCCCGCCTAGGGACAGTCCAGGTCATTTTATGTATCATAAGCATGGCATAAGTGCCATATTATATCTAGATTTATGGGTGGAGTACACCAAACAGCTAGAGGAAAAGTATAGATGGCCCGTATCAGGTACGTGGGATGCCGAGTGCATCATGCGAGTAGAAGAAGTGTTATGGAAAAAGAAAGCCAGACAGTCCCAGAAAGATGCCATCGAGTTATGGCGCAAAGAATCTCATAAAAGAACAGAGAAAGAAATCAGAAAGTCAGAATTAAGTAGAGAATCCTCTGAAAGAGCCCAAGAAAGGGAATTGATCGAAGTAGGTGAACGAGTTAAAGCCGAACAGTCAGACCGACAGAGAAATGCCCTCATTAAGGGTATGTATCCTCTTCTTGCCGAGGGCTTGCCAAAAGCAACCCCGGAAGCACCATGTAATTTTCCGCCGCCATTAGTTCCGATTAAGCTACGTCACAAACCGACCGCAGCTGATATTTTTCTCTCGTCCTATTTGGACGACACAGTCCCAGAATATGCGAATCCTGCTCCGCCAGCTCCAGTAAATAATGTAATTCCTGTTCTTCCAGCCACCGGGGCACCTGTTACAGCACCTGTTACGGTACCCCCGGTCCAGCCCATAGTACAAGTTCCCGCTACATCAGTCACTCTGCCAGCACGAAGAGTATCAGTCGATGATTCCAGTTTAGGGGCCGTGGGGGGAGGTCCTCCTGGTACCCCGCCGCCACACAAACGTGTAACATTAGTCGAGTTACATGAACGTGCGTTACAGCGTACGCCCAAATACCAGTCCGTTGCAGAAATCAGACGAGCTCTTACCGAATGCCGTTATGATCCAGTCCCAGGCGATGATAATATGGTTATATATTCATTGCGTGTAAGACGGGTGACCGAGTATTTGGACACCCTACCGAATATGAAAGAAGATCTAGACAGAATATATCGTTTCATCCGTACAGGAGAAGATCCAGAAAGTATTGGCGAAATCATGTCTCTAAGGAAAGCTGAGACCCAGCTCATGCTATTAAAATTTCTAATTAATTGTTTAGTAAGGGAACAAGATTGTCCGACTAAAGATCCGACCGAAATGAAAGTCCTGACAAGGTGGAGTGATAATATAGCCGAGGGTAGACACAGGACACTCAGTAGTATAGAGAGTATGTACAAGAAAATTCGTAAGGAAATAATAAGGTTACACGTGCAACGCAAAACAGCACAAGTAAGTGAGAAGGAAAACGACTCTTCTACTGAAGAGGTAGACGACGAGAATCCTACCAGAATAGCCTATGTAGGTAAATCTAGATTTCCAGACCGACATTTACGCCTAGAACACAAGAAAGTCTTTCATCTTCCAGCACCAGAACAAGGTTCTCTAGAACAAGTATTTCAAGCTACCGATCACATTCTGAAATCACGAATCGGTTATAGTGAACTCAGTACCATGCATGAACAAGAACTAGCCCGATCAGCAGTCCGATGGATTACTGATTCTACCACTTTTCCAGACGAAATAGTGGCACAAATGTTTCTGAAACTGCCCCCAGCCGAGCAGCGACTGGTGGGTATGTATATGATCCAGCACCTCATTACACTGTATGAGGGTCAACATTCTGATCCAGGTCCGTTACATGATGTCCTGAACGAGTTACTCCAGTATAAATGGAAAGGTTTAGGTACCGATTTAATTAGTGTCATTCTAGAACAGCGCCACAAATATAGAACGTTTCTGAATCCACATTTTGTTCACGTCTCACCCCCAGAAAGTAAACCATTCTACATAGATAGACAGAATCCGTTATGAGAAGTACATCCAGTTAGGACACCGGATGGTGAAATGCAACGAGTATTTGTTTACACCCCTATCACAAAGATGGAACTCTTAGAGATGAAGAAATTAATTCCCTGTCACGACAAAGATCCAGCAGGGTTCCATCGAGAATTAAAAGACATGCTCCGTATGGGAGAATACACGTATCCAGATATTATTAAAATGTTAAAGGTCCTGTTGCCCGCAGGGGTATATGAAAAACTCAAGGAAAAAGAATGGGAGGTGGGAGAGAAAAAGATAGATTGGACAGCTCTAGAAGCTGAAGATAAAATACGAGTACCAGGTACCGGTCTTGGGGAGAAATGTAAAGAATTGCCAGAGTTATTGATTCAGGTTTTGCCAAGATTATTAGCCACGAAAAAGGAAGATTGGGATGCAATCTCAGCATGCAAACAGAAACAGGATGAAGATACTAGTGATTTTTATTCTAGATTCGAGAAATGCTTTATCATCAACAGTGGTTTGAAGACAGGTAGCGAGTCATACCCTCATCTTTTTGTTACCAAACTAGTCGAGAATTCAAGTCCACAAGTTAAAAATCGAGTTTTGAAAGTCGAAAGTACTTGGCAAGCTAGTACCCCGTCCCAGATGTTAGAGATGCTCCAGTATCACCAGAACAGAATCAGGGAAGAGCAAGAACACGAAAGGAGACGTATGAAAGACACGAAAATGAAAGTACTAGTTGCACAATCTGTTCCACAAGACAGTCAGAAGAGGGGTCCGAATCAAGCCAGTCATCCTGCAGCTCCCGTTAAAGGGACATGCAATTATTGTAAACAGCCAGGTCATTTTATAAACGAGTGTGCAGTTCTGAAACACAACATAGCCACTGGTAAGACTAAAGAAAGACCACGTCCGCCTAGACAAGAACAAGTTTCGCAGACTTCTCAGTCACCACAGAATGCACAACAGACAGCTCCAGCACCGCAGCCTATCGCTGCAACACAGCATGTTACACAGCAGATGTACCAGTATGCTCAGTCAGAGTATCCAGAGTATCAACAGTATTCATGAAACAGCCTAGAGAGGGAGGTAGGCTTGCCTCTCATCGAGATACCTGTAGATCAAGAGGGTCCCTATGTACACAGTCAAGTATTAGGGAAAGACAGAAAGTTTTTGATTGATACAGGGGCAAGTAGGACTACTATCAGTCATGACGAGGTTCCAGGGGCTCCGCTCTCAGGCTCTAGAAATGTTTCCCTTGGATTTTCAGGAAAGCCTATTGTAAACGAGATATCAAAGCCAGTTACTCTAGAAGTTGGTCCATTGTCCCGAACTACTGATTTATTACTTACGAAATCATGTCCAGAAAATTTGTTAGGCATCAAGACATTGAAAGAATTAGGTGCAGTAATTTGCTGTTCCCCAGAAGGAATACGATTGTTTTTAAGGGATTTTAAAGGTCACTATGTATTCCGTGATTTTGATCCAAGATTGTCCAATGTACCGCAGCATTTATGGGCGCAAGGTCCAACTGATGTAGGGTTTATGCGGATCACACCCCATCGTGTGACTCTCAAGCAAGGTATAGTCTTGCCACGGATCAGACAGTACAGATTGCCACCTGAGGCTGTAGCAGCCTTATCCAAAATTATTGACGAGCTCATTACTCAAGGAGTGGTTGTAGAAACTGACTCCAATATATGTAATTCTCCTATCATTCCAGTCATGAAACGTACTGATCCAAATGCACCTCCAGTATATCGATTGGTGATTGACCTTCGAGAACTTAATAAATGTATCATACCCCAGTATCCAGTAGTCCCAGATATTTCATCCCTATTGACAGCTATTGATTCTGAAGCTGTATTTTTTACAGTAATAGACCTCAAGAATGCATTTTTCAGTGTTCCAATTCATCCAGACAGCCAGTACCTTTTCGGATTTTGTTTAAATGGAAGGAGCTATAAATTCACACGAGCTCCTCAAGGTTTCACAGAAAGTCCTAGCATTTACAGTCAAGCACTTAAACGACAACTTGACAATATTCACATGCCAACTGACACTGCCCTGCTCCAGTATGTCGATGATCTACTGATCACAGCCCGTTCTGAACGTGATTGTGAGCGAGCGTCACTTACAGTTCTGTATTTCCTAGCCGAGATGGGGCACAAGGTGTCCCCTTCGAAGCTTCAATTCTGTGTCCAGCAAGTGATCTACTTAGGCCACTTACTGTCCAAGTGGGGTAGGCAGTTGACACCAGACCGTATCCAGTTAATAGCGAGTCTTCCACAGCCCAAGACACAGAAGGAGGTACGTGCTTTTATCGGCCTTACTTCTTACTGTAGACAATGGATTTCTCAGTATGCATTTCTAGCTAAGCCACTGATACAGTTAACGACACAGGAGGCAGCCGTATCGACTGTTCTCCCTTGGACATCTGAACATACACTTAGTTTTAATGAGTTAAAGAAAGCCTTATGCCAAGCACCTGTTCTAGCTACACCGAACTACAGTAAGCCTTTTACACTTTTCGTCACAGAACGTGATGGTACTGCATTATCTGTTCTCACACAAGATCAAGCCGGACAGTACAAGCCCTGTGCTTATTTTTCAAGCACGTTAGATCCAGTAGCCCAGGCTCTGCCTGCGTGCCTCAAGTCAGTTGCAGCCACAGCACTAGCTATCAGACAAAGTGATTCCATAGTATTAGGACACTCCTTGACAGTACAAGTTCCACACTCCGTGGAAGTTCTTTTAAACCGAACACAGACTCAGCACTTGACCATCGCACGTTTAACAGGTTATGAACTGACATTGTTCCAGCCACACATAGAAATCAGACGCTGCAACGTTCTAAATCCTGCTACACTGTTACCGTCAGTTACTTCAAATCCGGCCACACATGACTGTGTGGAAGTTATTAACACTATGACTAAGCCAAGACAAGACCTGACAGACATTGCATTACCTAATCCCGACCTGACACTTTATGTGGATGGTTCATGTATGAGAACTAGTACAGGAGAACTAGTAGCCGCGTATGCAGTGACTACTGACACTGAAGTTATTGAAACACACCGTATTGACACCCTGTCTGCTCAAGCAGCAGAGCTAGTTGCTCTGACCCAAGCCTGCATACGTGCCAAGAACCTGACAGTAAACATATATACAGACTCACGTTACGCATTCGGAGTTGTACACGACTTCGGAGTGCTCTGGCAGGAGAGAGGTTTCATGACTTCTCATGGAACCAAGATTCAGCATGGTCCCCTCATTCAAGCTCTGTTAGATGCAATACATTTACCGACAGCTATCGCTATCATGAAGTGCAAAGCACATACGAAAGTTACTGACATTATTTCCCAAGGTAACGATCTAGCAGATCGAACAGCCAAGCTTACAGCTCAGACACCAGACATTCCAGTTAACAAGACACAGACATCCACTCCAGAACAGACTACTTGTATGACAGTTAAGGACCCTACACAAGATGTCATAGACATACAGTTACATGCTACTCCTGAAGAAATCAGGAAATGGTCCGAACAAGGAGGGGTCCAGACAGATCAGGGATGGGTGACGAAGGGAAAAGCCACATGGTTTCTCCCCGACTCTATGGTTCAAGTCATTATCAATACCGCACATAGTCCAGCACATCTAGGAGAGAAAGCTATGTTAGACAGTATCCAGAACCTTTGGTTCAACAAGCATTTACGAGCTGCAGCCAAGCAGAAAGTCCGTACTTGTATGATATGTTGCCAGTTCAATCCAGGTAAAAGTGTCCCGGTGGAACAAGGTGGATTCCAGCCCCCTGACCACCCTTTTGAAGTCCTCCAGATGGATTATATTCAGATGGAGCGATGTCGAGGTTTCAAGTATGTTCTTGTAGTTGTATGTGCTTTGTCCAGGTGGACAGAAGCATATCCAGTTCCAGATTACACAGCAGCGACCACTGCCAGGCAGTTGGTTCGTGAATTCTTCCCCCGTTATGGACTCCCTAGGGTCGTGTATTCTGATAACGGCCAGCCATTCTCCTCTGAGCTCATGAAGCATGTTTCCCTTTTGTTAGGGTACCAGTGGAAGTTCCATTGTGTACGCCATCCAGAAGCAGCCGGTCTCGTAGAGAGACATAATCAGACCCTGAAAATCCGCATTGCCAAAGTTTGTAAAGAGAAAGGTGTAGACTGGCTAGTTGCCCTGCCAGTCGCTTTATTCTTTATGCGAATGGTCGCACATTCCAGATCGGGTCTGTCCCCTTATGAGGTCGTATTCGGCCGCCCCCCAAATATGTGGGGTACACCTAGACCCCGCAGTATTACAGATGTTTCCAGTAATATGTTGACAGATTACCTAGCTTCCTTGATGTCTGCCCTACACTCTTGTCGTTCACAGGTTGCCGCTGCATTTCCAGACAATACTGAAGTCAAACCGCATGAGGTCCTTCCTGGGGATTTGGTTTTAATACGGAACTTTGATCGTTCAAGTCCGCTGGAGCCTCGCTGGAAGGAACCGAAGCTAGTCCTTCTGACCACCCGTACGGCCGTGAAGTTGGAGGGCCGTAAGGGTTGGGTCCATCTGTCTCATGTCAAGAAATTTCACGGACTCAGAAACAAGACTTTTAATGACATTTCTACAGACATTTCCATTTCAAAGGACTACCTGAAACCAGACTCTAAATCAGACATTCATTCAAATCCAGAACTAAAAATTCCTCTGTTAGAGAGAACTCCGCAGCAGGAGTATAAATTAAAACTCCGGTCTAGTAAAGTAAGTCAGCCAGTTTAATTGTCTAAGTCCCCCTCGGGTGAAACGGTTAGACAGGTATCTGACATGTATGAGATAGACCCCCATAGTGAGAGAGTTAGTCAAAACTCTATCCGATGTATCGTTTTTCTAAGTTTTCTATTGTTTCTAAGTTTGATGGTTACTTGCACAAGTTATGCATTTCATTTATGTTTTCCAATTTCACATGTGAATAAGTTTTCTAATGCTACAGTAGAGCACACATTTAGTGATCTGCCTCCTCACGAGTTATCCTATCGTCTTGCTATGCGCAATAACACGTTCATTAGAATGTTACATTATTCACACCAGACCAGCAATGCTACTAATTGTTGGGTGTGTGGTCGACTCCCCCCTTTCCAGACACCGAAGGGAGTTCTGCCACTCTTTCCTTATCCGTTTTCACATAATGGTTCGTGTGGAGCATGGTCCATGTTAACGTCATCTTCTAATGATATGTCCCTTCTGAATAGAACATGTTTCCCAGACAAGCAAGGTCTCTCCCATAGAACAGGGTTAGATCTAGAAAATGAAGTTTATAATTTAGGTAATTATTCTTCGAATTTTATGGTATGAATGTTCAGTCTGATACTACTCCAGACTTACCTGCTATTTCAGTACTACCAGTCAAAGGCGAATTATGTGTCAGAAAGAATGGTTCCGCATATGTAGGACATAGTGATTGTACTACTACTGTCGAGTATAGTGACAGTGGGAAATCTATTTTCAAAGCTTCACGTCATTCTTATTTTGTTTGTGGTCAGACCGCATATGTTCGTCTGCCCCTCGATTGGGATGGAACATGTTACATTGCCTTCCTACTGCCACCAGTTTTTCTAGCCCCATCTGATTATCACAGAAACACACATCTAGTACACGTTAGACATAGAAGGGAGATCGAGTCCCCAATTGTCGATCAAACTGAAACTACTCTAGAACAGTATACAGATTTCAATAAAGGTTTTTTCTTCTTTATAGGCCCTGTCCAGAATAGTAAGTTAATACGTAGATAAACCAGAACCCTTGAAGCAGTAGTGAATGAGACTACTTCTGCTCTAGGTAACTTAACCGAAGAGCAATCTGCTATGAGATTTGTCGTGCTCCAAAATCGTCTCGTTCTTGACGTCATACTGGCCGATAGAGGAGGAGCATGTAGAGTCATCGGATCTAGTTGCTGCATTTTCATTCCTAATAACGCGCCGTCTGTTTATTCAGCTATAACCAGACTTCATAAAATTGCCCATCAGTTACACCAGAATCCAGGCACCTGGACATGGTCCGGTTGGCTATGGAGTATCATATCTGCCTGGGGATGGAAAGTATTGTCATTCCTAGGTATTGCAGTAATGATCATATTCAGTTGCTGCCTCTGTATACAATGTGGCCCTGCGATTTGCGGCATTTGTGCTACCTCTTGTATTCCTAGTCCTAAGTCCCGTTCCAAGATAATTCGAGACGAGCAAATGATGCTGTATGAAATGATAGATGGTATCATGAATATTGATGTTTCCTGATGGAAACGTAGGGCACAAGGAGGGAATGTGGAAAAGTAAATTTTGCCATGTTATATGTGCCTACGTGTTCCCCATCCTATGTTATATGTGCATGATTAATATGCATATGTATTCCCTATGATCGATTAAAGACGCAATTACAGTTGTGTCCATCTCTAGTATGCCAGTTTCCAGTTTTCGTGAATACAACGAATATTAGGCCTATGTAAACCTACGTTGCCACGTTTCACAGTGTGCACGTTAATTCATTGAAAAGTCCCCGTTTCTAGGCCTCAAAAGGGCCCGGACTCAGATTCAGCTCCTGTTTCCTGAACCCTCTCCGAGGAGCAATACAGCCCCCACCTGTATCCCTGACCCTTAGCTTACTTCATGCCTCGCAATGCCCGGCTCGGCCTGGCTCTGCCTCTCAGTCTGCCAAGAGTATGTTATGATTCTAGTTATCAGTCCAGCCCTCCTTCTCTGCATTCCTAAGCTACTGAATCGCATCAATAGTTTCCGTCATGGTCTAGCCTTTATGTCTCCATGTAAGAGAAATACTGTATTAATATTCATAGAATATTCCCTGCACCCGCACTACATGTAGAATTATGTATGCACCAGTCTTAGTGTCTGTTAGCCTTTGCCCTGATAACTTTTGGATTCTATCAACATGTTCTCTAAACACTAGATACTAGATAGGCTTTAGGTACATGTCGCCCTGACACTCCAGACTTTTCGTCTCTTCTTCTAGTGCAGAAGTCATAGCCCCCAGTCCTCCTGGTAACACGTCATTGCCAGTTTGCGCGCACCACTAGGTTAGAGGTCCCAGCTCCTCAGGTGGCCCCCTCTATGTTTCCGCCCCCCTTATGACATATTCTGTTACGTCTGCATCACATGTCTATGTATACGCCCTGTACACACCTCTTGTTACACCCACTTTATGCCTTATCTTTCGCGACTGCTACAAACTCCGCCTACTGCTACGCCTACTGTATTGACTGTAATGTAAATGTTTTAACTATATATACTTGTGCACTGTTATTAAAAGCTTAGCGCTCCTTTGTCCCTGCCCCAGGCAGCTGCCATCCCATTCCCATGCAGGCTGTCCTGTTCCAGTCCTTTATGCTTGATTAAAGCCTGTATACTCCAGCTACCTCGAATCTTGACTCTTATTTATTGAGCTAACCGTTTATTAATTATAGTCAAAAATAGTACCGGTAATTAATTATTTATTTACCACACTTCCCTGGACCGGAAACAAGCTTCCGAGGACCGGTTTCTGGCATTCAAGCCGTCTTCAGCCCGGCTTGCTTGAATCCAGTGGCAAAGTGAGCAAGGGACTCACGTCTGAGCATACCCTGCCACACTTATGGCGTCCAAAAGCGTTACAAAAGGGGGTGGTGATGGACGGAGCATCTGAATCAATCAAACACTCACACCCAGTCAAAAGATCTGGCTTTAATCCATCACCGTTCTTTAGCCCACTCTTCCACCCCAGTTCTGACATGGCTATATGCAAATCAGTCTGACCCTGTGCCTCATGGGAACAGTCCAGCCCGAACTGCCAAGCCATGTCTTCCCTGGACCGGAAACAAGCTTCCGAGGACCGGTTTCTGGCATTCAAGCCGTCTTCAGCCCGGCTTGCTTGAATCCAGTGGCAAAGTGAGCAAGGGACTCACGTCTGAGCATACCCTGCCACACTTATGGCGGCCAAAAGCGTTACAAAAGGGGGTGGTGATGGACGGAGCATCTGAATCAATCAAACACTCACACCCAGTCAAAAGATCTGGGTTTAATCCATCACCGTTCTTTAGCCCACTCTGCCACCCCAGTTCTGACATGGCTATATGCAAATCAGTCTGACCCTGTGCCTCATGGGAACAGTTCAGCCCGAACTGCCAAGCCATGTCTTCCCTGGACCGGAAACAAGCTTCCGAGGACCGGTTTCTGGCATTCAAGCCGTCTTCAGCCCGGCTTGCTTGAATCCAGTGGCAAAGTGAGCAAGGGATTCACGTCTGAGCATACCCTGCCACACTTATGGCGTCCAAAAGGGGGTGGTGATGGACGGAGCATCTGAATCAATCAAACACTCACACCCAGTCAAAAGATCTGGCTTTAATCCATCACCGTTCTTTAGCCCACTCTTCCACCCCAGTTCTGACATGGCTATATGCAAATCAGTCTGACCCTGTGCCTCATGGGAACAGTCCAGCCCGAACTGCCAATCCATGTCTTCCCTGGACCGGAAACAAGCTTCCGAGGACCGGTTTCTGGCATTCAAGCCGTGTTCAGCCTGGCTTGCTTGAATCCAGTGGCAAAGTGAGCAAGGGTCTCACGTCTGAGCATACCCTGCCACACTTATGGCGGCCAAAAGCGTTACAAAAGGGGGTAGTGATGGACGGAGCATCTGAATCAATCAAACACTCACACCCAGTCAAAAGATCTGGGATTAATCCATCACCGTTCTTTAGCCCACTCTGCCACCCCAGTTCTGACATGGCTATATGCAAATCAGTCTGACCCTGTGCCTCATGGGAACAGTCCAGCCCGAACTGCCAAGCCATGTCTTCCCTGGACCGGAAACAAGCTTCCGAGGACCGGTTTCTGGCATTCAAGCCGTCTTCAGCCTGGCTTGCTTGAATCCAGTGGCAAAGTGAGCAAGGGACTCACGTCTGAGCATACCCTGCCACACTTATGGCGGCCAAAAGCGTTACAAAAGGGGGTGGTGGTGGATGGAGCATCTGAATCAATCAAACACTCACACCCAGTCAAAAGATCTGGGTTTAATCCATCACCGTTCTTTAGTCCAATCTGCCACCCCAGTTCTGACATGGCTATATGCAAATCAGTCTGACCCTCTGCCTCATGGGAACAGTCCAGCCCGAACTGCCAAGCCATGTCTTCCCTGGACCGGAAACAAGCTTCCGAGGACCGGTTTCTGGCATTCAAGCCGTCTTCAGCCCGGCTTGCTTGAATCCAGTGGCAAAGTGAGCAAGGGACTCACGTCTGAGCATACCCTGCCACACTTATGGCGGCCAAAAGCATTACAAAAGGGGGTGGTGATGGACGGAGCATCTGAATCAATCAAACACTCACACCCAGTCAAAAGATCTGAGTTTAATCCATCACCGTTCTTTAGCCCACTCTGCCACCCCAGTTCTGACATGGCTATATGCAAATCAGTCTCACCCTGTGCCTCATGGGAACAGTCCAGCCCGAACTGCCAAGCCATGTCTTCCCTGGACCGGAAACAAGCTTTCGAGGACCGGTTTCTGGCATTCAAGCCGTCTTCAGCCCGGCTTGCTTGAATCCAGTGGCAAAGTGAGCAAGGGACTCACGTCTGAGCATACCCTGCCACACTTATGGCGGCCAAAAGCGTTACAAAAGGGGGTGGTGATGGACGGAGCATCTGAATCAATCAAACACTCACACCCAGTCAAAAGATCTGGGTTTAATCCATCTCCGTTCTTTAGCCCACTCTGCCACCCCAGTTCTGACATGGCTATATGCAAATCAGACTGACCCTGTGCCTCATGGGAACAGTCCAGCCCGAACTGCCAAGCCATGTCTTCCCTGGACCGGAAACAAGCTTCCGAGGACCGGTTTCTGGCATTCAAGCCGTCTTCAGCCCGGCTTGCTTGAATCCAGTGGCAAAGAGAGCAAGGGACTCACGTCTGAGCATACCCTGCCACACTTATGGCGGCCAAAAGCGTTACAAAAGGGGGTGGTGATGGACGGAGCATCTGAATCAATCAAACACTCACACCCAGTCAAAAGATGTGGGTTTAATCCATCACCGTTCTTTAGCCCACTCTGCCACCCCAGTTCTGACATGGCTATATGCAAATCAGTCTGACCCTGTGCCTCATGGGAACAGTCCAGCCCGAACTGCCAAGCCATGTCTTCCCTGGACCGGAAACAAGCTTCCGAGGACCGGTTTTTGGCATTCAAGCCGTCTTCAGCCCGGCTTGCTTGAATCCAGTGGCAAAGTGAGCAAGGGATTCACGTCTGAGCATACCCTGCCACACTTATGGCGGCCAAAAGCGTTACAAAAGGGGGTGGTGATGGACGGAGCATCTGAATCAATCAAACACTCACACCCAGTCAAAAGATCTGGCTTTAATCCATCACCGTTCTTTAGCCCACTCTGCCACCCCAGTTCTGACATGGCTATATGCAAATCAGTCTGACCCTGTGCCTCATGGGAACAGTCCAGCCCGAACTGCCAAGCCATGTCTTCCCTGGACCGGAAACAAGCTTCCGAGGACCGGTTTCTGGCATTCAAACCATCTTCAGCCCGGCTTGCTTGAATCCAGTGGCAAAGTGAGCAAAGGACTCACGTCTGAGCATACCCTGCCACACTTATGGCGGCCAAAAGCGTTACAAAAGGGGGTGGTGATGGACGGAGCATCTGAATCAATCAAACACTCACACCCAGTCAAAAGATCTGGGTTTAATCCATCACCGTTCTTTAGCCCACTCTGCCACCCCAGTTCTGACATGGCTATATGCAAATCAGTCTGACCCTGTGCCTCATGGGAACAGTCCAGCCCGAACTGCCAAGCCATGTCTTCCCTGGACCGGAAACAAGCTTCCGAGGACCGGTTTCTGGCATTCAAGCCGTCTTCAGCCCCGCTTGCTTGAATCCAGTGGCAAAGTGAGCAAGGTACTCACGTCTGAGCATACCCTGCCACACTTATGGCGGCCAAAAGCGTTACAAAAGGGGGTGGTGATGGACGGAGCATCTGAATCAATCAAACACTCACACCCAGTCAAAAGATCTGGGTTTAATCCATCACCGTTCTTTAGCCAACTCTGCCACCCCAGTTCTGACATGGCTATATGCAAATCAGTCTGACCCTGTGCCTCATGGGAACAGTCCAGCCCGAACTGCCAAGCCATGTCTTCCCTGGACCGGAAACAAGCTTCCGAGGACCGTTTCTGGCATTCAAGCCGTCTTCAGCCCGGCTTGCTTGAATCCAGTGGCAAAGTGAGCAAGGGACTCACGTCTGAGCATACCCTGCCACACTTATGGCGGCCAAAAGCATTACAAAAGGGGGTGGTGATGGACGGAGCATCTGAATCAATCAAACACTCACACCCAGTCAAAACATCTGAGTTTAATCCATCACCGTTCTTTAGCCCACTCTGCCACCCCAGTTCTGACATGGCTATATGCAAATCAGTCTCACCCTGTGCCTCATGGGAACAGTCCAGCCCGAACTGCCAAGCCATGTCTTCCCTGGACCGGAAACAAGCTTCCGAGGACCAGTTTCTGGCATTCAAGCCGTCATCAGCCCGGCTTGCTTGAATCCAGTGGCAAAGTGAGCAAGGGACTCACGTCTGAGCATACCCTGCCACACTTATGGCGGCCAAAAGCATTACAAAAGGGGGTGGTGATGGACGGAGCATCTGAATCAATCAAACACTCACACCCAGTAAAAAGATCTGGGTTTAATCCATCTCCGTTCTTTAGCCCACTCTGCCACCCCAGTTCTGACATGGCTATATGCAAATCAGTCTGACCCTGTGCCTCATGGGAACAGTCCAGCCCGAACTGCCAAGCCATGTCTTCCCTGGACCGGAAACAAGCTTCCGAGGACCGGTTTCTGGCATTCAAGCCGTCTTCAGCCCGGCTTGCTTGAATCCAGTGGCAAAGTGAGCAAGGGACTCACGTCTGAGCATACCCTGCCACACTTATGGCGGCCAAAAGCGTTACAAAAGGGGGTGGTGATGGACGGAACATCTGAATCAATCAAACACTCACACCCAGTCAAAAGATGTGGGTTTATTCCATCACCGTTCTTTAGCCCACTCTGCCACCCCAGTTCTGACATGGCTATATGCAAATCAGTCTGACCTTGTGCCTCATGGGAACAGTCCAGCCCGAACTGCCAAGCCATGTCTTCCCTGGACCAGAAACAAGCTTCCGAGGACCGGTTTCTGGCATTCAAGCCGTCTTCAGCCTGGCTTGCTTGAATCCAGTGGCAAAGTGAGCAGGGGACTCACGTCTGAGCATACCCTGCCACACTTATGGTGGCCAAAAGCGTTACAAAAGGGGGTGGTGATGGATGGAGCATCTGAATCAATCAAACACTCACACCCAGTCAAAAGATCTGGGTTTAATCCATCACCGTTCTTTAGCCCACTCTGCCACCCCAGTTCTGACATGGCTATATGCAAATCAGTCTGACCCTGTGCCTCATGGGAACAGTCCAGCCCGAACTGCCAAGCCATATCTTCCCTGGACCGGAAACAAGCTTCTGAGGACCGGTTTCTGGCATTCAAACCGTCTTCAGCCCGGCTTGCTTGAATCCAGTGGCAAAGTGAGCAAGGGACTCACGTGTGAGCATACCCTGCCACACTTATGGCGGCCAAAAGCGTTACAAAAGGGGGTGGTGATGGACGGAGCATCTGAATCAATCAAACACTCACACCCAGTCAAAAGATCTGGGTTTAATCCATCACTGTTCTTTAGCCCACTCTGCCACCCCAGTTCTGACATGGCTATATGCAAATCAGTCTGACCCTGTGCCTCATGGGAACAGTCCAGCCCGAACTGCCAAGCCATGTCTTCCGTGGACAGGACACAAGCTTCCGAGGACCGGTTTCTGGCATTCAAGCCGTCTTCAGCCCGGCTTGCTTGAATCCAGTGGCAAAGTGAGCAAGGGACTCACGTCTGAGCATACCCTGCCACACATATGGTGGCCAAAAGCGTTACAAAAGGGGGTGGTGATGGACGGAGCATCTGAAACAATCAAACACTCACACCCAGTAAAAGATTTGGGTTTAATCCATCACCGTTCCTTAGCCCACTCTGCCACCCCAGTTCTGATATGGCTATATGCAAATCAGTCTGACCCTGTGCCTCATGGGAACAGTCCAGCCCGAACTGCCAAGCCATGTCTTCCCTGGACTGGAAACAAACTTCCGAGGACCGGTTTCTGGCATTCAAGCCGTCTTCAGCCCGGCTTGCTTGAATCCAGTGGCAAAGTGAGCAAGGGACTCACGTCTGAGCATACCCTGCCACACTTATGGCGGCCAAAAGCGTTACAAAAGGGGGTGGTGATGGACGGAGCATCTGAATCAATCAAACACTCACACCCAGTCAAAAGATCTGGGTTTAATCCATCACTGTTCTTTAGCCCACTCTGCCACCCCAGTTCTGACATGGCTATATGCAAATCAGTCTGACCCTGTGCCTCATGGGAACAGTTCAGCCCGAACTGCCAAGCCATGTCTTCCCTGGACCGGAAACAAGCTTCCGAGGACCGGTTTCTGGCATTCAAGCCGTCTTCAGCCCGGCTTGCTTGAATCCAGTGGCAAAGTGAGCAAGGGATTCACGTCTGAGCATACCCTGCCACACTTATGGCGGCCAAAAGCGTTACAAAAGGGGGTGGTGATGGACGGAGCATCTGAATCAATCAAACACTCACACCCAGTCAAAGGATCTGGCTTTAATCCATCACCGTTCTTTAGCCCACTCTTCCACCCTAGTTCTGACATGGCTATATGCAAATCAGTCTGACCCTGTGCCTCATGGGAACAGTCCAGCCCGAACTGCCAAGCCATGTCTTCCCTGGACCGGAAACAAGCTTCCGAGGACCGGTTTCTGGCATTCAAGCCGTGTTCAGCCCGGCTTGCTTGAATCCAGTGGCAAAGTGAGCAAGGGATTCACGTCTGAGCATACCCTGCCACACTTATGGCGGCCAAAAGCGTTACAAAAGGGGGTGGTGATGGACGGAGCATCTGAATCAATCAAACACTCACACCCAGTCAAAAGATCTGGGTTTAATCCATCACCGTTATTTAGCCCACTCTGTCACCCCAGTTCTGACATGGCTATATGCAAATCAGTCTGACCCTGATCCTCATGGGAACAGTCCAGCCCGAACTGCCAAGCCATGTCTTCCCTGGACCGGAAACAAGCTTCCGAGGACCGGTTTCTGGCATTCAAGCCGTCTTCAGCCCGACTTGCTTGAATCCAGTGGCAAAGTGAGCAAGGGACTCACGTCTGAGCATACCCTGCCACACTTATGGCGGCCAAAAGCGTTACAAAAGGGGGTGGTGCTGGACGGAGCATCTGAATCAATCAAACACTCAAACCCAGTCAAAAGATCTGGGTTTAATCCATCACCGTTCTTTAGCCCACTCTGCCACCCCAGTTCTGACATGGCTATATGCAAATCAGTCTGACCCTGTGCCTCATGGGAACAGTCCAGCCCGAACTGCCAAGCCATGTCTTCCCTGGACCGGAAACAAGCTTCCGAGGACAGGTTTCTGGCATTCAAGCCGTCTTCAGCCCCGCTTGCTTGAATCCAGTGGCAAAGTGAGCAAGGTACTCACGTCTGAGCATACCCTGCCACACTTATGGCGGCCAAAAGCGTTACAAAAGGGGGTGGTGATGGACGGAGCATCTGAATCAATCAAACACTCACACCCAGTCAAAAGATCTGGGTTTAATCCATCACCGTCCTTTAGCCCACTCTGCCACCCCAGTTCTGACATGGCTATATGCAAATCAGTCTGACCCTGTGCCTCATGGGAACAGTCCAGCCCGAACTGCCAAGCCATGTCTTCCCTGGACCGGAAACAAGCTTCCGAGGACCGGTTTCTGGCATTCAAGCCGTCTTCAGCCCGGCTTGCTTGAATCCAGTGGCAAAGTGAGCAAGGGACTCACGTCTGAGCATACCCTGCCACACTTATGGCGGCCAAAAGCATTTCAAAAGGGGGTGGTGATGGACGGAGCATCTGAATCAATCAAACACTCACACCCAGTCAAAAGATCTGAGTTTAATCCATCACCGTTCTTTAGCCCACTCTGCCACCCCAGTTCTGACATGGCTATATGCAAATCAGTCTCACCCTGTGCCTCATGGGAACAGTCCAGCCCGAACTGCCAAGCCATGTCTTCCCTGGACCGGAAACAAGCTTCCGAGGACCGGTTTCTGGCATTCAAGCCGTCTTCAGCCCGGCTTGCTTGAATCCAGTGGCAAAGTGAGCAAGGGACTCACGTCTGAGCATACCCTGCCACACTATGGCAGCCAAAAGCGTTACAAAAGGGGGTGGTGATGGACGGAGCATCTGAATCAATCAAACACTCACACCCAGTCAAAAGATCTGGGTTTAATCCATCTCCGTTCTTTAGCCCACTCTGCCACCCCAGTTCTGACATGGCTATATGCAAATCAGACTGACCCTGTGCCTCATGGGAACAGTCCAGCCCGAACTGCCAAGCCATGTTTCCCTGGACCGGAAACAATCTTCTGAGGACCGGTTTCTGGCATTCAAGCCGTCTTCAGCCCCGCTTGCTTGAATCCAGTGGCAAAGTGAGCAAGGGTCTCACGTCTGAGCATACCCTGCCACACTTATGGCGGCCAAAAGCGTTACAAAAGGGGGTGGTGATGGACGGAGCATCTGAATCAATCAAACACTCACACCCAGTCGAAAGATGTGGATTTAATCCATCACCGTTCTTTAACCCACTCTGCCACCCCAGTTCTGACATGGCTATATGCAAATCAGTCTGACCTTGTGCCTCATGAGAACAGTCCAGCCCGAACTGCCAAGCCATTTCTTCCCTGGACCGGAAACAAGCTTCCGAGGACCGGTTTCTGGCATTCAAGCCGTCTTCAGCCCGGCTTGCTTAAATCCAGTGGCAAAGTGAGCAAGGGACTCACGTCTGAGCATACCCTGCCACACTTATGGCGGCCAAAAGCGTTACAAAAGGGGGTGGTGGTGGATGGAGCATCTGAATCAATCAAACACTCACACCCAGTCAAAAGATCTGGGTTTAATCCATCACCGTTCTTTAGCCCACTCTGCCACCCCAGTTCTGACATGGCTATATGCAAATCAGTCTGACCCTGTGCCTCATGGGAACAGTCCAGCCCGAACTGCCAAGGCATGTCTTCCCTGGACCGGAAACAAGCTTCCGAGGACCGGTTTCTGGCATTCAAGCCGTCTTCAGCCCCGCTTGCTTGAATCCAGTGGCAAAGTGAGCAAGGTACTCACGTCTGAGCATACCCTGCCACACTTATGGCGGCCAAAAGCGTTACAAAAGGGGGTGGTGATGGACGGAGCATCTGAATCAATCAAACACTCACACCCAGTCAAAAGATCTGGGTTTAATCCATCACCGTTCTTTAGCCCACTCTGCCACCCCAGTTCTGACATGGCTATATGCAAATCAGTCTGACCCTGTGCCTCATGGGAACAGTCCAGCCCGAACTGCCAAGCCATGTCTTCCCTGGACCGGAAACAAGCTTCCGAGGACCGTTTCTGGCATTCAAGCCGTCTTCAGCCCGGCTTGCTTGAATCCAGTGGCAAAGTGAGCAAGGGACTCACGTCTGAGCATACCCTGCCACACTTATGGTGGCCAAAAGCATTACAAAAGGGGGTGGTGATGGACGGAGCATCTGAATCAATCAAACACTCACACCCAGTCAAAACATCTGAGTTTAATCCATCACCGTTCTTTAGCCCACTCTGCCACCCCAGTTCTGACATGGCTATATGCAAATTCGTCTCACCCTGTGCCTCATGGGAACAGTCCAGCCCGAACTGCCAAGCCATGTCTTCCCTGGACCGGAAACAAGCTTCCGAGGACCGGTTTCTGGCATTCAAGCCGTCTTCAGCCCGGCTTGCTTGAATCCAGTGGCAAAGTGAGCAAGGGACTCACGTCTGAGCATACCCTGCCACACTTATGGCGGCCAAAAGCATTACAAAAGGGGGTGGTGATGGACGGAGCATCTGAATCAATCAAACACTCACACCCAGTCAAAAGATCTGGGTTTAATCCATCTCCGTTCTTTAGCCCACTCTGCCACCCCAGTTCTGACATGGCTATATGCAAATCAGTCTGACCCTGTGCCTCATGGGAACAGTCCAGCCCGAACTGCCAAGCCATGTCTTCCCTGGACCGGAAACAAGCTTCCGAGGACCGGTTTCTGGCATTCAAGCCGTCTTCAGCCCGGCTTGCTTGAATCCAGTGGCAAAGTAAGCAAGGGACTCACGTCTGAGCATACCCTGCCACACTTATGGCGGCCAAAAGCGTTACAAAAGGGGGTGGTGATGGACGGAACATCTGAATCAATCAAACACTCACACCCAGTCAAAAGATGTGGGTTTATTCCATCACCGTTCTTTAGCCCACTCTGCCACCCCAGTTCTGACATGGCTATATGCAAATCAGTCTGACCTTGTGCCTCATGGGAACAGTCCAGCCCGAACTGCCAAGCCATGTCTTCCCTGGACCAGAAACAAGCTTCCGAGGACCGGTTTCTGGCATTCAAGCCGTCTTCAGCCCGGCTTGCTTGAATCCAGTGGCAAAGTGAGCAGGGGACTCACGTCTGAGCATACCCTGCCACACTTATGGTGGCCAAAAGCGTTACAAAAGGGGGTGGTGATGGATGGAGCATCTGAATCAATCAAACACTCTCACCCAGTCAAAAGATCTGGGTTTAATCCATCACCGTTCTTTAGCCCACTCTGCCACCCCAGTTCTGACATGGCTATATGCAAATCAGTCTGACCCTGTGCCTCATGGGAACAGTCCAGCCCGAACTGCCAAGCCATATCTTCCCTGGACCGGAAACAAGCTTCTGAGGACCGGTTTCTGGCATTCAAACCGTCTTCAGCCCGGCTTGCTTGAATCCAGTGGCAAAGTGAGCAAGGGACTCACGTCTGAGCATACCCTGCCACACTTATGGCGGCCAAAAGCGTTACAAAAGGGGGTGGTGATGGACGGAGCATCTGAATCAATCAAACACTCACACCCAGTCAAAAGATCTGGGTTTAATCCATCACTGTTCTTTAGCCCACTCTGCCACCCCAGTTCTGACATGGCTATATGCAAATCAGTCTGACCCTGTGCCTCATGGGAACAGTCCAGCCCGAACTGCCAAGCCATGTCTTCCGTGGACCGGACACAAGCTTCCGAGGACCGGTTTCTGGCATTCAAGCCGTCTTCAGCCCGGCTTGCTTGAATCCAGTGGCAAAGTGAGCAAGGGACTCACGTCTGAGCATACCCTGCCACACATATGGCGGCCAAAAGCATTACAAAAGGGGGTGGTGATGGACGGAGCATCTGAAACAATCAAACACTCACACCCAGTAAAAGATTTGGGTTTAATCCATCACCGTTCCTTAGCCCACTCTGCCACCCCAGTTCTGATATGGCTATATGCAAATCAGTCTGACCCTGTGCCTCATGGGAACAGTCCAGCCCGAACTGCCAAGCCATGTCTTCCCTGGACTGGAAACAAGCTTCCGAGGACCGGTTTCTGACATTCAAGCCGTCTTCAGCCCGGCTTGCTTGAATCCAGTGGCAAAGTGAGCAAGGGACTCACGTCTGAGCATACCCTGCCACACTTATGGCGGCCAAAAGCATTACAAAAGGGGGTGGTGATGGACGGAGCATCTGAATCAATCAAACACTCACACCCAGTCAAAAGATCTGGGTTTAATCCATCACTGTTCTTTAGCCCACTCTGCCACCCCAGTTCTGACATGGCTATATGCAAATCAGTCTGACCCTGTGCCTCATGGGAACAGTTCAGCCCGAACTGCCAAGCCATGTCTTCCCTGGACCGGAAACAAGCTTCCGAGGACCGGTTTCTGGCATTCAAGCCGTCTTCAGCCCGGCTTGCTTGAATCCAGTGGCAAAGTGAGCAAGGGATTCACGTCTGAGCATACCCTGCCACACTTATGGCGGCCAAAAGCGTTACAAAAGGGGGTGGTGATGGACGGAGCATCTGAATCAATCAAACACTCACACCCAGTCAAAAGATCTGGGTTTAATCCAACACCGTTATTTAGCCCACTCTGCCACCCCAGTTCTGACATGGCTATATGCAAATCAGTCTGACCCTGTGCCTCATGGGAACAGTCCAGGCCGAACTGCCAAGCCATGTCTTCCCTGGACCGGAAACAAGCTTCCGAGGACCGGATTCTGGCATTCAAGCTGTCTTCAGCCCGTCTTGCTTGAATCCAGTGGCAAAGTGAGCAAGGGACTCACGTCTGAGCATACCCTGCCACACTTATGGCGGCCAAAAGCGTTACAAAAGGGGGTGGTGATGGACGAAGCATCTGAAACAATCAAACACTCACACCCAGTCAAAAGATCTGGGTTTAATCCATCACCGTTCTTTAGCCCACTCTGCCACCCCAGTTCTGACATGGCTATATGCAAATCAGTCTGACCCTGATCCTCATGGGAACAGTCCAGCCCGAACTGCCAAGCCATGTCTTCCCTGGACCGGAAACAAGCTTCCGAGGACCGGTTTCTGGCATTCAAGCCGTCTTCAGCCCGACTTGCTTGAATCCAGTGGCAAAGTGAGCAAGGGACTCACGTCTGAGCATACCCTGCCACACTTATGGCGGCCAAAAGCGTTACAAAAGGGGGTGGTGCTGGACGGAGCATCTGAATCAATCAAACACTCAAACCCAGTCAAAAGATCTGGGTTTAATCCATCACCGTTCTTTAGCCCACTCTGCCACCCCAGTTCTGACATGGCTATATGCAAATCAGTCTGACCCTGTGCCTCATGGGAACAGTCCAGCCCGAACTGCCAAGCCATGTCTTCCCTGGACCGGAAACAAGCTTCCGAGGACAGGTTTCTGGCATTCAAGCCGTCTTCAGCCCCGCTTGCTTGAATCCAGTGGCAAAGTGAGCAAGGTACTCACGTCTGAGCATACCCTGCACACTTATGGCGGCCAAAAGCGTTACAAAAGGGGGTGGTGATGGACGGAGCATCTGAATCAATCAAACACTCACACCCAGTCAAAAGATCTGGGTTTAATCCATCACCGTCCTTTAGCCCACTCTGCCACCCCAGTTCTGACATGGCTATATGCAAATCAGTCTGACCCTGTGCCTCATGGGAACAGTCCAGCCCGAACTGCCAAGCCATGTCTTCCCTGGACCGGAAACAAGCTTCCGAGGACCGGTTTCTGGCATTCAAGCCGTCTTTAGCCCGGCTTGCTTAAATCCAGTGGCAAAGTGAGCAAGGGACTCACGTCTGAGCATACCCTGCCACACTTATGGCGGCCAAAAGCGTTACAAAAGGGGGTGGTGGTGGATGGAGCATCTGAATCAATCAAACACTCACACCCAGTCAAAAGATCTGGGTTTAATCCATCACCGTTCTTTAGCCCACTCTGCCACCCCAGTTCTGACATGGCTATATGCAAATCAGTCTGACCCTGTGCCTCATGGGAACAGTCCAGCCCGAACTGCCAAGCCATGTCTTCCCTGGACCGGAAACAAGCTTCCGAGGACCGGTTTCTGGCATTCAAGCCGTCTTCAGCCCGGCTTGCTTGAATCCAGTGGCAAAGTGAGCAAGGGACTCACGTCTGAGCATACCCTGCCACACTTATGGCGGCCAAAAGCATTACAAAAGGGGGTGGTGATGGACGGAGCACCTGAATCAATCAAACACTCACACCCAGTCAAAAGATCTGAGTTTAATCCATCACCGTTCTTTAGCCCACTCTGCCACCCCAGTTCTGACATGGCTATATGCAAATCAGTCTCACCCTGTGCCTCATGGGAACAGTCCAGCCCGAACTGCCAAGCCATGTCTTCCCTGGACCGGAAACAAGCTTCCGAGGACCGGTTTCTGGCATTCAAGCCGTCTTCAGCCCGGCTTGCTTGAATCCAGTGGCAAAGTGAGCAAGGGACTCACGTCTGAGCATACCCTGCCACACTTATGGCGGCCAAAAGCGTTACAAAAGGGGGTGGTGATGGACGGAGCATCTGAATCAATCAAACACTCACACCCAGTCAAAAGATCTGGGTTTAATCCATCACTGTTCTTTAGCCCACTCTGCCACCCCAGTTCTGACATGGCTATATGCAAATCAGTCTGACCCTGTGCCTCATGGGAACAGTTCAGCCCGAACTGCCAAGCCATGTCTTCCCTGGACCGGAAACAAGCTTCCGAGGACCGGTTTCTGGCATTCAAGCCGTCTTCAGCCCGGCTTGCTTGAATCCAGTGGCAAAGTGAGCAAGGGATTCACGTCTGAGCATACCCTGCCACACTTATGGCGGCCAAAAGCGTTACAAAAGGGGGTGGTGATGGACGGAGCATCTGAATCAATCAAACACTCACACCCAGTCAAAGGATCTGGCTTTAATCCATCACCGTTCTTTAGCCCACTCTTCCACCCTAGTTCTGACATGGCTATATGCAAATCAGTCTGACCCTGTGCCTCATGGGAACAGTCCAGCCCGAACTGCCAAGCCATGTCTTCCCTGGACCGGAAACAAGCTTCCGAGGACCGGTTTCTGGCATTCAAGCCGTGTTCAGCCCGGCTTGCTTGAATCCAGTGGCAAAGTGAGCAAGGGATTCACGTCTGAGCATACCCTGCCACACTTATGGCGGCCAAAAGCGTTACAAAAGGGGGTGGTGATGGACGGAGCATCTGAATCAATCAAACACTCACACCCAGTCAAAAGATCTGGGTTTAATCCATCACCGTTATTTAGCCCACTCTGTCACCCCAGTTCTGACATGGCTATATGCAAATCAGTCTGACCCTGATCCTCATGGGAACAGTCCAGCCCGAACTGCCAAGCCATGTCTTCCCTGGACCGGAAACAAGCTTCCGAGGACCGGTTTCTGGCATTCAAGCCGTCTTCAGCCCGACTTGCTTGAATCCAGTGGCAAAGTGAGCAAGGGACTCACGTCTGAGCATACCCTGCCACACTTATGGCGGCCAAAAGCGTTACAAAAGGGGGTGGTGCTGGACGGAGCATCTGAATCAATCAAACACTCAAACCCAGTCAAAAGATCTGGGTTTAATCCATCACCGTTCTTTAGCCCACTCTGCCACCCCAGTTCTGACATGGCTATATGCAAATCAGTCTGACCCTGTGCCTCATGGGAACAGTCCAGCCCGAACTGCCAAGCCATGTCTTCCCTGGACCGGAAACAAGCTTCCGAGGACAGGTTTCTGGCATTCAAGCCGTCTTCAGCCCCGCTTGCTTGAATCCAGTGGCAAAGTGAGCAAGGTACTCACGTCTGAGCATACCCTGCCACACTTATGGCGGCCAAAAGCGTTACAAAAGGGGGTGGTGATGGACGGAGCATCTGAATCAATCAAACACTCACACCCAGTCAAAAGATCTGGGTTTAATCCATCACCGTCCTTTAGCCCACTCTGCCACCCCAGTTCTGACATGGCTATATGCAAATCAGTCTGACCCTGTGCCTCATGGGAACAGTCCAGCCCGAACTGCCAAGCCATGTCTTCCCTGGACCGGAAACAAGCTTCCGAGGACCGGTTTCTGGCATTCAAGCCGTCTTCAGCCCGGCTTGCTTGAATCCAGTGGCAAAGTGAGCAAGGGACTCACGTCTGAGCATACCCTGCCACACTTATGGCGGCCAAAAGCATTTCAAAAGGGGGTGGTGATGGACGGAGCATCTGAATCAATCAAACACTCACACCCAGTCAAAAGATCTGAGTTTAATCCATCACCGTTCTTTAGCCCACTCTGCCACCCCAGTTCTGACATGGCTATATGCAAATCAGTCTCACCCTGTGCCTCATGGGAACAGTCCAGCCCGAACTGCCAAGCCATGTCTTCCCTGGACCGGAAACAAGCTTCCGAGGACCGGTTTCTGGCATTCAAGCCGTCTTCAGCCCGGCTTGCTTGAATCCAGTGGCAAAGTGAGCAAGGGACTCACGTCTGAGCATACCCTGCCACACTATGGCAGCCAAAAGCGTTACAAAAGGGGGTGGTGATGGACGGAGCATCTGAATCAATCAAACACTCACACCCAGTCAAAAGATCTGGGTTTAATCCATCTCCGTTCTTTAGCCCACTCTGCCACCCCAGTTCTGACATGGCTATATGCAAATCAGACTGACCCTGTGCCTCATGGGAACAGTCCAGCCCGAACTGCCAAGCCATGTTTCCCTGGACCGGAAACAATCTTCTGAGGACCGGTTTCTGGCATTCAAGCCGTCTTCAGCCCCGCTTGCTTGAATCCAGTGGCAAAGTGAGCAAGGGTCTCACGTCTGAGCATACCCTGCCACACTTATGGCGGCCAAAAGCGTTACAAAAGGGGGTGGTGATGGACGGAGCATCTGAATCAATCAAACACTCACACCCAGTCGAAAGATGTGGATTTAATCCATCACCGTTCTTTAACCCACTCTGCCACCCCAGTTCTGACATGGCTATATGCAAATCAGTCTGACCTTGTGCCTCATGAGAACAGTCCAGCCCGAACTGCCAAGCCATTTCTTCCCTGGACCGGAAACAAGCTTCCGAGGACCGGTTTCTGGCATTCAAGCCGTCTTCAGCCCGGCTTGCTTAAATCCAGTGGCAAAGTGAGCAAGGGACTCACGTCTGAGCATACCCTGCCACACTTATGGCGGCCAAAAGCGTTACAAAAGGGGGTGGTGGTGGATGGAGCATCTGAATCAATCAAACACTCACACCCAGTCAAAAGATCTGGGTTTAATCCATCACCGTTCTTTAGCCCACTCTGCCACCCCAGTTCTGACATGGCTATATGCAAATCAGTCTGACCCTGTGCCTCATGGGAACAGTCCAGCCCGAACTGCCAAGGCATGTCTTCCCTGGACCGGAAACAAGCTTCCGAGGACCGGTTTCTGGCATTCAAGCCGTCTTCAGCCCCGCTTGCTTGAATCCAGTGGCAAAGTGAGCAAGGTACTCACGTCTGAGCATACCCTGCCACACTTATGGCGGCCAAAAGCGTTACAAAAGGGGGTGGTGATGGACGGAGCATCTGAATCAATCAAACACTCACACCCAGTCAAAAGATCTGGGTTTAATCCATCACCGTTCTTTAGCCCACTCTGCCACCCCAGTTCTGACATGGCTATATGCAAATCAGTCTGACCCTGTGCCTCATGGGAACAGTCCAGCCCGAACTGCCAAGCCATGTCTTCCCTGGACCGGAAACAAGCTTCCGAGGACCGTTTCTGGCATTCAAGCCGTCTTCAGCCCGGCTTGCTTGAATCCAGTGGCAAAGTGAGCAAGGGACTCACGTCTGAGCATACCCTGCCACACTTATGGTGGCCAAAAGCATTACAAAAGGGGGTGGTGATGGACGGAGCATCTGAATCAATCAAACACTCACACCCAGTCAAAACATCTGAGTTTAATCCATCACCGTTCTTTAGCCCACTCTGCCACCCCAGTTCTGACATGGCTATATGCAAATTCGTCTCACCCTGTGCCTCATGGGAACAGTCCAGCCCGAACTGCCAAGCCATGTCTTCCCTGGACCGGAAACAAGCTTCCGAGGACCGGTTTCTGGCATTCAAGCCGTCTTCAGCCCGGCTTGCTTGAATCCAGTGGCAAAGTGAGCAAGGGACTCACGTCTGAGCATACCCTGCCACACTTATGGCGGCCAAAAGCATTACAAAAGGGGGTGGTGATGGACGGAGCATCTGAATCAATCAAACACTCACACCCAGTCAAAAGATCTGGGTTTAATCCATCTCCGTTCTTTAGCCCACTCTGCCACCCCAGTTCTGACATGGCTATATGCAAATCAGTCTGACCCTGTGCCTCATGGGAACAGTCCAGCCCGAACTGCCAAGCCATGTCTTCCCTGGACCGGAAACAAGCTTCCGAGGACCGGTTTCTGGCATTCAAGCCGTCTTCAGCCCGGCTTGCTTGAATCCAGTGGCAAAGTAAGCAAGGGACTCACGTCTGAGCATACCCTGCCACACTTATGGCGGCCAAAAGCGTTACAAAAGGGGGTGGTGATGGACGGAACATCTGAATCAATCAAACACTCACACCCAGTCAAAAGATGTGGGTTTATTCCATCACCGTTCTTTAGCCCACTCTGCCACCCCAGTTCTGACATGGCTATATGCAAATCAGTCTGACCTTGTGCCTCATGGGAACAGTCCAGCCCGAACTGCCAAGCCATGTCTTCCCTGGACCAGAAACAAGCTTCCGAGGACCGGTTTCTGGCATTCAAGCCGTCTTCAGCCCGGCTTGCTTGAATCCAGTGGCAAAGTGAGCAGGGGACTCACGTCTGAGCATACCCTGCCACACTTATGGTGGCCAAAAGCGTTACAAAAGGGGGTGGTGATGGATGGAGCATCTGAATCAATCAAACACTCTCACCCAGTCAAAAGATCTGGGTTTAATCCATCACCGTTCTTTAGCCCACTCTGCCACCCCAGTTCTGACATGGCTATATGCAAATCAGTCTGACCCTGTGCCTCATGGGAACAGTCCAGCCCGAACTGCCAAGCCATATCTTCCCTGGACCGGAAACAAGCTTCTGAGGACCGGTTTCTGGCATTCAAACCGTCTTCAGCCCGGCTTGCTTGAATCCAGTGGCAAAGTGAGCAAGGGACTCACGTCTGAGCATACCCTGCCACACTTATGGCGGCCAAAAGCGTTACAAAAGGGGGTGGTGATGGACGGAGCATCTGAATCAATCAAACACTCACACCCAGTCAAAAGATCTGGGTTTAATCCATCACTGTTCTTTAGCCCACTCTGCCACCCCAGTTCTGACATGGCTATATGCAAATCAGTCTGACCCTGTGCCTCATGGGAACAGTCCAGCCCGAACTGCCAAGCCATGTCTTCCGTGGACCGGACACAAGCTTCCGAGGACCGGTTTCTGGCATTCAAGCCGTCTTCAGCCCGGCTTGCTTGAATCCAGTGGCAAAGTGAGCAAGGGACTCACGTCTGAGCATACCCTGCCACACATATGGCGGCCAAAAGCATTACAAAAGGGGGTGGTGATGGACGGAGCATCTGAAACAATCAAACACTCACACCCAGTAAAAGATTTGGGTTTAATCCATCACCGTTCCTTAGCCCACTCTGCCACCCCAGTTCTGATATGGCTATATGCAAATCAGTCTGACCCTGTGCCTCATGGGAACAGTCCAGCCCGAACTGCCAAGCCATGTCTTCCCTGGACTGGAAACAAGCTTCCGAGGACCGGTTTCTGACATTCAAGCCGTCTTCAGCCCGGCTTGCTTGAATCCAGTGGCAAAGTGAGCAAGGGACTCACGTCTGAGCATACCCTGCCACACTTATGGCGGCCAAAAGCATTACAAAAGGGGGTGGTGATGGACGGAGCATCTGAATCAATCAAACACTCACACCCAGTCAAAAGATCTGGGTTTAATCCATCACTGTTCTTTAGCCCACTCTGCCACCCCAGTTCTGACATGGCTATATGCAAATCAGTCTGACCCTGTGCCTCATGGGAACAGTTCAGCCCGAACTGCCAAGCCATGTCTTCCCTGGACCGGAAACAAGCTTCCGAGGACCGGTTTCTGGCATTCAAGCCGTCTTCAGCCCGGCTTGCTTGAATCCAGTGGCAAAGTGAGCAAGGGATTCACGTCTGAGCATACCCTGCCACACTTATGGCGGCCAAAAGCGTTACAAAAGGGGGTGGTGATGGACGGAGCATCTGAATCAATCAAACACTCACACCCAGTCAAAAGATCTGGGTTTAATCCAACACCGTTATTTAGCCCACTCTGCCACCCCAGTTCTGACATGGCTATATGCAAATCAGTCTGACCCTGTGCCTCATGGGAACAGTCCAGGCCGAACTGCCAAGCCATGTCTTCCCTGGACCGGAAACAAGCTTCCGAGGACCGGATTCTGGCATTCAAGCTGTCTTCAGCCCGTCTTGCTTGAATCCAGTGGCAAAGTGAGCAAGGGACTCACGTCTGAGCATACCCTGCCACACTTATGGCGGCCAAAAGCGTTACAAAAGGGGGTGGTGATGGACGAAGCATCTGAAACAATCAAACACTCACACCCAGTCAAAAGATCTGGGTTTAATCCATCACCGTTCTTTAGCCCACTCTGCCACCCCAGTTCTGACATGGCTATATGCAAATCAGTCTGACCCTGATCCTCATGGGAACAGTCCAGCCCGAACTGCCAAGCCATGTCTTCCCTGGACCGGAAACAAGCTTCCGAGGACCGGTTTCTGGCATTCAAGCCGTCTTCAGCCCGACTTGCTTGAATCCAGTGGCAAAGTGAGCAAGGGACTCACGTCTGAGCATACCCTGCCACACTTATGGCGGCCAAAAGCGTTACAAAAGGGGGTGGTGCTGGACGGAGCATCTGAATCAATCAAACACTCAAACCCAGTCAAAAGATCTGGGTTTAATCCATCACCGTTCTTTAGCCCACTCTGCCACCCCAGTTCTGACATGGCTATATGCAAATCAGTCTGACCCTGTGCCTCATGGGAACAGTCCAGCCCGAACTGCCAAGCCATGTCTTCCCTGGACCGGAAACAAGCTTCCGAGGACAGGTTTCTGGCATTCAAGCCGTCTTCAGCCCCGCTTGCTTGAATCCAGTGGCAAAGTGAGCAAGGTACTCACGTCTGAGCATACCCTGCACACTTATGGCGGCCAAAAGCGTTACAAAAGGGGGTGGTGATGGACGGAGCATCTGAATCAATCAAACACTCACACCCAGTCAAAAGATCTGGGTTTAATCCATCACCGTCCTTTAGCCCACTCTGCCACCCCAGTTCTGACATGGCTATATGCAAATCAGTCTGACCCTGTGCCTCATGGGAACAGTCCAGCCCGAACTGCCAAGCCATGTCTTCCCTGGACCGGAAACAAGCTTCCGAGGACCGGTTTCTGGCATTCAAGCCGTCTTTAGCCCGGCTTGCTTAAATCCAGTGGCAAAGTGAGCAAGGGACTCACGTCTGAGCATACCCTGCCACACTTATGGCGGCCAAAAGCGTTACAAAAGGGGGTGGTGGTGGATGGAGCATCTGAATCAATCAAACACTCACACCCAGTCAAAAGATCTGGGTTTAATCCATCACCGTTCTTTAGCCCACTCTGCCACCCCAGTTCTGACATGGCTATATGCAAATCAGTCTGACCCTGTGCCTCATGGGAACAGTCCAGCCCGAACTGCCAAGCCATGTCTTCCCTGGACCGGAAACAAGCTTCCGAGGACCGGTTTCTGGCATTCAAGCCGTCTTCAGCCCGGCTTGCTTGAATCCAGTGGCAAAGTGAGCAAGGGACTCACGTCTGAGCATACCCTGCCACACTTATGGCGGCCAAAAGCATTACAAAAGGGGGTGGTGATGGACGGAGCACCTGAATCAATCAAACACTCACACCCAGTCAAAAGATCTGAGTTTAATCCATCACCGTTCTTTAGCCCACTCTGCCACCCCAGTTCTGACATGGCTATATGCAAATCAGTCTCACCCTGTGCCTCATGGGAACAGTCCAGCCCGAACTGCCAAGCCATGTCTTCCCTGGACCGGAAACAAGCTTCCGAGGACCGGTTTCTGGCATTCAAGCCGTCTTCAGCCCGGCTTGCTTGAATCCAGTGGCAAAGTGAGCAAGGGACTCACGTCTGAGCATACCCTGCCACACTTATGGCGGCCAAAAGCGTTACAAAAGGGGGTGGTGATGGACGGAGCATCTGAATCAATCAAACACTCACACCCAGTCAAAAGATCTGGGTTTAATCCATCTCCGTTCTTTAGCCCACTCTGCCACCCCAGTTCTGACATGGCTATATGCAAATCAGACTGACCCTGTGCCTCATGGGAACAGTCCAGCCCGAACTGCCAAGCCATGTCTTCCCTGGACCGGAAACAAGCTTCCGAGGACCGGTTTCTGGCATTCAAGCCGTCTTCAGCCCGGCTTGCTTGAATCCAGTGGCAAAGAGAGCAAGGGACTCACGTCTGAGCATACCCTGCCACACTTATGGCGGCCAAAAGCGTTACAAAAGGGGGTGGTGATGGACGGAGCATCTGAATCAATCAAACACTCACACCCAGTCAAAAGATGTGGGTTTAATCCATCACCGTTCTTTAGCCCACTCTGCCACCCCAGTTCTGACATGGCTATATGCAAATCAGGCTGACCTTGTGCCTCATGGGAACCGTCCAGCCCGAACTGCCAAGCCATGTCTTCCCTGGACCGGAAACAAGCTTCCGAGGACCGGTTTCTGGCATTCAAGCCGTCTTCAGCCCAGCTTGCTTGAATCCAGTGGCAAAGTGAGCAAGGGACTCACGTCTGAGCATACCCTGCCACACTTGTGGCGGCCAAAAGCGTTACAAAAGGGGGTGGTGATGGATGGAGCATCTGAATCAATCAAACACTCACACCCAGTCAAAAGATCTGGGTTTAATCCATCACCGTTCTTTAGCCCACTCTGCCACCCCAGTTCTGACATGGCTATATGCAAATCAGTCTGACCCTGTGCCTCATGGGAACAGTCCAGCTCGAACTGCCAAGCCATGTCTTCCCTGGACCGGAAACAAGCTTCCCAGGACCGGTTTCTGGCATTCAAACCGTCTTCAGCCCGGCTTGCTTGAATCCAGTGGCAAAGTGAGCAAGGGACTCACGTCTGAGCATACCCAGCCACACTTATGGCAGCCAAAAGCGTTACAAAAGGGGGTGGTGATGGACGGAGCATCTGAATCAATCAAACACTCACACCCAGTCAAAAGATCTGGGTTTAATCCATCACCGTTCTTTAGCCCACTCTGCCACCCCAGTTCTGACATGGCTATATGCAAATCAGTCTGACCCTGTGCCTCATGGCAACAGTCCAGCCCGAACTGCCAAGCCATGTCTTCCCTGGACCGGAAACAAGCTTCCGAGGACCGGTTTCTGGCATTCAAACCGTCTTCAGCCCGGCTTGCTTGAATCCAGTGGCAAAGTGAGCAAAGGACTCACGTCTGAGCATACCCTGCCACACTTATGGCGGCCAAAAGCGTTACAAAAGGGGGTGGTGATGGACGGAGCATCTGAATCAATCAAACACTCACACCCAGTCCAAAGATCTGGGTTTAATCCATCACCGTTCTTTAGCCCACTCTGCCACCCCAGTTCTGACATGGCTATATGCAAATCAGTCTGACCCTGTGCCTCATGGGAACAGTCCAGCCCGAACTGCCAAGCCATGTCTTCCCTGGACCGGAAACAAGCTTCCGAGGACCGGTTTCTGGCATTCAAGCCGTCTTCAGCCCCGCTTGCTTGAATCCAGTGGCAAAGTGAGCAAGGTACTCATGTCTGAGCATACCCTGCCACACTTATGGCGGCCAAAAGCGTTACAAAAGGGGGTGGTGATGGACGGAGCATCTGAATCAATCAAACACTCACACCCAGTCAAAAGATCTGGGTTTAATCCATCACCGTTCTTTAGCCCACTCTGCCACCCCAGTTCTGACATGGCTATATGCAAATCAGTCTGACCCTGTGCCTCATGGGAACAGTCCAGCCTGAACTGCCAAGCCATGTCTTCCCTGGACCGGAAACAAGCTTCCGAGGACCGTTTCTGGCATTCAAGCCGTCTTCAGCCCGGCTTGCTTGAATCCAGTGGCAAAGTGAGCAAGGGACTCACGTCTGAGCATACCCTGCCACACTTATGGCGGCCAAAAGAATTACAAAAGGGGGTGGTGATGGACGGAGCATCTGAATCAATCAAACACTCACACCCAGTCAAAACATCTGAGTTTAATCCATCACCGTTCTTTAGCCCACTCTGCCACCCCAGTTCTGACATGGCTATATGCAAATCAGTCTCACCCTGTGCCTCATGGGAACAGTCCAGCCCGAACTGCCAAGCCATGTCTTCCCTGGACCGGAAACAGGCTTCCGAGGACCGGTTTCTGGCATTCAAGCCGTCTTCAGCCTGGCTTGCTTGAATCCAGTGGCAAAGTGAGCAAGGGACTCACGTCTGAGCATACCCTGCCACACTTATGGCGGCCAAAAGCATTACAAAAGGGGGTGGTGATGGACGGAGCATCTGAATCAATCAAACACTCACACCCAGTCAAAAGATCTGGGTTTAATCCATCTCCGTTCTTTAGCCCACTCTGCCACCCCAGTTCTGACATGGCTATATGCAAATCAGTCTGACCCTGTGCCTCATGGGAACAGTCCAGCCCGAACTGCCAAGCCATGTCTTCCCTGGACCGGAAACAAGCTTCCGAGGACCGGTTTCTGGCATTCAAGCCGTCTTCAGCCCGGCTTGCTTGAATCCAGTGGCAAAGTGAGCAAGGGACTCACGTCTGAGCATACCCTGCCACACTTATGGCGGCCAAAAGCGTTACAAAAGGGGGTGGTGATGGACGGAACATCTGAATCAATCAAACACTCACACCCAGTCAAAAGATGTGGGTTTATTCCATCACCGTTCTTTAGCCCACTCTGCCACCCCAGTTCTGACATGGCTATATGCAAATCAGTCTGACCTTGTGCCTCATGGGAACAGTCCAGCCCGAACTGCCAAGCCATGTCTTCCCTGGACCGGAAACAAGCTTCCGAGGACCGGTTTCTGGCATTCAAGCCGTCTTCAGCCCGGCTTGCTTGAATCCAGTGGCAAAGTGAGCAAGGGACTCACGTCTGAGCATACCCTGCCACACTTATGGTGGCCAAAAGCGTTACAAAAGGGGGTGGTGATGGATGGAGCATCTGAATCAATCAAACACTCACACCCAGTCAAAAGATCTGGGTTTAATCCATCACCGTTCTTTAGCCCACTCTGCCACCCCAGTTCTGACATGGCTATATGCAAATCAGTCTGACCCTGTGCCTCATGGGAACAGTCCAGCCCGAACTGCCAAGCCATATCTTCCCTGGACCGGAAACAAGCTTCTGAGGACCGGTTTCTGGCATTCAAACCGTCTTCAGCCCGGCTTGCTTGAATCCAGTGGCAAAGTGAGCAAGGGACTCACGTCTGAGCATACCCTGCCACACTTATGGTGGCCAAAAGCGTTACAAAAGGGGGTGGTGATGGACGGAGCATCTGAATCAATCAAACACTCACACCCAGTCAAAAGATCTGGGTTTAATCCATCACCGTTCTTTAGCCCACACTGCCACCCCAGTTCTGACATGGCTATATGCAAATCAGTCTGACCCTGTGCCTCATGGGAACAGTCCAGCCCGAACTGCCAAGCCATGTCTTCCGTGGACCGGACACAAGCTTCCGAGGACCGGTTTCTGGCATTCAAGCCGTCTTCAGCCCGGCTTGCTTGAATCCAGTGGCAAAGTGAGCAAGGGACTCACGTCTGAGCATACCCTGCCACACATATGGCGGCCAAAAGCGTTACAAAAGGGGGTGGTGATGGACGGAGCATCTGAAACAATCAAACACTCACACCCAGTAAAAGATTTGGGTTTAATCCATCACCGTTCCTTAGCCCACTCTGCCACCCCAGTTCTGATATGGCTATATGCAAATCAGTCTGACCCTGTGCCTCATGGGAACAGTCCAGCCCGAACTGCCAAGCCATGTCTTCCCTGGACCGGAAACAAGCTTCCGAGGACCGGTTTCTGGCATTCAAGCCGTGTTCAGCCAGGCTTGCTTGAATCCAGTGGCAAAGTGAGCAAGGGATTCACGTCTGAGCATACCCTGCCACACTTATGGCGGCCAAAAGCATTACAAAAGGGGGTGGTGATGGACGGAGCATCTGAATCAATCAAACACTCACACCCAGTCAAAAGATCTGGGTTTAATCCATCACCGTTATTTAGCCCACTCTGCCACCCCAGTTCTGACATGGCTATATGCAAATCAGTCTGACCCTGTGCCTCATGGGAACAGTCCAGCCCGAACTGCCAAGCCATGTCTTCCCTGGACCGGAAACAAGCTTCCGAGGACCGGTTTCTGGCATTCAAGCCGTCTTCAGCCCGGCTTGCTTGAATCCAGTGGCAAAGTGAGCAAGGGACTCACGTCTGAGCATACCCTGCCACACTTATGGCGGCCAAAAGCGTTACAAAAGGGGGTGGTGATGGACGGAACATCTGAATCAATCAAACACTCACACCCAGTCAAAAGATGTGGGTTTATTCCATCACCGTTCTTTAGCCCACTCTGCCACCCCAGTTCTGACATGGCTATATGCAAATCAGTCTGACCTTGTGCCTCATGGGAACAGTCCAGCCCGAACTGCCAAGCCATGTCTTCCCTGGACCGGAAACAAGCTTCCGAGGACCGGTTTCTGGCATTCAAGCCGTCTTCAGCCCGGCTTGCTGGAATCCAGTGGCAAAGTGAGCAAGGGACTCACGTCTGAGCATACCCTGCCACACTTATGGTGGCCAAAAGCGTTACAAAAGGGGGTGGTGATGGATGGAGCATCTGAATCAATCAAACACTCACACCCAGTCAAAAGATCTGGGTTTAATCCATCACCGTTCCTTAGCCCACTCTGCCACCCCAGTTCTGATATGGCTATATGCAAATCAGTCTGACCCTGTGCCTCATGGGAACAGTCCAGCCCGAACTGCCAAGCCATGTCTTCCCTGGACCGGAAACAAGCTTCCGAGGACCGGTTTCTGGCATTCAAGCCGTGTTCAGCCCGGCTTGCTTGAATCCAGTGGCAAAGTGAGCAAGGGATTCACGTCTGAGCATACCCTGCCACACTTATGGCGGCCAAAAGCATTACAAAAGGGGGTGGTGATGGACGGAGCATCTGAATCAATCAAACACTCACACCCAGTCAAAAGATCTGGGTTTAATCCATCACCGTTCTTTAGCCCACTCTGCCACCCCAGTTCTGACATGGCTATATGCAAATCAGTCTGACCCTGTGCCTCATGGGAACAGTCCAGCCCGAACTGCCAAGCCATGTCTTCCGTGGACCGGACACAAGCTTCCGAGGACCGGTTTCTGGCATTCAAGCCGTCTTCAGCCCGGCTTGCTTGAATCCAGTGGCAAAGTGAGCAAGGGACTCACGTCTGAGCATACCCTGCCACACATATGGTGGCCAAAAGCGTTACAAAAGGGGGTGGTGATGGACGGAGCATCTGAAACAATCAAACACTCACACCCAGTAAAAGATTTGGGTTTAATCCATCACCGTTCCTTAGCCCACTCTGCCACCCCAGTTCTGATATGGCTATATGCAAATCAGTCTGACCCTGTGCCTCATGGGAACAGTCCAGCCCGAACTGCCAAGCCATGTCTTCCCTGGACCGGAAACAAGCTTCCGAGGACCGGTTTCTGGCATTCAAGCCGTGTTCAGCCCGGCTTGCTTGAATCCAGTGGCAAAGTGAGCAAGGGATTCACGTCTGAGCATACCCTGCCACACTTATGGCGGCCAAAAGCATTACAAAAGGGGGTGGTGATGGACGGAGCATCTGAATCAATCAAACACTCACACCCAGTCAAAAGATCTGGGTTTAATCCATCACCGTTATTTAGCCCACTCTGCCACCCCAGTTCTGACATGGCTATATGCAAATCAGTCTGACCCTGTGCCTCATGGGAACAGTCCAGGCCGAACTGCCAAGCCATGTCTTCCCTGGACCGGAAACAAGCTTCCAAAGACCGGATTCTGGCATTCAAGCTGTCTTCAGCCCGTCGTGCTTGAATCCAGTGGCAAAGTGAGCAAGGGACTCACGTCTGAGCATACCCTGCCACACTTATGGCGGCCAAAAGCGTTACAAAAGGGGGTGGTGATGGACGAAGCATCTGAAACAATCAAACACTCACACCCAGTCAAAAGATCTGGGTTTAATCCATCACCGTTCTTTAGCCCACTCTGCCACCCCAGTTCTGACATGGCTATATGCAAATCAGTCTGACCCTGAGCCTCATGGGAACAGTCCAGCCCGAACTGCCAAGCCATGTCTTCCCTGGACCGGAAACAAGCTTCCGAGGACCGGTTTCTGGCATTCAAGCCGTCTTCAGCCCGATTTGCTTGAATCCAGTGGCAAAGTGAGCAAGGGACTCACGTCTGAGCATACCCTGCCACACTTATGGCGGCCAAAAGCGTTACAAAAGGGGGTGGTGCTGGACGGAGCATCTGAATCAATCAAACACTCAAACCCAGTCAAAAGATCTGGGTTTAATCCATCACCGTTCTTTAGCCCACTCTGCCACCCCAGTTCTGACATGGCTATATGCAAATCAGTCTGACCCTGTGCCTCATGGGAACAGTCCAGCCCGAACTGCCAAGCCATGTCTTCCCTGGACCGGAAACAAGCTTCCGAGGACAGGTTTCTGGCATTCAAGCCGTCTTCAGCCCCGCTTGCTTGAATCCAGTGGCAAAGTGAGCAAGGTACTCACGTCTGAGCATACCCTGCCACACTTATGGCGGCCAAAAGCGTTACAAAAGGGGGTGGTGATGGACGGAGCATCTGAATCAATCAAACACTCACACCCAGTCAAAAGATCTGGGTTTAATCCATCACCGTTCTTTAGCCCACTCTGCCACCCCAGTTCTGACATGGCTATATGCAAATCAGTCTGACCCTGTGCCTCATGGGAACAGTCCAGCCCGAACTGCCAAGCCATGTCTTCCCTGGACCGGAAACAAGCTTCCGAGGACCGGTTTCTGGCATTCAAGCCGTCTTCAGCCCGGCTTGCTTGAATCCAGTGGCAAAGTGAGCAAGGGACTCACGTCTGAGCATACCCTGCCACACTTATGGCGGCCAAAAGCATTACAAAAGGGGGTGGTGATGGACGGAGCATCTGAATCAATCAAACACTCACACCCAGTCAAAAGATCTGAGTTTAATCCATCACCGTTCTTTAGCCCACTCTGCCACCCCAGTTCTGACATGGCTATATGCAAATCAGTCTCACCCTGTGCCTCATGGGAAAAGTCCTGCCCGAACTGGCAAGCAATGTCTTCCCTGGACCGGAAACAAGCTTCCGAGGACCGGTTTCTGGCATTCAAGCCGTCTTCAGCCCGGCTTGCTTGAATCCAGTGGCCAAGTGAGCAAGGGACTCACGTCTGAGCATACCCTGCCACACTTATGGCGGCCAAAAGCGTTACAAAAGGGGGTGGTGATGGATGGAGCATCTGAATCAATCAAACACTCACACCCAGTCAAAAGATCTGGGTTTAATCCATCACCGTTCTTTAGCCCACTCTGTGACCCCAGTTCTGACATGGCTATATGCAAATCAGTCTGACCCTGTGCCTCATGGGAACAGTCCAGCCCGAACTGCCAAGGCATGTCTTCCCTGTACCGGAAACAAGCTTCCGAGGACCGGTTTCTGGCATTCAAGCCGTCTTCAGCCCGGCTTGCTTGAATCCAGTGGCAAAGTGAGCAAGGGACTCACGTCTGAGCATACCCTGCCACACTTATGGAGGCCAAAAGCGTTACAAAAGGGGGTGGTGATGGACGGAGCATCTGAATCAATCAAACACTCACACCCAGTCAAAAGATCTGGGTTTAATCCATCACCGTTCTTTAGCCCACTCTGCCACCCCAGTTCTGACATGGCTATATGCAAATCAGTCTGACCCTGTGCCTCATGGGAACAGTCCAGCCCGAACTGCCAAGCTATGTCTTCCCTGGACCGGAAACAAGCTTCCGAGGAACGGTTTCTGGCATTAAAGCCGTCTTCAGCCCGGCTTGCTTGAATCCAGTGGCAAAGTGAGCAAGGGACTCACGTCTGAGCATACCCTGCCACACTTATGGCGGCCAAAAGCATTACAAAAGGGGGTGGTGATGGACGGAGCATCTGAATCAATCAAACACTCACACCCAGTCAAAATACCTGGGTTTAATCCATCACTGTTCTTTAGCCCACTCTGCCACCCCAGTTCTGACATGGCTATATGCAAATCAGTCTGACCCTGTGCCTCATGGGAACAGTCCAGCCCGAGCTGCCAAGCCATGTCTTCCCTGGACCGGAAACAAGCTTCCGAGGACCGGTTTCTGGCATTCAAGCCGTCTTCAGCCCGGCTTGCTTGAATCCAGTGGCAAAGTGAGCAAGGGACTCACGTCTGAGCATACCCTGCCACACTTATGGTGGCCAAAAGCGTTACAAAAGGGGTGGTGATGGACGGAGCATCTGAATCAATCAAACACTCACACCCAGTCAAAAGATCTGGGTTTAATCCATCAACGTTCTTTAGCCCACTCTGCCACCCCAGTTCTAACATGGCTATATGCAAATCAGTCTGACCCTGTGCCTCATGGGAACAGTCCAGCCCGAACTGCCAAGCCATGTCTTCCCTGGACCGGAAACAAGCTTTCGAGGACCGGTTTATGGCATTCAAGCCGTCTTCAGCCCCGCTTGCTTGAATCCAGTGGCAAAGTGAGCAAGGTACTCACGTCTGAGCATACCCTGCCACACTTATGGTGGCCAAAAGCGTTACAAAAGGGGTGGTGATGGACGGAGCATCTGAATCAATCAAACACTCACACCCAGTCAAAAGATCTGGGTTTAATCCATCACCGTTCTTTAGCCCACTCTGCCACCCCAGTTCTGACATGGCTATATGCAAATCAGTCTGACCCTGTGCCTCATGGGAACAGTCCAGCCCGAACTGCCAAGCCATGTTTTCCCTGGACCGGAAACAAGCTTCTGAGGACCGGTTTCTGGCATTCAAGCCGTCTTCAGCCCGGCTTGCTTGAATCCAGTGGCAAAGTGAGCAAGGGATTCACGTCTGAGCATACCCTGCCACACTTATGGCGGCCAAAAGCGTTACAAAAGGGGGTGGTGATGGACGGAGCATCTGAATCAATCAAACACTCACACCCAGTCAAAAGATCTGGGTTTAATCCATTACCGTTCTTTAGCCCACTCTGCCACCCCAGTTCTGACATGGCTATATGCAAATCAGTCTGACCCTGTGCCTCATGGGAACAGTCCAGCCCGAACTGCCAAGCCATGTCTTCCCTGGACCGGAAACAAGCTTCCGAGGACAGGTTTCTGGCATTCAAGCCGTCTTCAGCCCCGCTTGCTTGAATCCAGTGGCAAAGTGAGCAAGGTACTCACGTCTGAGCATACCCTGCCACACTTATGGCGGCCAAAAGCGTTACAAAAGGGGGTGGTGATGGACGGAGCATCTGAATCAATCAAACACTCACACCCAGTCAAAAGATCTGGGTTTAATCCATCACCGTTCTTTAGCCCACTCTGCCACCCCAGTTCTGACATGGCTATATGCAAATCAGTCTGACCCTGTGCCTCATGGGAACAGTCCAGCCCGAACTGCCAAGCCATGTCTTCCCTGGACCGGAAACAAGCTTCCGAGGACCGGTTTCTGGCATTCAAGCCGTCTTCAGCCCGGCTTGCTTGAATCCAGTGGCAAAGTGAGCAAGGGACTCACGTCTGAGCATACCCTGCCACACTTATGGCGGCCAAAAGCATTACAAAAGGGGGTGGTGATGGACGGAGCATCTGAATCAATCAAACACTCACACCCAGTCAAAAGATCTGAGTTTAATCCATCACCGTTCTTTAGCCCACTCTGCCACCCCAGTTCTGACATGGCTATATGCAAATCAGTCTCACCCTGTGCCTCATGGGAAAAGTCCTGCCCGAACTGGCAAGCAATGTCTTCCCTGGACCGGAAACAAGCTTCCGAGGACCGGTTTCTGGCATTCAAGCCGTCTTCAGCCCGGCTTGCTTGAATCCAGTGGCCAAGTGAGCAAGGGACTCACGTCTGAGCATACCCTGCCACACTTATGGCGGCCAAAAGCGTTACAAAAGGGGGTGGTGATGGATGGAGCATCTGAATCAATCAAACACTCACACCCAGTCAAAAGATCTGGGTTTAATCCATCACCGTTCTTTAGCCCACTCTGTGACCCCAGTTCTGACATGGCTATATGCAAATCAGTCTGACCCTGTGCCTCATGGGAACAGTCCAGCCCGAACTGCCAAGGCATGTCTTCCCTGTACCGGAAACAAGCTTCCGAGGACCGGTTTCTGGCATTCAAGCCGTCTTCAGCCCGGCTTGCTTGAATCCAGTGGCAAAGTGAGCAAGGGACTCACGTCTGAGCATACCCTGCCACACTTATGGAGGCCAAAAGCGTTACAAAAGGGGGTGGTGATGGACGGAGCATCTGAATCAATCAAACACTCACACCCAGTCAAAAGATCTGGGTTTAATCCATCACCGTTCTTTAGCCCACTCTGCCACCCCAGTTCTGACATGGCTATATGCAAATCAGTCTGACCCTGTGCCTCATGGGAACAGTCCAGCCCGAACTGCCAAGCTATGTCTTCCCTGGACCGGAAACAAGCTTCCGAGGAACGGTTTCTGGCATTAAAGCCGTCTTCAGCCCGGCTTGCTTGAATCCAGTGGCAAAGTGAGCAAGGGACTCACGTCTGAGCATACCCTGCCACACTTATGGCGGCCAAAAGCATTACAAAAGGGGGTGGTGATGGACGGAGCATCTGAATCAATCAAACACTCACACCCAGTCAAAATACCTGGGTTTAATCCATCACTGTTCTTTAGCCCACTCTGCCACCCCAGTTCTGACATGGCTATATGCAAATCAGTCTGACCCTGTGCCTCATGGGAACAGTCCAGCCCGAGCTGCCAAGCCATGTCTTCCCTGGACCGGAAACAAGCTTCCGAGGACCGGTTTCTGGCATTCAAGCCGTCTTCAGCCCGGCTTGCTTGAATCCAGTGGCAAAGTGAGCAAGGGACTCACGTCTGAGCATACCCTGCCACACTTATGGTGGCCAAAAGCGTTACAAAAGGGGTGGTGATGGACGGAGCATCTGAATCAATCAAACACTCACACCCAGTCAAAAGATCTGGGTTTAATCCATCAACGTTCTTTAGCCCACTCTGCCACCCCAGTTCTAACATGGCTATATGCAAATCAGTCTGACCCTGTGCCTCATGGGAACAGTCCAGCCCGAACTGCCAAGCCATGTCTTCCCTGGACCGGAAACAAGCTTTCGAGGACCGGTTTATGGCATTCAAGCCGTCTTCAGCCCCGCTTGCTTGAATCCAGTGGCAAAGTGAGCAAGGTACTCACGTCTGAGCATACCCTGCCACACTTATGGTGGCCAAAAGCGTTACAAAAGGGGTGGTGATGGACGGAGCATCTGAATCAATCAAACACTCACACCCAGTCAAAAGATCTGGGTTTAATCCATCACCGTTCTTTAGCCCACTCTGCCACCCCAGTTCTGACATGGCTATATGCAAATCAGTCTGACCCTGTGCCTCATGGGAACAGTCCAGCCCGAACTGCCAAGCCATGTTTTCCCTGGACCGGAAACAAGCTTCTGAGGACCGGTTTCTGGCATTCAAGCCGTCTTCAGCCCGGCTTGCTTGAATCCAGTGGCAAAGTGAGCAAGGGATTCACGTCTGAGCATACCCTGCCACACTTATGGCGGCCAAAAGCGTTACAAAAGGGGGTGGTGATGGACGGAGCATCTGAATTAATCAAACACTCACACCCAGTCAAAAGATCTGGGTTTAATCCATTACCGTTCTTTAGCCCACTCTGCCACCCCAGTTCTGACATGGCTATATGCAAATCAGTCTGACCCTGTGCCTCATGGGAACAGTCCAGCCCGAACTGCCAAGCCATGTCTTCCCTGGACCGGAAACAAGCTTCAGAGGACCGGTTTCTGGAATTCAAGCCGTCTTCAGCCCGGCTTGCTTGAATCCAGTGGCAAAGTGAGCAAGGGACTCACGTCTGAGCATACCCTGCCACACTTATGGTGGCCAAAAGCGTTACAAAAGGGGGTGGTGATGGACGGAGCATCTGAATCAATCAAACACTCACACCCAGTCAAAAGATCTGGGTTTAATCCATCACCGTTCTTTAGCCCATTCTGCCACCCCAGTTCTGACATGTCTATATGCAAATCAGTCTGACCCGGTGCCTCATGGGAACAGTCCAGCCCGAACTGCCAAGCCATGTCTTCCCTGGACCGGAAACAAGCTTCCGAGGATCGGTTTCTGGCATTCAAGCCGTCTTCAGCCCGGCTTGCTTGAATCCAGTGGCAAAGTGAGCAAGGGACTCACGTCTGAGCATACCCTGCCACACTTATGGCGGCAAAAAGCGATACAAAAGGGGGTGGTGATGGACGGAGCATCTGAATCAATCAAACACTCACACCCAGTCAAAAGATCTGGGTTTAATCCATCACCGTTCTTTAGCCCACTCTGCCACCCCAGTTCTGACATGGCTATATGGAAATCAGTCTGACCTTGTGCCTCATGGGAACAGTCCAGCCCGAACTGCCAAGCCATGTCTTCCCTGGACCGGAAACAAGCTTCCAAGGACCGGTTTCTGGCATTCAAGCCGTCTTCAGCCCGGCTTGCTTGAATCCAGTGGCAAAGTGAGCAAGGGACTCACGTCTGAGCATACCCTGCCACACTTATGGCGGCCAAAAGCGTTACAAAAGGGGGTGGTGATGGACGGAACATCTGAATCAATCAAACACTCACACCCAGTCAAAAGATGTGGGTTTATTCCATCACCGTTCTTTAGCCCACTCTGCCACCCCAGTTCTGACATGGCTATATGCAAATCAGTCTGACCTTGTGCCTCATGGGAACAGTCCAGCCCGAACTGCCAAGCCATGTCTTCCCTGGACCGGAAACAAGCTTCCGAGGACCGGTTTCTGGCATTCAAGCCGTCTTCAGCCCGGCTTGCTTGAATCCAGTGGCAAAGTGAGCAAGGGACTCACGTCTGAGCATACCCTGCCACACTTATGGTGGCCAAAAGCGTTACAAAAGGGGGTGGGGATGGATGGAGCATCTGAATCAATCAAACACTCACACCCAGTCAAAAGATCTGGGTTTAATCCATCACCGTTCTTTAGCCCACTCTGCCACCCCAGTTCTGACATGGCTATATGCAAATCAGTCTGACCCTGTGCCTCATGGGAACAGTCCAGCCCGAACTGCCAAGCCATATCTTCCCTGGACCGGAAACAAGCTTCTGAGGACCGGTTTCTGGCATTCAAACCGTCTTCAGCCCGGCTTGCTTGAATCCAGTGGCAAAGTGAGCAAGGGACTCACGTCTGAGCATACCCTGCCACACTTATGGCGGCCAAAAGCGTTACAAAAGGGGGTGGTGATGGACGGAGCATCTGAATCAATCAAACACTCACACCCAGTCAAAAGATCTGGGTTTAATCCATCACCGTTCTTTAGCCCACTCTGCCACCCCAGTTCTGACATGGCTATATGCAAATCAGTCTGACCCTGTGCCTCATGGGAACAGTCCAGCCCGAACTGCCAAGCCATGTCTTCCCTGGACCGGAAACAAGCTTCAGAGGACCGGTTTCTGGAATTCAAGCCGTCTTCAGCCCGGCTTGCTTGAATCCAGTGGCAAAGTGAGCAAGGGACTCACGTCTGAGCATACCCTGCCACACTTATGGTGGCCAAAAGCGTTACAAAAGGGGGTGGTGATGGACGGAGCATCTGAATCAATCAAACACTCACACCCAGTCAAAAGATCTGGGTTTAATCCATCACCGTTCTTTAGCCCATTCTGCCACCCCAGTTCTGACATGTCTATATGCAAATCAGTCTGACCCGGTGCCTCATGGGAACAGTCCAGCCCGAACTGCCAAGCCATGTCTTCCCTGGACCGGAAACAAGCTTCCGAGGATCGGTTTCTGGCATTCAAGCCGTCTTCAGCCCGGCTTGCTTGAATCCAGTGGCAAAGTGAGCAAGGGACTCACGTCTGAGCATACCCTGCCACACTTATGGCGGCAAAAAGCGATACAAAAGGGGGTGGTGATGGACGGAGCATCTGAATCAATCAAACACTCACACCCAGTCAAAAGATCTGGGTTTAATCCATCACCGTTCTTTAGCCCACTCTGCCACCCCAGTTCTGACATGGCTATATGGAAATCAGTCTGACCTTGTGCCTCATGGGAACAGTCCAGCCCGAACTGCCAAGCCATGTCTTCCCTGGACCGGAAACAAGCTTCCAAGGACCGGTTTCTGGCATTCAAGCCGTCTTCAGCCCGGCTTGCTTGAATCCAGTGGCAAAGTGAGCAAGGGACTCACGTCTGAGCATACCCTGCCACACTTATGGCGGCCAAAAGCGTTACAAAAGGGGGTGGTGATGGACGGAACATCTGAATCAATCAAACACTCACACCCAGTCAAAAGATGTGGGTTTATTCCATCACCGTTCTTTAGCCCACTCTGCCACCCCAGTTCTGACATGGCTATATGCAAATCAGTCTGACCTTGTGCCTCATGGGAACAGTCCAGCCCGAACTGCCAAGCCATGTCTTCCCTGGACCGGAAACAAGCTTCCGAGGACCGGTTTCTGGCATTCAAGCCGTCTTCAGCCCGGCTTGCTTGAATCCAGTGGCAAAGTGAGCAAGGGACTCACGTCTGAGCATACCCTGCCACACTTATGGTGGCCAAAAGCGTTACAAAAGGGGGTGGGGATGGATGGAGCATCTGAATCAATCAAACACTCACACCCAGTCAAAAGATCTGGGTTTAATCCATCACCGTTCTTTAGCCCACTCTGCCACCCCAGTTCTGACATGGCTATATGCAAATCAGTCTGACCCTGTGCCTCATGGGAACAGTCCAGCCCGAACTGCCAAGCCATATCTTCCCTGGACCGGAAACAAGCTTCTGAGGACCGGTTTCTGGCATTCAAACCGTCTTCAGCCCGGCTTGCTTGAATCCAGTGGCAAAGTGAGCAAGGGACTCACGTCTGAGCATACCCTGCCACACTTATGGCGGCCAAAAGCGTTACAAAAGGGGGTGGTGATGGACGGAGCATCTGAATCAATCAAACACTCACACCCAGTCAAAAGATCTGGGTTTAATCCATCACCGTTCTTTAGCCCACTCTGCCACCCCAGTTCTGACATGGCTATATGCAAATCAGTCTGACCCTGTGCCTCATGGGAACAGTCCAGCCCGAACTGCCAAGCCATGTCTTCCGTGGACCGGACACAAGCTTCCGAGGACCGGTTTCTGGCATTCAAGCCGTCTTCAGCCCGGCTTGCTTGAATCCAGTGGCAAAGTGAGCAAGGGACTCACGTCTGAGCATACCCTGCCACACATATGGCGGCCAAAAGCGTTACAAAAGGGGGTGGTGATGGACGGAGCATCTGAAACAATCAAACACTCACACCCAGTAAAAGATTTGGGTTTAATCCATCACCGTTCCTTAGCCCACTCTGCCACCCCAGTTCTGATATGGCTATATGCAAATCAGTCTGACCCTGTGCCTCATGGGAACAGTCCAGCCCGAACTGCCAAGACATGTCTTCCCTGGACCGGAAACAAGCTTCCGAGGACCGGTTTCTGGCATTCAAGCCATGTTCAGCCCGGCTTGCTTGAATCCAGTGGCAAAGTGAGCAAGGGATTCACGTCTGAGCATACCCTGCCACACTTATGGCGGCCAAAAGCATTACAAAAGGGGGTGGTGATGGACGGAGCATCTGAATCAATCAAACACTCACACCCAGTCAAAAGATCTGGGTTTAATCCATCACCGTTATTTAGCCCACTCTGCCACCCCAGTTCTGACATGGCTATATGCAAATCAGTCTGACCCTGTGCCTCATGGGAACAGTCCAGGCCGAACTGCCAAGCCATGTCTTCCCTGGACCGGAAACAAGCTTCCGAGGACCGGATTCTGGCATTCAAGCTGTCTTCAGCCCGTCGTGCTTGAATCCAGTGGCAAAGTGAGCAAGGGACTCACGTCTGAGCATACCCTGCCACACTTATGGCGGCCAAAAGCGTTACAAAAGGGGGTGGTGATGGACGAAGCATCTGAAACAATCAAACACTCACACCCAGTCAAAAGATCTGGGTTTAATCCATCACCGTTCTTTAGCCCACTCTGCCACCCCAGTTCTGACATGGCTATATGCAAATCAGTCTGACCCTGAGCCTCATGGGAACAGTCCAGCCCGAACTGCCAAGCCATGTCTTCCCTGGACCGGAAACAAGCTTCCGAGGACCGGTTTCTGGCATTCAAGCCGTCTTCAGCCCTATTTGCTTGAATCCAGTGGCAAAGTGAGCAAGGGACTCACGTCTGAGCATACCCTGCCACACTTATGGCGGCCAAAAGCGTTACAAAAGGGGGTGGTGCTGGACGGAGCATCTGAATCAATCAAACACTAAAACCCAGTCAAAAGATCTGGGTTTAATCCATCACCGTTCTTTAGCACACTCTGCCACCCCAGTTCTGACATGGCTATATGCAAATCAGTCTGACCCTGTGCCTCATGGGAACAGTCCAGCCCGAACTGCCAAGCCATGTCTTCCCTGGACCGGAAACAAGCGTCCGAGGACAGGTTTCTGGCATTCAAGCCGTCTTCAGCCCCGCTTGCTTGAATCCAGTGGCAAAGTGAGCAAGGTACTCACGTCTGAGCATACCCTGCCACACTTATGGCGGCCAAAAGCGTTACAAAAGGGGGTGGTGATGGACGGAGCATCTGAATCAATCAAACACTCACACCCAGTCAAAAGATCTGGGTTTAATCCATCACCGTCCTTTAGCCCACTCTGCCACCCCAGTTCTGACATGGCTATATGCAAATCAGTCTGACCCTGTGCCTCATGGGAACAGTCCAGCCCGAACTGCCAAGCCATGTCTTCCCTGGACCGGAAACAAGCTTCCGAGGACCGGTTTCTGGCATTCAAGCCGTCTTCAGCCCGGCTTGCTCTAATCCAGTGGCAAAGTGAGCAAGGGACTCACGTCTGAGCATACCCTGCCACACTTATGGCGGCCAAAAGCATTACAAAAGGGGGTGGTGATGGACGGAGCATCTGAATCAATCAAACACTCACACCCAGTCAAAAGATCTGAGTTTAATCCATCACCGTTCTTTAGCCCACTCTGCCACCCCAGTTCTGACATGGCTATATGCAAATCAGTCTCACCCTGTGCCTCATGGGAAAAGTCCTGCCCGAACTGGCAAGCAATGTCTTCCCTGGACCGGAAACAAGCTTCTGAGGACCGGTTTCTGGCATTCAAGCCGTCTTCAGCCCGGCTTGCTTGAATCCAGTGGCAAAGTGAGCAAGGGACTCACGTCTGAGCATACCCTGCCACACTTATGGCGGCCAAAAGCGTTACAAAAGGGGGTGGTGATGGACGGAGCATCTGAATCAATCAAACACTCACACCCAGTCAAAAGATCTGGGTTTAATCCATCTCCGTTCTTTAGCCCACTCTGCCACCCCAGTTCTGACATGGCTATATGCAAATCAGACTGACCCTGTGCCTCATGGGAACAGTCCAGCCCGAACTGCCAAGCCATGTCTTCCCTGGACCTGAAACAATCTTCTGAGGACCGGTTTCTGGCATTCAAGCCGTCTTCAGCCCGGCTTGCTTGAATCCAGTGGCCAAGTGAGCAAGGGACTCACGTCTGAGCATACCCTGCCACACTTATGGCGGCCAAAAGCGTTACAAAAGGGGGTGGTGATGGATGGAGCATCTGAATCAATCAAACACTCACACCCAGTCAAAAGATCTGGGTTTAATCCATCACCGTTCTTTAGCCCACTCTGTGACCCCAGTTCTGACATGGCTATATGCAAATCAGTCTGACCCTGTGCCTCATGGGAACAGTCCAGCCCGAACTGCCAAGGCATGTCTTCCCTGTACCGGAAACAAGCTTCCGAGGACCGGTTTCTGGCATTCAAGCCGTCTTCAGCCCGGCTTGCTTGAATCCAGTGGCAAAGTGAGCAAGGGACTCACGTCTGAGCATACCCTGCCACACTTATGGAGGCCAAAAGCGTTACAAAAGGGGGTGGTGATGGACGGAGCATCTGAATCAATCAAACACTCACACCCAGTCAAAAGATCTGGGTTTAATCCATCACCGTTCTTTAGCCCACTCTGCCACCCCAGTTCTGACATGGCTATATGCAAATCAGTCTGACCCTGTGTGGAAAAGTAAATTTTGCCATGTTCTGTGTCCCTACGCTTCATCCATCATATGTTATGTGTGCATGACCAATATGCATATGTTATTCCCCATGCCTGATTAATGACGCAATTACAGTTGTGTCCACCTCTGGTATGTCATTTTCCAGTCCTCGTGAATACTACGAATATCAGGCCTATGTAAAGTAATGTTGCCACGTTTCCCAGTGTGCACGTTATTCCATTATAAAGTCCCCGTTTCCAGGCCTCAAAAGGGCCCGGACCACAGATTCAGCTTCTGCCTCCTGAAAGCCTCGCTGAGGAGCGGTACAGCCCCCACCTGTATCCTCGACCCTTCACTTACTTCCTGCCTCGCAGTGCCCGGTGCAGCTTGGCTCTGCCTCTGAGTCTGCCAAAAGTATGTTATAGTTCCAGCTATCAGTTCAGTCCTCCTCCTCTGCATTCCTAAGCTACTGAACTGCATCAATAGTTTCCGTCATTGTCTAGCCTTCTCGTCTCCACGTTAGAGAAATACTGTATTTAATGGTCATTTAGTATTCTTCATCACGCACTACATGTAGAATAATGCATGGTCCAGTCTTAGAGTCAAGTTAGCTTTTCCCCTCATGACTTCTAGTTTATATCAACATGTTCCCTAAACATTAGATACCAGATAGGGTTTAGGTACATGTCGCTCCGACCCTTCAGACTCTAGTCTCTGCTCCTAGAACAGAGTTCGTAGCCCCCAGCTTCTCCTAGTAACACGTCATTGCCAGTTTTCGCGCACCATTAGGTTAGAGGTCCCGGCTCCTTAGGTAGCCCCCTCCAAAGTTTCCGCCCATTCATGACATATTCTGTTACGTTTGCACCACATGTCTATGTATACGCCCAGTTACACCTACTTTTACTGTTATCTCTCGCGACTGCTACGCGTCACGCCTTCTGCTCCACCCACTGCTACGCCTACTGCAATGTAATGCTATGTGTTTGCGCTATGTATATATGCCTGTGTTTTATTATTGAATGCTAGAGCGCGCTCATCCCAGACCTAGCCCCAGCAGCTGCTGGGCCTCTTTTCCCCTGCTGGGCCCCAGTTGTCCTGCTGGGCCCTGTCATTCTGTTCCTATGCAGGTTGTCCTGATCCTGTCCTTATGCTGTAATAAACCTGCAGAAACTCCTACTACCTCGAATCTTGACTCTTATTTTATTGAGCTATCTGTTATGCTATAAGTCTAGTCAAAAATAGGGTATTATTTATTTATTTACCACACCTGTGCCTCATGGGAACAGTCCAGCCCGAACTGCCAAGCCATGTCTTCCCTGGACCGGAAACAAGCTTCCGAGGACCGGTTTCTGGCATTCAAGCCATCTTCAGCCCAGCTTGCTTGAATCCAGTGGCAAAGTGAGCAAGGGACTCACGTCTGAGCATACCCTGCCACACTTATGGTGGCCAAAAGCATTACAAAAGGGGGTGGTGATGGACGGAGCATCTGAATCAATCAAACACTCACACCCAGTCAAAATACCTGGGTTTAATCCATCACCGTTCTTTAGCCCACTCTGCCACCCCAGTTCTGACATGGCTATATGCAAATCAGTCTGACCCTGTGCCTCATGGGAACAGTCCAGCCCGAACTGCCAAGCCATGTCTTCCCTGGACCGGAAACAAGCTTCCGAGGACCGGTTTCTGGCATTCAAGCCGTCTTCAGCCCGGCTTGCTTGAATCCAGTGGCAAAGTGAGCAAGGGACTCACGTCTGAGCATACCCTGCCACACTTATGGCGGCCAAAAGCGTTACAAAAGGGGGTGGTGATGGTCCGAGCATCTGAATCAATCAAACACTCACACCCAGTCAAAAGATCTGGGTTTAATCCATCAACGTTCTTTAGCCCACTCTGCCACCCCAGTTCTAACATGGCTATATGCAAATCAGTCTGACCCTGTGCCTCATGGGAACAGTCCAGCCCGAACTGCCAAGCCATGTCTTCCCTGGACCGGAAACAAGCTTTCGAGGACCGGTTTCTGGCATTCAAGCCGTCTTCAGCCCCGCTTGCTTGAATCCAGTGGCAAAGTGAGCAAGGTACTCACGTCTGAGCATACCCTGCCACACTTATGGTGGCCAAAAGCGTTACAAAAGGGGTGGTGATGGACGGAGCATCTGAATCAATCAAACACTCACACCCAGTCAAAAGATATGGGTTTAATCCATCACCGTTCTTTAGCCCACTCTGCCACCCCAGTTCTGACATGGCTATATGCAAATCAGTCTGACCCTGTGCCTCATGGGAACAGTCCAGCCCGAACTGCCAAGCCATGTTTTCCCTGGACCGGAAACAAGCTTCTGAGGACCGGTTTCTGGCATTCAAGCCGTCTTCAGCCCGGCTTGCTTGAATCCAGTGGCAAAGTGAGCAAGGGATTCACGTCTGAGCATACCCTGCCACACTTATGGCGGCCAAAAGCGTTACAAAAGGGGGTGGTGATGGACGGAGCATCTGAATCAATCAAACACTCACACCCAGTCAAAAGATCTGGGTTTAATCCATTACCGTTCTTTAGCCCACTCTGCCACCCCAGTTCTGACATGGCTATATGCAAATCAGTCTGACCCTGTGCCTCATGGGAACAGTCCAGCCCGAACTGCCAAGCCATGTCTTCCCTGGACCGGAAACAAGCTTCAGAGGACCGGTTTCTGGAATTCAAGCCGTCTTCAGCCCGGCTTGCTTGAATCCAGTGGCAAAGTGAGCAAGGGACTCACGTCTGAGCATACCCTGCCACACTTATGGTGGCCAAAAGCGTTACAAAAGGGGGTGGTGATGGACGGAGCATCTGAATCAATCAAACACTCACACCCAGTCAAAAGATCTGGGTTTAATCCATCACCGTTCTTTAGCCCACTCTGCCACCCCAGTTCTGACATGTCTATATGCAAATCAGTCTGACCCGGTGCCTCATGGGAACAGTCCAGCCCGAACTGCCAAGCCATGTCTTCCCTGGACCGGAAACAAGCTTCCGAGGATCGGTTTCTGGCATTCAAGCCGTCTTCAGCCCGGCTTGCTTGAATCCAGTGGCAAAGTGAGCAAGGGACTCACGTCTGAGCATACCCTGCCACACTTATGGCGGCAAAAAGCGATACAAAAGGGGGTGGTGATGGACGGAGCATCTGAATCAATCAAACACTCACACCCAGTCAAAAGATCTGGGTTTAATCCATCACCGTTCTTTAGCCCACTCTGCCACCCCAGTTCTGACATGGCTATATGGAAATCAGTCTGACCTTGTGCCTCATGGGAACAGTCCAGCCCGAACTGCCAAGCCATGTCTTCCCTGGACCGGAAACAAGCTTCCGAGGACCGGTTTCTGGCATTCAAGCCGTCTTCAGCCCTTCTTGCTTGAATCCAGTGGCAAAGTGAGCAAGGGACTCATGTCTGAGCATACCCTGCCACACTTATGGTGGCCAAAAGCGTTACAAAAGGGGGTGGTGATGGACGGAGCATCTGACTCAATCAAACACTCACACCCAGTCAAAAGATCTGGGTTTAATCCATCACCGTTCTTTAGCCCACTCTGCCACCCCAGTTCTGACATGGCTATATGCAAATCAGTCTGACCTTGTGCCTCATGGGAACAGTCCAGCCCGAACTGCCAAGCCATGTCTTCCCTGGACCGGAAACAAGCTTCCGAGGACCGGTTTCTGGCATTCAAGCCGTCTTCAGCCCGGCTTGCTTGATTCCAGTGGCAAAGTGAGCAAGGGACTCACATCTGAGCATACCCTGCCACACTTATGGCGGCCAAAAGCGTTACAAAAGGGGGTGGTGATGGACGGGGCATCTGAATCAATCAAACACTCACACCCAGTCAAAAGATCTGGGTTTAATCCATCACCGTTCTTTAGCCCACTCTTCCACCCCAGTTCTGACATGGCTATATGCAAATCAGTCTGACCCTGTGCCTCATGGGAACAGTCCAGCCCGAACTGCCAAGCCATGTCTTCCCTGGACCGGAAACAAGCTTCCGAGGACCGGTTTCTGGCATTCAAGCCGTCTACAGCCCGGCTTGCTTGAATCCAGTGGCAAAGTGAGCAAAGGACTCACGTCTGAGCATACCCTGCCTCACTTATGGCGGCCAAAAGCGTTACAAAAGGGGGTGGTGATGGACGGAGCATCTGAATCAATCAAACACTCACACCCAGTCAAAAGATCTGGGTTTAATCCATCACCAATCTTTAGCCCACTCTGCCACCCCAGTTCTGACATGGCTATATGCAAATCAGTCTGACCCTGTGCCTCATGGGAACAGTCCAGCCCGAACTGCCAAGCCATGTCTTCCCTGGACCGGAAACAAGCTTCCGAGGACCGGTTTCTGGCATTCAAGCCGTCTTCAGCCCGGCTTGCTTGAATCCAGTGGCAAAGAGAGCAAGGGACTCACGTCTGAGCATACCCTGCCACACTTATGGCGGCCAAAAGCGTTACAAAAGGGGGTGGTGATGGACGGAGCATCTGAATCAATCAAACACTCACACCCAGTCAAAAGATCTGGGTTTAATCCATCACCGTTCTTTAGACCACTCTGCCACCCCAGTTCTGACATGGCTATATGCAAATCAGTCTGACCCGGTGCCTCATGGGAACAGTCCAGCCCGAACTGCCAAGCCATGTTTTCCCTGGACCGGAAACAAGCTTCCGAGGACCGGTTTCTGGCATTCAAGCCGTCTTCAGCCCGGCTTGCTTGAATCCAGTGGCAAAGTGAGCAAGGGACTCACATCTGAGCATACCCTGCCACACTTATGGCGGCCAAAAGCGTTACAAAAGGGGGTGGTGATGGACGGAGCATCTGAATCAATTAAACACTCACACCCAGTCAAAAGATCTGGGTTTAATCCATCACCGTTCTTTAGCCCACTCTGTGACCCCAGTTCTGACATGGCTATATGCAAATCAGTCTGACCCTGTGCCTCATGGGAACAGTCCAGCCCGAACTGCCAAGCCATGTCTTCCCTGTACCGGAAACAAGCTTCCGAGGACCGGTTTCTGGCATTCAAGCCGTCTTCAGCCCGGCTTGCTTGAATCCAGTGGCAAAGTGAGCAAGGGACTCACGTCTGAGCATACCCTGCCACACTTATGGCGGCCAAAAGCGTTACAAAAGGGGGTGGTGATGGACGGAGCATCTGAATCAATCAAACACTCACACCCAGTCAAAAGATCTGGGTTTAATCCATCACCGTTCTTTAGCCCACTCTGCCACCCCAGTTCTGACATGGCTATATGCAAATCAGTCTGACCCTGTGCCTCATGGGAACAGTCCAGCCCGAACTGCCAAGCCATGTTTTCCCTGGACCGGAAACAAGCTTCTGAGGACCGGTTTCTGGCATTCAAGCCGTCTTCAGCCCGGCTTGCTTGAATCCAGTGGCAAAGTGAGCAAGGGATTCACGTCTGAGCATACCCTGCCACACTTATGGCGGCCAAAAGCGTTACAAAAGGGGGTGGTGATGGACGGAGCATCTGAATCAATCAAACACTCACACCCAGTCAAAAGATCTGGGTTTAATCCATTACCGTTCTTTAGCCCACTCTGCCACCCCAGTTCTGACATGGCTATATGCAAATCAGTCTGACCCTGTGCCTCATGGGAACAGTCCAGCCCGAACTGCCAAGCCATGTCTTCCCTGGACCGGAAACAAGCTTCAGAGGACCGGTTTCTGGAATTCAAGCCGTCTTCAGCCCGGCTTGCTTGAATCCAGTGGCAAAGTGAGCAAGGGACTCACGTCTGAGCATACCCTGCCACACTTATGGTGGCCAAAAGCGTTACAAAAGGGGGTGGTGATGGACGGAGCATCTGAATCAATCAAACACTCACACCCAGTCAAAAGATCTGGGTTTAATCCATCACCGTTCTTTAGCCCACTCTGCCACCCCAGTTCTGACATGTCTATATGCAAATCAGTCTGACCCGGTGCCTCATGGGAACAGTCCAGCCCGAACTGCCAAGCCATGTCTTCCCTGGACCGGAAACAAGCTTCCGAGGATCGGTTTCTGGCATTCAAGCCGTCTTCAGCCCGGCTTGCTTGAATCCAGTGGCAAAGTGAGCAAGGGACTCACGTCTGAGCATACCCTGCCACACTTATGGCGGCAAAAAGCGATACAAAAGGGGGTGGTGATGGACGGAGCATCTGAATCAATCAAACACTCACACCCAGTCAAAAGATCTGGGTTTAATCCATCACCGTTCTGTAGCCCACTCTGCCACCCCAGTTCTGACATGGCTATATGGAAATCAGTCTGACCTTGTGCCTCATGGGAACAGTCCAGCCCGAACTGCCAAGCCATGTCTTCCCTGGACCGGAAACAAGCTTCCGAGGACCGGTTTCTGGCATTCAAGCCGTCTTCAGCCCGGCTTGCTTGAATCCAGTGGCAAAGTGAGCAAGGGACTCACGTCTGAGCATACCCTGCCACACTTATGGCGGCCAAAAGCGTTACAAAAGGGGGTGGTGATGGACGGAACATCTGAATCAATCAAACACTCACACCCAGTCAAAAGATGTGGGTTTATTCCATCACCGTTCTTTAGCCCACTCTGCCACCCCAGTTCTGACATGGCTATATGCAAATCAGTCTGACCTTGTGCCTCATGGGAACAGTCCAGCCCGAACTGCCAAGCCATGTCTTCCCTGGACCGGAAACAAGCTTCCGAGGACCGGTTTCTGGCATTCAAGCCGTCTTCAGCCCGGCTTGCTTGAATCCAGTGGCAAAGTGAGCAAGGGACTCACGTCTGAGCATACCCTGCCACACTTATGGTGGCCAAAAGCGTTACAAAAGGGGGTGGTGATGGATGGAGCATCTGAATCAATCAAACACTCACACCCAGTCAAAAGATCTGGGTTTAATCCATCACCGTTCTTTATCCCACTCTGCCACCCCAGTTCTGACATGGCTATATGCAAATCAGTCTGACCCTGTGCCTCATGGGAACAGTCCAGCCCGAACTGCCAAGCCATATCTTCCCTGGACCGGAAACAAGCTATTGAGGACCGGTTTCTGGCATTCAAACCGTCTTCAGCCCGGCTTGCTTGAATCCAGTGGCAAAGTGAGCAAGGGACTCACGTCTGAGCATACCCTGCCACACTTATGGTGGCCAAAAGCGTTACAAAAGGGGGTGGTGATGGACGGAACATCTGAATCAATCAAACACTCACACCCAGTCAAAAGATGTGGGTTTATTCCATCACCGTTCTTTAGCCCACTCTGCCACCCCAGTTCTGACATGGCTATATGCAAATCAGTCTGACCTTGTGCCTCATGGGAACAGTCCAGCCCGAACTGCCAAGCCATGTCTTCCCTGGACCGGAAACAAGCTTCCGAGGACCGGTTTCTGGCATTCAAGCCGTCTTCAGCCCGGCTTGCTTGAATCCAGTGGCAAAGTGAGCAAGGGACTCACGTCTGAGCATACCCTGCCACACTTATGGTGGCCAAAAGCGTTACAAAAGGGGGTGGTGATGGATGGAGCATCTGAATCAATCAAACACTCACACCCAGTCAAAAGATCTGGGTTTAATCCATCACCGTTCTTTATCCCACTCTGCCACCCCAGTTCTGACATGGCTATATGCAAATCAGTCTGACCCTGTGCCTC